>NC_048599.1:140705211-141350870 GCF_003668045.3 Cricetulus griseus | reverse complement strand
AAGCCAAAAATACATTTGGAGAAGATCTTCCTCAGAACACGAAATGCTCCCATGTTCATTTTACTCATATTGACCATGACTGCAGAGATGGAAGTGCTTGAATGATTTAACAAGTCAGCACACAGCTCTGAGCTTGAGTGTCCCAGCTCCACCCTCCTCTCCATTTTCTCCTGGGGATGACACAAAGAACCCCAAGGACAGTATGGTCACTAGTGTTCCCTGTGTTCATGCTCACAGGAGGGACTATTCCACTGGAAACATACTCGCTGCACCTTGAACCTTTCACTCTACCTCAGACCCCCATCAATCACCCCATCCATCTACTCTCTGGGTATTATGCCAGGGCACAAGAAATCTGCAGTTATACACCAAGGCTCAGTGCCACTATCTAGTTCTTCACATACTTTGTAAGAGGGTCAGGTCAGGCCTGATACTGGCCAGTGGGGACTGGGGTGGATTCCTGTGACAAAAGCTACAGGACATGATCACAGGAGTGTCCAGCCAGAGTGACTTTGTTGTTGTTTTGCTCTGTGTTTTTAGACAGGGTCTCTCTGTAGTCCTGGCTGTCTTAGAGCTCTGTAGACCAGCTGACCTCCATCCCAGAGATTCTCCTGCCTCTGCTTCCTGAGTGCTGGAATTGAAAGCATGTGCCACCACATCCAGCCCTGTGTGGCTTAATGGAGACAACAAGGGATCTTTTCTGCCCACATCAAAAGTGGCAGCGAGAAGCAGCAAGTTGAGGAAGTGTTCTCAGCTGCACACACAGCCAAAAAGCAAAGGGCTTGACACAGGAGGCACTGATGGAGATGGGTAACAACTGTCTGAGGAGCAACTGGCATTCCTTACACAGGTCTAAAACAGGGGGCTTCAGGTGCCACACTATAATGGGATGCGCGGGATCAGCTAGGGAGCTGCATAAACATTTATAACAAGCAACACGGGCAGAGGATACTAGGAAGCACTCCTGATTCTGAAAACCCTACATACAAGGAAGGTGACAAGCCTTGTACAACAACAATAAGGGAAGGTTTCTCTTTCAGACACAGTCTGGCTATTGACGGAAAACTGGTAGGAGAAATCACCTTACTTGTCATAGCCTGAAAACTCTGGGGCACAGTAGCCACCGCCACCAATTACTGCCCTTAACAAGGTTGGAAGCACAGTGCTATCTAGGAAGCTTCCTTTCTCTACTAACAGACCAAGAGGGCTCCAGCTTTATAGGATTCCAAGGGGCTGAGGGACATGCTGAGTAGCACACTGTCAGCTTTCAGGGGCAATAACTCACTTCTCAGCACCACACAGGATAGCTTACAACTGCCTGTAACTCTGGCTCCAGGTGATGTGATGTCTCCTCTGGCCTCTGTGGGCATTGCACCCATGTGGCGCACACAAAGACAAGCAGGCACACACACACATAAATAAAAATAAAATTTAAAATAAACCAAAGCCCCAAAGTTTCAAGAAGGAGACATCCACCTGCTGCTACTGCTGCACAAGGAGATGCTGCTGCACAGAGACTCTATCTGGGTCCTAGATTTTAGAAAGCAAACCTTTTAAAAACAGCAAACCTCGCCAGTCAGCGGTGGCACATACCTTTAATCCAAGCTCTCCGAAGGCGGAGGCAGGCAGATCTCTGTGAGTTCAAGGCCAGCCTTGTCTACAGAGTGAGTTTCAGGACAGCCAGGGCTACACAGAGAAACTCTGTCTTGCAAAAACAAACAAACAAAAACCCCAAAGAAAAAAGTGAGCCACACCCTGAAGGCCAAAGCCAGATTTGTTTCTAGAACACTTTCAAGGTTGGACTGGCTCAAACAACAAAAGCACCAAACAAGGACTGTGCTACACAGACTGTCTGTGAACTGAAAGTCTTAAAATATTTACCGCAAGGCCCTTCCAGAACAAGATGCCCTACACCAGGAAGAAAGTGTCACTTGGGATTTGCACCCTGCAGTCTCAGGAGCCAGTTGACTGAAGAGAAGAAACCAGACTGGCCATGAGGGGAACTGGTGGAGCCTGATGCAACTCTGGCCAATAAATGTAAGAGAGATTCTGTGAGAAGCTCTAAGAAGCCTCCTTAAAAGGAGAAGCTACAACGCCCAACTCCTCTTTCTCCTCTGAAATGTAGCAATGGTAGCTGGAGAGGAAGCAGCTACTCTGAATCACTGGGCAGAATCCATGTGCTAATGACAGCAGGAACGTGGGATAGGCACATCCCTGATCACTCAGAAGACCTCACACTAGCCTTTGTCTATCTCTGATCTTTACATATGAAACACAACATTCTGTTTTTGTGTCGTGGGTGGAGGCCAGAGGTTAATCACTTTCCACATTACTTTTGAGATAGGGTCTCCTTTTGGATTGGGAACTTGCCTACCTGGCTAGACTATTTCATCACCAAGCAACCGACCCTGTCTGTCTTGACTTGACTTCCCCTAGTGTTAGGAAAATGCTGCTGTGCCTCGTTTTTGTTTTTGTTTTTTTTTCATGGTGTTCAGGATCCATTCAGAACTTAGCCCTACACGTGCAGTTCATATGGCAAGCACTTCACAGATTGTGCTCAAACCCTTCAAAAGTTTTATGTCTAATTTTTTTCTTTTACACTGATGGATGGGTCGATTGTGTGTGTGTATGTGCGTGTGTGCCATGGTTCCCATGTGGAGGTCAGAGGACAATTCGAGGGAGTCAGTTCTGTGACTGAGGTTTGGCAGTGAGCACACTTCTCTGCTGAGCCATCTCTCTAGCCGCAGAAGTCTTTAAATGCTTCTCCCTTGGTTGAGCTTTCTGTCCTGGCTGCTATAGTTAGAAAATATCCTTTCCTCTAGGTAGTCCTTTGTGTCAAGAGCTGTGTCTGCTATGCAAGCCCAGTGAAATGACAAAACTATGGCTCCCCAAAAGCTTTCAGTAGAAGATATTATTATTATTATTATTTTCTGTGTATGTGTCTGAGTGTCTGGATGTTCACAGAGGTCAGAAAAGGATATCAGATCCACCTGAGCTGGAGTTATGGGTGAGCTACCTGATACAGATGCTGAGAACCAAACCAGCAGGAAATGCTCTCAGCTACTGAACCATCTCTCCAGTCCCTATTATTATTATTTTAAAGTATAAACATTTTTAGTCTATATGAGTTGCTGGAGGCTGGTGATACAGAAGGCTGGAAGGGAGGTCCTGACATCTCCAAGGGCAAAAGGTATCATGTCTGAAGTCAGAAGAAAAGTGGGCATTTAATTGGCAGAGTCGGGAAGACGCAGAATTGAGCTGCTCTAGAGGGAGCCACAGTTCTCATCCAAGACTAGTAAATGTGAACTACTCTGGTGACCGTTTCTGCAGTCAACAGTGCTCACCCCTGCCTGCTGGCCACCCAACACTTGCCAGGTACTTCATAGACAACATCTTCTCTTCCCTCACACCTTCGTATTTAAAAACCTACAAGAATCTCAGAGGAGTCACTTGTCCAAGGTTACAGAGCTAGCAGCATTTACGTGAAGATTTATGTGGCAAATGGCAGTACTCATGTAGGAACAAAATCAAAATAATCAGCCTTCCAACTCATTTCCAGTCTTTACTCCCTTCCCCCAAAAGAATTCCATTTAACAACTGAATGAGCTCCTTAAGGAATGGTGAGTCAGTTTGTAGGAATGAACCATTTCTGCTCCAAACAGGATGAAGACAGAAGCCTTCATATCTGCACACGCCAGGCCCTCCCAGCTGAGGCAGCTTCCTCACACTCCAGGACATGGGCTTATAAGGTGTCCTTGTTATGAGGACCCTTTGGGTAAATCTCCTAGGAGGGGGCAGCAGAAGAGGGTGACTCAGTGCCTAGGTCCAGCAGATATGTATGGAAACCATAAGCTTGCCACTGACTATGGCCCACCAATGAAGATGCCTACCTCAGAGGGCTGTTACAAGGATAAAGCTGGCCAGTGTAAAAAGGCACCCAATAGGCTGGGCAGTGGTGGTCCATGCCTTCAATCCCAGTACTTGGGAGGCAAAGGCAGGTGGATCTCTTGTGAGTTCAAGGCCAGCCTGGTCTACAGAGGACAGCCAGAGTTGTTCCACAGAGAAACCCTGTCTTAGAAAAACCAAACCAAACAAACAACATCTAGCAATTACTTGCTACTTTATTATAAGATTCTATCACAAATGCCAATTTCACTCCTTTACTCTAGGAGAAGCTTCTCATACCACAGGCTGGCTGAACTGCTTTCCTTAGAGATGTTTCTTTGAGCTCCTTGTTCTTCCATTAGCACAAACACTCCTTGCTATAGCATGCGGCATCCTTTTATGTAACTGTGGACATTTCTTTGTCAGTAAATGATAAGCTCCCCAAAGCTAGGGCCTGTGCCACTGTCATTCGCCACCGTGTGTGCAGGTCTGTCCCACTGCAGGCACCCAGGAGGCGCTTGATAATGCTCAACAATAAACAAGACAAACTGAATAGAGAGTCCCTCACCTACTGGATCTTTGTTCTGGCTAAAGCATCCAACCACGTGTGTATATGCTCGCCTGCATGGCCATGTGTGTGATGGTCAGAGGACAACTCTTCCCAGTCTGTTCTTTCCCATCTCTTGGCTCTGTGGAGCCTTCTCCTCACCCCTGTTCTGGTTAAGCTATTTTTTTTTTTTTTTTTTTTTTTTTTTTGGTTTTTCAAGACAGGGTTCCTCTGTGGCTTTGGAGGCTGTCCTGGAACTAGCTCTTGTAGACCAGGCTGGCCTTGAACTCACAGAGATCCGCCTGTCTCTGCCTCCTGAGTGCTGGGATTAAAGGCGTGCGCTACCAACGCCCGGTGGTTAAGCTATTTTTAATAACAACTGTGAAAAAGTTATTTGCTCAGGTTCTGGCAAGTTCAAGTTCCACAGGCTGCATATGTGTGCTCCCATCTCCCCAGTGTCACATGGAGAAAGCAGCAATTTTCCAAATATGCCTTCTTCTGACCAGTACAGCCATGCTTTCATGATTCCATTAGGAGCATGTAGTCTGGAGTGTCCTGAAGCTCCTGTGGAAACCTGATCTCTTGCTTCAGTTGTTCTAACTGTTATGGCATTTCACTGAGATCAATCTGATGGAAGAAAACCTAAAAAATGTCACCTGGAAAATAATTTTGGTTTCCAGAACTGGGGCAGGAGAAGCAAGGGAGGGTGAGGCAGAACTCGGCCAGAAAGCATGGGAAGGTCAGGTCGCTCCTTGCCCACTGACGGACTGAAAGCATGGGAAGGTCAGGTCACTCCTGCTGCAGGAAGGACTGAGGGTATAAACTGACAGTGCCCCAAATTCTATAGTGCTACTAGAGTCAACACCCACAAGCCTCATTAGTTAAAGCAGATGACGAAGTCTGATGACTCTGTGATGGGAGCAGCAGAGGAAAAGCTTGCTGTCAGCTTGCCATATGTCCTCCCTCAAAGTGAACCCAAAGCTCCCTGTAGACAGAGCAGCCCTTACTTTAAAGAACATAGCCCATTTGGGAGTGATTTCTCTCACCAAACAAGGCCTCCTTGGCCTCCTCCCTGTCACTGAAACCCTTTGGGGTCTTTGTTCTATTTTCCAAGCTTCTAAAGAACACACTAAGAGGCATGTTTCAGGGATCTCATAGCCTGGCTAAGCAGAGAAGTCTTTCTGACCCAGGCTAGCTAATGTGGTTATAATTTTGGATTAAGGGTCCATAAAAGGGACACAGCTTTTCCAAGCCACATCTATAAAGCATGTATTTAGCACCACATAACTAATAATGAGCAGTCATGAGTGCCTATAAGCTAGTGTATTCCAGGCATTGTTCTAAAAGCACCCTGTATTAGCTAACCTAACCCTGCAATGCTACGATGCAGGGCACCGCTGTTACACTTGCTTGTGGGGTGTGTTCATGGGCGTCATCAAGATGAACTAAGGTAGCAAACTGCCCAAGTCTACCAACTACTGAGTGGTGAACTTGGGATTCAGAGCAGGCCAGATCCTAGACTGGCCTCTCAGAGCAGCTCCTCCAGCCCACTGCAAAGCCCTTTCCATTGTGTGCCCTCTACTCTTCTTTGCTTCTCACCTACTAGGATATATAATTGTAGTTTGGCTTCTGGGCCCCAATTCCAGGCTCTGCTGTAACTGTGACTAACTGTGACTCCTAATCTCCTTTGAGGCTATTTGCAATGGCCCAGATAGTAAACATATTGGCCACATCATAGAGATCAAGTACATTCTGTTTTAACCACTCAACCCTGCTTTTCTACCAGGAATCCTAGATGTTCCTATGACATGAAAAGGTAATGGTTGAGGTACTCAGAGTTTTGCTAAAAGCCAGTACAAACAATCTCCATTGCATCATGGCAAGCCGGTACATGTTCTCAGCCAGACCTGGGACATACAGCCCACTGAGGACTGAACAGGAAGGGCTGATGGTTTCTGGCAGCCTAAAAATGAAGAAGTTATTGGGCAGAACTGGTCCATACCATAGCTCTAGAAGATATGGTCTATACTCAAGTTCATATCTTCCCACAGGCTGGCTGCCCAATTAGGGCCATCTGAAACTGCCCATTACCTTCACTCCATCCAGCACGGCTTTGATGACCCCTTTCACAGTCGTCACCATCTCTTTATCTTCTGAGTTCACACCCTCTAGCATCACCTGGTCAGACCATCGGATGAGGTTGGCGAGACTCTGGTATACTCGGCTATAGCAGGAGGAGAGGGCTGAGCTACAGGGAGGAGAGGGTTAAAGAGCATTAGAAAACAGTCTGCATCATGACCCTTCTTCCCAGGAAGCACTCATGAAGACCAGCATCTCAGTGTCCAGGGAACATTTCTATAAAATCCTTTTTTTTTTTTTTTTTTTTTTGAGACATGGTCTTGCTCTGTAGTTAAGACTAGCCTTGGCCTGACTTCTTAATTCTTCTGCCTCAGCCTCCTGAGTGCTGAGATTATAGCAAGTGTCATAGTGATCCAGTTGATTAATCTCTCCTTCCCTCTCCCTCTCTCTCTGACTCTGAGACAGGGTATTTCTTCTATGTAGCCCTGGCTGTGCTGGAACTCACTCTGTAGACCAGGCTGGCCTTGAACTCACAGAGATCCACCTGCCTCTGCCTCCTGAGTGCTGGGATTAAAGGTGTGGGCCACCATGCCTGTAAGGTAAGTCTTCTTAAGGAATTCAGAAAGGGTTGCTGTTCTCATTTCAGACTTTACACATTGTAACAGAAGAGCAAAAATAATCACTCCCTCACTCATAAAGCTGACACTTAAAAACCAAGGGTACACTTTAGATAAGACAACACAATATTGTAAGATGTGACTGAAGCAGGCTCTAACACCTAAGGTCTTTAAGCCCTGTACCAATGAAGCTCTTTGCAAGTGCAACAGCATAAACGAAGGAGTTACACTGTCTGGCAGCCATGACTGCACTTTGCAGTCAGCAAGAAGAAAAGCAAACCCGCCCCTCCAGCCCCTGAGAAAGAGGGGAGCTGGCCAAAGAGCCTGGAGATGGAGTCAAGGGCTCACCAGGATGAGGTAGGAAGGGGGCTCTCCCCTCTGGAAAGGGTGACCCAGTTCTGCAGTCTGTCTGGCAGGTCAGGTGTCCCTGGGGGCACCACTACCCCAGGTCCTCCGAGTGTTCTGTTCTTTACCCCCCCCCCCTGCCAATCTCACTGTGTTCCTCCAGCATCTTCTTTTCCTTCTCCTCCAGGAAACAGAGCAGGACCACTGCAGCTCTCTCACTGCTTTCTCCAATGAGCACCTCATAATCATCACTTCATCACATGGTGGGGAACCAACTTTTGAACTGATTTTAACTCTTCCCTGGTGAGGGGCTATCACATGGGAACAGAGGTGTGACAGTATCTAGAGATAGCTAGCTGACATCTGATGGCCTAATGTCAGGCTCATTTTCTCAAAGGAGACCACTGAGCTTCTATGGGGTGAACTAAGGGAGAGCCACAGGACAGACAGTAGCACCAAGCCACCAGCAGCATGGAGAGCCATAGGCCACAATTCTCAGGGGTCAGCCAGCAGAAGCTGGTATGGAAGCTCCAGGAAAAACATTTCTTAGAAATAAAGACACATAATTTGTTGTATCTCTCAGAAGAAAATTGTGAACTTCATTGCCAAGTTCTGAAAGCCATTCATAAAAGCTCAGTCTCATGGGGCTAAACGGATACCAAGCTGCCTTCAGAAATTCACGCAGAGATGCATCAATGAACAGGCACAACTGACAAAACCTCAGACCTGCCAGCATCTTCAGAAAAGTTCCTGCCAGCTTGGAGATTGCATCTAGCACCGCTTTCCTTGTTATACTTAACAATAAACACGAGGCAAGCTAACCTGTAAGGAGAAAATGCACTTTAGCAATAAAGGCTGCCTGGGAGGTCCTGGCCTGCTACAGGCCAGGGTTTCATACACCTTGATTTATCAGATGGTAATCTCAGCAGCTGAGGACTTGTATGACAGGACTGAATGCCATGGTAAGTGATGATGGAGGCTCTGAGAGTATGTCCAACTCACCATGATCACTGCTAGTACGCTAATGCAAAGGATGCAGCCCCAGCTCAGAGGGTCGTGCATGTGCTGGGACAGTGGTGTCAGCCAGCATACAGGCCTCTGGAGGAGCCTCAAGGCTGGGAAGTGGGGAGCAAGTGGAAAACTCCTTTCTTCCCCTTACTGTTTCAAATGCCCCCAAACCAAGGTGCCTCTAAGCTTCCACTGCTGTCACAACTAACTTCAAGGGGACTCACCTGTGCTGGATCCGAGGGTCAGTCTGTACCAGGGGTAAGATGGCCTCCAGCACCTTGCTGGCTGACCCTGGAAGCATCTCCAGAACCTTCTTATCAATGGCCATTTTGTCCACAATGGTCTTAAAGTAGCGCAAGGCACTGACAACCTCCTTCTCTTTCTCCTCCAGCCAGCACAGGTTCTGAAAGGGAATGTCATGCTTAAGGAATGAGAAGAGATTGAAGGGAGCTATTCTGAAAACAGTAAAATCTATAAGCTAGCTTGACACTCCTGCAAACGGAAAAGGTTCTGGCGGCACAGACAAAGTCAGATGGTTTCTCTAAGGACTATGATCAGGAGACAGAGGCTAGCAGGAAGAGAGACAGGTTTAGGACTAGAAGGGTCATTTAGAGACTTGGGGGTTCCCTTCCCACACTCTGAGATCCTGAAAACACTTTCTCAATATTCTAATGGCTATCTGAGAGAGCACTTCCTGTCTCCCAGCATGTGATGAGCCTCAAGGAGGACACAGGAGGCAACAGTCATGCCCCAGGGCACATAGACTCATCCCAGAATCAGATTCAGGATCCAGAGATTCAGGATTTGAGGGACTGGAAGCATTCACAGCCCATCCTCCACCTAGATCCCCACACAGTCCTACCCAAACCTGGAGCTCCCTCCCCAGGAAAGAACTGTTACTAGTAATCCAGTAACTATTGGCTGCTAACAGCATTTGGGCATTCTGATTCCAAGGAAAGCCACCTGGTAACAAACAAACAAACAAACAAACAAACAAACAAACAAACAACCCCCAAAACTCCACAGTGCCTGTGCTTTCCAGAACTCATCCTCCTAACCCCATTCTTGTTTCCCCCTTGGCTGCAGGTAGTCTTGGGTATACACTAGCAGGCCATAGTGCTCTAGATTCCTTTCCCCAACCTCCCTTGTCCAGCAGCTCAGATCCCAGGGACGGCAAAAGCAGACATTGAGAGCCATCTGGAGTGTGTAATTCCACAAATGGACAGTCCATACAAGAACAGACTACACATTTAGTGAAGTGAGGAGGTATGTGGACACCTGTACTCTCCTAAGGTCCACAGAGTACAAATAATGGAAACCGAGGGCAAAAGATGCTACCAAAAATGTTGATTTAAGTAATAATCTATAAGTATGTGAATGGCAGAAATATTATAAAAAGTGATTATTCTTCTGAATACTAATCTCTCCTGTCCTCAGATGTCAGGGAATATCATTTAAAAATTAAAAAAAAATAAATCAACATGGGAGGCTATCTCATAGGAATACCAAAAGAAATATCTATAAGACCACTGGGTGGTGGTGGCTCACACCTTTGATCCCAGCACTCTGGAGGCAGAGGCAGGTGGATTTCTGCGAGAAATATCTATAAGTAGATGGAATCAAATAAACAGTTCTTTAGTCAGCTATCTTCCAAAGGCCTGGAGTGAGTTCTCGGAGTGCTCTGTCTGCGGACCACCAAGACCCCACCCTTCCTGTCCTTCACTGTTCTCCTCCTAGCGCTACCTGACATGTTCATTTCTTGTCTGTCTCCAAGAGGCTGAGCACTGGTTTTTCTACTGCTCAGCTTCACCGCAGGCCACCCATGGTTAGGACAGCCTGAGGAATCAGGACTCCCAGTGCTGGTGACAGGAGGAAGAGGATAAACACTGCTGTCTTGGCACATCAGAAAGTGCCAGAAGGCAACAGTGATGAAACTTGGTGAGGAGACAGGAAGTATTTTAGGAAAACATGCCACACATACAGGCAAGGGTGAAGGGAGAGCTGAGATGGGAAACAGTTGAAAGTGCAGGCACTTTAGAGTGGAAAGACTTTTCTTGTCACCAAGGAGACATCAAATCAGCCACACAATAGCCAGGCTAACAGAACTCAATAAAGGAGCTAAGTAAGACTATCTGTTACCGTCCACCAAACTCCACACCTGAGTGAATGGTCTCTGAATGCTCTGCATTCCCTGAGCCCTTCAGCTGTTGAACTGTGATCAGCAGTCAGAAAAGTGCATAACATATAGCATCAGCTGACCTGGGGACTCAGTGCTGTGGCTAAGCTACAGAGTCACCCACCTCAGAGTGACAGTCAACCTTCATACCTCTTCCACCCCAGGGGAGCAGTTGCTACCACCTGTCCTCACAAGCTTGGTAACTCTGTGAGACTGTCAATCCTGGGAAGGGCCTAGACCTAAGGCTAGGCTGGACTTGGGAACAGTAGATTCCAGTTCCTTGTCTGTGGAACAGGTGAGAGCATCTGCCCTATGCTATTAAAGAAGTCACAGTGTGAGTGCAGAGCACTCACCTAGCATAAGAAAGGCCATAGGTTCCATCCTCAGCACTGAAAAAGTCACAGAAACAAAAGGAAACACAGAACAACCAAGTGGACGATGAATGGGCAAGTATGGAAGTCACTAATAACATTTAAGAGATGCTATATCAGGGTCAGAGGTCATATCTCTACTAGTGAAAAGGCAAGGGAGGAGGACAAAGGCTGTAAAAGTTTCAGTGGGGAGAAAGGGCCAGGTGCCACAGAGTGTTCCAAACCACCCACAGAGCTCTGCACTTTGGATACATCTGTTCAGTTCAGGCTGTTGCCTCCCCACAGAACAGATGCTATTATTGCATAAATGGGGAAACTGAGGCTAGGTGGGGAGTGGGTAGGATAGGTAACCTGCCCAAGATCCCACAGCTGAGTGACAAAATTACAATACAAACCTGGTATGTTTCATTCCACAGTCTGGACAGCACAAAAACAGACAGATCAAAAGTGTGGTAGAAACTGGTATGGCGGTGCACACTCAATTCAAGCACTCAGAATGAGACCAGCCTAAGCAACATGGTTAGACCTGCTCTCATACACCTGGTCCCAGCAACACAGGAGGTAACTGGAGATCTGGATCAGCCTAGACAACATAGCAAACAATGCTGTAACACACACACACACGTTCAACACTTTTATTTAATGAATAAAAAAAAAGGGGGGGGGACAAAGGTAAGTGGAAGCTGAGGTCATTTTCCTGCCTGGTAGTAGTGACACCACAGCACCTGTGCTTTTCTGTCTTAAGCCACTGAACAGGGCAGCCACAGAGGAAAAGGATGGGATACAAACTGGCCTGGGTTTTCAGCTACTGCCTCACATCAGAGCAGCAGTAGATATCCAGCTTGCACTTGCAGCCTTGTCTGCATCATGGAAATGAAACTGTGTTCATAGCACTGCAGGACAGTCAATCAGGTAGTTGTGGGCTAAATCATGGCTGGGGAGCAATTAGAATCAGCATACAAAAGACTAGAATCAGGTTGCATTGATGGTGCATGCCTTTAGTGCCTGTGCTTGAAGGTAGTGAGGTCTCGGTGAGTTTGAGACTAGTCTGGTCACATGGCAAGTTTCAGGGCAGTCAGGACTACAACACAACACAGCACAGCAGAACAACAAAAACTGGAACCAGGATCATGTAAAGAAAACTCAACATCTTTCCTTCCTCTGTACCTGACAGCCAGGCCCTGCAGAAAAGCACATCTAACAGAGCTCAGTTGTGCCAGGCTCCGGGGCAGAGGTATCTCTGCTGACTTCACATAAGATCTGCAGAACTGAAAGGGAAACCCCTTTAGAAGTCCACAGGAGGCCCCAGGACCCAGCCGCTGTCTAGATGCCCCAAGAATTGGAGAACTAGCCCATTCTGAGCTACTTCTAGACACTGCAACTGATATACAGAGATGGTTGGCTTTGGGATGTTACTAAACTTTTTCTGCTACTTTTAACAATCCACAGCTCACTGCTAGGCTTGCTACAAGGTTAAAAAATAACTGAACTTTACTATGAGAGGACTATTGTGTCTAGATGAAACCAGGCTGGAAAGACAGTGGGAGACAGTGAGCAAAACAGACTTAATCAGAAAATTTGGGTCACAGCCAATACTGACTATTAGCTCTCTCCACATGGCTGGAGCAGAATAAATAAAACAACAGGTGTGAAACCACAGGGACAGACAGGGGCTGGGCAAGGAGAAACCCAGGAAGCGGCAATAGCTGGGATTTGCATTTCCAACTCCTGTGCTTCAAATCCCACGATTTCACCGGGAAAGCTACAAGTGGAATAATACGACATGGGTACGCAAACACTCTGCAAGAGGTGACAGAATGAACAGCAGACTATAGCAGGCAGCAGCAACCTTCCCACACTGTAAGTTTCTGGACACTGTCCTCTCACCTATGTGCTGTGGCAGGTTCCATCCTGGGGCCTGCACTAAACACCAGTCCACACTCATGAAGGGCTGAGCTCTATCCAACCCCCACCTGCAGCTCCTGCTATGGAGCAGGGCTCACCTCAGTATTACAAACATCCAGGGCCTTGAAGGAGGCACCCTGCTGCTACAGGACGGTCACCAGTGCTGCTGGCTCCCATCTAGTGTATATCCAGCAGCTCCTGTTTCACACACCATGATGACAACTGAAAATGTCTCAGGCATTGCTGGGGCTTGCAGACACCTCACTAACTGAAGGGTATGTTTCTGTCAAATTTTCCTCCATGACCTTTCTTTGGACAATGCGTAAAGAAAAGATTCCAGAACCAACTGGCTCAATATTTTCCTATCAACATTCACTTGCAGAGCAAAGCTGTCTGCCAGTTATGCTGCACAGCTTAAATGTGTGAGCTCTAAGAGTGTGCTGTGCATGCTATGACACAGGACAAACCTCTCTCAGCTCAGGGCTCTTCCACACCAAAGTAGCACACCTGATAAAATGCCAAGTACCGCCCTCTTGCTCATAGGCAGTAATTAATCCAACAGAATTTCTGGGCTTACAAACCCTATTAACTAGACTTTTAAGAAACTCTGCTTGGGGTTGGAGAGATGGTTCAGAGGTTAAGAGCATTGGCTGCTCTTCCAGAGGTCCTGAGTTCAATTCCCAGCAACCACATGGTGGCTCACAACCATCTATAATGAGATCCTGTGCCCTCTTCTGGTGTGCAGGCATAACACCGTATACATAATAAATAAATCTTAAAAAAGACACTCTGCTTTCCACACAAACAGGGTAGTGTTTGTGAGCCACACCAAACTGACAGCATTGACAGTTCTGCATTCATTTGCCCTTGGACGGTCACAAGGGAAGGAGGAGCAAGCAGTTCATCTACAAAGCTTGTTACATCGATACATGTATTTTTTTAATGTAAAGCAGTGTACCAAGATGAACATTTAGTTTTGTGAGACATTAACAAACACATTTGGGCTTGATTTTTTAAAGAAGACATATAGCAGCTGGGTGTGGTGGCACACACCTGTTTTCCTAGCATTCAGGAGGCAGAGGCAGAGGCACGAGGACTGCACTTTAAGACTAGCTTAGGCCATGACACGTCTCAAACGAAACAACAAAACAAAACCCTGGACTGAGGGCATAGCTCCAGGTAAAGCTTTTGCCTAGGATGCATGAGGCCCGGTATCAGACCCTTGGCACCACAAAAAACCTCAGTCAGGCTCTGGGGTCAACAGTCTGCACTCAAGTCCTGACTTCACCACTGCTTTGTGACTTTAACTAAATGCTCCCCATCTTTAGAGACTCAGTTTCTTTTTAAGCAGGGGAGGTTTGCACTGTCAGGGATGTTGGGAAGAGAGGTAAGCACTCAGCACAAGGCTGGAAAGAGGCCCTGTCAGTGCCAGTGTTGGGGACACAGGTGCAGTGGGCTGTGACAGCATCATCTCAGCAACTCTGGGAAAGAGTAGCCACTCTGGGAAGGTGATGCTTGCCCACTACCCCGCCTGCTGGAGTCCACTCTTGAAAGGACCCAGACTTTGGCTGTGAAGACTGAGCTCCCTCCCCGTTAATACCACTCAGATAGATGCTTTCATTTAAGAATTATATCAAATACTTGAGCCCACAGTTGCCACCCAGCTAAGACACAATGACACTGCCACAGGTATTTTTCCATCCCCAGACCAAGGACCAGAGTTCTGCAGTGGAAGGCAAGGCAACCCCAATTGTTCTTAATGTCACACTGACCTTCTGCCTCTGAGACCTGGAAGCCACAGCACTGGTGGACATAAATTCTACTGCCTGCTGCTCCAGATCCAAGGGGATAGGGTAGCCCTCTGGTAGAAATCTGTCTCTTGCCTCCTGGAAGAGAGGAAACCTGGATTCCTACAGAGCTTGAAATGGACGTTGCAGGCTGGAGGGAGGGGTTGATGGCAATCAACAGCTGCTCCACACATCTGGCTCAGCTGGCCCTGCTGAGGTTACTAGTGCTGGTGGATGTCTTTAGATGGGATTCAGAGCCCAGGCCCTGAGGCTGAATGACTGGTTCAGGCCATCAGAGCCCTGGGTGAGAGTACCCCAGGGCTTCTGGGTGGGAGGCAGCACCAGGTGTGAGCACAGTGCTCTGAGCTACTTTAAATGCCCAGAGGGTGATACGGAACTGTCCAAGCCATTGGCTGGATTGATTAGCAGGACAGGCACACACCATCCTAGAGGTCCCAGGTCCCAGGGACACAGATGGCCCTAGTAAGCGCACTTACGCACAGTGCAGCCCCCACTGCTGGCGGAAGGCTAGGGCCAGGAGAACACCTAGAGATGCAGCTTACTTTGCTCACAGGCTTGTCGGGAATCTTCGACACTTCGGCTGGCTTTCCCTTCTTGGATGGTGTTCTCTTGATTTTGGGAGAGTGGAATTTGTCCATCAGCTTCATGGTGAAGGAGGAGAGATGAGAACGCTGAGAGTCTGAAAACACAGAGGCCTGGCTGTTAGAAGAGGAGGCATGAGAAGCTGTGGCTCTCTTGTGGGATGACTAGAGTGCTTATGTTAGGATTTCCTTCTTGAAAGGAAAGATTCTAATGAAAGGGCATATGATCCAGTCTGACACTCCGCTTACACAGGTCGGCTTCTACAATTTCTACCTGTTTTAGGGTGACTAGAATCCTGAGCAATAGAAGCAGGCAGGATGGGTATTAAGAAGAACTTGCGCTAAAATGTCAGCATGTCTTTGTTGGTTCCATATGAGCATGTAGTCAATGTTCAAGAGAAACAGCTAAACACCCATGGATTCAGAGAGGGGTAGATGTTAACAAGTAGCAGGCAAGGACTTTGTAACCAGTCTCCTATTCTTAGGTGTAGGGAAGTACAAGTGACGTTGACACGGTCCAGTTCCTAGAGGTGGCAGCAAAGACAGAAATGGAAGCATGGTGTCAAAATCCCTCTGGTCTAAGATAAAAGACTGAATGACTTCCTAAGAGTAAGGCAAGTCAAGGATGTTGTCACTGTTCCTGGTTGGCATGGCATTATTAGTTTCTTACAGGGTAATTAGTAAAGAGGGGAAAAAAGGTACCCAGCTTACAAGGAAGAGTGACATTTTCTGTTTCTATGTCTGTTTTAATCAAGGTCTCACTATGTGGCTCAAGATGCCCTCACAGTGAAGTTGCCTGACTCGGCCTTTGGAGTTCTGGGTCACTGGTGTGCAGCACCACACACACTCTCTACTCGGAGCGATGGTGTATGGACACTCTTAAAGAGCTCTGCTAACACTGGGTAGGGACAGCTCAATGGAGACTGTAGTGCTTGTTTTGTGTGTATATGACCTGGGCTTTGCCCTCAGAACCATAACAAAGAAAGAAGTAAATAAAATGCCACAGCCTCATGTAGTGGTACATCTTTAACCCCAGCACCTGGGAGGCAGAGGCAGACAGAGTTCTGTGAGGTCCAGGCCACTCTGGTCTACATAGTAGGTTCTAGGCCATCCAGGGCTATATAATAAGATCCTGTCTCAAAAGAAAACAAAAAAACTATCAATACTAATAAATTCAGTAAGGCCACAGGATACAACACCGACATATAAAAACTATTTGTACTTTTATACAGCAGCAATGAAAATTCAAAATGAAAATTTAAAAACCCTTTAATTTATATCAAAAAGGACATCCTTGGACATAGATTTGGCAAGAGAAATCTCACACTTTGCAAACTATAAAACACAGCTGAAATCAGAGACAACCAAAATATGTGGGGACATATCCATGTTCTTGGATCAAATGGCTTAGTATTGTTACAATAGTAATATTTCCTAGTACAACTTGTTACCCTAAAGAATCCTGCTAGCTTAATTTTTCTGGTAAGAGGTGACCCTCTAATCCTAAAATCAGTAAGGAAATATGAGAGATCCAGACAGCCAAAACAAATAGCAAAGCTGGAGGACCAATACATCTCAATGTAAAAATTAAGCCACATTAATAAAGATACTACAGTACTATAGCATAAAGATAGACACATGGATCCAAGAACAGAATTGAAACTCCAGTTCACATGTCTATGCTGATTTTCAACAAAGATATGGATGGTGGCCATTGAATGGGGAAAGGGACAGTCACTTCAACAAGCAGTACTGGGGTGAGTGAGCACTTGTCTGTAAAAGAATGAATCGGGACCACTACCTTACACCACATGCTAAAATGAACTTCAAATAAGTCAAAGATCTAAACTTAAGAGTTAAAACACTTAGAAGAAAGTACAGATGGTTTTATGGCCTTGGATTTGAGCGCACTCTTAGCTGTAACACCAAAAGCACAAGGAACAAAAATAAATATAGATACATTAGAATTTCATGAACATTAAAATCTGTGCTGTGATGACTACATCAAGGACGTGGAAAGACAGCCTATAGGATGGAGAACGTATTCACAGATTATTTATCTGATGAGGGATTGCATTCTGGGGAGCTGGAGGCCTGGTGGTGCATGCCTCAAATCCTAGTGCTCTGGAGGCTGAGATACCAAGATTACAAATTTGAGGCCAGCCTGGGCTACACAGCCAGACCCTGTCTCAAACCCAACCCAACCCAAATAATCAAAAACAAAAAACAAGGAAATCAGTGGGATGTAGCTAGCTCACTGGTAGAGAGCTTGCCTAACTCAGCCTTGGCCTTGAATTTGCTACTTGCAGCACTGCAAAATAAACAGCAACAATAATGCCAATAAAACTTTACAACTCAACATCAGCAAACCAATAACCCTTAAAATGGTCAAAGAGGCAGAAAGACTGTTAAGTTCCAAGCCAATGTGAGCTGCCCAGGAAAACAAAATAAAACAAAACAAGCTGGGAGAGGGGATGATGGCAAGTGCCCTTAATCCCAGCACTCAAGAGGCAGAAGCAGGAGGATCTCTGTAACCTGGTCTACAAAGTGAGTTCCAGGACAGCCAGGGCTACACAAAGAGAAACCCTGTCTGGAAAACCAAACCAAAACAACAACAAAACCAACCAACCAACCAACCAACCAACCAAAACTCCAAGTTACTTTAATGAGTAAAGAATCTGAATGGGGATAGTGAGAGAAAAACAATGTGCTTGTCATTGGAGCCTGACGACTGAATCTGACCCCCAGAACCCATGGTGGAAGGAGGGAGCCAACTTCTGAAAGCTGTCCATAGACCATATATATGCTGTGCACACACACAACAGTGCACACACACAATACACATCACATATACAATAAATAAAATTAATACAATAAAAAAGAATTTGAAAGAGATTTCTCCAAAGACATACTGGTAATTAAGTGCATAAAAAAGATGGTCAACATCTGAGCTCAGGGTGGGAAGCCCTGGGTTTGATCCCTAGAACTGAAAAGAGCAGTCAAACAACAACAATAACAACAATAAGCCAAACAGAAGATGGTCAATATTATTGGGGAAACGTTAATAAAAACCACCTGACACCCAGGAGTACTAAAAACAACAGGTATACCAAGTATTGGCAAGGACAGGGTGAACTGGGAGCCTCATAGGCTGATGTTGGGAATGTAAGAGCTGCATTGGCAAACACCTGGCCAGTCCTCATAATATCAAACACACCATTCTAGAAATTCACTGGTAAGTATATGTCCAGAAGCAAAGAGAAACATTTATAGGGTATGCACAGCAAAGTTCAGAGCAGCAGTTTTAATCATGGCCAAAAGGTGAAAATAACTCAAATGCCCAAATGCCTGTGAATGAATAAATAAAGTATGGTATATTCATCCAGTGGAATAGTATTTGGTAATAAAAAAGAAATTAGCCTCTGAACTTGCAACAATATGGATAATCCTGAAAGCATTACCCTATCCATGACGTTCAGACACAAAGACCACATATCATGTGATTCTATTTGTCTGAGATGTCCAGAATAGTAAGTCCACAGAGACAAAAAATAGATCAATGGTTGCCTATGACTGCAGAGGGAAGAGATAAGGATGGAAAAGGACCACTAAGGAACATGGGGTCTTCTCTGGGAGAGCACAGATAGCATTAGAATATGATGATGCTTGTACAAGCCAGTAAGTCACTGTACTTTGAGTGAGCAAATGCTACGACACACAAATGACATCTCAACAAAGTTGATGGAAAAACTACCCAACCCACCAGGCAACTTGGTCATCTGCAGCCACCTTCCTTATTATCCTCATTAGCTGTTTCCTGACAGGGACACAAGTTCCCTGAGGCCCATACCTGTGTGCTTGGTGGGCACACAGCATCTGGGCCACAGAAGCAGCTCAGGAAAACATTCTTCAACAAATGAATGCATCATGACCCAATACCCCCCATCCCCGGAAGAACACAACACTGCTGCTTTCAGCAACATCAGAGAACCAGAGGAAAAAAACATACTTAAAACTGGCTGGAAAACTAAAGAACAAAACATTATTGAGCACCATGGGAAAGTAAGTTATCTGTAGTTTTGAAAAATAAAAAGCACTCAATCAAAACTTCTAGCATTTAGTACTAAAGTAAAAGTTGTCTCCCAACAAATGACACGGTAGCTGTATTTCAGGGCTGTCACTGTCATCACTGTTGCATGCAACTTAACAAGATCGCAGTTCAATTATTTGGTCAAAGACATTCCAATGGCCAGGCAGGATCAGATAAACTCTGGCCGCTGAAGATCACCAGGGAGCCCAGAAGCATCAGCACCACACAGAAGAGCAAAACAAACCCTGCCTCAGGCTGGGTGCTCTGGAGCTGCAAGAAGCTCTTACTCTCCAGGGCAGGAGACTCAGCAGTAGTCCTTGGAGGTAAAGCAGATAAAGAGGAATGGTGGGATTTTCTGGCCCTCACTTCTCCCCTGGTTCTCCACCAGAGCAAGGCAGGCTCATTTACGGTTTATACTTGCTTATTCATACTTCAGGGTTGTGAAGTGTGTCATAGTACAATGGTGTAGAGAGCACAGACAGGAATTAGAGGGCAACACACTGATATGTGCCTCTGTAATCTTTTCTTTTCCCCTAAAAATTTATTTATGCATGTATGTCTGTGTGGGATGCCAGATCCCCTGGAACTGGAGTTACAGACAGTTGTGAAAGGCCATGTGGGTGCTGGGAATTGAATCTGGGTCCTTTGGAAGAGCAACTAGTGCTCTTAACCCCTGAGCCATCTCCCCAGCCCCATCTGTAACTCTTTAAAATGAAACTGAAAATGTTTCCCCCTTGATATGGATGGTGTGATGGAGACTGACCACATGTGCAGGAAAACACTTCCCTTCCCTTGCGGCTCACATTCTGTGATAAGGCAAATGTGGTATAGTGCACTCTTGCAAGACTAGGCAGGGAAGGGAAACAACTGGTGCTATACAGTGACCTGGTGGCTGGAGGGCCTCAGGTTCAAGTATCAGTAAGTGACAGGAGATGCTTGGCAGGCAAGGCACCTTATTAGGGAACCGTGCTTGTGTTGGAAGACCCTGCCCAGCTGTAGGCTGATGTTAAGTGCTCTGAGCGTGTGTGAGACCGGCTGGGCTGGGCTGCGATATTTTGTGAGTTGGAGTCATGAAACACATTTTTAAAAAGATTTATCTGTCTGGGTGCATGTGCGCGTGTGTGCACATACACAGAGGCCAGAAGATGGCACTGGATCCCTTGATGTTGGAGTTACAGGGATTGTACAGTAAGTATTCTCAACTACCAAGTCACTTTTCCAGATACATAAACACACAGATAATTTTTAAAGGTTTAATAAGCTAGGCAGTGGTGTCTCAAGCCTTTAATTCTAACACTCAGAATGCAGAGGCAGGCAAATCTCTGGAGTTCAAGGTCAGCCTGGTCTACAGAACTAGTTCCAGGACAGCTAGGACTACACAGAGAAACCCTGTGTCCAATACCAATACCAAAACTAAAACCAAAATTAAACCAAAAGAAGATTTTTCTAATTTTGTATGTATGAGTGTTTTGCCTGCATATATATATGTATGTGTGTATGAATATGCATGTAATATATTATATAATATAATAAATAATATATTATACAATATCTAATAATAATATAATATATATCACATGCATGTCTATAGGAGTCAGAAGAGGCCATCAGATCCTATGGAACTGAAATTATTGCAAACCACCATGTGGGTGTTGGGAATTGAACCCAGGTCTTCTACAAGAGCAAAAAAGCACTCTTAACTGCTTCATGGCTTCAGTCCTGTAGGTAAATAAAGTCTTTTTTGAAAGTGTGTTTCAGGCACCTAGTCCACAGAACATCTCAGTCCAGGCCAGACGTGCTCAGAACACTTCCATCAGCCCTCTTCCAAATGCACTTCCGACTTGTCTCTTTAACTAGAAACGGGTACATCAGGGTATAGCTTCACTTATCAACAGGCCTGGCACAGGGTAGCTGCTCAACACAGAAGCTAACCTGCTCACATATGTGTGTCAGGTTGTTCTGCAGCTCTGACATGTTGATCACTCTCCTGATTAGAGGGAGTTTCACCAATCCCCTCTCCTCTTCATTTACAAGAGAGAGGCACACCTGTTCTGGTACAACCTACTTCCTCTGTATCCATCTCCCTGCTACTCAACCCATCCCATTCCTTCAGATGCTGACCTTGTAACATCCCCCCAAAGACAGCACACCCTGGCCCAGACAGGCTCTGGGTGGATGGGATGTGAGAGCAATTGACAAATCTGTCCAAGACACGCTGACAGCAGAGAAAAGAAAGCAGCCTTGAAGGGGAAGTCTGGCAGGACAACATTTCTTGGGTTTACTGTGGCGGTCAAAGTTCCTCAGACTTGGCTGGGTGAACCAACTTCCTCTTTTCTAGGTTCTGCTGCCCTGGGTTCTGTAGGAGATGCAGGGTTAAGGAGCTGGCCAGACTCACAGCCAACCATCATAACCAAGGTGGAATCAATGTGGAAAGGAAATCGGAAGTCACCAAAAACCCTCTAAAGAGCATGAGTGCAAGGCTGGCCCTGACTATGAACTAGAGACACCTACTCCTGACAGCTGTCATCAAATGCCAGGAAGTGGGTGACAGAACTCACTCCACCTTTGCCTGCCTGGTCCTGAATTCAGTCTGTGTAGGGATATAATTGGGAAGATCTGTCGACACTCTGAGGGATCTGTCAATGCATCACTCTTTTCAGGCCATTAGTGGGCACAAACAACCAGCAAGTCATGTGAAGAACAGAGATGCTTTTGATGACAACTAACTTTCCCAACTCTGGAAACAAGGACAGCAGGAACTACACTGATCTCAGCTTTCCCTCAAAATGACGGGTGACAACCAAGGCTTTCAGAGTCCCTCAAACTGTGCCATGAAGTACAGATGAAGCACTTTTGTAATGACCAGCAGTGTCAGGGTAAGTGGGAGGCAGCAGGTGGCATTTGCACAACACTGCTGCTAGTCTTGTCCACAGTTCAGTCACAGGCACTTGTACACACACAACCAGGCTCTCCTGCCCCTCCCATGCACCTGTGCATCGCTGGTGTAGACAGCAGTGTCAAAGAGCTATTCCCACACTACAGTAGCCTCAGGTGGCTCCTGCTCTCCTGTTACTCCCCATGGTTCATGTTGGGAAATTACAATGCAGATTTTGTAATGCATCTTTGCAAAGATTTTCTTTTTTAAAGATTTATTAATTAATTAATTTATTTATTATGTATACAGTGTTCTGCTGCATGTATGCCTGCATGCCAGAAGAGGGCACTAGATCTCATTACAAATGGTTATGAGCTGCCATGTGGCTTCAGGGAATTGAACTCAGGATCTCTGGAAGATCAGTCAATGCTCTTCTTAAACAATGAGCCATGTCTCCAGCCCCTTTGCAAAGATTTTCTAAGACCAAAATTAAAACAAAAAAAAATTTAAGGGCTGCACACATGTAGACAGGTTACTGAAGATGAGGTCAAATCTACACACCTCTCACGACCTATCAAATAGCACCACCTTCATACAATGATGGTGTGGTTCATGTCATATTAACATGGTAGCCACTTGTGTAGATGTGATGGTTTAAGTGAGAATGCCCCCCCCCCCCCGTAGGCTCACACATTTGAATGCTTGGTCCTCAGTTGGTGGAACTATTTGGGAAGCATTAGGAGGCATGGTCCTGTTGGAGGAGTTATGTCACTCGGAATTGGCTTTGATGTTTCAAAAGCCCACACCATTCCCAGTTACAGCACTCTCTCGCTCCCCCCCACTCCCTCCCTCCCTTCCTCTCTCAGCTTATAGATGAAATGTTAGCTCTCAGCTAATGCTCCAGTGCCATGTCTGTCTGCTTGATGTCATGTTCTCTGCCATGAAGGCTGTGGACCCCAGCCCTCTGAAACTGTAAGTCTCAATAAATGCTTTCTTTTAAAAGTTATCTTGATCATGCTGTTTTATCACAGTGACTGAAAAATAACTAAGAGTGAGGAATGCATTTCTGCTTCCCTGTACTTTACTCAGTCATGAGGATGGAACAGCCACACAGGAGGGTGCCGTTCTGGAGCTCCTTTGCCATTGCCACTCTCCTGTCACGATAGCCACACTGGGGTTGTTTGGGCTATCATTCCTCTTTTCATGATTTGCATCTACATGTGTAGTTTAAATTATGAGTCTGTGACCATTACACATGATAGCATTCTGTATAGAGTCTCACTCTACAGGCCTGACAACTAACCACTCAGATGATGTAGGTATCTTTGCTTTTGTCTATAATACCATCTTGTCTGCTTGCCTACCAATGG
Source organism: Cricetulus griseus (assembly GCF_003668045.3). Classification (NCBI taxonomy): domain Eukaryota; kingdom Metazoa; phylum Chordata; class Mammalia; order Rodentia; family Cricetidae; genus Cricetulus; species Cricetulus griseus. The sequence goes on along the minus strand of NC_048599.1, from coordinate 141,327,213 downwards.
ATACTGGGTTGTTCTTGGCCTCTGGCTTTTACAAACAATTCTGCCGTGACACATTCAGAATGTCTTCTGGGCATGCAGGAGAATGTCCCTTATTTAACTTTACAGATGTCAGGCAATTCCAAGGGGATGTGTGATTTTACATTTATACCAGAAAGTTAAGGGACCCAGCTGCTGTAAAATCTAAAACAACTGGGGGCTGCCCCTCAGAGCTGTGTTGAACCACAGGGGGAAATGCCAAGTGCTGGTGGTGCACTGTGACCTGCATGTCCCTGAAAGCTTGAAAGACCACTAATAGAAGCTAAGGTTGAATCCCTCCTGTTTGGTGAAGCATTCACACCAAAGAGGTTCCCAAGGACTAATAGGCTAGTCTTTTTCTCTTTGGGAAGAGCAGCTCCCCTACATTATAATCTCTGAGTAAGTGACAACAGTGCTACTAACAACAGCCACTTTCTTGGACAACCCATGAGCTGTATGCCCTCTACCTAGAAAGAAGAGGGGTGAAGAACAACACCCAGCCTACTCACAGGATCAACCTCAGAAAAAAAACCAAGCAGATCAAACCACATAAAGCTCGCCAATTTCTTCCAAAGCGCCCTGCTAGGCACCAGGATTTCATTGTTAGATCTTCAGCTTGCCCCTCAGCAGGCAATGTCTGTCTGCTGCTGACAAATGTGCGATCAACTGGCCTTTCAAATGTCACTTGCCGCAGCAGCTGGGATCCCAACTTAGTAGTGGTTTCTGTCAGGGCTTAATTTCACCCTGAGATGGGAAGCCTCCAAGCAGCACCCACACCAGGGATCACAAAGTCAAGGTCACTGTGGACAGGACTCACTGTAGCAGCCCACACTGCCCACAGACGGTCAAGAGGTTGGCCTTTGGTTTCTTGCTCAGCACTGCATCCCTGGAAGGACTCAGAGATCACTTACTTCATCCAGCAGCCTTGCCCCCTGCTAGAGGAGTAAGGACTCCTGGGTGGAGAAGTGTCTGGAGGATAGAGGGAAGAGCTTTTCTGAATACAGGGCTTCATTTTTCAGTGTACACCCTGTGAGGATCTTACAACGGTAGGGATGAAGATGAAAGTGGGTGGAGAGCGCATGGGCACTGCAGGACACGCACAACTGTGGAGTCAGGTGACGGCCTGGGTTACCCCAAGGGTGGCCACTAACTTGGATACCTCTCTGGGCCTCTTTCACTTCTCTCTTGTGTAGCATACCTCCTCCTCTGGTGGATGTGGGGGTCAGATGTGACTGTGGGTGAAGGATGGAGCCGATGTTTACTAATGGCAGTCGTCACTGTCATCTGGTAACATTGCCACGCCTCTGCCAACATTCAATAATGCAAATGCTAAAACCAGCCCCAGCTGAGGGGAGCTAAAAGCACCCAATTTCCACACTAAAAGACCCTCTGTCTTACTCAACATAAAGACATTCATGTGAAGACAGAGAAGGTAGTGTTTCAAGTCTTGCAACACCAAAGGCCTGTCCAATAGCCCACATCCATACCTGTGGATGCTGAACATGGAAACACTAAGTGTGTCTTCCTTTCTCAACACTGAGAGTGAAACATGCTCATTATTTAAACCCAAGCATGGAAGAAATATCAAACAGTAGGAAACCCTCATGGCTTCTCATATGTCCAAGTGAGAATTACAGCACTGTGTTATTTTAAGATTTCTTTTTAGAGGTGTGTGTGTGTGTGTGTGTGTGTGTGTGTGTGTGTGTGTGTGTGTGTGTGTGTGTGTGTTAAACATAGTGATACATTATAGGCAGTTTCCCATGAGCACATGTTGGACGGATGAATATTCTGCTGGGTGATGGAATCTAACTTCCATACATTGCTGCATGGACAACAGCTCATTCATTCCTGCTTCTCTGTGTGCTTGCAAAATTAAACTCTGAGAAAGAGAACTGTGCTGGTTTAGAAAAACAGGGAATCTGGAAAACTATCTTTATGCCAGTCAGGTTGCAGCCAATGGCTGCCCCAGCGAGGCTCTGGGTGGTGGTGGGAGAAGTGGGATGAAGGGGAGAGGCTGGCCCCTCCCATCAACACGGGTTTGGGCTCAAATATGAGCACCTCTATTTCCATTTCACTTACCAGGGCTAAAAGTACTCTGAGAATTGGACAGACATCTCCCAAGAGGTGAAGCCTGGATGGCCAATGGGCACACAGCACAGTGCTCATCCCATTTGTCATCAGGAAACAACACATTAAAGCCACGAGAGGACACCACTCCATGCATACCCATGTGGATCAAAGGAAAAGCTAAGCTAGGTATGATGTTTGAAATCCTACTACTAGGGAGGCTGAGACAAAAGGATTGAGAGTTTGTTGCAAAACAAGTATGACAAGGAAATAAGAAGGAAGGGAAGGAGAAGAAAGTTAGGTGTGTATCTGAAGATATGCCCTTCAATTCACTATAAAACATACCCCAGAGTATCAAGAGTAGTAGTAGTTCAGGGGTGCTTGAGGAGAGTAGACGGGTTAAATGGAGGAACCTTCAGGAAATGAAATACCACCTCACATAAGAACAAACCAGCTATTCCCACTGCCCAGCACAGATGACTCCCACAATGATGAAAGAGGCTACACACAAGAAAAGCATATGCTGACTGACCCACACAACTACAAAGCCAGGCAAAGCACAGCTATTGTTCGGGAAGTCAAGGCAGTGGTTAAGCTTGAGGCAAGGCTGGTATCTGGAAAGGACACAGGATGACACACACTTCTGGGATCCAGTTCTCAACCTACAAATTCCTTACATGTCTATCTTCAATGTGTTTCCCATGTTGGCAGGGGCAAAACATTTGGGACCGGGGTCAACGTCAGGAAGCTCACCTGGCTCCGAGCACAAGCCTGATCCTCAAGGGAAGTGCATCAGGAGTTGAGGTCATATTCTGGTCTCCATCTCTCTTACTATTTTCCTTCCCACTTTCAGAATTAGGGGAAAGAGGCTTCTATTTACTTGCCCCTTGAGACCCCAAAGGGTTAAGTCTTATTCACCTTGGACTCCTGCACTTAGCTTAGTAGCCGGTAAAAGTGCACACAAATAAATGCATTCTCATCAATAAGCACAGAAGAATCAATGAATAAATTGTGTAACCAGAACAACTATTGCATTCACTACACTGAGGACACTACCTGACTGGAGGTAGCAAGTGGCAGCTGTGTGTTCCAGCTAGTCTAAGCAACAGAGAAGAAAAGCTGTCCTTCCACCTCCTCTAGGTCTTTAGAGAATGGTGGATGTTTTGGGTCCTTACTGGGCAGCAGAAGTCCCATGGGACGGACCTACGTATACAATTTATACCACTTTCAGTCCATTTTACCTAAATTATCACCATCCAGCTCCTGAGTTACTTCTTGTGTTTCTTTTTTACTTTTACATTATTTATCTATTTATTTTATGTGCATTGATGTTTTGCCTGCATGTATGTCTGCATGAGGGTGTCGGATCCCCTGGAACTGGAGTTACAGATAGTTGTGAGCTGCCGTGTGGGTGCTGGGAATTGAACCTGGGTCCTCTGGAAGAGCAGACAGCGCTCTTAACCACTGAGCCCCCACTTGATGTTTTTCTTACACTTTACTATAGTATGGAGTTTACATTTCCTCATGTTCTTTCCACACAAGCCATTTTTAGGATGCATAAACTAGAGAGGCATCTCTGGGTCCTCCCCTTCCATGCCAAAGAAGTTCCTGGGACTAGGCTGGCTGTATGTAACTGCTTCTAGGTTATACCTTCTAGCAGCACATAGCTGTAGAATCCAAGTGGATCAGCTTACCTTTAGCTGAGCTCCAGGCTAGGAAGCCCTCCCCATACTTCCTATGCTCAGTATTACAGGGCCTGAGAGCAAACGGCACCGGATGGGAAGAATACTGGACAGATTGCTGCAGAGCCTGGGAGGCAGAACTCAGATCAGAGATGTAGCCTTCTATTCTCTCATGAATCCTGCCTCTCCCTTCCTATCTCCCTCTGGGAAACAGACTGCATCAGGCCATGCAGAGCAGTCACTAAGTAGCATGGCTAGCTGCTCACTAACACACTCCATACATCTGGAGCCAGGAGGAAGCTCTAGGCTCAGCCTCCTGGCCAAAGGCAGTACAGTCCCGCCCCCAGTCACAGCTGAAACAGCACCACCTCTCGGCTCACAAGGACTCTTCACTAATGCCAAGTGTTCAGAGAACCCAAGGGCTCATGCTTTCCAATTACAGTCACAAGTCACACTGATTTAGGCAAAACCAGATTTTACTAACTTAAGGTCACTTCGTTCCTAGCCCAGACACCAAGTCTCCTTCCACTACCACTGTGCACACACAGCAGCGTGTTAGGTGTGAAGTTCTGCATGGCCACATGTTGTCCAGGTGTGACAAGGACAACACAGAAACTGGACCATTCCCCTACCAGAGGCTCTCTGCAGCCTTGTCTCATTTGATCCACAGCCACCTTCCAAAGTGGCTATGTCCTCATTTCATCCAGAAACCTCGAGACTGAGGAGGAAGCACAGTGACCGGATTTGAGCCCAGTCATGGTATACTTGTCAACAGCAGTGTCTAGTCTACCAGTGGAAGAGTAGCTTAAAACAGACCCAAGGCCAGAGGCCGCAGTGCTTGGGGGTCTGCGTTTGCTCCTGGAGTGATCTTGTTTCCTTTGGGTCAGCTCAAAAGGTTGTTTCCTTACAACAAGCCACCACCTACTAGGTACAGAGTGCAGGGCCCACCACAGACTGACAGACAGACGTGCGCGCGTGCGCGTGCACGCGCGCGCGCGCGCGCGCGCACACGCACACGCGCGCGCACACACACACACACACACACACACAGAGCTTTGTAGTTAGGCTTCCCATTGTCCTCTCTGAAACTTATGCCCAGCATGGATGCTGTGGGCTACATGTGCTCACAGCCTTGAACAGGGAAGCAAGTCTCTACTAGACTAGAGGAGAGACTTTGGGACCAGCAGCTCTTGTAAAAGTGAATCAGTTCCTAGAAAAAAAGCCAATGACTATTCACAGCAGCAGCACATCAAAGGCACAGGGCTTGGGAGGAGGAGCTGAGGCCACACCCTGCTCTCCAGCTAGGAGAGAGTAATGGATAAGGGGGTGGACTTTATTTTTACACCTCAGTGAGGAGGAGAACACATAATTCAAGAGATCTTACATTTGCCAGCAGGGAAGGGGTGATTCTGAAGTTGGCCAGGTTCCAAGTTGTAAGTGTGGTCTGTGAGCTCTGACAAAGTCTGGTCATCTCCTCTCCTGGTGCTACCTATCCTCCACTTCCTCAGCACTCTCCCCAATCTACCTCATGCCTGGGAGAGGACTTCCTTAAAGGCTAGGGCAACCCAACTTCAAATACCTGCTGGGAGTACTGAGGAGGCTGAGGCAGAGGCAGAGGATGGCTGAAGCAGGGTCAAGGCTGACCCTGGCTGAAAACAATAGCTGCCAAAAAGCCCACCAAGGTTTCACTTAAGAATCTCCAGGACAGGGGACACTGCATGTTTTTGAAGCCTACTCAACTCCTTTGGTGACAGCACACTTTAGGCCTGTATTGAAGCAAACAGTCTCCTATGGCAGATGGCCCCCTCATTTGTCCTAAGGCTCACATCTTGGCAGCCATAGGGCTGCAGGAAGGAAGGTAGAAGCCAGGCTTGTCCAACTTGGGAATTTGTCTCAGATCCTTCTTGTTCATAAACAGCATTATAGCCTCTGGGTCTGCCTGCTCCACTGAGCATAACTGAGCATATTCCACACCGACCATTTGCAGCTACTGAGGGCACATAGGTGGCTAGGAATGGAAACCCTGTCCACAGGTGCACTGCCAGCTAAAGCAAAGTCTCCTGTTCTGAATGAGCTAAATGCTGACTGAAGAGGTAGAGGGCTTCTGAGATCTAGAAAAAGTTCATGGAGGGAACATGTGGATCTTGGAGGGCAGGGTCTAAGTTGGGTGAGGACATGTACCCTGAAAGACACACACCCCCTGGCTACCTGCATGTGTGGCCTATTCCCATAGTTAACCTTCATTACAGGTCAGTTCACAAGCAGGCTCCAAAATCAGTTTACAGGATGAAGCAGAGCAGAACAGAAGGTTGCAGGAGTGGGACTAATGCTCTGATGAATCTTATTGCAGAAGTGACCAGCTTGAGACAGCCCCTCCTGCTGCTGCTGGCACAGTGAGGTGGGGCAGTTAAGTCAAGGGTTGGAAGATGACAGATGTGACTTTAACCATGTCATCACACACACACACACACACACACACACACACACACACACACACACACACCAAAAAACCAAAACCAAACAAAAAACCATGTCGTGACACAGATTGAGCTTCCTGCTCAGGCCGCAGAGCCTGAGGACCATGAGCAGGGGAAGAGTGAACCACTCCCGAAGAAAGATCAGAGGTGGGGGAGGCTCTGGACTGCAGTGAGAAATGATTAAGTTCACACCACAACTCAGTGCACACAGATATCAGACACCTGGGAAGACTCGACTCTTCACCAATTTCACCAATTCTATGACAAATTATCTCCATTTTCTCTCAACTGAGCAGGGAAGGGGCTGGGCCTCTTAGGACAGGCAGTGTCACTGGCTTTCACTAGTGAACTTGGGAGTCCCACAAGCACTCTTAGAAAACCGAGATCTAAGGGAGAGCGGCAAGGCTGCCAGAAGGGGGAAGGGCTCTGAGCAAGGCCCATTAGTAGATAGTACCTGACAGCAAGGAAGTTCTCATCTCAGGAATGAGACCCTCCTTGGTAGGGACAACCCTGCACCCAGAGAAGGTCTACATTAGCAGACCATCCATCCATCCAACTGTCCCAGCCCTCAAAGTTCAGCCAACAACAGTCACCCCAGCAAGGAAGAAAGGCCAACCAAGGACTCTATCATAGGTGCAGAGCACTGGGCAGTCCATAGCATTACTCCAGGTCTGCTTCATGTGGAAATGGGTGATGACTGACATGGTTTGGTGCAAAGTGGTTGTGGACTCTCCCTCTTGCCTAGAAAGTTGTTTGTACAGCTGTGGTGTTTTCTTAGTGCCTACCTGGGCTGGGGAAGCATGCATATTGTCCTTGGGTCCTGAATTTCTCCAGAGAGATGAAGGTGGGTCAGACTGGCAGGGTTTATGGACTGCAAGAGTACATCCCAAACCCAAGCTCCTTCAGACGTGCAATCAAGAAAACAGACACAGGCTGTCCTCTCCTGGGAAATCCCAGAGGTATTCAACACAGAACTAAGAGAGGGTTAACCTGTCCAAAACTGGCCGGGGAAAGCCAAGAGGCCTAAGAAGCAAGCTTTGTGCAGGAGAGGTCAGAGGCTGGAAGCTCGACCATATACCCTCTGCTGCCCCAGACCCTCAGGCTAGCTGCATCATTGGTGGAAAACAAAGTAATCTGAAGCCCTTCTAACACATTCTAAGAGGAAACCAATTTTACATTTGACACAGAAAACCTTGGATTTTCTCAATAGGAAAACAAAATCAACTGGGAAGGGAAGGGACTGCCAAGGGCCCAATTCCACAGAGCACAGTCCCCCCAGATTTGAAGGAAGCAGGACTCCTACAAAGCCAAGTCCCTGTCCCAGCATGTAAGGCCACAGCAGACCTTCTTCAGGGAGGAAGGCAGGGACAAAAGAGTCCACAGTGTTCAACGGAAATTTCCAAGAGCCATGGAGTGACCATGAGAGGGAACATACCACTTCCTCTTCTTCCAGGAAGTCTGGTCTTGCCATGATTCAACACTGTGTCTCAGAGTGTAAGTGGTGCCTTCGAGGCATTGTGATCTCAGATCCAAGGATGCTTTCTTTAATTACAAGTAATGGCGTGCATATTTGAGAAGGCCCCCAAATTTTTGTCCTGAATCTGTAAATAGGTTTATGCCCCACAACAGAGAAATATCAGCCATAAGCTATGCATGATTTTTTGAGGCTGTTAAATAATGTTTAGTTTCTACTTGATTTACAAATTGAAGCACCACCACAGAACAGGGATTGAAACACCTAGCTTCTTTATAGTAATATATTTTTATGTTTTCTGTGGCGGGTAGAGAGCAGTGTTTTAAAACTTCGTCAAAATAAAAATATTAGCACAGGGTGATGTGTCCTGAGGTTTGGGTAAAGTCTGGGCTGCTTCAAAAGGCTGCCTGTCTATCTTCAAACTAGCCATGGAAGGAGGGCTGGAAAACACTGCAACAGACAGACAACTGCTTCCACTCACTCAGCCCAGCAGAGCACTGTCTGGCTTTGGACTCTAAACACTTCTCACCCACAGTTCAACCTGAAATGATCTCAGATTCATGCCACAAATTGGCCCTGGCCCTCAGTGCACCAAAGATCACTAAGGTGAAAGGTTGCCAGTGTGGAAGAGACTACCACTGTGGATCCTCTTCCCCAAGGCCTTCCAGAGGGGGTACTTAAACCTTGGTGTTAGTTAGGGTTTCTGTTGCTATGAAGAGATACCATGACCACAGCAACTCTTATAAAGGAAAGCATTTAACTGGTGCTGGCTTACAGTTCCGAGGTTTAGTTTATTATCATTATGGTGGGAAGCAGGGTGGCATGCAGGCAGACATGGTGCTGGAGAAGGAGCTGAGAGTTCTACATCTGGATCCATAGGCAGCAGAAAGAGACAGTCAGCTACACTGGGCCTAGCTTGAGCATCTGAAACTGCAAAGCCCACCCCCAGTGACACACTTCCTCCAACAAAGCCACAGCTACTCTAGTAAAGCCACACTTCCTAACAGTGCCACTCCCTGTGAGCCTATGGGGGACCATTTTCTTTCAAACTACCACACTTGGTTTCTCTAAGACAGCAGGCTCTTGTGAAGGGTTTCTTGGAAGGGGAGTAGGGAGTAATGCAGAGAAGGAGTACTAAAAGGTGGGGCATGGGGGGGTGGGGGGGGTAGGCATGCTGGGCCAGGCAGAATAGACGGAGAGCAGCTGGGAGATTAACTTGGGCTATAGGATTCACTTTCTTCATTGCCATTAGAGAACCAATTCTGAGTCCGAACATGGCTGCCAGGGGCACATCTGTTCTCTAACAAAGAGATCTGTCATTTATGCATCCTGGCTCTGATGTGTAGAAGATTTTTTCCATCTATCTTGGTCCCACTGGACCGGTTTTCTCTCCACTGACTGGGTCCCACAGCCACTTAATGAAATAGCAACTCTGAGACTTGATAGCAGTTACAATTGTTTAGCCAATGGCTTAGGCTTCTTTCTGGTTAGCCCTTTCTTAATTATTAACCCATTTCTATTAATGTCTGTATCTCCACATGGCCTTGGCTTACCAGTGATGCCCAGGCCTCTTAACTTCCTAGCTGCTACATGGCGTCTGTCTTTTCTGTCTCTTTGGAATTCCTGCCTAACTAAATTTTGTCTTTCCATTGGCCAAAACAGCTTTATTCATCAACCAATAAGAGAAACATATAGTCACAGCTTACAGAAGGACATCCCCCATCGCTGATGCCTTAAAGGAGTTAAGGGCTGTGTGCAGGCAACTAATGCCTGGAATGGCACTCTTGAGCTTTGTTTGTCCCCTTGGGCTGGAAGTGAACCCCCCCCCCCAAAAAAAAAGCTGGGCAATGGCAATGGCCTGGACCACAGCAGCCTTCTGCTGACCATGGACACTGGAATAGTTTTTGCTTCTGAGGAGGTGACACCTCGCTATGAGTACTGGTCCAGTCACTAACTCATTTTGTCAAGTAGGCAGACACAATTTACAATTTGTCCAAGCCAATTTTCTCATCTGGAAAGGTCAGCCTACATGAGGGGTTCTCAAAGTGTAGCTCTGATCCAGCAAGCAGGAGCTGCCTCCTAAAGGGACTCCTTACAAGTCATTCTAGTCACATACTGATCAGAAACAGGGTGGCTTAACCTGCAATTGCTTAACCGCCCCTCAAGGGCTAAGTTAGAAGCCCACTAAGCCTGAGAGCTAGCTAGCATGCACTGGCTCTTCCTACTGTTTTCAAACCCATCCTTCTCTGCCCTTTTCCTACCTGTGCTGCTACTGACTTCACTGTCACCCAACAAATGCAATGTCTACTGTAAGCCAGACAGCCAGGACAATGGAAGACACTCAGATCTTCATAATGGGCCATGTTCAAGCTCCCACTGCCTGGATGGGCACATAGCTTATTCACTGGTTGGTTCCTGGTATGCAGCCACTTTTCCTGACTCATGATCTTACTAAATACACTACACCTTTAAGCAAGGTTCTGTGTACACACAGACATGCAAGGTGGGGCCTACACAGTGTCTGAGTGAAGGAGTAGATTGTGTATATCCAACTGTGTTTTTGTTTGTTTGCTTTACAGTGCTGGGGGTAGAATGCAGACTGGAGTATATGCCCGACAAGGACTCCAACTCTACCACTAAGCAACACCCCCAGCACGATGCATACCCAAGGAAGCACAAACTACTGGAAATATTCTGGAAAAAAGATGGACAGCAACAGCACAGATGGCATTTCTTCTGCCTCAAACTATTTTAATGACTCATTGTTTCACAGGTCTCGAATGTTACTCTAGGCACAAAATGACAAACACCAAGTGATATTTTCAGCAACCCACTTAACTTTAAGGAGTTATACACAGGAAATGCAAAAGCAAAAGCAAATCCTAAAATGCTCTACTCCAAGAGGAAAGATGAAGTCAGCTGCCACAGTCATGCTCAGCCACAATCAGGAGGTCAGCTTCCTCTCTCCTCCACCTACCTGCTAAGCCCAAGTAGAGGCAGCAGGACCAGCTGCTGCTGAGAAGGATGGGAACAGGAGTCTTAGTCTGCACCAATTCCACTTTCCCTCTGGGTCAGAAGTAAACTCTTATAAATCCAAACAGTGGCAGGGTTTTGTCTCTGGGGAGAAGCTGGAAGTCAGAGCTCACCTGTCAGCAAGCGCTCATTAAACAGCTCACTTAATAATTAGTGTAACACACATACAGGGCTGCCTCGGCTCTGAAGCAAGGTCAAAAGTCAACAAAACACGGTGCTAACATACAAAGTTAAGAACAATTCTTTCCCTAATGGTGGTGCTTATCTAGGCAACACAAAACTCCTAACAAGACAGTTTAAAAGCAAGCAACAGCAGAAGCAGTAAGAGATGGACCGCACCAGCTGTGGTTGTTTGGCTCGGAGTTTTCTCAAGACAGGTTAATTCTGCTCACTAAAAGAAAGCTCTGGAGGCTGGAGGGATGACTCAGTGATTAAGAGCACTGACTGCTCTTCCAGAGGACCTGGGGTTCAATTCCCAGCACTCACATGGCAGCTCACAACTGTCCATAACTCCTGTTCCAGGGGATCCAATACCCTCATAAAGACATTCATTCATGCAGGCAAAACACCAATGTAAATAAAATCATTTTAAAAATTATAAAAAAAAAGAAAAGAAAGCTCTGACCTCAAAAGAGGGTAACTTTCCCTAGTACAACATTCGAGATGGAATTGTAAGGAAGATGTATAGAAGCTATGAACTTGGACTTCAGTTTAATTTCTATGAGTCAATACGGTCTTGCACTTTACGGAGTTAACAGCCTGACAACATGATATACCTAAGGAACCCTAGGCACTGTATTTAGCACAGAAATGACTCAGAACTTACTGGACAGCCCAGCATGGGTGGGGGACTCACACCTGTAGTCCTAGCACTTGAGGAGCTGCACAAGGACTGACAGGAGTTAGAAAGTAGCCTGGGCTACACAGGCAGCATGGGGCTACAGAGTGGAACCTGTCTCCAAACCAAACCAAACCCCAAACGAACTCAGGGAGAATGCCCCCCCCCCCGCCCCCAGAAGTGCCTATTAACCACACTCCCAACCCTGAGGACAGCTTTTAAGGGGAGGTCCTAGAGCTGTTTCCTGTCTCGGATTTTCATGTAAATATGCTCTACTAACAGTTGGTACCACCTCCTCACACACTTGGTTTCCTATTGCTGAAGAATAGTGGCCTGGAATTTCCACAGCTTAAAGCCACACACATTAGCTCTGGCTGGTTTCTGAGGCCCAGGGATGGCAGCGCAGGCTAGCGGGGGCTCACGAAGGTGCCACCCCCAACAGCCTTCTGTGGCATACTGTCATTGTATACCAGAGTGGTTCTAGAAAGTTGTCCTGGTGGGACACATCTGCATCCCCAAAGAAAAGCCACCTTTCCCTCTGTGGGGAAGAGGCTTCTGGGTCACTTTAATGAAATGACAGACTTTATCTGACTAATAACACAACCTCTCACAACATGGTTCCTCCCTCTGGATCCTTGTCCCCTGTCACCCGCCATACCATCACAAAGAAACTTGAAGCTCCAGCTCCCTTTTTTGAGCTCAGATGCTTTGTAAAAATCAATTGCCTTCTGGGAGCCTCATAGTCTCGGGGCTCCAGTGACCATGCAATTAAACACGGCCTTCTCCTGTTCTAAGTCAATTCGATTTTTAGCCCAGTTAAGAAACCCTGAAGTGTAGAGGGAAGCCATCTCCCCTCTGCAGCTATGGGATTAGGGGCATCAGGTGGGGTATAGACTGGAGGCCGCCCTCAACTTCCCCTTCTTCAAAGCCAGGGAGCTGAGTTTTCAGAGCACGTCAGTGTGAGGCAGTGACTGATAACCTGAGAGTGACATCTCATCACCCTCACCACACGAGGCCATCAGAAAATGGGCACCACAGGGCCACATGCTTTTGGCCTCTTTATCACATCAAATCAAATCTATAATTAATACAAACAGATGAACAGTTTTGTTTTATGGACAAGGTGACTCCTGTGTTCCAGACTGCATTGTCAGGCAGAGTATGTGGATCACACTGTGGGAGCCAAAGAGAGTTACTTGCTTAGCTGTCAAAATGACAACCCCCTTCCTCCCCGCACCCTCTGCTGTCTCCTGAAACCATCGGGCCATAGTTATACTAGCATTGGAAACCACCTAGTACCTGGACTCTGCTCTCTTCTGTGACCCCCTCTGGTGAAAAAACACCGAGAACACATGGTGGACCTCCAACAAACTCAAGGTCAGTGGTGTGCACTTGGACCAAAGAGACAGGGAAGGATGGGGGACGGATAGCACTTAGAAATCAGTCTTGGAGCCTGACCCCAGCTGAGAGTCAGTCAGAAGGAGAAGAAGAATACATCCCTTGTCCCTTCCGCCTCCTGTGGTGTGAATGCCTATCACCCAGGCATGATTCTAGTGGCTACAGACCATTTTTCTACCCCCTGGTGCCTAAATATAAGACAGTGCTGCTTTCACTTGTTCTAAGCATTTCCCTAAAAGGGCAGGACAACAATTACTGCTGGCTTTGAGAGCCACACAGTAAAGCTACTCAGCTTGACTAAGCAAGGGGGAAAGCATTATGGATACATGTACTGGGTTTCAATAAAACTGTATTCACAAAAACAGGGAGCCAATTAGGGTTTGGTCTGCAGTTTGTAGTCCCTGCTCTGAAAAAACAGACCAGCTTTACTTGTCACCTGGGACTGGAGGGGCGACTCTGGTCACACCATCACTATTGCTGTGTGCCTTTATTTGGCCCCACCCCCACCTAAGTAGAATATACTTTACTATGGCCCTGGCTTTCTGTACTGAGAGCTGCCAAACCTGCCCTGCAGTCACTGTCAAGTTGACATCTAGCCCATCTTACTATGCCTGGCTCAGATCATTCTTTTCTTCTTTAGAACTTCTGGGCCTCGTAGACTAGCTGTCTTAGGGTTATTATCACTGTGATGAAACACCATGACCAAAAGCAAACTGGGGAGGAAAGGGTTTATTTGCCTTATACTTCCATATCACATTCATCATTGGAGGAAGTTAGGACAGGAACTCAAGCAGGGCAGGAACCTGGAGGCCGGAGCCGATACAGAGAGGCCATGGAGGGTGCTGCTTACTCACTTACTCACTTGCTCAGCCTTCTTATTGATCCCAGGATACCAGTCCAGGGATGGTACTTCCTACAATGGGCTGGGCCCTCCCCCATCAACCACTAATTAAGAAAAATGCAGCTGGATCTTATGGAGGCATTTTCTCAATTAAGGCTCTCTTCCACCACTCTAGCTTGTGTCAAGGTGACATAAAACTAGCTAGTACACCAAGTAACAAGACAGGGACTTTCCACTAAACTCACATTTTAAACTCCATGTTGTAGTTAGGTCCCTGCCTCTCTTCTCCTGGGAGGCCAGGGCTGTCAGTGCTGCTCCAGTGCTCAGCTGGGAGCTGGAGACTTGGCAGTCCTCACCAACAGACTGCTGGATGCAGTATGGACAGTTCACTTATGAGCTTTCTGGGTCCCAGGGCCCTGAGCAGCCATACTCAAATGTCACACCACAGTCACACTAATTATTTAGGTGCACTATAAAGGGAGTCTTGGTGACAAAGAAGAGGTAAAATAAGCTGAATATTTCAGCTGCTGAGACTCAAATCATGCAAAATTATAAAACTACTGGTTGCACACAATCTGTTAAATTAAACAGGTTAATTTAATTCACTGCTGGCCTCTGACTTCTCAGCAGCACTGGGAAATTTGAGAAGTCAAACATGGATGAGGGATTTGATAAATAATCTGCCAATAATTGCTCTGAGTGGCCAAGAGAATAACATGCATGCATGCCATTCACCCCTCCTCTACACCAGGCTGTTCAAAACTAACCATATTGGAAAAGTGCGGTGTCCTCAGCATGACAGCCATTGCCTCAACTGTCCTCTGGAGACCCTCATTACTTAGCATGAACCCAGCCCCTAGTTGGTGACACAGCTGACTAGTTTATCCATCACTGGCAAACAGTGCCAGGTCAGAAACCATCGTCTCTCTCCATACTATACACACGCTCCAGAATGCTTCACCGCCATATCTGACAATTCATTTTCACTTAAGTAGAAAATTAACTTCTCAGCCTTGACAGTGCATATACATGGGTCCCAAGAGCTTGGTGACAACACCCTGTGGGCTGCTTGGAGCAAGTGTTAGTTAAACGGAATGAGGACACCTGGCAGAGCAGTTTGGTAAATCACAGAGTCGCTCATGGATGGAGGCTTCCCAGGACCTCCTAATGAGAATATTCTCATTAGGAGCCCAATTGCCCATGAAAAGAAAGAAAAATGAGCCATAGGGAAGTGTCTCACTCCTTAGTTGGTCTATGCAGTTCTCTCATGGAGGCAGAGCTGCCTGGAGAGATGTGCAGAGACAAGGTGCCAGCAAGAAGGACAGCTTTCTAGGTGGACTGGACACACTATCTGGTCAAGCTACTCCCATTAAATCCCAAGCCCCACAAGTTAAGAACTCTGGGGAAGAAATGTTATTTCATGCATACGAATACCTACAGACAGCAGTTTGAATGCCCATGGTAATGAAAACTGAAAAAGTCCTCCAAGAATCACTGTTCAGTGTTGATAAATAAACCAGACAGCAATAGGTCTTCTCCAGTACTCCACATCTCACTGGCCAGTCACTATCCATTCAAGCCAAAAACCAAGGGCCAAATTCACCCTCATAAGCCCTGTTCAAACATGAAGTCTACCTACCTTCATCCTGCTTCTATTTTACCTTCTACATGAAACTGTCCGCAATGTAACCCAACCTGTGAATTCCATGAGTGCCTCGCCAGTGCTTTCTCCCATGCCAGGATGCTCCTGTCAGCTCCTCAGATCAATCTGATCTCTCAATCAATCTCTTAGGCATACATGCCACTTAAAACACTTTAAGACTACTCAGCTTGACACTGCCCTAAGCTCAAAGCTGACAGGATGACAAGTCAGCACTCAACCACCCACACCTCTACCTCACAAGGGCCTATGCCCAAGATTTCCTCCTCCTCCTCCCCAGGGGCCCGCCTGACCCTTCACCTAGTTAACCCTGGCTTGGCCTTCAGATCTCGGCTCTGATCTTTCGTGGTGTTGACTTGTCTGTAATTATGTACAGACCCAGCTTTTTCCACTTCTCAACCTGGATTCCCTAAGACCCTAGAGCAGTCTTTCTCAACCTTCCTAATGCTGTGACCCTTTAATACAGGTCCTCGTGCTGTGGTGACACCGCCCTCCCACCATAAAATTATTTTTGTTGCTTCTTCATAACTGTAATTTTGCTACTGTTATGAACTGCCATCTAAATATCTATGTTCTCTGATGGTCTTAAGAAACCCCTGTGAAAGGGTCATTTGACACCCCGCCCCCAAGGGGTCTCGATCCACAGGTTGGGAACTACTGCCCTAGAGCATCTACTGAAATTGTGAATCACAGTGATTTCTCCATGCATCAGGACACCAGCCATGTACCATGCCCAGAGCATCTGATAAAACAGGCAGATAGTTGATTCTGTGTCTTGTGGTTCAGACAAGGGGGGCAGGTTTCTGCCTAATAGTACTGCCCCTTAGTAGTACTGCTCAAATGTTTGCTGGGTGAAAATGAAACAAGGAATTGAATTAACTAATGAACTACCCACTTAAGGCCTCACTTCCTGTCCCTGCATTATATCTCATTATGAAGCCTTGTCCAATCTCCCCATGTCTAGGACCATCTAAAATACAAGTTACACCAAACACCACACCTGTGTGAGGCTAGCAACGGCTCACAAAGGGTAGTGGGTTCCACCTGAGTATGATGCCAAACTGACTTTGGAGCCAGTTCTTGCTAGGCTACCTGGAACAAGCCAGGTAAACAATGGCGCCTCCTGCCTGCATCGTCTAAAGATACCACTGTTCTAGCCATGGCTCTTTGGTAGCAAGGAATGGAAACCCAAGGTCCTTCCTTAAGAAAAAAGGAGGACTGGAAGAATATAGGGAGTCTTTGGGAACCAAGGAGAGGTACCCAGCAGAAGGCAGAAAGAGCTAGGAGGAAGCTGTGGGCTTCAATCCAGTGCCCACCTCACTCTAGTTAGCTCTGTCCTAGGCTCCACCTATGTGGAGACTCTCCTATAGGAGTTCACTCACTCTTTGGCTCTAATGATATTCTATGCCAATATTCCCTGTCCACACCTCTGGCCCAGATCTCATTATCTGACAATCAGCACATATATGGGACATCTTACAGGTAGTCATTCCCAGTGGGATTAGGACAAAGGTGACATGCTGGTCTCCTCTCAACCTGAGTCCATGGCAGCTGCACCCTTGTACTATGTACAGGTTAGGAGCCTCATCCATCCTTGGTTCTTCTTTTTACCCTCAAGCCCACATTCCAATCCATCAGGAGGCGCTACTGGCTCTAACTTCCAAGTCATGCTTAGATCCAACCATATTCCCAACATCTCTTTCCAACCTGTGTTACTATACCAGCTTAAAGGTCCCAGCCACCCCAGGCCCACTGTAGTCTCAACACAAGAAGGGTGCTCCCCTTAAACTGTTAAAACTGGCATGTGGCTCATTGGCATTTGCAAGGTCCTGGACTCTTATCTTTAGTACTGCAAAAAAGAAAAAGACTCACTGCTTTGTTCAATCCTGCAACACCATCCTATTTCTAACAGCACATGTAGAAGCCTTTGCGTACCTTCAAAGCAGTGGAGTCTTGCCACTCTGAACCCGCCACACACACTTTCCTGCCATTCCTCATCCCCAAGCCTTGAATGTTGCATAATAGAAGTCAACTTAGCCAGTTCCCTCAGCGCCTCCAAGACTGACTACACAAAGTATACCTTCTCAGTGAAGTCCTCACTGACCTATTTAACCCTCCTACCTACCCCTCACCCCAAGACCACTGATGTCCATGGTACTTACTGCCTTCTCCCACATTTTATGTGCATGTCTAATGAATAATACTTACTGTCTAGGCTGCCATTCTAGACCTGTAAGGTCTGACAGCTACTCGTGGTATGCAGCAGGTACACAATCCACATCTGTCACATAAACACATGAAAGTACACCTTCTGAACACTACTGTTTTGACTTGAAGGCACCCCTGGGCTGTCTGGCTTCCCATCCTGCAGCAGTCTTCAACTCAGATGTCTACTACCTAGAACCAATTGGTCTGGCTCACCTTCCCGAAGCCACTACATAGGTCAATAGCTAACTGCCCAGGGATGAGCCAACAAGGGCAGAGGGTCTTCTGTGCAAAACTAGAGAAAACAAGACCACCTGGAGCTGATTAGTGTTGGTGTAGAGTCCCCATGTCTCACAGATGTCAAGCACTGTTCTGTATTACAGCTAAATGCCCTATGCCTACCAGCAAGCTCAGAGGATTGAGAGCAAGTTCCATCAAAGTAGGCCTAGGAACCCAGATCCTGACGTTGATAAGGTTTACAGAGGGGATGAAGTACAGGAACTTGATCACCCTCTCCGTTGCACCCCACATGTAACAGACTTGCACAGACATTTCACATTAAAACAAATACGGCAAAAACTTTACACTCTTAGACAAACCATCATTCTCTAGAACTCACTGCTCAGGATGTTATAACTATCTCAGAGGCAGGAGGATTTCCTTTAGGTCAGTTGATTCCTCTGGCTGACTCAGGCTCCTAGGAGGCTGTGAGAGAGGAGGGCAGGAGCAGCAGCTCAGCTCCCCCACGTGTGTTTGGCAGGGAGCCTCAGATGCCTGCAGCATGATGAATCTCTCCCCAGAAGACAGTATTCAGAAGAGAAGGAAGGCAGAGGTCAGAGAGGGACCAAGCTGATACAGAACGGAAGGGTACTCCAGCTGGATATGAAGACCAGGGACATGGTGCATGGCCATCACGATGACAGTCAGCTCATGCAGTTGAATGTTTGTTTTTTTTTAAGGATTCAGGTCTAATAAAAAGGTTTTTACAAAGCCTGGCAGCGGTAGTGCATGCCTTTAATCCCAGTACTCGGGAGGCAGAGGCAGGAGGATCTCTGTGAGTTTGAGACCAGCCTGGCTCTACAGAGCGAGTGCCAGGACAGGCTCCAAGGCTACACAGAAAAACCCCAAAACTCCAAAACCAAAACCAAACCAAAACAAAGGTTTTTATATAGCTTAGGCCAGCTTTCAACTTAAAATTCTACAGCCTTTGCTCCCATTGCATCACCATAGCTGCTTAGGTGTTTACATTTCAAGGGGATATAAAAAGAAAAATAAAGTATGTGTAACAGAGAGACCCCATGCCTGATGATTCTGGTGTGAACTGTATGTTACAGATAGCTCTAGACACTTTTCAGGGGGACTGTGACTCCAACTGAGCCCTGGATCGTAAGAAAGCAACTCAACAAACACCAAGCTGCAAACAGTAGTTTGGAAACTAAAGACACGAGCAATGCAGAGCTCCTGGTAGCCTGGGCAGAAAGGAAATAGCAATGTTGTCTGATAATACAAACTTGGGGAAAGTGAATGAGGGCAATTGTGTATAGAGCCATGGTGAAGGTGCTAGATGAGGACTTGTTAACCAGTGATTTACAGCACAGAAGACAACCTGTGAAGCCTAGAGAGGAGGTGGGAGAGGAAGAGGGAGAAGGATCAGCAGGTAAGGATGCTAGGTGTCAAGCTGAAATTGATTCCCAGAAACAGTCTAAGAAAAAACTGACTCTGGCAAGCTGTTTTCTGACTTCCACACAGGTGCTGTGACAAGACATCCCCTCCTCATGCTTGCGACAAAATTAAAAATGAGGTGTATGTAATAAAAAAAAGTCTTAAAGCATGAAGCCTATATAGTAAATATAATCACAGCTGGCCCCAGGATGAGCACTGATAAACACTGGCTTATGCCTCACACTCTTCAGGTGATGTCAGCTGTTTCTACAGATGCACAAAGCCAGGCTGACAGAGTAAGTGATCTCAAGGTTCCATAATAAGTATGTAGCAGGGACTACTTACTGTGACTGCAAGTGACATAAGGAAGGAAGACCACCTTTTTGCTACTGCATCAATTGTCTCAGAGCAGGGCAGGCCACAGCAGAGCTCCCTCAGGATCCAGACCCTGGCTTTCCTCCAGGGAAGGCTCAACCTCTCTCCAAAAGGGACAAAGCTCTTTAGCTCCCCATACAGACTAGATTAAAGGGTTGTGCATCCTGACCAAACTTACTGATAGTCTCCCTCTGTCCAAAGAGAGTATTTGACATGTTTGTATCTAGGTTTCTGCCTTCCAATCAAAGTCATCTCTTCAGGGACTGCTGAGCCAGCCCTACCCAGCCATCTCCCCAACTGCTTTCCTAATGGGATGAGTCACTGCTCTAAGTGGTGGCGCACCAGCTGGGCACGGAGGAAACTGAAGGGCTATGAGAGGCACAAGTCAGGATACAGGGAGAGCACAGCCACTGCAAGAGAACAGCCCTAGGCTTAATTGTGGACACTGCAGCGCTGAGAGGCCTATGACACAGCTCCATTAGCACATTCTTCCTGAGTTCAGGAAGCTGAGGGGAAATGACTTGCCCAAGGATATGCTTGCAGGGATGGAGCCAAAGTTCCTGGATGCCACTGCATATATCCCTTCCTTTTGGATTCTGCCCTTGGGAAGCCTGAAGCCCAGTATGCTGAGCAGAAAGGTGTCAATTACACAAATTTTAGAAGAGGAGGGCCTCAACAGAGAAGGTTAATCCCAGTGCCAGGGGCAGAAAGAAAAGGTTCAAGGAATAGGTAGGATAATGGAAGTCAGGAGGCCTGAGAGCATGGAAGCTGGGGAGGCTGTGTGTGTGGCCACAAGGAGACTCAGCTGGCAGAGGAAAGGTGAAGGGGTAGTGGAGAACAGAAATGGGGACAAAACCCTAACAAACATGCCACAGTGACCGTGATGGGAGTCTAATAAATGCAGCTGTCCAATCACACACAATTTAACAGGCAGGCCACAACAAGATAATCCCTGCTCCAGAGCAATGTCCTTGATGAGAAAGTAACAAACCAGTGTTCATCTGCTCAAAAGGAGAGAGACAGACACATGGGAAGGTGAAAGAGAAGAAAAGTATCCAGACACTAGACACCAGGTGTATGCCCTGACTCTGCCACCCACTTGCCTATAATCTTAAGCTTGTAGACCATGTTCTTACTCGTGACCTGGGCTAATACTGTGACCAGTAAGTCTACTACTGAGAGCCCAATAAGACTCAAATGCACCAGCACAGTTTCCAGGGAACAGTGGCGTACTGTGTGCAGAAGTGACCCAAAGCATTCCCATCCTGCACCCACACATCTTGACAAGGTAATTTTATAATCTTGTACCAGGAGCCAGAAGTTGCTCCCCTCTCTCTGCCTCCCAATCCCTGGGAAGTCTGCCACTACTAGGTGACTAGCTGGAGACACAGAGGGGCTTCCTGGTAGCTGTCTGCAGGTACTTGAGGGACAGGAGCCAGTAGCACAGCCTAAACTGCCAGCTGCAGAAACACAGACTAGATAACTAGCTATATTTCTGCTCAGTAAGCAAAAGGGGACTGTCTGCAAGAGCCGCCTTAGGGAGTTGAGTGTGGTGAAGCTACAGTTAGCAACTCCTACCCACAGCGATTCTCCTCTTCACCACCCACCTTTCCTTTTCTACTGTAGTGTTCAGTCACACTATCACCTCACTCTTTAGGAGAATTTCCCTCGGACCATCCTCTGCTCAACAACTGCTATCTCACACCTTTGCTCTGTGCAGCAATGCTGGAAAAACTGGCCACCTCCCTGCTGTGACTCCCTTCACTCTCCTATCTTCAAGTTCACTGGAACCACTGACAAGGCCCCGGTGACTGCTAAAGTGCCAGGTCCTGTAGTCAAGGCTCAGTCCTTGGGCACAAGGACCCAACTCCACATCACCTGGCCCCTCAGCACCCTCTCTCCACAGCAGCACTTTCCACACTGGGCTTCCAGGACACCCTGCCTGCCTCCCACTTTGTCCCTTGCTTCCAAAGAGATCTTTCTAGGTGCTACCTGTCTCTCCCCACCTTTTCTAAGGCTGGAGGCTCTGGAGCTCTTGTCTTGGCCTCCACCTCCAACTTAATTTTCAGGTAAGCTTGCCCACCTTTATGACAGCAATTTTCAAAAAGCAACTCTTCTGAATCCCATGTTATTTTTGGTCTCTCTCTCTCTCTCTCTCTCTCTCTCTCTCTCTCTCTCTCTCTCTCTCTCTCTCTGTGTGTGTGTGTGTGTGTCTGTCTCTCTCTCCTCTCTCCTCTCTCTCTCTCTGTATGTGCGTGTGCTCGCGCGCTTGTGTGCATGTGCTACATAGTGTATGTGCACATATGGGAATACTTGCAGAGGCCAGGTGTCCTGCTCCATCACTCTCTGCCTTATTGTCTTGAGACAGGGGTTCTCACAGAACTTGGAGCTACACTGGTAGCCAGCAAGCCCCAGCAATCATCCTGCCACTGGTCCCCACAATGCTGGGAAAACTAGTGTGAACACATACACACCTGGCTTTTTATGGGTGTTTGGGTTTCAAATTTGAGTCCTTATGTTTACATAGCAAGCATTCATAGTCACTGGGTCCTCTCTTTAGTCATGAACCCCACATTCTTTTGTTTGTTTTTTGAGACTGGGTTTCTCTGTGTCGTCCTCCCTGGCTGTCCTGGAACTTGCTCTGTAGACCAGGTTGGCTTCAAACTAAGAGATCTGCCTGCCTCTGCCACCTGAGTGCTGGGATCCACCACCTGGCTTCCCCAAATTCTTATATTCAACAGCCTTTT
Source organism: Cricetulus griseus (assembly GCF_003668045.3). Classification (NCBI taxonomy): domain Eukaryota; kingdom Metazoa; phylum Chordata; class Mammalia; order Rodentia; family Cricetidae; genus Cricetulus; species Cricetulus griseus. The sequence continues at coordinate 141,304,739 of NC_048599.1, read as the reverse complement.
CTCACAAACATCCCAAACTCAGCTTCCACCAGTCCCACAATCTGTTCCACTGGCCTCTTCAAACTATCTGCAGCACCTGCAGATGTGCAGGCCAGAAACTCCAGTTCGCCTGGCTGCTTCCTCTTCCAAACCCCAGGTCACACTCCCCAAATCCCAAAAGTTTTCCCCACAATATTTCTGCAATTGTCTCCATGGTGTCATATGCTATCACTTTCCAGTCTAGCTTGTCCCAGGATGCTCCTGGGCTCCCATTTCAAGGTTCTCAGGCTGTTCCTTCTAGTGCATTCTGGCACGGATATCTACAACACTTGGGCATCCACTTTCTCCCTCCTATGTAGAACTAAGAATTCTAAGCACTGAACATCCTCTGCCCTTCTGTGCCATGTACAGGGCACCACCTCTCACTAGTTGTTGTACAAACTTGTAGACTCCAGGGGGCAGCACTGATTTGTGTTTTCATTAGTTACCTCCTGAGCCTAGAACAGTGCCTGTGGCACATATTCAAAAGATACCCATCAATCTGTAAAGGGAATAATAAAATTGACTTTTTTCTCCCACTGAAAATATTTTACTTTGGCTAGAACTCACTTGCCAGGGAAGATGATGCCACCATATTTAGTGCCACAGCCTATTCAATGGCAAAGGGGACGCCAAAGCCTCTGGTCTGAACAAGGCTCCAGAGCCTCCACTTCTGACAATAAAAGCTGGGATGTATGGGGACAGCTGGATAGCAGCAGGTGTAGCCAACACATTCCAACCACCATGGTGGGTACTCTGTGATTCCAAGTTCCCCCTCCAGTCTGGGAATCACAAGATTCTCCTACCTCCTGTGTGGTGAGGGACATATTGCTGACTCCTAGAGGAGCAATGACCATAGAAAACATCCAAACCAATAGACTCTGAAGGTCAGGGGTTGGTAAACGGATGACTATCACCCAGATTTCCACCAGCCACCTTTTGTGAAGGCTCCTTGTTTATAGCCTGCAACCAGGGAATGGTTTTCATATTTTAAATGTTTATGTAAACACCTACATAATAGTCTTGATATTGTTTCTTCTAAAATACCACCTGGTCCTTGTTTACAGACCCTGAACACAGGCAAACTACAAGACAAACTTGTCATTTTTAGTCTGTAGTCTTACAAGGTTCCTCAAAGAGTCTTACAAGCAATCCTTGGAAAGTAACAGGAGATGTTGGGTGGCTGCTGGCCATTGCTATCTCAGTAGATAATGGCAGTAGCCTCTACACAGATGGAAATGAAGTCTGGAAACCTGGAAATGCATTTTATGCACATTCCCAGGGTGAAGCACATTCTGCAGCCAGTGGCTCAGGACAGACATTGTCCTAAATTTAGAGCTATCTGATGACAGAGCCAAGTTTCCTTCCCTTTTCTTACCCACACCCAAAACAACACCCCACACTTCTCATGAGAAAAATCCCTTCACACTTACAGTTTCCATTCCCCAGAGTTGATCCCTGCTGAATAAAAAAACCAATGTATGGGAGGTTATACGATAACTGTGTACAAACAGAAGCCACTGTGCGTGTCAATCTTTTGGTACCACACCTGGTACACAGGAAGCCACTGGCATTGCCTAATACTAATACCACATTCCAGCAGCTACTGGTCACTGCTATACATGCTACTGTGCTGTATTACATATGGTACATGTGACACATGCTATACATTGTATTTTATAGACATTACGCTCTACTTGTAAAATGTTTTACATGTTACAGAATATTTCCAAATGTAATGTGTAAACATGAAATAAGCTGTACGATGCGCTGCTTCCTGTCAGTACTGCATACGTTATCCCATCCCTCTGTGACAGTGGCGAAAGAGAAAAGCTGCAGGACTTCACATCCCACCTGGATCCCTCCACTGTTAACTTAGGTAACTATTTTAGATCTTTACCCAAGGCATGTGCTTTCAAAGGGTGCCTGTAATCTTCTGTCTTAAAGCTTTTCCTCCTGTCCTGAAGCTTCTTGAATTATATCACACATGGCTTTGACCCTCACTTAGACCCTCCTCATCCACCACATTTATTCACATTCTGAGGTACTGCATGTGTTGGTCCAAACTGCTCTCAAGCAAACTAATTAAGAGCACCACAGCCATTTATCGTGGATGTCAAAGCTCCTCCAGCCTCAACCTTCTGTATGCGATTACAGTTATGTATACCTTGTTCTATTTATTTTAGTGGCATCAGAGCTGGTGCCTCATCACTTATAAGCAGTTGGGAAAAAAAGGACAAGTTGTGTTGTTTGCCTTGCAGCCCAGCAATCAGCTCAACATTAACAATGCAAGCACTCCTCGGCTCAATCTACACCCCCGACAAGAGAATAATATTTATTTATTTTTTGGTTTTTCGAGATAGGGTTTCTGTGTGGCTTTGGAGGCTGTCCTGGAACTAGCTCTTATAGACCAGGCTGGTCTGGAACTCACAAAGATCCAACTGTCTCTGCCTCCTGAGTGCTGGGACTAAAGGTGTGCACCACCACCCCTGGCAAGAGAATAATTTTTAATAATCAGAACTCTCTGGGAGACAGAAGACAAAAAGTAACGACAACAAAAGGACATCCTTAAATAAAGCTTCTTGTTCCTCTTTCACTGAAACTTGGCACTTAAATGCAACCATGGAAAGTCCAAAGCAAAAAAACATTGGGGAGTAAGAATGTTGTAACAAGGAGCTAGACGGATGGCTCAGCGGTTAAGAGCATGGCTGCTCTTCCAGAGGTCCTGAGTTCAAGTCCCAGCACCCGCATAGTGGCTTATAATAAGAGCACTCATAGACATAAAATAAATAAATCTTAAAAAAAAAAAAAAAAGACAGCCGGGTGGTGGTGGCGCATGCCTTTAATTCCAGCACTCGGGAGGCAGAGGCAGGTGGATCTCGCCTGGTCTCCAGAGCGAGTGCCAGGATAGGCTCCAAAGCTACACAGAGAAACCCTGTCTCAAAAAAAAAAAAAAAAAAAAAAAAAAAAAAAAAAAGAATGTTGTAACAGACAGCTTTTTTACATTGCTGATGGCCTGGGATCATTTCCTCAGATAATCCATTCCTGCAGCACTACAAATGCGGCTGAAGTTTCCTAAGAAAATCTCAAAACAGATGGGACACTGGATGCTGATGTGTTCTTGACCAACTGGGGGATTTACATATCACTTGTAAAATGTTAACAGACACCTCCCCTTTGAGAAAACACGATGGTGAGATCCTTAAAGCTATTTCTGTGTTCCCAGCTTGGGAACGTGATGCTGGGAACTTATCCTAAGGAGACCATCCAACAGCATCACACAGCTCTGGTCTGATCCTGGAGCTCCTCAAGTGTTGCCCCACCTGCAGCAGCCAAAACAGCTGTGTCAGCATTCAGCCGCAGATGGCTAATTTAAAAGTGTGCAACATTAACATGATGGCACGCTACCATCATTACAGTAGCTATGGGGCCACACAGAAGCCTGACATCAAAGGGGGGAATCACACACACATGCTTGTAACTATAAAAACATGGGTGTGTGCATATGCAGGGCTCTGGGCTCTGGAAAACAACAGCAACAGCTAAGGCTTCTGCCATCTTGCAAGGTTTTAGGTCCTGTAGGAACTCAGCATGTGTTTTCTTCTCTATCTTACCACTGTTTTCCTTAATAATGTAGTATCATGGCCAAGGGGATAGCTCAGGGCAGGGTGCTGGCATACCATGCACAAGGCCCTGTGCTCCAGCACCAGCACCAGCACCAGAAGATGGAGGAATAACAAATAATGTAAGATTATTTCATCTAAAGTAAAATGTACATTTTCTGTATCTGACCACCAAGTCACTGGAAAATGAGAGAATTCAACCCTGGCACCCTAGTTGGAAGGCATGCTCTTAACTGGAAAAAAAAAAAAAAAAAAAAAAACAAAACAAAAACAGTAGCCAGTAAGGGAAAATTGAGTCTCCTGGAGTAATAAATACTCTGATAGTTTGTACCATAAACGATGGTGACCAGGGTACACGGACACCGGTATTAACCCAAAAAAGTGTCAACATATCTTCCTTTTGAGAGGAGGCCACTGGTAGAGAATTACCCAAAGTCATGTAGCTGATGGCTCTGGGAGAGTCAACCTAAGGCCTATGCCATGGACCCGGTAAATGCATGGTTCTTTCCAGTGAGTAATGTATGATAGCAAGCGTTCCTAGCAAGCAGTGTGCATTTGTTAATGCTTTTGCACAGTAAAGGCCTCATCACTCATTTCCCTTGGACATCAGGAAGCAGGCCTGCAAATATGAAGCTGGGTCAGTGGTCAGAGTGAGACTCTGGCCCGTTTGTGCTCTGGGTGGACATTTATGACTTGGCACATGGATATCAAGCATGCCTCTCCACTGTGCATGCAGGTCTAAACACCTCTGCTGGCTACAATCCAAACCTCTAAATCCATCCCTGCTGCGCTGAGGCGGAGCCTCATTTCCCCACCCCCACCCCCACCCCGCCTACCCTTGGCCTGCAGGGTTCTTTCCCAGCACAACAAGCCCCACTTAACCTATGAGCAGAAGCTTTTCATAGTCAGCCCTTCCTCAGAGGGTGTTAATTTCCCTGGCTACCACCCACACTGTGTGCACACACCTACATCACTAGCATCTCCATTCACCAGCCTGGTGGAACCAGGCTGCTGGGATTTTAGGGAAGAGTTGGGGTAGAGAGATGGCTCAGTGTTTAGGAGCAGTAGCTGTTTCTCCAGAGGACCTAGGTTCAGGCCCCAGCACCCACACGATGACACACAATCTATTTTAAGGAAATAATAACTAATTTGCAATTGCCAGTTGGGCCCTCATGAGACTTCCTAGAGCCAATATGAGAAAGGAAGAGTCTACAGGGCAGCAGAGAGTTGGGTCACTCACATCATCACACACCTTCAGTTTTCCAGCTTCCCCAGCCTACAATGTGGGAACAAACTGGTGAGACAGGTACATAGGATCTCTTTTAAAATAGCCTTCAGAGCCAGGCAGTGGTGGCACACACCTTTAATCCCAGCACTCAGGAGGCAGAGGAAAACGGATCTCTGTGAGTCCTAGGCCAGCCTGGTCTACAGAGTGAGTGCCAGCTAGGGCTGTTACACAGAGAACCCTGTCTCGAAAAAAGTCAAACAAACAAATAAATGATAAAAATTAAAAACATAATTAACGGTTGGTGGTGGCGCACACCTTTAGTCCCAGCAAGACCAGCTCTTGCTGGTCTACAAGAGCAAGTTCCAGGACAGTCTCCAAAGCCACAGAGAAACCCTGCCTTGAAAACCCATAAATAAATAAATAAATAAATAAATAAATAAATAAATAAAATAGCTTCCAGAATGCATCAAAGCTTGGCCCTCACATATCATGGCTGGCTCCGGCAGTGTTTACTCAGTGTACCAGCCATCACAGGACAACAAGCTGGAGAGTAACAGGAGTTCTGGAGTTGTCCCAGCAGCAGCAAATGTGGACACTGAACTTTCCATTCATTACCATTCCCTACTGTGTCAGAGACCCCAGCTGCATGGCTTGCCTGGAGCCACCACTCATCTACCAGGAAGATCTATCTCATCACCTCACTGAAAGAGGACTGGAAACGGCCCTGAAGTCAGAGGGCCAGATAGATTTGGAGGAGACAAATGTGGTCCCAGGTGTACCCTAGATAAACCAACCCACTCTCTGAGGGAAAGGTGAGTAGAAAACCCTGGATCACAGTGGCTCTGCTTGCTATGAATGAACTATCAACTAAGGCCCTACAACTGCTCTCACTATAGTTAGTTAACAAAGGCAAACAAACCTCAAACCTTCCTGTAATTTTGTATGCAAACCCAGTTATTTCCAATGAAACCTATACAAGTTAAGCTAAGCAAGTTGTTGCTTGCTTTTATTTTACACATGTTAAAAACACACTGAAGAGAGCTGGGGATGTGGCTCACTGGTAAAGCACTTACCTAGAGTGGGTGAGGCCCTGGCTGCATCACCAGTACTGTTTAGGTATAACCAATGGACCACGGGCCCATCACCTGTAATCCCCAGCACTAAGGAGGCTAAAACAGGACTCTCTAATTTTGAGGTCAACCTGATGAGACAGCAAACTCAGGGAACAGTACAGGCTGAATAGTGAGATCCTGTCCCCAAGTCCTGCTGGTGGCATACCTGCCAGCTGCTAGCCTGATGGGTTAGATGTCTGAGACAGAGTTGTCCTGGATCACTGCTGTGATCATGTGCTGATTCTGGGGCACTGTGGCAGTGCTATGGACCCCGTTCTTCCTCCCCTCAGAGCTGACACAGCAGCCTGAGGGGCCGGGTCAATGTTGAGAGAGATTGCTGCCTCTCACAGTGTGGAAAATAGGTGAACAGGATGGATATATATTTATCTTTGGGAGATGATACATGCTTAGAAGCTTTTAACAACATTCTTTACACCAAAAATATGACAAAATACTCCAACTCATGGATAGCAAAACTCTTGACTTGAATTGGGTCTTAAAAATTGAAGGATGTCAACAGAAAGTCCTTCGCTGAACCACCCACCAGCTACTCAGGTCATTAAGAGGGGAGTTTGCTCTGATCTGAAAGATGGCTCCCCAGGTTGATTCAGCTGGGCAAGGGTCCCAGATGAGACCACCCTCTTGCTGCCCATGGAATGGGGCAGAACTTCCTTACCTTGTTTCCAGGGGCACAGATGGCTTTGTCTCAGGGGCTTCTGTTTTTCAGCGGCATTGCCCATCCCTAAAGCCAGCCGGTCACAGCACCTTTGACAGCCCAGGTGTCTTCACTGAATGACGAGTAAGAGCTAAGTCACTGGCTGAAAGGGGATTCATTTCTAGGATAACCCAAATGACCCAGCAGCCCCAGGCAGAGCCCCAGGAGCGCTGACACACCCTCTGGAGAAAGCAGGAACTCTGTCACTCTAAAAGGTCTCAGCCTCCTGCCTTTTAAATTCTTTGGTGGTACTGGGAGGAAACTAGAAGAAAGGGTGTTACCGCCCTACCGGTGGGTTGCAGTAATCCACTATATTAAGCAGCTCTTTCCTTGGGCCTCCTCTGACATCACCAGCGCTGCAGCAGCCTAGAGAATGGGCTGCACTCCTATCGCCACCGCTGCTTTCCCAGGGGAAGAAGTAGGGACTGATGATCCAGAAGCCGAAAGTCACAATGGGCCACTCTAGAGTGTGCAGTGAGCAACCTTGCATAGACCCTGTGTCACACCTTCTATTTAAGGTCTGTCTCATTCTCAGCCCCATGACACAGAGGAAACAGGCTGATCTCATTAATACTGTGGCTCCAAGGGAAAAACAAAACACTCAGATGCAAGTAATGTCTTCATTCACAAAGGAAACTAAATGCCAGTGCAACCTTTAAGGGTATGTACCCCGAGTTCTAAACCCCAACTCTATCTAAAGAACAATTTTTCTGGAGAAGGTGTCATGCCATCTGGTTTGCAGGAAGAAAACAAGGGCATGAAGTCTGAGAAAAGGGAAGAAAAAAATCAAGGTGAGTGTCAAGTCTAATTTATCTCAGCCCCCCATAGTAGGGTTAGAAATGCTGCTAAGGGTATCAGGGTAAGAATGCCAGCTTTGGACCTAGCCAGAGCTTCAAACCCAGCTCTGCCACTGGTGTTGCCTATAAAGTCAGCAGCCTCAGTTTCATCATCTGCTAAATGGACACATCACCAGTCCACCTCTGCTGTCATTTGGACTAGACCCACCTAGAAAAGCTTGGTACATATTCTTCATGATTGTCTCCTAACCTCACAGCAGGTCAGACAGGAGAGCCCTGGCTCCACGTTAGCCAGTGGTCCACAGCAGACATGTTCTGTGAAGCTGGGTGGCATGGCATGGAAGCAAACTGAAGCAGCCTGAAGACAGCACCCAAAAGCAGACCCTTAGAACCACAGAAAAGTTAATACTCTCTTCAACTCTGCTGCTGCTCCCACTAGCCCTGGAGAAGGAAGGGCCTCGATAAATGAGGCAGGATGGGGAAGTGCCTCGCTACATCGCCACAAGATCTTCAGGTGCTGTGCTTTCCTCCATCAATACAGAAAGCATTTCAGAAAATCAGTCTGCGCTTCCAAGCTTGGCAAAGCAAACCCATACCCAGTTCATCTTTCCAAGGCTGCTGCAAGAGGGTCCTGTTTCCTTCACTGCACACTGAGACCCCCACCCCACCCCACGTCACAGTGCAACCCCACACTGGACAAACTGCACACAGGAACCACATGCCTGTGCGGCCCACAAAGCTGCTAGTTAGTTGAGACTGATTTTAAACCCAGCTCTATCCCTGCTAACCACACCTGAGCCTTTTGATGAGCTGGAATAACTTCATCTCTCTTTCTCATTAAACACTTGAACACCTTTCCTCAGGGAAATTTCAGCTACAAATATGCTACCCGATCTTGCTTCTTCCACACTATGTGAAATTTAATACATGCCAAAACTAACACAGTAAAGAGGTTCTGGTCAGAACCTGCATTTCAACATCTTTCACTTAGGGAAAGTTTTATTTTATCAACATTTGGCAAATAGCTTATGCAGCTGCCCAACAGGACAAGAGCCTGTCAGAAGTTGTGCTTGGCAATGCTGATGTGTGGATGGGTGTGGATAGGTGAAGGAGTGAACAGTGACAAGTCCTACCTGGTCCCCCACACTGGAATGGGTTAGCCACATAGAGACCACCCTGAGCCTGTGCAGGGCCTCTGCACTGGTGTGTCACCCACACCATTACTGCCCCTCCCACTCTACAAAGTCGCTGATACAGGCATCTGATTATGGCAGACCCACAGTGCAGGGTCTGGGGAGAGGCTCAGCAGGTTAAAGTACTGCCTCAAAAAGCCTGATGACCTGAGCTTGGCCGGTCCCCAGAAATCCGTGGTGGAAGCAGAGACCTGACTCCTGAAAGTTGTCCTTTGCTTGCCATACATGCACCAAGGCATGTGTTCTCCATAGTGGCAGGTGCACACCCACTATGGAGAACATAGAGGTACACAATAATAATAATAGCAACAGCAAAATGTTTACAGAGCTGGGCTCAGGCTCTGCCCTGTTAGTTCTGAGCTGTTTTCACTCTGGTGGCAAATGAACCCAAGATCCAAACAGTGTATCTATCTATGGATGACACTGGCAAAAATACAACTTTCTCAAGAACACAATTTTTCTTGAGGACTTGGTGGCTCAACCGCTTCTGAGGCAGCCCTGGTTCCAAATGTTCAAACTTGTGCTGCTCCAGTGAAGTGGGGGAGATGAGCTGAAGGTTCATTTTTAAGGACTCCCCCTGAGTTGCCAAGTCAGAGAAAGTGTCCCCAGAAACATCCCAAAAGGTAAATATGCTTGTCAATCAAGACTGGCTGCCACTTCACATGCAGGGAGCTGACAGAAGATGCTCACAGATAGGATGAATCAAAACCTGAGTGACAACTGGACATGGTGGCTCCAGCCTCTGATCTCAGCACTCAACAGACTCGAGGAGGATGATCCATGAGTTCAACAAGGTCAGCCTAGGCTATACTTTGAGTTCCAGGCCAGCTGGGGCTAGTATAAGGGAAACCCTGTCTCGAAAACCAAAGCAAACAAAAGCCAGTGCCGCCAGAGAGGAGGGCCCTCCTCATAGCCAGCAAGGCCATGCTTCCCCATGACCCACAAACACCAAAAGGCACTGGGAGCACATGCTGACCCCAGCTAGACAATTTGGCCTTGGGTCATCATGGTTACTTCTTGAATGATGACAGTGCTACAAACCTCAAATCAGACTCAAAAGCAGAGGCCAAGCAGACTCAGGTGAGGGCCTCTTTCACACTACAGATGGGGATAGGGTGGGGGGACAGCTACATAGCTCCTGAGAAGGCCTCATCCATCCCCAATCTTCATCTTTGCCTAGGAAAAATTTCCTCCTGCCAAGAGAAGGAGGAGGAGAGTGGCAGAAACTGACTTTGGAGGGCAGGCAGGTTTAAAGGCCTGGATGTGCTTCTGAGCTAATGAACTGTGAGACAGAAAGGGAACCAAGTGCTCTAAACTTTATTTTCTCATGCATGGAAACTGTATACTATCACACCACATAGCCACCCTCAGACAGACAACTCTAAAGGCTAAGTAAGAACTTACAAAGTGCTGGCACACAGCAGGCCCTCAATAAAAAAATAGCAACAGTTTCATGTTTCATTGTGATTATCTACAAACTACCAGCCTTGGCTACAACTGGGAGAAAATGATTTACCCTCCCCAAGAGCTGACTTTTTGAGCACAGATCTGCTGCTGCACTGTTAAATAACTCACTTCCCTCACACAATTAAACCAATACTTCACTTGCAAATATCTGAGCCACGGGAATGATATTTTGATTGTGGGAAGCAACATAAACCAGAAATGTAACACTGTGGCCTAAAGTTTGAAACATTTTTGTGAGAGTCCTCCTCCCTTTAGCTCCCTTCATAAACTGATGGGTGCAGAAGAAAAATAAGTCAGGGTTGTACAGGGCACTGCTCACTGCAGGATGCTGACGGAAATGGCTCAGAAAGGAAAGGCCCTGCAGGAGGTGCCATGTGGGTACCCCCACAGGGCCAAAGAAACAGCACGGGGCTCTTGGGTGGTGCCCAGGAGCTGACACCCAGCTTTGTGTGTGTATGTCTGCCGGGAGGAAAGTCTGATGTTGGTCATTTCCCTCCTGGAGAAAATTACAACAATACGAGGAAGCACAGAGCCTGGTGGGAACGTTCCATGGGGGAGGGGGCGGGGGAGCCCGGTTCTGCACATGCTCCAAGGGCTGAGCAGAGCAGAGGTCAGGTGTCAAAGGCATGAGGCAGAGCTCATGGGCCAAGTTTCTGGGTCATCTGCTGATATCCCTGCACAGCAGGGGAGGATCATGGGAGGCAAAGGCCCTTGAGCAGACTGTGTCACAGAAGCACCAGCCAGCTTTAGAATGAGGCTCCAGCATGAAATGACATGCACAGACATTTGATTACCACGCTGAGCGGCATGCTGGGGAAGCACACCACCTAATCCAATTGGCAGGCCAAGGAAAGAAGGACGAGAATTGAAGAATGGGGTTCTCCCATGTCACTGGGAGAACATGCAGGAGGTGACAAGCACTGGATAGGTAAGGGAGGGCTCTTTTCCTGAAGTGTTAAACCATATACATGCATTTTTCTGGGAAGAGAAGTTGATGGTTTTCACCACCTCAAAAGGTTCTAAAATGCCAAGAATCACCAAGTTGGTCCAAATCATTAAAATGAAATGGGGAAACTGAGTTTGTATTGCTGTGACAAAACGCCATCACCAAGGTGACTTGTAAAAGACAGCGTTTAACTCGGAGGCTCACGGCTCCAGAGAGTCAGGGAGCAGGCATCGAGCAGGCTGGCACGGCACTGGAGCAGCAGCTGAAAGCTGACATCCTGACCCACAGAGGCGCACACAGGAGCACACACGCACAGGTGCACACGCAGGGGGTGGGGGGGCAGAGACAGAGAGAGGGAGAGAGAGACAGAGAGAGACGAGGGGAGAGAGGGAGAGACAGAAAGAGAGGGGGAGGAGGGAGGAAAAAGGAGAGGAGGGGAGGGAGGGAAAGAAAGATAAAGAAGGGATAGCTAACTGGAAATGGTGTAGGTTTTTGAAACCACAGACACCCCTCCCCTATAACACATGTCCTCCAAAAAGCCACATCTCCTAATCCTTCTCAAACAGTTTCCAGAATGGCAGAGAACCTGTGGATGAGTCTCAGGGGTCCAGACTTTGTATCTGCAGAGCACCTGTGAGCTCAGTCCTTAGAGCCGGAGGCACCCCAGTGAGGCAACTGTGCTGTTCTCTGGTAGACACAGAAGGGAGTTATACACTGCCATAACCTGTGAGTAGCTCACCTGTTGCACAGTCCTCAAAATCAGCTCCTTGCCTCCCAGGCCCTTGAGATGGCTGGTCTTCAGTGACGTCTTGGCAATGTAGACTATAAATGAAGACCATGCAGACACTACTGTGGATGCAACAGACATACATCCTGCCTCCCTGAGGCCGTTCTTCTACCAGGACCTACATCTAGCTCTGAGGCCAGGAAAGCCCACCTGGATTCCTCAGTTCAGCCTAGAATTGGAAGGAAGGCTGTTTGTTTGGTTTGGGGTTTTATTTGTTTGTAAACAGGATCTCGTGTATCACATAGTCAAGGCTGGCCTGGAACTCCTGCCCCCACAATGCAAGTTCCAGGGTTACAGGTATGCTCCACTACAACTGGTTTTGGAAGGAAGTTTGACAACTAAACAGAAATAATGGAGCACATTTTGATGGCATTATATTGCGGGGGGCACTAAGTGCCTGGGGAGGTCCAGAATGTAGATATTCAGAGGTCTTTGAAGCTTGGCCCCCACACCACCTCACGCCTAGTATACTTGCTGGTGAAATGCTCATGTCTCACCTCTCCAGCCCACTCTCAAGGCATCCCTATGGAGTCCCATAATCTGTCCCCCTGAGGAGGGATGCTGCTCTGAGAGAGGCTGGACACCTCTCTTCCACCACCTCTGAAGTTTAGCCTCTGGCTCCTGCCATGAAACTCTCTCTTAACTTCCAGAGTCAGGGGAGCAGCATTGACAAAGGCTGAGTGGCAGAAGATAAACAGTGTGAGCTAAGGGCAGAAAACAGGGTCAGGTGGCTGTGGTCATACAAGGCAGGTCCAATCTACCCTGTAGCAGCTCAATGATAAACGGATATTTCTGAAACAAGAATGGAAGCAAAGTCACCAGCTACAAGGGACCTGCACAGAGACTGGCAACCTCATGGACTATCCAGGAGAGTCAGACAGCAAGGATGACTCTGAGCCTCAGCCAAGGGGTCCAAGATGTCATGGGCCCAGGGGTGGCAGCATTGTAGTCCCTGAACTCAGGAGGCTAAGGCAGGAGAACCCCTATTTCAGGAGCAGCCCAGACTATGATGGGAAGCTTGAAAGGAGGCACAAAGTCTGCACACATCTGGTATGCTCTTGAGGATGTATGGTGTGCACCTCAAATTCACAGTCAAGTTGTATTCCCAGTTAGTGGCTCATAAGGAGATGATTGGTTGATGATGACAGAGCCCACATGTGTGGGAAGAGACTCTTGACCCCTTCCTTGTGAGGACACAGCAAGAAGGCACCATCCTTGGACACCTAATGTGCCAGGGCGTGAGGGATGGACGTTTACAAGCTACACCCTGTTTAAGTCATTTCATCCTAGCAGCCCAAACAGGTTAAGACCACTTTCATGGAGAGATGCTCAGCAGGCAGCTGGTACCTGCCCATGAACCAGGAGAAAAGAAGGGCTGGAAATAGATATTCGGGGACAGGCTCTGTTTGCAGCAGTGGTTCTCAACTTTCCTTTAATATAGTTCCTCACAGTGTGGTGACCCCAACCATACTGCTCTTTTGTTACTATTTCCTAACTGTAATTTTGCTACTGTTATGAATCATGCTGTAATTACATTTGGAGATAAAGGTTTGCCAAAGGGTCATGACCCACAAGTTGCGAACCGTTGGTTTAGAGGGACTTCACTGTCCAGGAAGTGATCAGCGTCTCATTCCAGGACATTCCAAACTGGAGCGTTCAAGGGGGTGAAGATTCTGCACCAGAGGGCTGGGAGGAAGCTGCTTTCTGGGGAGCATCTGGACCGGAAGAAGCCTGTCAGTATTTAACACCACACTGGGAGAGGGCTGCTGTGCTGTGTGGCTTCAAACGGATTTAAACTTTGAGTACAAACTAGATGCTTAGCTTTTAAATGTCTTGTTTATCAGATGACTCATACATCATCCTAATTAATTAGCTAATATCCCAAGGCACACTATGCATTAAGTGGGAGATACATCAGTTTTTTTCACGGCGGCTAAACTGCCGGCCACCTTCGTGCAGAGCTAATTAGACGGCTGCTGCAGAATTCTTCCTCTGCTCCCACTGCTCTCTCTCAGAATCATCTTTACACTGCAGTGGCTTTGGGAGGGTGTTTTAAGCTACTTCTCCACATTACCAGGGTTTGTTTCACTGCCAGACAGGAACTTCCATTGAGCTCTCCCATGGGCCAGCAGGACCAGCTGACTGAACGTCAGGGCTGCAGTTTGTCACCCATTCCTAATGCGTTCCCACACGATGCTGCTGAGGAGGGCACATTCTGCAGCCACTGTTCCCACAGAGAGGAATGGGAAGGGCACTAAGGATCTGGTCTAAGCAGTGAGGAACTGCCCTTAGAATAGCAGAATGACAACACAGATACACACTCGTAGCCTCCCAATAACATTGCCAGGAAGGAGAGCAGGATTGTTATTTGGGTGACAAACTGAAGCCCTGATGATTCAGCCATCCCGATTTCAATCTCTACATGAGGGAAGGAGAGAACCGACCCCTTCACATTGTCCTTTGACCGCCACATGAACAAATGACGTATGTACACACACACACACACACACACACACACACACACACACACACACACACGCACATACATACTCCATGAACTATACATATATTATTTGAAAATTACAAATAATTTTTAAGGAGATGTAATTTGACACAAATTCTATTCTTGTCTCCATCTACTCCAAGAATAGGAAACTAAAACTGCTTAGCTTTCCCACAAGGATGATGAGTTTTAAACTGTCTGTACATGCTCACTGGTCTTAAATCTAGCTCTTCCAGATTTTGATGCTCACCGGCTTGAGTAAATGGGATTTGGTTAGTAGCAGGCGTTTCTGGGGAGAAAAGAACCAATGGAGAATGCACAGATTCATGAGAACCCCCAAAACTAAGCCTGTACTGGAGCCAGCATATTTCTGAACCAGGTCTCTCAAAGCAACCTGACTCCTCTGCAATACAAGCTGTGTGGGCACATTTGTGACTATTTTCCATCTGTCCCAGGATGCCGGCAGGGGTGGGGTCCTGAGCAGAAAGCACTTCATTCGTCAAGGTCCACATAGGCAGGGACCCTCAGTGACTTTCTTCATTGGGAGGCCGTAATGGAGACATTCATAAGCAACGACTCAGAACCCAACTCTTGAATCAATGCTGTGTTTCAGCAAGGCACGATGGCACATGCCTGTGATCCCAGCATCAAGAAGTTGAAACAGGAGGATTTTGAGTTCCAGGGCCAGCCTGGGCTCCAAAGCAAGACCCTGTCTTGAAATCAAACAAGAGGCTGTGGGGAGTGGGGGCAGATCTGGGGAGGTGTCCAAGCTCCTGTCATGGTTCCTACAGAACAGGCACTTGGGAAGTCAGCAGGAGTCATTATGCTCCAGTGTGTCCCTGGATATACACTTTCTTGAAGCTTAACTTTGGAATCCAAGTATGCTGTCTTACAATCCACTGTTAGTATGCTTCCTGAGAAAGGTTATAAACCAATCCTACATTTGCTGCTGTGCTAATGTCCACACAGCAGCTGGTTATTCATGGGACTGTAATGACACCCATGGGCCAAAGACTCTTATCTTGGTGATCGCAGGCTGAATGAAGCTCTGCAGAGGTGCTGTCCATGTAACAGAGCCCGGAGGGCTGGAATTTCTGAGGAAGCCGTGGCCTTGCTTCTGTCTAGATTCTCCTCCCTCCGCCTCTCCCATGAGCCGGTCATATTTTCTTAGGAATGTGGCCAACAGCTTGGAATCCTTCCAGGGGTTCACAGTGCCTGCCACCTGCACCATCGACTGCCCAGGATGCAGCCCCTGACAAATCCAGGCTTCAGTGACCGTAATGGCACCCAGCACTATGGTCCAGACTATGTATGACACCCCAGGGTGAAGCCAAGCTGCACATTCAGACCTTTGAGTCTTCGTCAGCCATTCTTGGCTCTGATGGCCTCAGAGTATAAATACAGGACAGGAATAGAGACACTTTACCCAGAGTCTGGGCAGTTCCTGAAGGTGGGGCTGGCATGGAGTCTACCAGAGCTGAAACATCCAGATACACGGTAGCAAGATCCCCACCCAGAGGTCTAGTATCTGCTCTGGCTTACCGGCTTCCTGATCACACAGGCTCCTTGAGGGCCAGGCCCAGTATAGGAGTCACTGTACCCAGAGCCCCTCCCAGCCTAGACACAGCCCATCAAGCAGCAGTTATATGCCCACTAATACAGCCACTACAGATTGCTTTTTAAAAACTGTTTTGATATCATTTATTGTATAAGGATACAGTTGAAAACTAAATAATATGCTTAGGTAAACAAATGCTAACACTATTTTATATTTTTAGCATGTTTTGAAACTGATGAGTCTGGGGGTAGACTCTGTGGTAGAGTGCCATGAAAACAAGTGTGGTAAAACATGTTTTTGTTTGTTCATTTTTTTTCTCAAGACAGGGTTTCTCTGTGTTGCCCTGGCTGTCTTGGAACTCAAGAAATCCACCTGCCTCTGCCTCTCCAGTGCTGGGATCAAAGGTGTGTGCTAATACCACCTGCTGGCAAAATATGTTTAAGTGACTACCTGAGCCATGTTGTGTATACATCATCCACAAACCCCATGCTGCATCACCACCATCTCTACAAGATCTTCACCCTGCAAAACAAACTGTCCATCAACCACCAGCTCATTCTTCCCTCATCCAGACCCTGTACCATTCTGCTTCATCAATGTGATTTTTACCAAGTTAGGATCCCATGAAAGTGAAGCCACATAGTGCCTGTTTCTGTCTCTGGCTTACTTCACTTGGCACAGTGCCCCCAGATTTATCCACAGTGTAGCACCTCATATTGTGCGCCCTCTCTCCCCGCACCAAAGGCTAAATAATATTCTACTATGTGGACAAACTGGTTTTTATCTATCCACCCATGAATGGCCATCTGAGTGGCTTCTACCTTTTGGCATTAATGAAGAATGTGATAGATAATTCTACTTCTGAGGCACTGCTGTCTAGTTTTCCACTTCATGTTCTGCCAACTCAGGGTTTCACTTTCTCCACGATGTTGTTCCCAAGGTTTTTGAAAGGAACCATCTTTGTGCGTTCTCACTGTGTGTTCTCAATGTGGTTTTGAGTTATGTTTCCCTAGTGATTATTAATTCTGTGCATATTTATAAGCTCATTGGCTGTTTTCATAGTTTCTTTGAGAAGAATGTCTATTTAATCTTTTGCCCATTTTCTTTTTTGAGACAGGGTTTCTCTATGTAGTTTTAGAGCCTGTCCTGAGACTCATTCTGTAGACCAGGATGATCTTGAACTTGAGATCCGCCTGCCTCTGACTCCCGAGTGCTGGGATTAAAGGTGTGGGCTACCACTGCCTGGCTGATCTTTTGTCCATTTTTAAAAATTAAGGTGTTGTCACCAAAAGCCATGTAGAAGTCCATGATCAGTGCTCCTGCTAACTGTAAAGAGCAAGGAAGCTATTTTTGCAATGGTATTGATGACTGCAGGCTCACAGCTGAGAAAGAGGGACATAAAAGGCCTCTGTAACAAACCCTACCCCCCAAAAAGTAACAGGCTAGATAGAAGCCATCTAAGAGAACTCGTAAAAATTGTGATAAGGATGCTCAAGTGTAGCTCTCCATAACTGAGGCTTCTACAAGGGGACAGGTAGGGAAGGACTCAGTTATCTTTAAGGGGCTGGCCACTGAGAGTTTGACTATGTTCCAGGGAGTATATGGGCAACACAAATTGAACTTGTGTTTCTTCTTCTCCTTCCTCTTCTTCTTGGGGGGTCACAAAGGTTGGGGACCTAGGAGAGCTAGGAGGTGAGTGTCATTGGGGTGCATGATGTCAGATTCCCAAAAAATAAAAATATTATGTTAGGGACAAAATACCCAAATAAAACAGCATGAGACAAAAAAAAAAGGCTGTTTTTGTTGGGTATCATTTGTTTGTTCCTCAGAAATACTTAAACAGAGCTAACCAAGGTCAAATTCTCAAGCAGATAAACAAGACAATACAAAGGAATACTATACAGCAATAAAAAGGAACAAGTTAGAGATAAACATAATAACTTGATGAGTGCAGAGTAAAGAAACCAGTGTCCACAAACACAGCAGATGGTCGCATTTCCATAGGGAAAGACAGAAGAGAGCTCAGTGGTCACTGAGGTTGGAAGAGTTTGACTCAAAGACTTTGCAGGTCTTTGAGATTCCCCTAGGGTAGTGGAGCAGCTGGGCCTTCTGCCTATGGAGGGTTAAACAGATCTGTTCATGTTGAACACAGAGGTTCACGGTGTAAGTTTAGAGCATTCTCACTCAGAAGAGGAAAGCTCCCTATGCTCACACATGGCTACATGGAAGCAGCATTCCTGGGACCTCACAA
This sequence comes from Cricetulus griseus, assembly GCF_003668045.3. Taxonomy (NCBI): domain Eukaryota; kingdom Metazoa; phylum Chordata; class Mammalia; order Rodentia; family Cricetidae; genus Cricetulus; species Cricetulus griseus. The sequence continues at coordinate 141,286,541 of NC_048599.1, read as the reverse complement.
CCTTCAGGGGTGCATGAGGACTACCACTTGAACCCAGTCTGGTTGAACTAGGGGACATGAAGTTCTAAAGAGCCAAAGTATTCACAAATGCTCCATCACACAGGAGGAGGGATTTGTGGCAGGAGAGAACATGTATCAAGTTTCCTCCAGGGACTAACCATCCGCACAGGCTCTAGCAGACCAGACCCTAAGCAGACCCACATCCACAGTTCACAGAGGGGACATGGAGGATGTAGTGACTCTGCAGCACCAAGTCTACTCTCTTTGCACTGCCTGAAAACATCTGTTACCAGTCTGGTGGTGATGGTGACCCTCACACTCTGTGGTGACCTCGACCTACGTGACTGAGCAGCAGAAGGCATTCTCATCCTATGAGCTGAGGCCTGAGAACTTTGGCCACTGCAGCCCAGCGTGGGAGTACAGTGCATGATCCTAGCCCAGTTCCTAAGCTTCAAACACAAAAACAGCTCCTACAAGCTTCTGTGTTCGGAGTGATGAAGAGAGACAAAGCCAGACCATTCAGAAAAGCGTGCTTTTGATGCATGCCTTGGGTTCAGTGAGAAGCTAGGAGAACTGGTATGGGTAAGGTGCTCTGGACAAGCCCAGGCAGAAGCGTGGATGACTGTGGTGATGCTAATGAAGTGGGAGGTCCTGCAGCTCCAGGACCCAATGAACAGAGTGAGGGGCTGGGCTGAACAGCTTCACTTCCTGTAGACAATAGTGCTTCACGCCAGTGGCATGAGGTCTACACACCCACTTGCACCTGGCAGGGAGGCCCAGGAAGATGTTTAGCAGGACACAGGATTCCTGAATCCCTGCAGCTGTGAAAGGTAACCATGGGAGGCAAACACAGGGCAGGGTTCATCCTGGAAGGGCACTTGATGTCATTTGTAAATTACCTATCACAAAGACCTGAGTGACAGAAAGTATTTTAACAATCACAAAACAAAAGCAACACACTGAGAGAGCTGACCTTGATGGTTTCAAAATCCTGAGGGTCAGCCCTGGGTGGGGGAAACAAGTGTTCTTGGCAGTAAAAACATACCCGCTGGGCTTGAGCCCTGCCACAGCCTTCAAGCTCATTTCTTTTCAACTAAGCTAGCACAGTCAGCACAGTCCTCACCCCGCCTGCAGCATGGCCAGCGTGTGTGACTTAGGTGACACCCAGCTCCACAAGCCTGCAGCCCCTCTAACCATCCCTAACCACCTTAACCTTAGGAGTTGGCCTTCTCAAGAGAGGCAGGGAAGAGGGCCAGGTGTGGCTCAGTGGAAGGGTGCTCAGCTTATTTGAGGTCCAGGGTTCCCACAGACCCAGCACAGAGACTCCAAAGCACCTCAATAGTCAGAGAACTGTCCTTTCCTCTGAGGACTGAAGTGTGAAATTTTGTTTACTCTATCAATATTTTTAAAGAAATGTTATTTTAGAGCTGGAGGGCCCTCGGTAAGAACAAGGCTAATGTCTACTCAGCACTTCCCAAGTGTTAAGACTCAGCTAGAACCCTGAGGTATCAATCTCACGGACTCTTCCCTTCGGGCACACCATGAGGCAGACCCACTCATGGCTCAGGGCCCCAAGGCTCACACTCAGCCACTCCTTTGTATCTGTTTGCCTGTCATTTTACAGGTGAAGACTGTTAACAGCTCAGAGGGCACTGAGCCGGCACACTGGTGCAGTCCTGGGGTCACAGGAGGATCTTCTTGTTCAGGCTCACCCTGCCTCTACCATAGAGGAATGTATTAAAGGCTCAGTCTCCTGCAGTTCACACAAGCACTGTCTGGTCAACTCCTGCTAGGCACTCAGTGACACCCGCCAGGGCCACTCATCACTCCTACTGCACCAATCCACTCCCATGCTGCCTTCAGGAAACCACTTCTGAACTGAGGAGTCAGAGGCTGCTTTGCAAGTCTGTAGGCAGATGAGCAGCCAGTGTCAGTCCTGCAGAGATGCAGGAAAGCCCCAGGGAAGTCCCAAGCCCAGTGGTTCCAAGCAATGGTAATAGTGGTGCCTCTGAGACACCCCTGTGACTCAGCAGACCAGTGCTGAACCCAGGGTCCAGACACAAGGGGGGAGGGAAGGGAAAACCAGGTTCCCTGCAGCATGTGCCTGCGGCCAGCCGGCCAGCCACTTCCCCTGACACTGCCTTTCTTCCCACAGCTGTCAAATCGTCCCAACACCTGCCTATTCTCCCAGTAAGAGGAGAAATCAAGCACCTATCTGAAGGCCCAGCTCCTAGCACAGTGTCTGGCAATAAGAGAAAGTGAACACCAGTCACCACCTCCCTCACCCAGAACAATGCTGCGCAGCCCCAACACCTTAGATATGAGAGTCAACAAAATGTACAGCGACAAAGGAGATTGTATCTGAAATACTTGGGAAGCTGGGGAGGACTGCATTTATTCTGATGATGGATAGTTAGAGCCAAGAACATACACAGGGCTGAGAAGGTGGCTCAGTGAATAGGAACATTTGCTGCTCAAGCATGAAGACCGGAGTTTGGATCTCCAGCACCCATGTAAAAGGCTAAATGTGGCCACAGGCACAAGCCTATGTCCCAGTGTTTGGGGTTGGGGAAATAGAGACGGAAGGATCCCTGGGGCTTGCTGGCTGTCAGCCTTCCCTGAATACCATCAGCAAGCCCAATACTTGGGAAGCAAAGGCAGAGGATCAGGTGTGTTTGAGGTTAATCTCAGCTGTATGATGAATTCGAAATAGCCTGGGCTACATGGCCCCTGTCTCAACATAGAAAGAAATCATTAGCAAAGCAACTGTGTTCAACCCACCACTAGCACTGTAGAGTCAGCATCAGCAAGGGCCTTTCAACCAGACACAGAAGCCTGAGGCAGGAGGACTACTGTAAGTTTGAGGTCAGCCTGTGCTACACAGTGAGTTCAAGGCCAGTCTAGGATACATGGCAAACCCCTGTCTCAAAAAGCAAAACAGGGAGGATTGGGGGTGAAGGCAACTCCCTGGCTTTGGGCCCTGGACAGAACAGCTTCTTCTCAAGTTCCTTGTTACACTTCATCCCTAACCTTGACAGCAGCCATCTCTCAAGCAGAGAAGTACCTGGAAACAAATAAGTCCATCTTCGACCATGTCACAGAGCTAAGACAGGTGTCCAGAACCAGTGAGACCTGGGTAAGTAGTGCGCATGCCTGTGGGCTTTTACCTTCACCCCACTCTGTGTATGGCTGTGCACATCTTAACTGATCCAGATCTCCAAGAACAGCCTGTAGCTTGGAGTGCTCTGTAGAACAGTACAGTACCTTTCCTCCACTGTGAAGATGAAGTCACATGTGTGGAATGCTTTTGGCAGAGTCTGGTACTGGCACGTGGTAAGTGCCTAATGACTGTTAGCTGCTACTATTATTTTTACTTACTGAAAGGAGGGGCTGAGAGATACCAATTCCAAGATCCCCACAATCATCCATCTATCTGGTCACAACCAGCCACTTGAAGGAGGACAGGCACATGGGACTATCTATAACCAGCATATAAATACCACCATTGTTTCTAACCAGGAGTCTTGTGTGTTTGCTCTAGGTCAGTGAAGTAGTGGTCTGGAGCCAGCAGTTCACAGAGCTTCAGCTGTCCTGCCTTCTCACTCCACACCCACCTCCCAGAACACTGCAGCATCACCCTCCTGCTCTGCTTCATTTTTAATCCCTATTACATTTATTCACGGGTTTTTTTTTTTTTTGGGGGGGGGGTAATCATGGCACACACAGGACAACTTGTGGGAGGCAGGTCTCTCCTTCCAATACGTGAGACCAGGGACTGATGGTCATGATGTCAGACTTGGAGACAAGGGCCTTTAGCTGCTGAGCCATCTTGCTGTGTGCCTGAGAGCCACACCTGCCAGGCCACACCAATGGTGAACATTTATAAAAGCTATAAACTGGGGACTGGCGGGATGGTCCAGGGGTTAAGAACACTTACTTCTCTTATAGGGAGCCTGTTTCCAGCTCCCAGAACCCACATGCAGCTCACAACCAGTGTCAGGACATCTGATTCCCTCTTCTGATCTCCATAGGTCATGCATGCATCCTTATGGTGAACATACATGGGTTCAGGCACGCACACGTGCACACACACACACAATTTTGTTTGTTTGTTTGTTTGTTTGTTTGTTTTTTTCAAGACAGGATTTCCCTGTGTAGCTTTGGAGGCTGTTGTCCTGGAACTTGCTCTTGTAGACCAGGCTGGCCTGGAACTCACAGGCGGATGGCTGCCTCTGCCTCCCGAGTACTGGTTTTAAAGGCATGCGCCACCACTGCCTGGCTATAAAAAATTTTAAGCTATAAAGTAAACTACTGAAACAGCTCTTGTTCTTGTCCAGCAGGCCCCATTTCCATGCTTTCAAAGTAGGGTGGATTTCTGACACAAAACTTGATTTGTAGTGGGAAAGCAAAAAGTCATTCAGCACCTGGGCTAGCTACAGGAGCCAGGGTGTGTTTAGTAGGCAGCATGAAGGCTTCTGAATCATGTACCAGACAAGAAGGAAAGAGGTAGAGAGAGGAATTGCCAGCATAGACCCAGGATCTCCAGCCACCCAGGTCAGCCTCCAACTGCATTTCAGCTCACACAAGGCACCTATGACAAAAAACAAAGAGGGGCAGAGCCCACCCTTTCTGGCCACACAGAACAAATACCTCCGGCCACCAATGAGTAGAGCTGGGAAATGCTCCTAAGGAATGTTCCAAGGGCAACTGAAAAGCTTAACAAGCATCAAGCAGGACACCTACAAGGGGCTTGTTGTGGGTACCAGCCTGTGCAGGGTTGGCACCCCCACTGCTGTGTACATACCAGCACAGTGACTGCTCTTGAAGGATGAGCACTACCCAAGAGTTTTTTGCTCCTGTGCAAAGAGAGCAGTGACTAAAATGGGGACTTGGAGTGCACACTGGCAAGCAGCGTTCTGTAGAGCTGAGTGGGGTTCTGCCTCACTCTGAGAATCTGCTCTTCTTGCAATGTGGGGCTTGAATCCAGGGTCTTTTTTTTTTTTTTTTTTTTTTTTAAAGTTTTTGAGACAGGGTTTCTTTGTGTAACAGTTCTGACTATCCTAGGAATTGGTTCTGTAGACCAGGCTGGCATTGAACTCAGAGATCTGCCTGCCTCCCAAGTGCTGGGATTAAAGGTGTGCGCCACTACTGCCTAGCTTTATTTTTGTTTTTTTAAAAGACTTATTTATCTATGTATAAAATGTTTTGCATATGTTCCTATGTCTATGCATTATGTGCATACTGTGCCTGAAGAGACCAGAAGTGTTTCAGATCCTCTGGAATTGGAGTTCCAGGTGTAAGCCATCGTTGAGTGCTGAAAACTGAACCTGGGTTCTCTGCAAAAGCAACCAGAGCTCTTAACTTCTGAGCCACCTCTCCAGCCCCAAGCCTAGAGTCCTGTGTATGCAAGTATATACTCTAGCACTGAACTACACACAGGATTTTCTTCTCCTTTGTGTGTTCCCAATGAAGTCTCACTATATTGTCCAGACTATTCTCCTAGGCTTCACCAGATCCTCCTCTTTAGCCTCCCAACAATCAGGGACACCCCATGTGGGCACCACCATATGAGCCTTGAGAATTTGTGGGGTATTTTGTCTTTATTTTTAAGGTTCTTCTTCTTTTTTTTTTTTTTTTTTTTTTGGTTTTTCGAAACAGGGTTTCTCTGTGTAGCTTTGGAGCCTATCCTGGCACTAACTCTGGAGACCAGGCTGGCCTCGAACTCACAGAGATCCGCCTGCCTCTGCCTCCCAAGTGCTGCCTCCCAAGGCGTGCGCCACCAACGCCCGGCTGTTTTTTAAGGTTCTTTGAAATAGGGTGTCACTCTGCAGTCCAGGCTGGCCTAGAAACTCTCCATCCTTTTGCCTCCACCTCCCCATCAGCTTGGGAATCTGGTTATAATGTTATCATCAACTTTCAGATGCAAAAACACAGACCAATGTACATAGTTAATTAACACAGAACCCCATCCATTGGGTACTCCCATCTGAGAAGAAGTCTTAGCAACTCACCAAGAAACAACCTGGGTAGCAAGCAATTGAAAGCCAGAGGAAGTGTATCTAAAGTTAGTCGGGGCTGGGGTGTGGCTCAGTGGTACAGCACTTGGCCTAGCATGTGGAAGGCTCTGGTTTGATCCCCAGAAAGGATTAAAGACAATCAATGCTTTGAAAGTAGAAACCTAAATTTGCTCTGTGATGATATTGACTAAGTTTACACCTTCTTTTTTCTTTTTTATCTTTTGCTTTGATCAGTAGTGCTGGAGATGAACTGATGGCAAGTACTTGTCCCACCTAGCCACACCCCAGCCAGTCACTCATTCTTTGAATAACTATGAACTGGGTACCTACTGTGTGCTAAGCTGGCTTGCAGCCACCCAGTCACACCTCTCCCAGGAACTGAGGATTTATTTAAGGCTTTATCTGTTTATTGTTAACTTGCAGACAGGAAACTGGGCTCTGGATTCTGAATGAGTTAAACAGTACCACCACTGCACTCAATGTTTGTGTGATGCTTTTCCCCAGAATTTACCATCTGCTAGGGAAGAGAAAGCACTAGGCACCATGAGGGGGTCAGCTTTGGTAGAGGAAGCTGTGAGGCCATCCAGGAAGTGGGTTTTCACATTGTTGGTGGAGGGACCTCAGAAGAGCCTAGAGGGCCACAACAGGGTAAGAGCAGTTGAACTCAAAGCAGTTTCCCCACTACTTGTTATTTAATGTTTTGTTTTCCAGTGCTGGGATCAAACCCAAGGCTAGATAGACAGACACTTTGCCAATGAGCTACATCCCCAGCCACACGAAGTTGTTCTCTTAGGGACAAAGGGGACCTGCAGTCAGGGAAACTCGAATTTTAGAGTCCCAATCCTTCCAGGCCCTCCAGGAGAAAGTGAGAGGCCCAAGAAGGGAAAGAATCACCTGAGGACACATAAGGTTTCAGATGATCTCAAACAAACCAGCAAGTAAGGCCCAGCAGATGACAGGTCTCTTCTAATTCACAGGCTGTGGGCTGTGTTTATTTACTCATAACACAGCCTTTGGGGTGTGGTGGTGACCGTCAGTGGAACACCTGTCCCAGCAGCAAGGCAGGGGGTGGAGGTCACGTGGGTGTGGCAGGCACTGTGGCCAGGCCTCTCCTCTTTCCACTGTGTCATCTTACTATGGCAACAAGCAACACACTGGCTGGACTGAGGTAAGACCCAGCCTGCACTAAGAGCAAGCTGCAATCTGGGCTAATTTGGGAAATGGTTTTTCTGCAAGCTCATACGTGAGTCATCTTTCCAAGCCTATCGTCTCCTGGCTACAAGGAATCCCATTCAAACCACCCCTGCCAACAGCTGCACAGAAGATCAGGAAACATTAGGGTTTGCTGTGGCTGGTTTAAAAACACGTTATCCCTTATCTCCTATAGTGCCGTGAATGTTGTTAGTATTACAAAAATCATAAGCTCCCCAAGGCCAAGTTGGATCTACATGAACTAACTTGGTAGTTTGGGGCATTTTCTTCCCCATAAGATCAGAAGAGAAGTGTAGAAACATAAACTAAAATTGGGGTAGACACTGCTGTGTCCCTCACAACACCGGGATTCTACAGTGTAGAAGACAGTGTATAGACAGAAAGAGGGTCAGTTCCCCATTTCACTTCCCTAAGAGTGTGATCTTGGGCAGTACCAAAATCCCCCAGGCCTCTGCTACCCACAGGTGCAACATGGGGATAGTCTACCCTCACCCTCCACCTGCAACAAAGCTGAAGTGAAAGAAAGGTATCCACACACAGACTGATTTGCTTTACTGCTGGCCTACCACCTTGGGAAGACCATGTTCCAGAGGGCTCTCAGAGACCATCCCACATCACAGGTGGCTGCAATGAGGCACACAGAAAGTGTTGAATCGGCAGGTCAATGAAGGAACGTGGACCTTCAACATTTGTGAAAACACTGTAACCACAAAGATTCCTAACTTGGGAGAAAGGGAAGTATAAGCTGAGTGGTTAAGAGTGACCGGCACCCAGTGACTACCCATTTCAGGGCCCTTAGGCCACAGAAAGTGCAGGGGTCTGACTTTCTGTTCTGAGAAGATACATAATAGCAAGTTCCACTATAAATCTCCTTCCCATTCCTAACATAAGTATCTGTAAACATTTGGAAAGCATCCTACCTGTACTTTGAGACCCATATTTATTCTGTCAGTGGGTGTGTTTGGGGAGCTTGTGGCCATCCCACCAGTCCCAACAAACATCACTGCAGCCCCAGATGCCAGCACTGACCAGACAGTTTAGTAAATGAAGTTTATAGGCAGACTATGGTTTAGCTGGTCACAGAGGGAGGAAAAGGATTAGAAGACCACAGGACTCTTCCTATTTTAAGGGCCCAGGAACTAGGTGGTCTGTAACTCTGAAGGATGGAGCAGAGCAGAGTGGGACAGGCAGGAGTAGGGCTGACTGAAGCCCAGGGACTTCCCTCCTCCAGCACAGAGGTCTGGCAGGACATTTCCCACCACTCAGCTTCACCACCCAGTTGAAATCAGCAAGGTTCTTGAAGTCTCCATTTATTGTAGCACGAGCTTACAGTCACCACTATCACCCTGAGTCCAATTCTGTAGACTCCCTGGCTGACACACGGGCCACGGGCCAGTGTTATCCTCATGGTGGATACCAACCTCCAGAGCCACATACAGTACCTGGGAGAGCAGGTACTCCCTCCCCGCTGGATGAAGGAATGGAGGAACCAATCAATGAAGGAATGGGGCAAGAGTCAAAGTCCAGATCACAAGCAAACAGACATGAATCATCTCTGCCAGTCAGGAACAAAAATGTCAACAGTCCAAGTGGGCAAGGGGATTTGATTCAGTGATGTGGCAGGGAAAGGGGCAGGGGCACCAAGGAGACAGCTACAACCTAGTTCCCACATATGGGTACAAATATGTGAAAGGTCTCAGAGTTACCAGACACTCTCATCATTCGAGAGAACTAGGAACCTGAGATTTCTGAGCAATTTCCTGGTTTTTAAGCATTGACCACTAGCTCTTTTTCTTCCTTGGGAATATACATGGGCCAGTGGGCTAAAGACAGCTGATTACTCCCAGTCTGGCATTAAGCTCCAGAAATTTGAGAGCATCAACTCACTGTGTCTTTGCAGGAAGGGATGTGGGCAAGCAGAACCACCATACCTGTTTGCACAACTGGAAGAATTAACATGTACCCCTAAGTGTCTTTGCCCTTCACCCCCAATCCCATCTTCCAAACTCAGAGCATCTTACACATCTTCCAGTGGTTTCCTAGAGAACTGCCCTCAGCACCTCATCACAGGAGGCTGGCAGCACCCCTTCCCCAACCTTCCTCTTGACCCTCCTAGCTGACAGCCTAGCAAGATTCCCCTCAACTAAGACTGTCCTGATTCCCCCTGGGCACTTGGAGCAGAAGAACATTAAGACTGCCTTCCTATGCCCCCATGACTGATGACTGCTGCAGGCAGAGGCCGCTGGGTGACTGAGTGATAGATGTAGAGGTAAGTGAAAGCCTGCTAGCTGCTAACAAGGAGGGCAAATTGACCAGAAAGACCAGGGTAGGGGTGTAAGATTTCTGTTCACTCAAAAACCCCTAACTCCTTCCCCCACACACTAACCCTGAGAAGCAAAAACAGCAGTCCTGTTTTCAGAGAGATGAGACCACAAGCATATTTCAGAAACACTTCTGTTGCTTTGAAGCACAGAAAAACAGTAACAACTGTTACTGGAGACTGGACCTGGCTGAATAAAGGTCTCTCCTTCCAGTCACACCATCTCTCATGCTTAACAACAGGTCCACTTAGCAAAGTCCACCAGAAACCAAACAGGAAATCTGGAGGGATGCACATCCAGTTCACCTAGGGTGACCCACAGAAGCTCAGAGGGCAAGCCCTCACTCCAGGCACACCTCAGTCTTCCTGGGCAGGTGTACATGGATCACAGCAAAAGAGCTTTGCAAGAGGGTTCACTTCCTGTCATCTCACTGTGTTCCCCAGAATTCAGATGAGAGCCAGCTATGGCCAACCACAACACTCTCTCACCCCAAATGCATCTTCCTCTCATCTTCTCCGCAGCCATCTTCCTGCCATCTCTCGATCCATTAAAAAGCCTAAACTGTGCAGTGGTGGTGCACACCTTTAATCCCAGCACTTGGGAGGGAGGCAGAGGCAGGCAAATATCTGAGTTTGAGGCCAGTCCGGTCAACAGAGCAAGTTCCAGGATGTTCAGGACTACACAGAGAAACCCTACCTGGAAAAACCATAGACAGACTAACCCTCTTTTCCCAGCCTAGTGAGCAGTACCACCCAGGACCTCTCACAACTAGGGCCTGTCCACAGAACATCCATGGGGCTTGGCAGCATAGGCACGACTACCAGCTCCCCAGACAAACTCCTCTGAAGTGGTCACTGCCATAACCCCTAGCAGAAGGCAGTGCCCAGAAAAGGCCCCAGCATGACCTCTGCTGAAAGGGACTGGGGTGGAGAATCAGTGGAAGGCCATGTTAATCTGAACTGTGAAAGGAGCCTATGAGATGACAGCTCACTTCATCCTCTGTTTACTCTTCCATGGCCTCCAAATTTTTTATAATGAACATACACTATTCTGATAAAGAAAACTCAGTTAATACTATTTAAAATATATTTAGGTGTATTTATTTTACAGACATGAATGTTCTGCCTGCCTGTAAGCCTGTGCACTGCATATGTGCCTGGTGCACACAGAGGTCAGAACCCCTGAAACTGGAGTTACAGATGGTTATGAGCTGCCACATGGCTGCAGCAAACCGAACTTGGGTGCTCAAGAGCAACAAGTGCTCCTGACTGCTGAGCCATCTCCCCAGCCTGTTAATGCTATTTTTAAATAAATTATCCAAGTTTCCCCAACAGTGTCATTCGGATGAGACACATAAGGAGTTCCTAAGCAATGCTGCACAGATAGACCAGAGATATTTCCGGAGCAGCACGTATGCAGGAAAGCGACTCATAGTCACTAGACGAAGCCCCAGGGCTAGAGGACAAGGAGGAACACCCCAGAAACAGCACCTGAAAACAAACAGTCCAGCCATGAGAATGGTACCATTTCTAGTCAGGGGCAGGTATCAACACCCAGCCTACTGGCCATTGCTGGGTGGGCTACAAAAATTCACCGAGCCTCTCTGAATCCTCAAAACAGATACCACATCCTTGCAGGCAATCTTCAAGTATTTGTTTTTAATAAACAACACAACCAAGGGAACAAACACAGAGTGAAGACACGCAGCTGATGTTCAATAAAGAGTACCAAAACTCTTTATTGTGAGTTCTTCCTATGTGTAAACCCAGGGCTGAAAAAGTTACATTCATTGCTGGCTGATCCACTGCTAATACACAACCCAGCCAAGTATCCCCAAGTCCACCTGTGAAATCGCAACTTCCAAAAATCAGTGCTGCCGAACACCCTCAGCTTCTTACATGTCTGCCTTCTTCATGGAGTTTTCAGGCTTACTGGGTATCCCCACTGTGACAACCCCCAACACGGGCCCTGGACCATTGCCTACCTCACCTCGCAGCCAAGAATCGCCCTCCCCTATAAGGAGTCCCTGCTTGACGGCTAATTAAGCTCTGGGCCCCATATGCACAACAGTAATTGACTCTCGGGAGTGTCTAAGTCCCTTCAGAATATCAAGCCGGGGAAATCGGGAGGCGACTCCCCAAGATTTCCAGGAACACACAAAGAGATGAGGTTTGAATCAAGATCGCGTCCACCTTCTCCCGCAACCCCAGTGGCTCCCCACTGCTCTACAAGCAGAGCAAGGCAGGATACCGGAGGACAATTTGGCTGCGCCCTGAAACATCGCTCCAACACACCCCAGCCTGCTTTCCTTTGAAGACACCGAAGTGGACACTTGTGGTTAAACTCGAGGCTCATTAGGAGTGACACATTTTATAACTGGGCTGCCGATCACCTCTGGAGCGCGCTTGCCCTTCTACATGTGGTCGGGGCCGGGCCTCCTCTGGGTCCAGGGTTCCTGCCTTTGTGGGAGGTTCCAGAGAACAAGGCTACCGGGCCCTTCAGCCGCCCCCCTAGGATCCCACTAGCATCGCGGGCGCCGGGGACGCCGGACAGGCCCGGCTCAAAGATGGCCCTCGCGGCGTCACTGCCAGGCTGGGGCCCGAGCCGGGGGTCCAGCACACGAGGTCAGGAGACGACGCCGCCCGCCCGCCCGCCCGTCTACCTCACCTGCTTTCTCGATCTTGCCGGACATTTCCGGGCTGCGCCGGAGGCCGAGGCCGCTGCTCATAGGCCCCGGCCGGGCCGCTCCGGGCAACAGGGCCGGCGCGCCCGCCGCTCTCCTGGGCCGCTGCTCGCCGCGCCTCACACTCGCGCCGGCATGGCGGGCTCCGCGCGGCCGCGCCCGTGCGCTCGCCGACCGCGCGCTTCAGCCCGCACAGGGCCTGCCGCTCCGCCGCTCCACCTCCCGCGCAGCCGCTGCTCCGGGGCCGCGAGCCGCCGGCCGCAGCGCGCGCGCCGCCGCCCGCCGCCGGCCTGGGCCCCGCGGCCACGGCGCCACCTGCCGGAAGCCCGCCGCGCCGCCCGCGCCATAGCGCCCTCTGCTGGCCCGGAGCCGAGATTAGCCTGGCGAGAGACGCAGCGCCCCCTGCAGGCCCGGAGTCCTCCCCGCCACAGCCCAGTACGGACCCCACCCCTCTTCTTACAGAGAGGGACCAAGCCTATGACTGACACCCCCAACTCAGGATTTCTGCATGCCCCTCATCGAAGATGCAGAACCCTCTTCCAAGCCAGACTTTTCCATCTCAGACTTTTCCATCTCAAGTCGTGGACTGACTCCCCACGTCTATCACCCAAGTTTAGCATACTCTGCAGGTCCAAGGCTCCACACTTAAGATGCAAGGAACCTCAAGGCCTGGGAGTGACCCTAAAGCCCCTCCTACCTGCCCAGACTCCTCCAGGGAAAGACATCTCCCTCTGCCACCCCTCCCGCTTCAATCCATATCCTGGATCCAAGGCCTCCATTCATGCATAGTCCAAGCCAAGGCTTGAGACACACCCCCCCTACACACACACACACACACACACACACACACACACACACACACACACACACACGACAGACAGGACAGACAGACAGACAGAGAGGTATAGGCCCTGATCCTCTAAGCCAAGGCGAGGACCAAATCTGGAGGGACACAGCAAGCCTGATTTGCTTTTGCTCAAGCAAGCAACCCTCCCATAGGAACCTCCCATGGGAACATATAGCTTAGAGAGCAGTCTTTCCTAGTATGCTAATGAGTTCATTGGGGATTCTTAAAAATTTTATTTATTATGTATACAACATTCTGCTTCCATGTATATCTGCACACCAGAAGAGGGCACTAGGTCTCATAACGGATGGTTGTGAGCCACCATGTGGTTGCTGGGAATTGAACTCAGGACCTCTGAAAGAGCAGTCAGTGCTCTTAACCTCTGAACCATCTCTCCAGACCTTCTTTGGGGATTCTAAGAACCTTCTAGAGCTACACACTGGCATATCCTACCAAGACAAACACAATGGATTCTTCCCCCCAAACAAGCCCACAGCTGGGTTGGAGAGTCTAATCATATCACTAAGTATTAGTAAGCAACACATTTTAGCAACTTGAGAGTGTGTTCAGATGCAGGGAAACTTGGTGTGTTTTTAGCTAAGATGGATACATCAGCATCTCAGAGAGAGAGACAGAGACAGAGGCAGTGCTAAGCTAGGGACCGTCTGAGATAGCTTAGGTAAAGGCACCTGCTGTCAAGCCCGGCCACCTGAGTCCAGTCAGACCCACATGGTAGAAGAGAATTACTGCAAATTGTCCTTTGACTTTCACACACACATATACACACTAGTAATTTTAAAACATTAAAAGTTAACTAGATCACCTTTCCCTCTACATATGCCAGCTAGTGGCAGGAACAAATTTGAGGGGTGTGCAGGGAGACGGAGAAGGTGACTGATGCCACCAAAGATTTCTATTTCCATCTCCCCACACTCTAATGAGTCACTGACTCTGTGGCTGAGAGTTGCCCGCTGTTGGCAGCCAAATTTCCAGAGCCATCAGTTTAAGCTCTCTAGGGGTCAAAGGCAAAGCCAAAGATTGGCAAATCCACTTCCCGTTTCTCTTTGACAAATGGCTGCTTAGGGCCGGAAAGGCTGTGCTCAGCTCAGGTGGAAGCTGCATCGGCAGGAGAAATTGGTACATAGCTCAGGGCCCACCTTGCTAGCCCTCCCAAAGTGCTTAGTCTTTTAGGCCTCCGAGCTTAGAAAGTCAATATTTCAAGGCCCAAATTCTGAAGCAAAGTAGAAAGTCAAACTGAATGAATATAGGCACAGTCAAATTTAAGGGTCCTGAGAACAAAATCAAATCTGTGTGATAAATTACTGCTGATCAGATAGCGAGGAATTTGCAAAGAGTAACGTATTGATGCCAGTCACACTCGCAGCACTTGCTTCCTAAGGGTGCAAGGTATTCATAGCCATAGTAGAACACACACAGGATTAAGACACAACTAATTCATTGCTGAAGCCTGGATTTTCTTTGCCTTAGCTTGTTTTCATATGCTACTTATATTGCCTAGAATGTTCTTGCCCCTCTTGACACTGGCTCTCCATCATTTTTTGAGTCTCAGTTTCATTATTATTTGTTCTCAGAATCCTCTCCCGAGCCCGCCCCCCCCCCAGCACCAGCTCCCTTCTGGTTGTTGCCCAGATGTTGGCTTTAGCTGTCAGAAATGCAAACAGGAGCTGGGTGTGATGGTGCACACCTTCAATGGAGGAAGATAGCTTTCAACAGCCTTTGGTCTCCACACATGGAGATACTATTAGCAGAATAAATAATATTAGCAAGCAGAGTGGTAGAGAGATGCCAAATGTTTTATACGTCAAAGAATTTTCTTGGAACACATAGTCCTGATACTCTACCACCACCACCACAAACAGCATTAGAAGAACAAATAACCCCCCTGCAAAAAAAATGGACAGAGGGGTCTGGAGATACAGCACAGTGGTAAACTATACACTTAGGTAAAGATTTGTATTCAATCCACCAAAAAGTAAATTAAATAAATTAGATCAATAAGTGAATAGCTTTAATAGGAAAGGATTTAGATAAACATCTCTGAGGAAAGGTCTACAAATGACCAACAGGCACACAGGGAGTTGGACAGCATCAGGAATCACTAGGGGCCAATGAGTCAAGGCATAGGCAGATTCTACTTCATCTTCATCTGGATGCAGCTGTTAGCAAATTCCCCAGCAAATGAAGAGCATTATTAAGAATGAGGAGTAAGCCGGGCGTTGGTGGCACACACTTTTAATCCCAGCACTTGGGAGGCAGAGGCAGGCGGATCTCTGTGAGTTCGAGACCAACCTGGTCTACAAGACCTAGTTCCAGGACAGCTTTCAAAGCCACCGAGAAACCCTGTCTCAAAAAATAAATAGATAAATAAATAAATAAAGAAAGAATGAGGAGTAAACAGAATCCTAGTACCCAGTTGCTGTGGGCAACAATATGAAAAGTCCTCCAAAAACTTAAAAAGTATCCAGCTGTGATGTCGCATTCCTGTAATCTCAACACTCAGGAATAGAGGAAGGGGTATTGCTGTAAGTTCAATACTAGCTCAGTCTACACAGTGAGTTTCAGGCCAGGCAAGACCTATCGCAAACAAAACAGTGAACAAGGCTGAGCTGACTGTAGGTAAAGACACTTGCCAACCAAACCTAACCATACAAATCTGATGCTCTAAACCCATAGGAAGTTGTCCTATGATCTTTACATACACACAGTAAGAACAATAAATAAAATTGAAATTAGGTATAAATGAGTAAAACAGAACTACCAAATGATCCAGCGGTCCCCTTCTGGATATTTACTCCAAAACATGGAAAGCAAAGTTTTGCAGAAGTGTTTAGAGCAGAGCTGTCGTGGTAGCTAAGAGGTCGAAGCCGTCCAGCACTCCAGAGCAGATGAGTGGTCAGTAAAATACATGTATACAATGAAATATCCAGCCTTGGGAAACTCTGACACATTGTGACATGGACAAACCTTGAGGATGTTATACAAATGCTGCTCACAAATTGACAACGTGGGAGGATCCCACTCAGATCAGAATGAGAGTCTGAAACGGTTGATGTCAAGGGTGGGGGCTGAGGATGAAGGAGGAAACATTCACAGGGTTAGAACTCTGGAGATGAAGGTGACCTTTGTACAGCAAAGTGTAAAAGTACTGAATTGCCCCATTTATAATGGTTAAGAAGGTCCTTTTTAGGGGCTGGAGAGATGGCTCAGTGGTTAAGAGTACTGCTTGTTCTTCCAAAGGTCCTGAGTTTAATTCCCAGCAACCACATGGTGGCTCACAACCATCTATAATGAGATCTGGTGCCCTCCTCTGGCCTGCAGGCAACATGAAGACAGAACACTATACACATAATAAATAAATCTTTAAAAAAAAAAAAAAGGTCCCTTTTAAGCAATGTGTATGTAGAGACAATTAAAAAGAGATTGGATAAAATTTTAGTGCCATAACTGAAACCTGCCAGTGTGGCAGGCCTGGGGGCTGTGACTTCCTCAAATGAGCCAGTATAGCTGCAGGTGACCTGAGGAGTGAGGAGCAGGGGAACTGTGCAAGCAGTTAACAAACTCAGTGGTCACAAGTCACACTGAGAACTTGTCTCTTCTGCCCTCTAGCGAGCAGCTAGAACGCTAACATTTACAATTGTATCAGAATGCTAACATTTACAATTGTATCACACCTGCTTTCTTTTCCTTCTCTCCACCTCCGGTGTTGCCCATTGCCTATGCTGGTCTCTAATCATTCAAATTAAGCAATCCTCCTGCCTCACTCATCGGGACCACAGGTGTGTGCCACACCACAATGGGCCACAGAACTTTTGTTTGTTTTTTGAGACAGGGTTTCTCTGTGTAGCCCTGGCTGCCCTGGAACTCACTCTGTAGACCAGGTTGACCTCAAAGTCGCCGATCCGCCTGCCTCTGCCTCCTCAGTGCTAGGATTAAAGGCGTGCGCCACCAGTGCCTCATTTGGGCTAACATCTATAAGTTGCTAAATCTCGTGGAAAATATGTGGTCATCATTCAACAAGACATAAAATCGTAGATGTATGAGTCAAAAGGTGAAAACACCTTTCCAGATTTTTTCCCTATTAAAAATCCGGGCTGGAGAGATGGCTCAGAGGTTAAGAGCACTGGCTATTCTTCCAAGGGTCCTGAGTTCAATTCTCAGCAACCACATGGTGGCTCACAACTATCTGTAATAACATCTGGCACCCACTTCTGGCCTGCAGGCATACATGCAGACAAAAAACTGTAGACATAATAAATAAATCTTAAAAAAAAAAATCCAAGCACACACTCTTGTCATTTTATATGGATTGTAACAGTGGTCCCTACCAGCTTTTCATCCGTTAAATGCTCATCAAATCCATCCCATGGGTTGACTTCACTTTTTGATTCTCCTGGTGCTTGGGTGTAGCCAGGTATTCAAATTCTGGATAACAACTGAATGTGGATAAAATTATGAGTGCCTCTTCCTTGCCCGACCCACTGTCTAATTGTCTAATTACTTCTCTTTTCTTTCTCCTTCTATGATGTGATGCAGGGAGAAGGAGACTGGCATCCTGAGTGACTGCCTGGACTAGAGCACGGCTCCTCCCAAGGGCCTGTCCATCACAGGCCTGTGAGCCAGCAGCTGCATTCTGCCCAATGGAGTCTCAGCCCATACTTTTCACTAAATATATCTGCAGGACAGTTTTCATGCCAATACATAAATGAGCTACAGAGTGAGTTCCAGGACAGCCAGGGCTACAGAGAGACACCTTGTATTGAAAAACCATAAAAGAAAGAAAAAGGAAGGAAGGAAGGGAGGAAGGGGAGAAGTAGAGAGGAAGGGAAGGAGGATAACATTATAGAAATAGAAATTATAGAAATTATAGAAATGTGTTGGTGGCACACAGCTTTAATCCCAGCACACGGGAGGCAGAGCAGGTGGATCTATGTGAGTTCGATGCCAGCCTGGTCTACAGAGTGAGTTCCAGGACAGGCTCCAAAACAATACAAAGAAACCTTGTCTCAAAAAGCCACAAAAAGAAAGAAAAAGAAAAGAAATAGAAAACAATCTGGATGGTGGTGGCACACGCCTTTAATCCCAGCACTTGGGAGGCAGAGGATATCTAAGTTTGAAGCCAACATGGTCTACAAAACAAATTCCAGGACAGCAAGGCTACATAGAGAAATCTTGTCTTGAAAATCAAAAAATTAAAAATAAAAACAAACAAAAACACTCCCCCAAAAGAAAGAAAGAAGAGAAATAGAAAACTGAAGGCGAGATGGGTCAGCTCAAAAGCACTTGCCTGTGGCTCCAGCTTCTGTGGATACAATGTCCTTGTGTGGCCTCTGAAGGGCCCCACACTCATGCACAAATATCCCCCTCATAAATATATTAATTTTTAAAATTTTTAAGTACTCAGCAGTGAAGAATACCTGCTGTTCTTACAGACGACTCAGGTTTGTGTCTAGCACCCACACAGTGGCTCACAATCATCTGAAATTCTAGTTCCAACACAGTTAACACTTTCATCTGACCTCAACAGGTATACATACAGGTATACACACATACATTATATAATACACACAATCAGGCAAATCAATCATAAAGTTAAAAATAATAATTATTTTTAAAACTTAAACAGAGATTCACGGCCAGCATTTAAAGACAGGGTAGGAGGCGGAAGTGGGCAGGACAATGAGAAGAAAACAGGAAATGCAGTGAAGTGTGGTTCTACATCTTATCTGCCATGGTGTGACCATTCTGGCTGAGAGATGCAGTTTGGGTTGCCGTGAAACTCAGTGGCAACTGGTTTTCAGAGCTTGTGCAAGGCATCCCCAGGGTCTGCATGAAAATACAAACAGCCATGAGCTACACACTGGTTCTGCACAGTTGTCACCATTGGCATTAGAGATCTTTTTCCATTATTATAATTTTTTGTTTGTTTGTTTTTCAAGACAGGGTTTCTCTGTGGCTTTGGAGGCTGTCCTAGAACTAGCTCTTGTAGACCAGGCTGGTCTCGAACTCACAGATATCTGCCTGACTCTGCCTCCTGAGTGCTAGGATCAAAGGCGTGAGCCACCACCGCCCCGCTCATTATTATAATTTTTACAGTTACATGTGAGTCTACAATGCCTTAAAATCAAACGTCTTTTAATGCCAGTGATCCTGGCATGTGGCTGCTGGGGCGGGAACATCCTGAGTTGTAGGCTATCATGGCTTACATAGTGATATCCTGTCTAAAAAATGGGGAACAAAATCAGCAAAGACCATAGAAAGCAAATTTCACACTCCTGGGGAGCAGCTACTGTTACTAATGTCTGCATCTTGTCTCTTTTCCTATTTTTTTTTTTTTTGCCAGTGTTTGGCTTAGATACTCCCAGTCTGGGGCTTGAATTCTTGCTTTGGCCTCCCCTGTTGAGATCACAGGTAGTGAAACTCCTGGGGTGGAGAAAAGTACAACTTGAATGTTGTTAGGAGTTACCATCTTGTCCTTTAGAAAGAGTGTATCAATATATACTGGCTCTGTCTTCTGCATCTGTCCCTAGTAATCCACACTTTACATTAAGAAAGGCACATCCAGGCTAGGATAGACAGCTCACTGATATAACACTTGCCTGTGGCCTTGGGTTCAATATAGAGAAATGGAGCCAATAAGAATCTTGGGCAAATTTTATACCATTTACAAGCCAGGTAGTGTAGACAAGGAAAATGGCTGTCCTTTCTTTACTGAACTAAAAAGCAAATTCATCAGCACAGCCCTTGGCATGTCTGTCTGTTCTTCCTTCATGAATCCGTCCTATGTTTATGGGTGTTTTGCCTGTATGTATGTCTGTGTATCATGTGCATGCAGTGCCCTTGTAGGCCAGAAGAGGGTGCTATGTAACCTGTAACTGGAGTGACAGATGGTTGTAAGCTACCGTGTGGGTGCTGGGAACAGAACCCAGGTCCTCTGAAAAGCAGCTGGTGCTTTTAACCCTGAGCTGTCTCTCAGCCTCCTTTCTTTCTCAGCAGCAAAAAACAGGTACTATAGACTTAAAAAAAAAGATCACTCATTCCTACATTTGTTGCTACCTTTTCTATCTTCACCCAGAAGAAGCCTTTGAGGTATTTATAGCTTCCCTTTGCTTCTTATTGTAATAAACTCGGTGACCCTTACATTTTAGGGGGACAATAGTTGGTTCTCATGGTCTAACACAAACAGCTGCAAGGCAATGCCAGACGGAGGTGGGATTGGGTGGAGTAGTGGCTCTTCTCTAAGTTAGGACTCTTTGGCCTTCTTCAGCTTCACTTGTGAGTAGGTTGGTCTTGGGCAATTTTTTTTTTTTTTTTGGTTTTTCGAGACAG
Organism: Cricetulus griseus; assembly: GCF_003668045.3. Classification (NCBI taxonomy): domain Eukaryota; kingdom Metazoa; phylum Chordata; class Mammalia; order Rodentia; family Cricetidae; genus Cricetulus; species Cricetulus griseus. The sequence goes on along the minus strand of NC_048599.1, from coordinate 141,266,114 downwards.
GGTTTCTCTGTGGCTTTGGAGGCTGTCCTGGAACTAGCTCTTGTAGACCAGGCTGGTCTCGAACTCACAGAGATCCACCTGCCTCTGCCTCCCGAGTGCTGGGATTAAAGGCGTGTTCCAGTATGATGAATCCAGTATGGATGTCTCAACTGGTCTTCAGTATAGGATGGAACCCTGAAGGAGTAAGCTCTAATGCCAGTGAAGGAATAGACTTTCTAGCACGGTGAGAACAAGCAGGCAAAGAACAAACACTTCCGTCTCCCTTGTCCTTATATAGGCTTCCAGCAGGTATGGCCCAGATTAGAGGTGTGTCTTCTTACCTCAAAGATCTGGATTAGAAGTGGTTGAGGTCAAGTTAACAACCAAGAACAGCTACCACACTTTCTTCCTTTTTCAAGACAGGGTCTCATGAAGGTTGGTTTCAAATTCACCATGTAGCTGAGGATGACCTTGAACTTCTAATCCTCCTATCTCCACCTCCCTAGAGCTGGAATTATAGATGTGAGCCACTAAATTTGGTTTATATGGAGCCGAGGATGAAATCTAGGGGTTCATGCAAGCTAGACAAGCACTCTACCAGCTGAGCCACATTCTATCCCCCCATATATATATATGGGTTTTTTGGTGTGTTTTGGTTTGTTTGTTTTATACAGGGTCTCCTTATGTAAGCCAGGCTGGCCTGGGCTTCCTGCAGCATCTATGTCTCTGCCTCACAAGTGCTGGGTTGTCGGGCTTGTACCGTCACATCAAGTGATTGGGGCTAATTATTTAAATGTTCTTCTGCCTATGCCTTTCACTACAAACCAATGAGGAGGATACAGATGGACCCACTGCCAGCCTGATGAAGAAGAATGGGTCAGGCAAGGGACAGGGCCACAGCTGAACGTCATCTGGACTAGAGTCATAGGCTGAGAAGGCAGAGCTCCTGACTCCTGCCTGTGGCCATTGAAGTTACTGTCACCAAAACCACTGAACTACACTCTAGCCACATGGCCCGAGGCACCCCTACCCTCAAGCTCTCTAAATGGAACCCACAAGAACTCCTGCTTGGTTTCTAACTCAGTAGAAAGCTGTGGGAGGGAGGGTCTGTGAAGCACTTAGCTAGATGAGAAATTAAGTACCACCCCCGTGTGATGATTCAAGAAGCTGTGCCAGGCTTTTGCCTTTGTGTTACTAAAAAGCCCACTGCCTCCTAGACAGCCCTGCTGCCTCCTAGACAGGCCAGGCAGTTTCAGGCAGCTTTGGCCCCTTGCAAATCCCAGCCCTTACCCCAGCTCAAATACCCTTAATGCTCTCGGAGCCTGGCTTTGCTACCAAAGCTGCTTTTTGCACTCGCTAGAATCTGTACTCGTAAGTTCCTCCCTTTAATTAACATAGCTCTTGCTCTGCCTTCCCACATTACAAAATTGGTAACCATTCATTGTAGGGGCGGGGGCAGGGGCGGGGGGAGGGATGAGAGAGAGAGAGCAGTCATCCTACTTTGTAGTGTTGAGCCAGGAAATCACCTAAGCACGGATCATACCAGGGAGACACCTGAGAGGATGACTCCGGGTTTGGGGAACAATGAATGAAAGCCAGCATCCCCAGACTCTCAGTGGCCTTGGATTCCACAGGCCCTTCAACAGCTCAAGCCCACCTCACAGAAAAATGTCCTCATCCTCCTGATCTGCCTGCCATGGTGGGAGCTCCTGGCCATAGTCATCTCTCCCTCCCTTCCTGGGCTCTTGCCTTTTATCTTAGCTCTAGATTTTGTGTGTGTTAAATGGACATAAAACAGGGTCATTTGAAGTTTACACTTCATTGCTTTTCCACAAGTAAACAGTCACCTCTAAGGACCAAGCCCAGAATAGTACCAAGGCTCCCACCCACATCAAGACTTCCTTAGACCCCTCCCAGTCAGAGCACCCCATGCAAGCTGGAGACACCCCCTGTTTTCTTCTCTAGGCATAGGTTGCTTGGTTTTAAACAGCCTGTAGCAGAGTTTGGGTCTGACATCAGTGGCCAGACACTGTATCTGTAAGATTGTTTTATTATGTAGCTATTCTGTGGATGTGCTGTTTCTTGCTTGTATAATATCCCACCACAATTGCCATTTGTTCACTCTTTCCTCTCTTGATGGCCATTTAGTTTGTTTTCAGGTTTGGACTGAGACAGAATAAGAGGGGCCAGACTTCCCAACCTTGGTTTCTGTCTTTCAGTCACAGACAGATCTTTCCTAGTCTTAGTCATGTCACCTACTGTTCAAAGCTTGTGAGGTGGCTTTCCTGCACATCCCACCTGTGTGGAGTGACCAGATCTGGTAAGCATTCTTCTTCTCTCCCTGGGAGAGCCAGACCAGTCACTCGCCACTCTCTACATCCTCTCCCCTTTTCTCCAGTATAAACCAACTTATGGCTTCATTCCCGTCAGGTTCTTGAACTAAAGAAATCAAGGCTGAACTGGGTAACATCAGCTGCCGAGTTGGTGGGCCGAAAAGCTGTTGTTACTGAAGCAGTCATGAGCTCTCTTGTGCTGGTCTCATCAGGCTAGCTTTGAACTCACTATACAATACAGGATGACCTTGGGACTCTGATCCTCCTGCCTCCACCTCCTGAGTGCTGGCATTGTAACATACCCCCCACCCCCCGCCGCCGCCCTTTTAAAAGATTTATTTATTATGCATAGTGTTCTGCCTGCATTATGCTTTCAGGACAGAAGAGGGCACCAGATCTCAGTACACATGATTGTGAGCCACCATGTGGTTGCTGGGGATTGAACTCAGGACCTCTGGAAGAGCAGCCAGTGCTCTTAACCTCTGAGCCATCTCTCCAACCCTCAAAAGTTTTTTTGTTTGTTTGTTTTTGTTTTGTTTTGTTTTTGAGACAGGGTTTCTCTGTGTGACAGTCGTGGGCTGTCCTGCAACTCACTTTGTAGACCAGGCTGGCCTCGAACTCACTGAGATCCACCTGTCTCAGCCTCCCAAGTTCTGGGATTAAAGACATGTGCCACCACTGCCGGGTGAGTGCTGGCATTGTAGATGTGCCCCACCATGCCTGGTCTGTGTAGTGCTGGGGTTGGCCCTAGGGATTCATGCATCTTAGGCAAACTCTCTGATGACTGATTGACATCACCGTTAAAATATAACTTTGGGCTTTCTCAGCTCCCTCACCCCTGACAGCTACTCCTTCCCCACTTCCTCCTAGTTCCTCAGTGTGTCTGACCTATGCAGTCCCCCCCACCCCCGCCCCCGTGGAGACCATTTCTCCTTTGGGACCCATGGGCTCATCTCCTTGTCCCTCTCCGTGTTTACTCCATCATCTCTATGTGCATGGCCTCCATGGGTGCCTAATCAGGCAGTGAGTCCCACCTTGTGTCTCCTGGTCATTTAAGGGGGTTCTCTAAGCTCAGACACCTTAATTCTTGGTGTGCTGCAGTTGGCATCAGAAGCTGCTAGCCAATGCCTTTACTGGGCCCAGGGTTTTTATCCAAACAAGTGTCGTGAGGTCAGCACTAGCTGGTGGAGCAGAGAGGCCAAGTTCCAGGCAGTCACAACTGGTTACACAGCACAGATGACCAGGGCATGCAGGAGGTGGGAGTCAGAAGGGTCATCAAGCAGGCTGCATCCAGCTGTCCCACAGTGGGTGGTCCCTGGGAGGACTGCTTACAGCTGAGGTCCTGGATTGACTGCCTTGAGAACAGAGGGATGGAGAACGGGCCTGTGTCATGGTACTGCCCTGGGAAAGCCACTCCTATTCAGACAGGTAGAATGGGAAGAATCCACTCTTGCAGGTGCTGCCCAGTATTTTCTGTCAGTTTGCATGCCTGCCTATTGCTGGGCTTCAGCATGCAAAGATGCTGTGGATGGCTGTAAAACAGATCTGGAAAGGATTCTCTATTTCCCTAACCCTCGTCTCGGTGTTGCTTTGGATTTGCAGATAAAAGGGTGCACAGTACATTCTCGGACCACATCTTCTGTTTTCCTTCACATCTATCTAGGCTGCCTGGACATAGTCCCAACATACAGCAACATCCATGTGCACTCACGCATCAGCCAAGGTACCTGATTCTAGGCTATCCCTTGATTCACTACTGCCCAAGCCCCGTCTCTAGTTACATCCTCATCCCAATGCTAGGAGGGCTATTGGCCGCTCCACTCTGTGGCTGACATCTGTTTCGGGCAAAGGGTCACTGTATGGTCCTGCCCTCATTTCAGATGGTGCTAATATCAAACTGGATGATGATGGGTGGCCCCTGTCCAGATGGCCTGGCAGCTGGCAGAGTGATGGTGGTGTGACCACTAGAGGGCAGCAGAGTCCACAGAAGCACTGTCTCACTAGGCGCCAGTGCTGGGGCCCCTGGGAGAGGACCCAGGAGGGTGTGCCTTTCTTGTTTCTTGCTGGCTGGCCTGGAGTCCAGGTACTTGGGTGAGTTGTCTGAGCCCAGGGAGAGGGATCCATAGAACCAGTTAGGGCCAATTAGTGGCTTTGAGACTGGGAAAATAACCCAACCCCTCTGGATGTTTCTGCACTTTTAAAATAGCAATAATGACCCTCCCCTCTGTTCCAGTAGTGATATTGGCTAATATGACTAGTGAACACCTATTCTATGCTGGACATCAGCAGCTTCCAGAAACCTTCTCTCCTTTTGTTTTTTTTTTCTCAGTTGCCCTCCTGAGGAACCTAAGTAAGGATGGGACCAGTGTCAACACCTAGCAGATGCCCTGCTTCTTGCTCAGTGCACTTAGCTCTTGGCACATCTTACTCCAATCATGCAGCCTTCTTGACTGTTGGAGCTAGGCAGAGGAGCAAACTGGCCTGACAGCAAGGGATAGAGGCAGTGGGGCCAGCTGACCTGCAGGGGTCAGGCCAAGGACCTCCAGCTCATCCCACACAGTATGGCTACAGAGCTCCTGTGAAAAGTCACCGAGGAGCACTGGTCAGCCATTGTGATAGCCTAAGGCTTGCATACATGTGCTATAGTTCTCAGGACTAGTGAGTTCCTAGTTGGCTCGATCTCCTAGGCTCCCTCCATCTCTGTGGTGTGAGAGGAGGAAGACAGAGGCTTCTCAATAGTAGCTTCTTAATAGAGGTCTCAGAAGAATGGAGAGTGGAAGGGGTGCGAGAAGACAGGAGATCCATGGGTGCCCAGTCCCCCTCCACATTCCTGCTGAGTGGGGCTTCCCAGACTCTGCAATTTTATTCTTAAAGAGAAAAAAAAAACAAACCATTCTGATGCTAAAATTAACATCAACAACAAAAAAATTCTAAACCACCAGACTAGATAATTCCTAGGGCCCCTCCTTGTCCTAAATATTTTATGAAGACCTTTCTGGAGCTGTTTATATTTTTAGATGTTGCATTCATTTTTTCCCTAGTAGGCAAAGTTTTTTTCAACCCTAAAATGATTTTTTTAATCCACTTTTAAGTGTTCCCCACACCACCCGTTATTTTTGTTTTTGATTTTTTTCTCCCTTCAGATTTTTCTATTAAATCTTAATTCTGCCCTGCTTTGGGCTCTGTTTCCAGCTTCACCAGCTGCAAATGTGTCCCTCAGCTTCCTCTTTTTTTTTTTTTTTTTGTTTTTGTTTTTCGAGACAGGGTTTCTCAGTGTAGCTTTGGAGCCTATCCTGGCACTCGCTCTGGAGACCAGGCTGGCCTTGAACTCACAGAGATCCGCCTGCCTCTGCCTCCCTAATGCTGGGATTAAAGGTGTGCGCCACCAACGCCCGGCAGCTTCTTCTTTCTAATCAGCAAGGAACCTTCTATCTGGAGCTTTGCTGCACAGCCACCACCATCATCTCCCAGGCCCGTGTGCACCCAATCTATGATGTTTTTCAAAGGAATCGGCGCCAGGAAGATCATGGGCATCTCAGGGATAGGTCACTGGAGCTCGGAAGAAGCGAGTTTGTTACTAACAAGAGAAAAGAGCTGTTCCTGGGGCAAGAAAAGAAACAGCGGGCTGCTTGGGTCTCCTTGCCAAACATCTCTTTTGAATGCAGAGATAAATCCATGTTATTTGAATAAATTCCACATTTTGAGCGTTTTCAGGATGTGTTAGAAAGGGTGGGATTTGACCCCTGTATCGGCAAGCATATTAAGCAGCGTGCATTCTGCTTGGGCTAAAGCATCAGGAGGAGAAACATCACTTTGCTGGGAAATGCATTCCTTTCTGTCCAGCCTGCAGTGGGGCTCGGAAGGCAAGCTCAGTGCTTCCTATAGACATTGCTCCAATCTGTCCCCCTTTCTCTGCTGACTCTGTGCCCACCAGAAGGAAGCCGCACATTTCCCTGCATGAGATTGTTAATCAGCCAGCACCAGGGAAGCAACTAGTCATTAGTCAATCAATAAACAATCCGGGAACACCGTTATCTCCTAAGTGTTAAGATCACGTGCGTGTTTGTGCAGTGAGCATGAGAAAACCAAGTACTATCCCTATAACTCTTACTCTCAATGTAAAAGAAACTCTTAAAGTACAAGCCTGTTGTGATCATGGCACACACCTGTGACAGCATTGGCAAAGTGGAGGCAAGAGCATCAGGAGTTCAAGGCCAGCCTCCGATGCATAGTAGATTTTGAGACTAGACTAGACTTGGTGAGATCCTCTCTCAAAAAACGCTAGACAAGGAACTAGGGAGATGATGGCTCAGCTGCTGAAGTTTCTGCTGCATAGGCACAAAGACCTGATTTTGGATCTTCGGCGTGCATGTAAAAAGCATATGTGATGGTGAATGCATGCATGGTGAATGTATGTATGGTGTATATGGTGGTGAATGATCTCAGCACTAGGGAGGCAGAGAGAGACAGGTGGACCCTTATCACTGGCCAGCCAGCCTCAATGAGTTGGTGGACTTCAGATTCACCGAGAGACCCATCTAGGCAAATAAAGTGGAGAGAAATTGGGGAAGATGCCAGAAATCAATCACACACTCACACAATGCACTCACACACACATACTTACATTCACACACACTCATACACACTCACACACACATGTGCTCACACTCACATTCACACACTCACTCTTACACACACACTCTCACACACATGCACTCACACAGACACATATATTATGAATACACACCTACCTGAGCACAGTTACTTACATACAACACATATGCACATAGACTCACACCAAAGACCAACTCTGATTGACAGTCTAAGCTTTGGGTGTTACATGAATCCCTGCATGAACATCGAGAAAAGAGTTCATTTTTATTTTATTTTTTAAAGATTTATGTATTTGTTTTAGGTGTATGAGTGCTCTATCTGCATGTATGCCTGAACTTAAGAAGAGGGCATCAGATCTCATTACAGATGGCTGTGAGCCACCATGTGGTTGCTGGGAATTGAACTCAGGACCTCTGGAAGAGCTGTAGTGCTCTTAATCACTGAGCCATCTCTCCAGCCTTTACTTTATTTTTTGATATGGGGGTTTCTCTACATAGCCCTGGATGTTCTGGAATTCACTATGTAGACTAGGCTGGCCTTGAACTCCCAGAGGTCTACCTGCCTCTGCCACCATTGTGCCTGGCTTAGAAGAGAGTTTAAAGTGAAACCCATGTGCTGGTCCTGGCCCCCAAGGTGTACCTGTGTCCCTTGTCCTCACCTGGTTCTCTCCCAGTGCCTGTCATGCTTACATAACCATCCTTCAGCCCCTGCACTAGACTCTGGATTCCTTCCCCCCCCCCCCCCCCCCCCCCCCCCCTCCCCTCCTCTTCCCCCCCTCCCCTTTGCCCATCTCACAAGGAACTATCATCACCACTCAGTCCCTCTCCCATGACCTCTGCCCTATGACAGCAGACCTATCACTGGTTGGGTTTTGACCTTCCTGAATGATTGTTGTTGTTGGTGGTGGTAGTGGTGTGTTTTCCTGGGGATGGAACTCCAAGTTGGTACATGCTAATCAAGTGTTCTACCACTGGGCCATACCACAGTCCGAATTTTATTTTTTTGACAAGAAACCCCCTATGAGTCTCTGTATGACTCTCTGAAAGGTTGCAATCTTAGTACTCAGAGGTAAAGGCAAGAGAATCAGGAGTTCAAGGTCATCCTTGGCAACACAGTAAGTTCAAGGCCAGCCTGGGCTGCAAGAGACCCAGTCTAAAAACAAAATAAAAAACCCCACAAAAACAAAGCAAATAAATAAGTAAATAAACTCTCACATACAAGAAGCCCTTTATGGGCTGGGGAATAGCCCAGTGGATAAAGTCTGAAAACCCAAGTCTAGGTCCCACATAAACCTGGACACAGTAGCACACCACTGTAATTCCCAGCGTTTCTATATTGAGATGGGAGGCCAAGACAGAAGAACCCCAAGCTCTCGGTCCAGCCTGGCATATGCAGCAGACTTCATGAAAGGCTGCTTCAAGCAAGGTGGAAGGTAGGACTGACTCCTGAGGTGGTCTTCTGTCTGCATGTGTACTCAATGACATGTGTGCATCAGCACCTTCCCCTCCCCCAATGTAAGAGTCGGGAAATCTACAAACAAAGGAAGGTGAACCCTTCCTTGAGGAGTGGGCAGAAGTGGAGGCTTCTCTGGGCGCTCTGGGATTTCAGTGAGCTCTTCAGATCTCACTAACTCACTGTGTTCTTACAGCTCTGCTCTATAGGACAAGAAGGAACACTCCCTTAGTGCTCATTTGCATGATATATTGGAAGGCCAAATAGAGAAACACAAAGAGAAGAATACTTATCAGATCGAGGCTTCTCGGGAGTTAGTGTAGACAAAGTCAGTGTAGACATTAATTGAGTGCCTACCATGGTGACAGGCCTCCTTCTGGGCTGTAAGCACAGTGGACAGAGCCACTGACTTCCTGATTGGTGGGATGGATTGAGTCTGGCTGTTTTGGGGGGGGCTGTGGGGAGTAGGGTGGGTCTGGAGGAAGGAGACTGAGGCCCTTTAGTCACAAAGGGGTGCTGTCACAATCTGTGAGGTCACCCAAGTGATTGCTGCTGATTCTTTTGGGAGTGGTAATATGGCATTTTTTCTCCCTCACCAGCCCCAGAGGGAGTTACAAAGTACAATGCCCCACCCGGGGCTTTGGAGGCCTCAATGTCCTCTGTGAAGGCGATTCCTGCAGATTCGACTCCACAGTTAGATCATTCTAGACTTAAATATTAATCTTGTTGATTGTGTTCTTTATATCAAAACTGGGAGATGTCCATCTCAAGGGGAAAAACCCAATAAATTATAAATTGAAAATATTATTATGAAGGTAATGTCATGGGGAAGGAATTATGAGCTACAGCTCAGAGGGGATGTAAAACATGTTTTAGATTTAGAATAGCTTTTTAAAAATTAACATTTGTTGGGCTTAAAATATTGATCACCTGGCCTGGGCTTGGGACTGGAGCATTGACGGCTATTTTTTTCCTCAAGTCATGTGATATATATTTTAATCATAGGGGAGCCAGTCAGGGAAGAGGAAGTGGTTGACTTGGGATTTTAATCCTCTTTTAAAAGAATACCATATCTCTGCCGGGTGCTGTTGGCGCACGCTTTTAATCCCAGCACTCGGGAGGCAGAGGCAGGTGGATCTCTGTGAGTTCGAGACCAGCCTGGTCTACAGAGCAAGTGCTAGGACAGCCTCCAAAGCTACACAGAGAAACCCTGTCTCGAAAAACCAACCAACCAACCAAACAAACAAACAAACAAAAACAAAACAAAACAAAACAAAAAAACAAAAAAGAACACCATCTGTCCCCTGGAAACTGAGAGCAAGCCAGTCTCATTGCCTATGTCTGGCAAGAGAACCCACATCTCATAGTTTTGACACCTGCCAACCCCTTCTTGGTGGCCATGATCCTAATGTCCCGGGTGGAGCACTCTAGTTTGCCAAGCGTACTCCTGTGCAGTGCAATTCATTCAGGCAGCGGATGCTGGTGACACGGACACAGATGGGAACCCACCCCAGGGAGCTCATGTTAGGGTGGAGAAAGGAGGACAGGAGCCTGGGGAAGGAGGCCGGAGGTGCACAAGGCACATGTGCACAGCCTGGTCCAGGGCTTCCTGGTGGAGGTGACCCTGAGATGCAGGCCAGAGGCTGGGCAAGACTTAGCCAGGCAACAAGTGGCTAAGAGAGAATATGCCAGAGCATGAACACAAGCCTGGGAGACCGAGGATGCACAGAAGTTTCCAGAAGCAGAGGGAAGTGGAGTCTTACTAGAGTGCAGAATGCAAGAATCAGACTGCTTAAACAGCCGGAGAAGTGGGGTGTAGCTTGGCGTTGGGGTGCTTGCCTAGAAAGCAGAAGGCCCAGTGTTTAGTGCTCGACACCACAAACAACAGGCTGGGGCTGTTATCTTAGCAGAAGCAGTCCTTGGGCCTTCTCCATGAGCAGGATACATTTATCATCTCATCCCTTCTTCCTGCGGCCCATTTCATAGATGGGCAGCTGAGTTGACCCAGAGGGGATTACGTGGCCCAAGATAGAGTGGCACACCCAAGGATTAACCCCAGCCAACCTGACTCCAGAACACACCATCCCTTTCAGGTGACAGCTTGATAGAGCAGGAGAGGCTTTGCTGGAGGGACTCTGGGCAGTGGCATCCACCTGGGAATATTGCCATTGCTCTGTGGTCAGGCTCCTACCCAGTCTGTCCTGCTCCTCCTCCACTGGCACTGGAGTTTCCGAGGCCTCTTTGAGCTCTACCCAGGTTGTGGCTCTACTCTCTCAAAGTGGCATCTCCCTGTGTGGCGTCCAACACACTGTGCAAAGGGGGTTGGAGGCCTCCCCACTTCTGCCTGGTTGGGTGCTTTGCTGTTGTGCTGGAAGGAAGACTCCCAGAGATTGGGGTCCCTCCAGGGTTTTGCCTTTCTTCCCTGCTTTTCTCTGCAGTCAGAAGATCCCTCTGGCAGGGCCAGCGGGATGGCTGTTTACCCCAGGCTGTCTCTGAGAGGACTTATCTAAACAAAAGCTTGACCAACAAATATGCATGCCTGTAGAGAGAACTGTCTCCCGAAGTCTAGGCACAAAGGCTGCTCAGAGACCCACGGAGGCCAGTGTGAGGGGCTGTGAAAGGCTTGGCTCTTTCTGCTCAGGGGATGCTGTTTTCAGCCTTTCTCAGATGGAGCTAATGTGGGTCCTCAGAACCAGAATCCTGTCCTCTGGTTCATGGAGCACCAATTAGTTCTGGAGCCTGGGGGCATGTCTCTACCTTTCTGGACACCAGGAGAGGGGGAAACTGAAGAGATCGGATAAAGAAAAAATCTTTCTGAAATTCTCTAACATTTGCCTCAGGCCTGCCAGTTTGACTGCAGAGGTGCCCAGCTCCTGAGCCCAAGAAGGGTTCAATTGGGCAAGCCATGCAAATTCTTTTCCTTAAACCCTGCCCAGCACTGGCCAGGGGTCCACAGACACAGCCTCTCAGCGAGGAAGAGGAGGCCGGGACTGGAAGCTGTCTGGTGAGGAAGCTAGATGAAAGTGTGGGCCTGGAAATGCAGCTGGGCTGTCCATGAGATTGCCTCTTTTCAGCTGTGCAGATGCCACCCTCCGAGGGGTCAGGTGCTGCTCACAAGCTTGGTACCTGTGTCCCTTCTCCTAGACTCCACCCTCTGTGTTAATGGTTTTTACATTCCATACTGTGGACGCTTTGATATCTTGGGGTTTTGGAGGCTTGACAGTGAGCTAAGAGCCTTGATTTAGAGCCATACCCTAACCACCTACTTTGTGTATGTGTGTGTGTACATAGGTATGCAGATGTGTGCATGTGTGTGGGGGCATGCTGTTCCTCAAGTAGCTCTCCATCTTTTTTTTTTTTCTTTTTTTTTTGAGACAAGGTCTTACAATATATCCTTGGCTGGCCTTGAAGTCACAGAGACCTGCTTGCCTTTGACTCCCAAGTGCTGGAATTAAAGGCTGTGACACCATGTCAGCCTACCTTGGTTTCTTTGAGACAGAGTCTCTCACTGGTCTCAGACTCACAGAGCTAGGCTGCCTGGCTACTGAACCCTATGGATCCTCCTGTCCCTTGTCTCCTTGGGGTTACAAATGCATGATATCTGCCAGGTTGTTATGTGTGTTCTAGGGATTGAACTCAGGCCCCCATGCTTGTGTGGCAAGCACTTTGCCAACTGAGTTACCCCTCCAGCTCCCAAACAACCCCTTTCCTTTCCTCACACCCTGAGATACTATTGACTGCCCTTAAGCCTTTCAGGGTCAGGTACCAGACATATAGGAGAGATAGCTCAGAATTATGACAAGGGGATAAAAAGCAAATGAAATATCCTCATCCAGCCCCCAGAGTCAACACAATGCCAGCCAATCTGTCAGAGAACACTCGACTCACCTGCTCTTACTAGGTTTAAAGTCACTAATTCTGGCATCCACACAGCTGGGCTATAGTTCTTAGTCCCTACCAGCTCACTGCGATAGCATGTCCAATGTGTGGGTTATGATAACAGCTGCCTAAGTTACTTTGATGAAATACAAAGGCTGCTTTTGCAAAAAACAAAACAAAACAAAAGGAAAAAACACTGACTCTTTACTTGGGCCAGATGGCGCTGGAAATGGCCTTGGTGTGTCTCTGCCTCCAGGTTGTTTCTGTCTGCTTTTCTGTCTTAACCCTTGGGTCAGAATAGCTCTAGCTCTGCGTATACATGATGATCATTTTTAAAAAATGGTTTGGGGAGGGCCTGGAGGGATGATGGCTCAACAGTTAGGAATGTTCACTGCTCTTGCAAAAGACCTGAGTTTGGTTTCCCATGCTTGCACATGGCTCACAACTGCTTGTAACTCCATTCTCAGGGGATCTGATGCCCTCTTCAAGCTTTTGCAGACTGCTGCACAGACATAGTACATGTAAACTCACAGAGGTACACGCATGCACATTAATAGACAAAATTAATAGTTTAAAATGTTTGGGGGTTTGGGGAGATGGCTCAGCTGGTGAGAACACTTGCTATACAAGTATGAGGACCTGAGTTTGAATCTCCAACACTCACATAAGAATACAAGTTATAGCCGTGTGAACCTGTGATCTCAGCACTATGGGGGGTGAGATAGGAGGATCACTAGGACTTGCAGGATGCCAGCGTGGCTCCAGGTTCAGCGAGAGACCCTGAATCAAGGGAATTAATTGGAGAGGGATGGATCAGGATTCCTGAAACTCTTTGGCCTCTGTGTGCACCTGTGCACCTCCTTATGTATGCAACCACATGCACGCACACAGGCACACACACATGCACACATGCACACACACATGCACACATGCACACACACATGCACACATAAGCACACATGCACACACACATGCACACACACACACTTGCATACAAACACATGCAAGACAAAACAATAGATAAAATATTTTGACCAAGACTGCAATGAAGGATGAATTTGGCCTATGCCCACTGGGGCTGGGGTGTGTTTCTGCTGATCTACCCCAGGCCTCTCAGGGGCTCAGCACCTTTAGCCTTGTTATGAGGCCCAAAGGAAATGACAAGGCCAGGACATTTAGACAAGCAGACGATGACGGCAGCGACAGTAGCAGTGTTCATTAGCCTGCCACTCCCAAGGCCAAGATGTTTATGCACAAGAAAGAAAGTATCTTTGCAGTCTGTGCCTATAACCAGCGAAAGTGACCAGATCGCTACCCTAGCAGATCAATAAAAGCTTGCTTAGAGGGCAGCCTGGTGACCTCTTTGGTCAGCACTGGCTCCTTTGCTCTCTGGATGAAGTCTCAATACAGCCTTGCCTGTCTTGTTTTCAGCATTTGGCTCCATCTCAGAACCATTGTTCCCGTGTGGCGTACCCCATCTAAATCACAGAGACCCACTGAACTCATCTGAAGGAACTCCTGCTTCCCAGGTGGAACACAAGGAAGGCTTGCCCTTATCTTTTCCTCTCACCTGAGGTGGCCTGCCCTGCCCTGGCTGTTCCCTTTATTGTCCTTCATGACGAAGTCCTTCCTCTTAGCATCTGTGGGCACAACAATCTGCCTTCCTCTCCTGCTTCTGCTTCCTCTTCTCTTTGCATTTCCCCTTCTCCATCCTCTTCTGGTTTCCTCCCTCCCTCCCCTTCCTCTGTACCTCCTTCTGAGGCTGGAACCCAGGGCCTCAGGCATGCTAGGCAAGCTCTGCCACTGAGCCTCACATGCAGGGCAACAAGCCATCTTCTCCACACCAGCATCTCCTGATCTGTTGGCCCCACCACCCCAGAACAATAACAGCTTGCATTTAAATCGGGAATACCTGGGTCAGCCCCTCCCTGAGAGAAGGGCCCACTTTGCTGGGAAGGAGTGGAGTGAGGTAAGCCCAGCGAGGGTTAGGACTCCGAGGTATGACCCCTACTCTTGGTTCTGTGGTGACTCACACTTCACTGTGAGGAAGACAGGGCAGCAGGGCTCTGTACAAGGTGCTAAGTGGGGCTGGAGTACCTACCCAGCCTCCTTGGCTCTTTCATGGCTACTGGCTTTTTGATTGGGACTCCAGGGCAAGTGACGAGGACTCTGGGAACCCTCTGCTCTCACTCTTGTGGTTGAGGTCTCTGCCCTGGGAGTTCTTGCTGTGGTCCTAGTTGATTGTACAAGATGGGCACATGTCCTACCAATCTGATTCTCTCATCCTGGTACCTGAAGGCAGGACAAGGAAGTGATGATATTTCTTCTTGGGGATGATGGGCAGCTGCTGAGGTTTGGGAGCCTCAGGGCAACTGGGTGCTGTGGAGGAAGAGGAGCCAAGGGAGCAGTCAGGGATGGCTGAGAGCTAGTGTCTGCTCCCCATCTGCAAAACTCAGGAGCAAACACAGCTTTGCTGAGGCAGCATTCAGGCGGCCGAGTGGCAGAAAGCTGGGGCCATTTGTGAAGTCTCAGGAGATTTCCCGAGGGATAGAGCTGTCTACCCCAGAAGCTCCTTGCCTGGGGCCCAGCCTGTGCTGTCACTCCAGCCACAGCTGCTTCTCCTGGGGATAGAACACTGACAGAATGGTACCCAGGACATGGTGGGGCAGTCAACCAGGGTGGCATCTCTAGCCCATATGTGTACTCATCTTTTAGGAGGCAAAAGATTCCCAGTGGCAGAGCTGGGTCACCCCAGCCACAGACACCCGAGAAGCCAGGTGTCTGTGTGCATCATGTCGCGTGGCAGCCTGCTTGTGACTGTCCTACGTCTCTCTGTTGCAGCTGCATCTTCTGCCATCTTGTTTCTCTTCCCCTTTCATGACCCCCCCACGTTCCCCCGATGCCTCATCAGAGCAAACACCTTTCAAAGCAGGATCAATACAGGGAGAGGAAAAGTTTTTAAAAATAACAGGCTTCTTTAATTAAACTCTCTATAAGCTCTTAAATCCATGAGCTTTCCTGGATAATCTGAAAGCAGGGCTCCATCCGTCTCTGACTTTGAGATGGAATGATCTCTGACCTGGGGTGGAGGGAGATAATGACCTTTTTTTTTTTTTTTTTTTAGGTCACTTCACTATTGCACAATTCCTTCCACAGTGGGTGGCTTCCAGCCCTGCACTGGCTATTCTTCACAGGGTCAGGGTGGCCCTGGCCTTGCAGAAGGCCACACTCTACCAAGTGCTAGAAAAAGGAGTAACGGAAAGGTGATAGCTCAAGTCAGTCACAGAGTATGAGCATGGAAGGAACTGGAGAGGCCACTATGACTACTTCCCTCAATTCTCAGTTGAAGGGACTTCTCAAGGCCACCGCGTGAATGGGTGGTAGTTCTAAAACAAGTAGACGCACATGTCACTTTAATCATTTAGTACCATAATAACTCTGTGGAGTGTGTACCCTCTTTGTGCAGATGGGAAGGTCGTGGCTCTCAGAGGTAACTTACCTACTTGACAAAGGTTACTGGCAAGAGAGAGACAGACAGAGAGAGAGAGAGAGAGAGAGAGAGAGAGAGAGAGAGAGAGAGAGAGAAGTAGCTGGGCCTGACAAGCTGTTAGAGTCTCCAGTGCTCAGTTTTTCCCTGAGAGAATGGGCACCTTCCTTACAAGCACTTTGGGAATTGATGGTGTCAGACCTAGAAGTCCTGAGGCAGAATCAGTTCCCTCCTCACCATGGACAAGGACAGAAAGCCTGCAGTCTCCCATGGAGTGGCAGGATGGTACACCCCTGTGAGGTGCCTGCAGCCTTGGGCCTCAGCCATGGGGTCAGTGCCAGCCCTACCGCAGGCATCATTTGAAAGCATCAGCAAGGCCCTGGATCCTTGCAGCACACTCATAGCTGCTCAAAACAACCTTCTTTGGGAAAGCCACAGCCCTGCTCTTGGTGATGACCCTGTCCCTAAAATGCCCACAGTCCAGCCCAGAAAAAGAGCCCAAGACACACAGGAGCCTCTCCAGAATACTAGGATGCTAACAAGGCAGAGTGGCCGAGATTTGGAGACTGTCTGTGCCCACTGGCCAGGGGCCTGGGCTTGGAGATGGGTGGGACCTGTTCAGTACCACAGTCCAACATGGTGTCTTGCAGTTCAGCACATTGGAAAGCACCCGGATCCCTTTGGCTCTGAGAGCTCCAGCTAAAGGGCCCACCTAACTTTCGGGGCCAGTGACAGGGTTGCATCAGTAGAATAATGGAGCTCCATATCCCAAGACCAGGTCTTCTTCTCTGGAGAAGTACTCATGACAGACTGAGGGAAGAGAAGGAGGTCTAAGAAATGGAGAGCTCAGAAAAGAACAAGACGGCCCTTGGCTCAGCAAGACTGACTGGGAGGTTAAGGCTGGGCCACAGAGCTGACTCCTTAGAAGAGACAGTCAGTGGTACACTTCAGAGAGATTCCCAAGCCTCTTCCTCCTCCATTCACCATCTCTGCCTTCTCCTCCTGCTTCTCCTCCTTTTTCTGCCTCTCTTCTCTTCTTTAAATACCTTCATTTTATACCTTTAAGAATGTATCTTCCATTCCTAAAAAAGCACTGTGCGAGGCCTCTCATTCCTCAACATGTCATGTCCTCAAAACACTCTCTATACCTATAGTTAAATGACTGTATATTTCATTCCTGTGCCTTGTGCCAAGCTGAAGGTTCTCCAAGGGCGCAGGCCCCATCTGCCTACCTTCCAGCTGCAGCTGAGTGCCTGGGCTGGGCCTGGGACCAGAGGAGGGATATGATCACATCCAGAATGAAGGAGTAGATGAGGAAAGGATGTGGTGCCCTGCTGATGGGCTCTTCCAGCCCTGACTCCCTAGACCTCAGAGCCCTCCAGGACCATGAAGCCAGGCAGATTAGGACCCTGGCCAGGAGGTGTTGAGTACAATACCCAGGAGGGGGTTTTTATCAGGGCCACTAGGGGTAAAATTTGACAAAGGGTCACCCTGATTCTGGAATGGGACTAGCATGGTTTGGGCGTCAGCATCTCTTTTCCAAGCTTTCCTTGCTGTTCCTGGGTCACTAGGACTTGCTATTTGCCTGGGCTTCTGGTAGCCTTCTGTCCTCTGTCTCTTGCCACTTCTCGGCACTCGGTGATGACAAGCATGGTCTTTGTGGGGAGTGCTTTGGGGAGGCATAATGTGTCCTAGTTTCTTGAGTGGGGTGTGTTTCCTAACACAGAAGAAGGCACTCTGCAGGAAGGTTAAATCAAGGATGTCAAGTTGTGGGGTGCGGTTTGAAGGTGAAATTTCCCCACAGGCTTATGTGTTTCAATATTTGGTCCCCAGCTGGGAAGTTATGAAACCTGGGGCTTGGACCAAGCTCATAGACTCCTAGGGGGTGGGCTTTGAAGGTAGGTGTCTGCTCTTGGCCAGCTACCAGGGTGACCAGCTGCTGGTGACGGGACCTGAGCCACTTCTGCCACCTGCCTTCTTCTGAAACCCTGAGACAAAGCACATCTTCCTCCACCTCAAGTTGCTTCTCTCTGGCATTTTCTTACAGCAACCAGACAGTCAACGAACATAGGAGAGTTTCCTGGGCTCTGAATTGAGCCCAGCGGATCACAGAGTATTTATAAGAGAGTAGAAAAGCTGTCGTGGTGGCCAATGTCTATGATCCTACCATTTGGGAGGTGAAGGTAGGAGGATCAGAAGTTCAAGGCCAGCCTCAGATGCATAGCAAATTCCAGGCCAGCCTGGGCTATGTGAAACTCTCTCAAAGTGGGGGGTGGGGTGGGGTGGCAGGGAGTCAAATTAGAGAAAGAAGCTGGGATGGTAGTATATGCTTGTAATCCTAACACATGGGAAGCAGAGGCAGGAGGATCACAAGTTCCAGGCCAACCTGAGTTTCATTGCAAGACAAATGAACAATGGGAGGATATGGGACAGGGGAAACAGAGGTCAGAGACAGAGAGAAACTGGAGGATACCTTGCTGGTTTTGAAGACAGAAGGAGCAAGGAATGAGGAAGGGTAGGGTATGGGCAAGCTTCCCTGGCCTGCAGCATGGGTGATTTAGGACCTTCTGATCCTTAG
Organism: Cricetulus griseus; assembly: GCF_003668045.3. Lineage (NCBI taxonomy): Eukaryota > Metazoa > Chordata > Mammalia > Rodentia > Cricetidae > Cricetulus > Cricetulus griseus. Next base: position 141,247,792 of record NC_048599.1, on the reverse strand, counting down.
AGCTGTCACATAGTCTGAGCAGCTATGTAGAAAGTCAGTTTAATGATCAATCCACTCCCTAGCCGCGCCGCCCCCCCCCATTTCCATTCTGCAGTAAAGCATTGGGAGCCCAGTGGGGGCTACCCTGCCTTCACAGGAGGCTCCTTAGTCCATATCTAACTCTTCGGCCACTGTATGACCCTAGAAACATTCTTGACCTCATGGAACCACCATTGCTTCCTCGATTGAAGGGCAGCACCCAGCTCACAGTGCTCCTGCAGAATAAGTTAAGGAAAGGTATTCTGTGTGTGCATGCATGCATTTGTGCATGTGTGCATGTGTGTGTGTGTGAGAGTGTGTATATGTGTATGTGAGTGTGTATGTGTGTGAGTGTGTTTGTGAATGAGTGTGTGTGTGTGTGTGTGTGTGTGTGTGTGAGAGAGAGAGAGAGAGAGAGAGAGAGAGAGAGAATAGGCTAGAAGACAGCCTTCAGTGTTCAGTAGGTGATGTCTTCCTTGTTTTTGAGGCAGAGTCTCTCTGAACCTGGAACTAGCCGGTCGGTAAACTAGATAGACACTTGCTTGTCCCCTCCCTAGTCCTTGATGTACAAGTGTTTGCATGACTTTAAAAAAGTATTAGTATTAATTAATTAATTTTTGAGGCAGAGTCTCACTCTGTAGACCATGTTGGCCTTGAATTCACAGAGATCTACCTGCCTCTGCCTCTAAGTGCTGGGATTATAGGTGTGCACTATCACAATTGTCTTGGCTTTCTCTCTCTCTCTCTCTCTCTCTCTCTCTCTCTCTCTCTCTTCTGAGACAGAGTTTCTCTGTGTAGCCCTGGCTGTCCTGGAACTGGCTCTGGAGACCAGGCTGGCCTTGAACTCAGAGATCCACCTGCCTCTGCCTCCTGAGTGCTGGGATTAAAGACGTGTGGCAGCATCATGCTGCTTCTTCTTCTTTTCTTTCTTTATTTTTTTAAAATTTTATTTTCATTGGTGTTTGACCTGAATGCCTGTGTGAAGGAATCAGATCCACTGGAATCTGAGTTACAGACAGTTGTGAGCTGCCATGTGGGTGCTGGGAATTGAACCTAGAAGAGCAGCCAGTGTTCTTAACTTCTAAGCCATCCTGCCCCAAACCCCATGTGAGTTCTGGGAACCAAACTCAAGGCCTTGTCTCACAAGGCACTTTCCCAGCTGAATCTTTCCCACATGGTATTCTGATCATGTGCCCAGGCATTGACTCTGCTGGGGATCTGTAAAAGTGCCAATGAGTTTAAGGAACCCGGGGCCAGGCAGCCAGGCCAAGGGCACCATTAAAGCCCCACCCCACCTCTATGAAGGTCAAGTAGCTTGTTATAGCTGTTGGGTAAGGATCAGCCTGCCAACAGGTTTGGCTTGGCCTGATACTGTTTTGTAAAATAAGAATGTACTGGCACTGCATTAAATTTGAGTAATCTTGGGTTAAAATTCAATTTGTGTTTCTCCTCAAAGACTGGAAAGAACCCAAGGCCAGAGGCCCCAATTCCTCCAGTGTGGACTGGTTGTTAGTATTCAGGCACTTGTACTGGCCTGTCCTTGGGGTTCTGACAGGATACACCCTCAGCTGCAGCCACGAAGAACATCGATGGCCTGTGCACATTCATTATGTTCCCTTTTAAAAGGGCCCTGCTGTAGTGGCATCTTGCCTTGCCAGTGAACTTATAGTAGTGGCCACACCATTTGGGCGTGGTTTTAGGTGCAGGTGTGGCCCTTTAAAGGTAGAGGAGCTGCTACAAGTTTACTCACTGGCAGGGCAAGATGCCACTACACCCTGCCTACGTCCCATCCTTTTCTCTCTTTCTTTCTCTCCCTCTGTCTGTTCCCCTCTCTTTCTCCCTCTTTCCTTTTTCCTCTCTCCTGCTGCTCCTATCTCGGGAGGCCAGTCTCCCTGCCTTCTCCTTTTTATGATCCCTTTCCCTAATTAAAACAAAAACAAAAACCTCTCTACTTGAACCCTGTCACATGGCGTCTTTCTTGAGTGCTGCTTTTCTTAAATTACAACACTGGTGGGAGATCAGGAGCAGCTGCCAATCAGGACTCGGCTTGTGGCCCTCTTTGCTATAGTCCTTACTGTTCCCCAGAGCCTTCCTGCTGCTTTCCCTGAGGCGACCTGCTGTCCCCATCAAGGCATTCTGCTTTGTGACCCCTACCTTCTGTGCCCACTGCTGTGAACATCCAGACTTTCTCCTGTCGCCAAACCAGTAGCCCCACCGTGTCTGGGCCTGGACACAGCTCCCCAGGTGCCTGCAGCCGCAACCCTTGCAGCTCCCAGAATTTGCCATCTGCCTTCTTGCCCCATTGCCACCCATTAGTTGTGCTGGTCACAGATTTCCATTTGTTCCACGTCCTTCATCTCTTCCAAAATATCACCAGGGAGTCCTTCTGTGGCAGAGCTCACAATTTAATAAATTAATCATGTCCTTATTTGGCAACACAGACTTGCCTGGAAGCCACGGTGTAGCCCAGGCTGTCCCTGAACCAGAAGCAATCCTTCTGCCTCAGCCTTCAAAGTACTGAGATTATAGGAATAAAGTTAGTGCTCCTAACCTATGGCTTATTTATTTGAAAATTGTATTTACTTTCTATGTGGTGTTAGGATGAACTCAGTCTGTGTATGCTGGGAAAACAATCCACTAAGTGACATTCCTTGCCCTGAGTTAAAAAAACTTCATTGTGTCTATTTTTTTAAATACAAGATTGCACTCTTTAGCCCAGGCTATCCTAGAACTCTCTATGTTGCCCAGGGTGGCCTTGAACTTTCTACTGTCCTGCCTATCAACCTCCAGACTACCATGGTTATAGTGAGACCATCACACTCAGTTGAAGAGTAAGAGCTTTTAAATAGACTTCCTTTTTAGAGAAGTTTTAGGTTGACAGCAGATGGAGAGGAAAGCATAAAGGTTTCCTATGGTCTTTCAAATTCTCAGTCTCCCCTGACAAGGTGGAACCTGGTACAGTGTGAACTCACAGGACACATCACAATCACACAAGATCTAGAAGTGACATTAGGGATCGCTCATGGTGTGGAATGTTTTGTGGGTCATCCTTGCCCTAAAATCTCCTCTGGATAACTGAGGCCAGGATCAGAACTCTGGTTTTCTTTGAGACTCCTGTCTGACCTTTGCTCATCCTGGAATGGCTAGCTTTGAGCAGTGTTCCCAAAAGGGAAACTGAGGGCAACCTAGGGAAAGCTGGTGAGAGTCAGAAGACTACCCCTGTCTACTCCTGTTCTGTTGTGGCTAGATGCATCCCTCTGGCCCAGAGTTCTGAGGACTGACTGGCAGGCAGTGTGGGCTGCAGCTGGTATCAACGAAGTGTCCTGGGGAGGGGAATGGGAGGCTGTACCTTTAAACACAGATTAGCAGCCCTTTCCCTCTCCCTCTCTGTGCATCTCCTTTAAAGAGAGAGCTTGTCAAGGTCTGCATCAATAATAGATAATGGGGCTTCACCATGGCAGGTTCCAGCCAGAGGCTGTTTTGATATTTTCTAGAGAATTTGTCAGCAATCGGACAGTGGGGAGAGGATAGAGGCGGGAGAGGAGGGGGAACAGGGGGAGGGAGTGCCTTAATTAATTTGTCCTCATTTGCATTCTTGCTGTTAAATAATGTATCGATTGGTCTCTGAGTCTCCAGCCCTGGCCCCTCCCTCTGGGTCCTGGAGTCCATGAGGGATGAGATTACACAGGCCTTTGACAGCCAGGGTGGGGGCAGGGTGGGGATACCTCAACAAGTCTCAGGAGCCCCACTGAGCCTATCCTGGGGCAACCATAGAGGGATGCTTGTGTCATCTGGTCTATTCTTGACAGAGCTGGTCCTGGACCCAGTGGTCTGCAAGAAAGCTGGCGTAAAGTCTTGAGGGAACCCTTGGATGCTCACATTAAATCTATTTTGTAGCTGGGAAAACAGGCTTAGAGAGGCCAGTCCATTTTACAGTCCACACAGCCAGGAAATAATGAAGCCAAGATTTGCTGTGTAGAATTGGTATCGGGTCAGCCTCAAAATTGGCAAAGCTCCCCTCCCTCACCTACAGTCTTGAGGAGCTCATCCTGCTGGGGAAGCTGCTCTGTTCCCTGGTCCAGGCACTGAGAAGGTGGCTGCAGATGGGCTTTGGGGTGGAGATGAGTTGACTGGGGCCAAGGAGCTGACAGTCCACACTCCTTGAATGCAGAATGGACACTGGTGTGGGGAAGTTTAGGAAACACAGTCAGTCTTGACCTTGGGAAGGATGTCCTAGATCCTCATGAAAATGGGATGTGACTGCTTGGTGAGCAGTCAGCACCTGTCACCAGGGGCATTTCATGAAAGCTGTAGTCTGCTGCCAAGGTCATCTGCAGCCAGGTGACAGTTCTCTGCTCCAGCTGTGAGTTTGATTCAATTAGCGTCTACCAGTATGATGGACTATAACACGGCCAGTAAAAGGATGTTTTTCATACACAAGGGCACACTGACCACCCCGGAAGGAGAGCAGTATGCTGTACAATGTCTCTCTAGCTGGTGCTTGAGATGGTGGAACTTGGGCTAATCATTCTTTAATCGATGTTTCTGAATTTTTTTTTCCAAGACAGGGTTTCTCTGTGGCTTTGGAGGCTGTCCTGGAACTTGCTCTTGTAGACCAGGCTGGTCTCGAACTCACAGAGATCCACCTGCCTCTGCCTCCCAAGGACTGGGATCAAAGGTGTGCGCCACCACCGCCCGGCTGTTTCTGAATTTTGATTACATTCTATTTATTTTGGTGGTAGGATATGTGTGCTATGGCATGCATATGGAAGTCAGAGTCCAAGTTTTGGAAGTCAGTTCTGTCTTTTACCACATGGGTCTTGGGGATTGAACTCAGTTTGTCATGCTTTGTAGCAAGTCCCTTTATCCACTTAACCATCTTGCCTGCTATGAGTAGTCCATTTTCTTCCACACAGCATCTCTTGTATGTCAGCCTCCGGCAGGAAGTCATTGCTGCAGGTTATGAAGGCTTTAGAGGCAGATGGAGCAGAAACCTCCCTTTTGGGACCCTGAGCCCCTGATGAGAAACCAGCATTGTGTTTTATGCGTGTGTATTAGTCAGAGTTCTCTAGCGAGACAGAACAGGGTTCTCTAGAGGTTTTCTTTATCTTCTATCTGTCTGTCTGTCTGTCTGTCTGTCTGTCTATCATCTATCTATTGTTGGACCCAAAAGTGAAGTCCAATTCCGGGAGATGCACCCCACAGAGTCACTCACAGAACACAAGTTCCATTCAAAAGCAAAAGGATTTTATTCCAACGTGTTGGGGTCATTCACTGGGAAGAGAATGGCCCCAAGTTTCCAAAGCAGGCAGTTTTTATGTCTTTTTGGTCACTAGGCAAGAGTATGATAACATATTGATTGGCTATAACATACATGAGTCATTTACTGATTGGTTGGGAACTGAATTTACAATTTTGCCCACAAGGGGTTTGGAATGTTATTTTGGTTTTTACACCTGCAAGGTCATGGGACAGCTAGTGGTTTTTCTGGGAACAGGGTGACTTATACTTATTTTCAAAACTTGGGTGCTCTGGAGCAGGGTAACTCATAACAATTTTTAGAAACCAGAGAGTTGTTGAAGATAATAGAAACTAGTAATAATAACAATTTCCAGAGACTGGTCATCATGACCGATCATTTCATGTGTTTTTTGTCCCAGAGCTGTGTGTGGCCAGAGTGATTTTCAAATACATGCTGGTGGGTATCAGGCTAGGCTTGAGTTGGGGTCTTTCACTATCTATCTATCTATCTATCTATCTATCTATCTATCTATCTATCTACCTATCTATATCTATTTACCTGTCTGTCTGTCTGTCTGTCTGTCTGTCTGTCTGTCTGTCTGTCTCTCTCTCTCTGTCTGTCTCTCTCTGTGTGTCTCTCTGTGTGTGTATCTCTCTCTGTCTCTCTGTCTCTCTGTCTCTGTCTCTCTGTCTGTCTCTGTCTCTGTCTCTGTCTCTCTCTCTCTCTCTCTCACTCTCTCTCTCTGAGGCTGGATGTCTCAGCTGGTCTTCAGTATACACTGGAACCCTGAAGTAGGCTCTCATGCCAGTGAAAGAATGGTATTGCCAGGAAGAGGGAGAACAAGCAGGCAAAGGGAGTGAACTTCCTTCTTGTATGTCTTTATTAGGCTGCCAGTAGAAGGTGTGGCCCAGATTAAAGGTGGATCTTTGGGTCTCAAAAGATGCAGATTAAAGGTGGGTTTCCCCACTTCAAATGATTTAATTAGGAGAATTCCCTCATAGATGTACCCAAACACTTGGATTTTAGTTAATTCCAGATGTAGTCAAATTAACAACCAAGAATAGCCATGGCAGTATGACGTGTATGCCCAGTGGGTGTGGGTACATGTGTGCGTATATGCAGGTGTCGAGCAGAGATCAACTTTAAGTGTTGTTATTAGGAGCTATTACCAACTCTCCCTTTATTTTCTTTGAGACAGGGGTCTCTCAATGTAGCCCTGGCTGTCCTGGAACTCACTGTGTAGACTGAGCTGGCCTTGAACTCACTGAGATCCTCCTGCCTCTGCCTCCTGAGTGCTGGGATTAGAGGCGTGTGTCACTATGACTGCCATCCCACCCCCTTGTCTTTTGAGACAAGCCTCTCACTGGGACCTGAGACTGCCTTATTAGGCTAGTCTGGCTGGCCAGTGCCCCAGAGGTCTGCCTGTCTTTACCTCCCTGGCACTGGGGTTACATTTGTGCTGCCATGCCCAACATTTTTACATATGTTCCTGAATTCAGACTCAGGTCCTCAGGCTGAGACATCTCCCCAGTCTCCCAGTGTTAAATTTCTGTACTGCCCTGGCTGAAGCCACACCAAGTTATTCCTTCATGACTTTCTTTCCCTACCCTCCTTACCAGTACAGAACAGACTGACTGGGATGGTCCTTTCTTCTTTGCCAAGCTTACATCAAAATCCTGGGGATTTGGGGAGGAAGGATTTGTACCTCCCTTTTCCGAGGAAGATGTTCTGTGGATCACTCACTCAAGATCACATATTCAGTAAAGGGGGCCTGGGGAGCAACTGCCTGCCCTGGCTTTGTGGGCTGATGTCACCAGCTCTCTTCCTATCTATCTTTAGCACGGGTGTGCCAGGAGCCCAGTCATGGTGATGTGATCTGGTAGAGCCAGGCTTTTGGAGTTGTGGCCTCTGTCAGGTTCAGGGCCATTCTTCCCATGGAACTGATCCATTTCTTTCCTACTCTAAACCGCCTCTTCTTTTCTGGGCCTTCATTCCCACCCCCCCTCCAGTTGGGGCAGTATGGGGGAGGGGCACTTCTGCAAGCTAATCCATGGTTCAAGGCCAATGTGTCCCACTCTGACATCTGTGGCCCCACATAGGCCTCCTTTTCAAGGGAGCCTAGGGCTCTACCCTCTTCGTTGACAACATCTTTGCATCTGGGGAGGGCTTTGGGGGCTGACCTTGCATGGGATGGGTGGGACTGGACTCACTGCCACTAGATCCCCTCTCTGCTTGTAAAACCTCTGACTAGCTGATCAGTTCACCTAAAGACACTGGGTTTGGTGCTCTAGGCACAAGTAAAGCTGGCACGGCACCATTCCATTTCACAGGTAAATAAACTGATGCCTAAAGAGGATAAGTGATCCATCAGAGCTCAGCTGCCTGGGTTTGGAACCTGAACTGGGAAGCCCAGGTTGGAAGGCAGGGGAAGCAGGAAGAGAGCTACCTCTGTTTGGGACACAGGTGGAGGCTGCTGTGAGTCATCCTACAGGGACCTGAGCACCTATGAGCTGACTGGGACTCACATCTTCACAGGCATCCCCAGAGCTCAGGGGGCTTGCAGAACCGTGGACACACATTAGAAATTGAGTTTACAGATCTATTCAGATTTAATAGCGGATACTGGGGCGGCAGAAATGGAGTTTATAGACACAAACATGTAGTTACAGCTGTAAAGATAATGACAGAGCAATCATCTCCTCATTTGTTTGTTCAGCAATGTCTACTGAGCCCAGTGGAGACAACAGGCTGGGTTCTGGGGCTATGCAGATGAAAGAGGTGCAGTTCCCACTTGTGACCACAAGGGAAGCCCTAGGATTGAGGGCAGAGCAGGTGGCTCCTTCAGTGGCAGAAGAGAGATACTTCCTGTTAGAAATAGTCTCAGAGGGAGCCCCTGACGCAGTTCCTGGTGGGTAGGGGAGGAAGGGGAGAGGCCTGAGGAGCTCTGGTACATAGACACACAGACATGCAGAAACGCACGCACACACAAGCATATAATATGGAGGTATAATTAAGGCTCGATGAAATTTTGTAAACTCTGTAGCGCCCTTCCAGTTTCAGGTAGTCTCTCTACCGTATTACACCACAGGACATTGCCATCAATGAAGTTTACTGTCCTCTTGAGAGCTATGTGATTGAGTTACCTAAACAAAGAAAGAAAGAAAGAAAGAAACAAACAAACAAAAAAGTCAAGGCTGGAGAGGTGGTTCAGTGGTTTAGAGCATTAGATTCTCTTCCAGAAGATGTGGGTTCAATTCCCAGCACCTACATGGCAGATCAGAACTATTTGTAACTTCAGCTCCAGGGAACCTGTCTCCTCTTCTGGCCTCTGAGGGCACCTTCACACATGTGACATACACACAGAGACAGATACACATACACATAAAAAATTTACAGAAAAGTCTCATGTTTTAAGTAAGCTTACAGTTTTGTGTTGGGCTGCATACATCATTATCCTAGGATGTATGTATGTGGCCCATGGGCTGCAGGAGGCATACACCTGGGATGGGCCATCCTAGGCAAGGTCCCCCTTCATCCTCTGATACCACTATGGACCATTTTGCCAGCTGTAGAGTGCTATTGAGATGAGCCATACCTAATTCCTCAAGAGTCATTTGTGATGTATGAATCAGTCACTTTTCGTAGCTGGGCCACATCCCATAATAACAGGCCATTGGTTTCTGCACTGCTATACTGATGGACTATTTCTAGGCTCTGGCCATTCTGAACAAAGATCCCATGAACCCCCTGAGAACCTTCCCCAGGAAGGAGTATGTGTTTCAGATCTCCTGGAGACCTGTGGGCCAAAGCACCTAGTTTTCAAGTCCTCAGTTCACTTCTCAGCACCGCAGAAAACTAGTGTTGGTGACGCACACTCACAGATCCTGCACTGAGGATATGGAGGCAGAAAGATCAGAAGTTCAAAGTCATCCTCAGCTAGAGGAGTTCAAGGCCATCTTGGGCTGTGTGAGAGCCCGTCTCAAAAGCAAAACAAAACAAAAAAGCCCACGCTAAACCATTCTATGCAGTGGTTGCATTTTTCACACCTAGGAAAACCGTGGTGCTTTTGATTGAACTGTGACCCCAGTAGATATGCCAAAATTCTATAATATTCCCATTCTGTGGATATGAGCTCATTCAGAAACAGAATCTTAAACTGGGTGGTGGTGGCACACGCCTTTAATCCCAGCACTCAGGAGGCAGAGGCAGGCAGATCTCTGTGAGTCTGCCGGCAACTTGGTCTACAGAGTTAGTTCTAGGACAACCAAGGCTGCACAAAAAGGTCCTGCAGGTGGCACAGACAGGAAAGGGCTTGCTGTGCAGGCATGAGAACCTGAGTTCCATCTTCAGAACCCAAGTAAGAGATGTGCATGGCAACATGCTTATCACCACAGTGCTGGGGTCAGGATCAGAGATCCTGGATTGGCCAACTGGCTTAGTTTAATTGGTGAGTTCTAGGCTCAGTGAGAAAACTTGTTTCAAACATAAGATGGAGGGCAGCTGGAGGGATGACTCAGTGGTTAAGAGCATTTGCTGCTCTTCCAGAGGACCTGGGTTTGATTCCTAGCACCCACATAGTGAGTCACAACTGTCTGTAACTCCAGTTTCAGGGGCTCTGATGCTCTCTTCTGGCCTTTTCAGGCACTGCACACATATGGTGCACGTAACGTGTCTACAGGCAAAACACTTGCATGCATAAAATAAAAAATAAATCTAAAAAATTTGAAATGAAAAAATAAGATGCAGAGTTGATCAAAGAAGATGCCTGATGTCGACCTCTGACCTCTGGCTCCACATACATGTGTACAGCTGTAACTTCACATATCCAGAGAACAGGCCTGCCAGTGCCCTGACTTTGAGCCTCTGGCTTCCTGAGTGGGAAATGTGGTTCCTTTGTGTTATGGAAATTCATTGCCACACATGGAGCCAGGTTGTCTCTGCCCTCACTCCTTATCTCTTCAGGTATTTGCTGGAACTAGAGATGCCCTTCCTTTTAGCCTCTTCAACACTGTAGTATTCCATGCCTCTGATCTTCTGGCTTTACATTCACTCAGTGGCACTGTCTTAGAGAGGGTTTCTGTTGCTGTGAAGAGACACCATAACCTCGGTAACCCTTATAAAGAAAACATTTAATTGGGATCGCTTACAGTTTCAGATGTTCAGTCCATTATCATCCTGGTGGGAGACATGGTGGCACGCAGGCATGTGGTGCTAGAGTTGTAGCTGAGAATCCTGCATCTTGCTGGCAACAGGAAGTCAATTGAGACATTGGCTGGTATCCTGAGCATAGGAAACTTCAAAGTCCACCTCCACAGTGACACACTTCCTCCAACAAAGCCATACCCACCCCAACAAAGCCACACCTAATAGTGCCACTCCCTATGAGCTTGTGGGGGTCAATCCCATTTAAACTACCACAGGCACCAACTCTGTTTCAGCATTCTGTATGGTCTATTTGCTAGAAGAAGAGCCTGTGCAGCAGTGGGTCTATGTTCCTGCACCTGGTGCAGAAGATCTCCCATACCCTGAGTGTCGGATGGATGATTGATTGATGCTGGATGAATGCTTACACCCTGTAGCAACTTGGTAGTCCCATTCGTGGTGCAGCTGCCCAACCCTTGCACAGTGAATTTTCCCCAGAAGGCACTAGCATGTGAGCCAGGCCTGGGGGTGGAACTCTCTTCCTGACCATGGAGTTCAGAGATCATTTTTGCTTCAGCCAGCCTGGCTTTGCAGTCTGCAGGGTCAGTGATTAGCATGAGGCTTAATTGGCTTTACAGAGTCATAGTCTAGGTGGCATCTCTTATTACTTCCCTGTCCCACTAAGATCTTTGACCCCAAGTGCAGCAAGAGTTGTCATCTCTGCAGGAAGAGGACAGAAGCTCCCAGGACACTCAATCCCTGAGAAATAAGGACACTGGCTGGGAACCTCCATGGACAGGGCTGTAGGCTTCCTGGACCATGGGACTTCTAAGCTTCCTCTGTGGGTGTCTGAACTGCACAGTCCTTTGCTGTCCTGGGTCCTTAGCCAGCTTAGGGACATGTATATGTCACACAACCCTTCCCTGGGCTTTTGTGTGAGTGGAACCTCTCTGGCTTGTGTGCCACAATAGCTTTCATACTTGACACCCCCAACCCACTATGTAGCCAAGGACAACCTTGAACTTCTGATCCTCCTGCCTTTACCTCCCAAGTGTTAGGATAACAAGCATGCAGCATTTTACCTGGCTTGCAGTCTTGTGGTAAAACCCAGGGCTTCCATGCTAGGAAGCACTCTACCAACTGAGCCACACCCTTAGCCCTCATTTCCCTGCTGGGACCTCAGTCAATGTGCAATGTGCAACAAGGATACCAGCTCAGCTAGCTCTTCCCTCAGTTTCACCAACTTCTCTAGGGCCACTACGAGAGCCTAGGTTCCTGGTGCTTGCTCATGGGAAATGTCCAGGCACTCTAAAGTCAGCCTAGGTGGCAGCTCTTTCGTCAAGCCCTGCCACAACCAGTTCTGTCTCCTTCCTGCCCACTTGCAGACTTTGCCCCATCCCACTCTCCACACATTTGTCTTTGTCCCGGTGACTAGCCTTGGTCCAGCATTGCCCTGAGCTTGGTTTCAGCCTCAAATACAGTGGGAGTGAGCTCTGCTGCCTCTGCCTACAGACGACAAAGCTGCAGTCCTGGGAAGTGAAGCAGTTTGTCTCGGGCCACACAGTCTGAAAGTAGCAGAGATCAGGGCCTCTTCCTCTCCATGTAGACTTTTCCTCCCAGAGCTGTCCTTCTCTTGTGCTGAGCACCATAGAGGGAGTGGACCCCAAGGATGAATGCAGGCTCTGCCTATTGGCCTGGAACTCCCTGAGGGAGGGAGGAAGGAGGAGCTGGCTGTGTTCTTCAGGCCTGGAGCATAGGGGTCAGGGAGCACCCATCCCCTCAGAATTTGGGGATTGTCTTAGGGTTTCTATTACTGTGAAGAGACACCATGACCATGTAACTCTTATAAAGAAAAACATTTAATTGGGTCTGGCTTACAGTTTCAGAGGTTTAGTTCTTTATCTTCATGGTGGCATGCAGGCAGACATAGTGCTAGAGAAGGAGCTGAGAGCTCTACATCTTAGTCTGCAGGCAGCAGAAGCAACTGTGTACTGGGCATAGCTTGAGCATATATGACACCTCAAAGCCCACCCCCACAGTGACACACTTCCTCCAAGGCCACACTACTCCAATAAGGCCACAGTTCCTAGTAGGGCCACTCCCCATAGGCCATGAAGCTCCATCTCTGTCTCCTTCATGCTGCTTCTTACCCACAGCTTCCAAAGACCTTCAGTTCACCACACCTAGCACAGGACTTGGCATGTGGGGGGGGGCACTTTGCAAACACTGGCTCAGTATAATCCCATTGGCACTAGCTCAGAAGTGAGAAGTGAGAGCAAAGAATGTTCCAGAGGCCAAAGGCACACCTGGGAGCCTCCAGCTTCGACTGAGTCTGTTTTCTGTCTCTCTCTGTGAATCTCAGAATCCTTTGTAGGGCACTCAGAATCTAGCTTCTACCCTGCTTCTGTAACCACCTTTGCCTACAAACTGAGGCTGAGTCCACCTGCGTACATCACTGCCTTTGTTTCACTATAGGGGAAGTAGACCCCAGAATGAGGTGAAGGTGTGTGAGAGAGAGGCCCTTGGGAGAACTCTGTGCCTCAAAGGAGAAGGGAGAAGGAAGCAGAGTCAGATGATGGTCTTTGGAGCAGGCAGCACCCTCCAGTCACATCCCTGCTCTATGGGTAGTACCTGGAAGTTCCTGGGGCTGAGGGAGCATCTATAAAGAGCAGGTGCTCTAGAAGCCCTGCTGCAGTGACCCTGGTAGTTTGTGCAGGGTTGGAGATTGTGGGCAAGAACTAGGGTGCAGAGGGACACATAGCAAGACCCATATGGTAGCCACAGTGAAAACAGTGACATGCACTCCATGGTGCCATAGACAGTACGGGGCTGGGATCCTGACTGTGCCCCTCTCCTGCCCCCAGCCAAGCAGCATTGTACATTCACTGGAGGAGTGGTCCTGGTTCAAGATGTCCATGTCCTCTGATTCCGAAGCGGCAGAAGAGACAAGGAAGGGAAGGGGCTGGGAGAAGGAGGGAGAAGTGTTGAGGTGAGTGGCCCTTCAGCTAATGAGTGGAGAGACAGCGATCACAGGAAAGGGCAGTGCAGAAAGAAAGGCTGAGATAAAATGTGTTGAAAGTGTGGAGTTAATGGAACTACTAAGTGGTTCATATTTCCCAGCTAATGAGACCCCTCCATGGGGGGGGGTGCGGGACAGAAAGCACTGGGGCTGAATGACTGAAGGCACTGGAGTTAATGAAGTCACCGGAGACTCGGAATTCCTTGGGCGAGTCAGACACGCTCTGTGGCAGTGCTATTTTAATTCAGTCTGAGGTTGACCAAAAGAGAGAAAGCTGCTTGTCTGTGAATGTGGAGCTTGGGGGACAGGAATGCTGAAGAATTCAGGCTTGGGGGTGGTGGTGTCACCTCACTCAGACCTAGGGCAGATGCAGGGACAGGGAAAAAATGAGATTCAACTATCCAGGGAGGCAGTGAGCACATCCCAGAGGATACTCAGAGCCAAATGCCCTCCACAGACAGGTGCACACCTGAACCCATCAACTAATATTTATATAGCATGGCGTGTGTGAAGGGCAAAGACCAATAGGACTCTGCTTCCATGGGGCTGAGGCTTAAGCATTCCCAGCTTGAAGCTGCATCTTATTCTCTGGGCACAAAGTCCCCCAATGCCCACCTTTTGAGACCCATCTGGCACCTCTTCCTCCCTGCTGCTGTGCCAGCCTTCTGGGCCCTTTCTTCAGGTTCTCCTTGATTCAGGACTTTGCACCTGTAGCCTCTCTGAGAATGTTCTCAGCTGCCAACCTTTAGGCTTCAGGTCTTTGATCAAATGTCACTTCCTCTAGGGGGTTCTTCCTGATTCCTTCGGCCACAGCAAAGCTTTTGACGGTACTCCATTTCCTAGGCTTACAAATGACTGCTCACAATGCATGACTCAAAACAATAGCAACTGTTTTTTGAGACAGGGTTTCTTTGTGCAACAGTCCTGGCTGTCCTGGAACTCACTCTGTAGACCAGGCTGACTTTGAACTCAGAGAGATCCACCTGCCTCTGCCTCCTGAGTGCTGGGATTAAAGGCGTGTACCACCACCACCCGGCAACAAAAGCAATTTTAAAAAGATTTTCCTTTTTGTGTATGAGTGTTTTGTCTGCATGTACATATGTACACCATGTGTGTGCCTGGTACCTGAGAAGGTCAGAAGAGTATATTGGATACCCTAGAGCTGCAGATCACACACAGTTGTGAGCTGCTGTGTTAGTGCTGGGAATTAAACTCAGGTCTTTGGCAAGAGCAGTTGGTGCTCCTAACTGCTGAGCCATCTCTCCAGCCCCAAACAATAGCAAATTATTTTCTTAATTCTGATGGGAGAAACAAAAATCTAGCCAAGGTGTTGAAAGGGTGATTCAGAGAACCTTCTATGCCCCCTTGATATCCTTAGGCTCTGCAACCCCTGGCTTTTGACAGTATCACTCTGCACCCTCCCCATGTAGCTTCTGGTGTGTGTGTGTGTGTGTGTGTGTGTGTGTGTGTGTGTGTGTGTGTGTGTACAAAACACACAATATTGGTCATACGTGAGAAAAGTCGGGAGACACAGAAGGAACCCAAGAAGTAGTTTAAGAGGTTCAGATTCTTTGAATTTCATTCTAATGTCTTTGCGGTTCAGTCCCACCCTGTCACCACTGCCCCACAGCCAGCACCCAGCATAGGAGAGGTTTCCGTGGGTGGGTGAATGGATGAATGAATGAATGAACGAATGCAGCAGTTTTCTTGTCTGCGGCCACAGAAGCTGCTGTGTTGTTAGACCTTGCATTTCCCGCTCCATTTCTCTTTTCCCAGCCTCCATGTGCAGTTAGATCATTGACATTCACAGAACTCCTCTTTCCAGCATTGATTACTAGGACAGAGCACCCCACCCCCAGGCCCCGTCACCTTTCCTGTCCCTCCTCACCAAGCAAGACTCCATCGAGCCTCCTGATTAATTCCCTTCCATGAACGTTCTGATGAAAACTGTGTGTTCATGACTAGCAGCCTCTGTGTCCTGGATCATTTCAAAGCCATTTTGCTCTTTGTGGCTTGTATTCATTAGCTGTGGCAGAGGTCATGAGGTCTGGGCTGGCTCAGTGGGGCCACCTCGGAGCAGGCAGTTTCCCTGGAAGGGAAGTTATCCCAGCCTGCTGAGGGTGATAGGTCACTGCTGGCCAGACCTGGTGGTGTGGAGTCCATGAGAGGGAGCAGACACCTGGCAGGAGAAAGGGTTGCTCTCAAAGGAATGAATATTATTAGACTGAGCTGCACGAGATTTCTGATATGCAGGCTTTTGTGCTCCTGTGAGAGCAGCAGGCCAGTGGAATCGGATTTTCTGGAGTAGATTGTGCAGGGAGGGGGAGAAGGAGTGGACTCTAGAATGCAGGTTGCCACAGGAGTGGTCATTGGCTCCTGGAGGGTGGTTCGGGGTGCTCCTATAGGGGTGGGGGGAAATTGCTCGCATTTGAAGCCTTGGAGCCCAGAGGCCTGGGCTCTGGAAGCTGTCTGTGGTACTGGACTGCAACTGTTGGGGCCGAGCCTGTGGCTTAGGCGGGCCACCTTCCTGGAATGCCGGAGTGTGGTGCTGTCCATGGTTCTGAATCTCTGTTGTTGGGGCTCAGGTGTGTGGCTCTTGCTTGAGTGCTGTGGAAGAGTATCCACCTTCTCTCAGGAGTCCTGAACCAAAGAAGAAAGTGGCAGAGGTCAGAGGTCAGGGTGAGAGTCACTTGCCCTACAGAGGCTGTTGATCAGACATAGCTGCTAGCTGACTCTTGGGGGAAGGATGACTTTAGTTCTCACTCTACTGTCATTGCTAAACTATTATTGCCTCTGGGAACATACACTCTATTTCCCACTATGTCTCTGATGCTATCCTAAAAGCAAAGGTCAAATAAGCCTGGGTCTCCACACCCTCTGTCTAGACTGACCCTCCTGTCTCTTGCCTGTAAGCTCCTTGCAGGCCACTTGATTCTCGCTGTTGTACTCCTGTGCCCTGCCACCTCATCACCTGACCCCTCGAGTCCCCTCCTCACCACACCCTTCCAGGAAACCTCTCTTGACTACTTCAGCCCAGCGTGGCCTCTCATTCCTCTGACCTCCTTTTGACCTCAGAGCTAAGTTTAGCAAGCAATGCTTTTCAAGGCATTCTTTCTCAGTTTTCTCTTTCTCCCTACCAGCTGCATGCTCCCAGGGGACCTGGCTCTTGCTTTCTCTGTCCTTGCTGCAGAGCCAAGGCTGCTGTGTGCATGAATATCAGTGGCAGGCAGCACCATCAGCTACCATGAGTGAGGGCTACTGCTGTGCAGGCACTTTTTTGAGCTATATCTCACTGGAGACTCACAGGAAATCTGCAGAGTTGGTCCTATTATGTCATCATCATAATAGGAGGCTCAGGGGGACCCAGTAGCCTGCTCAAGCTATGGAGGCATGAGAACCAGAGTTCAACTGAAGGTCTGTCTGGCCCCAGAGGCCAGCTCTGAGTCACCAGCTAGTCTATCTGAGTCATGGCAATGACCCACAACCGAAACTCATTCTGCTGCTTACTTAGGGTGAAATTGTGCCACCAAGGGACTGGTGTTAGAGAGTGTGTGTGGCGATCATGACTTTTTACCAGGAGGGACCTGAGAGGGCTGAATCACTTTCCCGCCTTGAACAACATTCTCATTTCTTATGAGAATGGCATTAATGTCTACAAACATATTGAGCACCACTGCATACCCTGCATTATGAACTATGATGAGGACTGGGTCAGATAGCCACAAATACAACACAGGCTGGCAGGTCAGTCTATGACAGAAACTTTAAGAGAGAGAATTAGAAAATAATGTCACAGCTCAGCTCCAGACCAGGGTCCCCACCAATAGATGGCACTAGCTTCTATGCTTTCTTTTGGAAAGACCCTGGAGTATTCTAAAAGCTGTACGGACTCCCTAGAGACAAAGGGACATCCAGAGCTATGGCTCTGGAATTTTCAGGAGACAGCGAGTCTTAGACATCACTTACCTAGGGGTTACTTGACATTATGAAGGTATCAGCTGACATGTTACCCAGAGACCAAGGTAATCCATGTTGTGTGCCTGTAGGCATGTATGCATGTATACATGTGTGTACCAGTGTGTGTGCATGCTGGTATGTATATTGTGCAAGTGTGTATACATGTGTGTGCATATGTGTGAATGCATGTGTGCATGCAGCTGTTTTTTGGTGATAGGCACACACACACACACACACACACACACACACACACACACACACATTTTTATGTGCCTGAATTTCTTTTCAATTAGAAATATATTGGTGCTGACAGGGAACAGGAGCAGCAACATGGTGTAATCATAAGGCTACTGAGGCGTGGATGCCTGATGGGGAAATAAGATAAGCGGAAATCAATTCTTCCCCGGATCTGTGTGTGCAAAACTCCAACCAGGGAGAAAGCGCTGCTTCCTCTGAGTGGCTCTGGAGCAGACTGGGTGGAACACAGGCTCCCTGAACAGATCAGCTCCCAGAGTTTACAGGATGGGTGGACAGGGTAAGCAGGATGCTCAGCAAAGCTTGCCCTCCCGCTCTCTCTCTCTCTCTCTCTCTCTCTCTCTCTCTCTCTCTCTCTCACACACACACACACACACACACACACACCACAGCACATTCCCTGAGATGTACTTGGGCCAACCAGGCTTCATCTTAGCCTGTACTAAGCGGGCAGGCTTCATGTTCTGACACAGTGGCCCCAGTTCCCCAAGCCCACCCTGCATCTTCCTATGGGGGCTGTCCCCACATCAGAAGACCTGGTAGTTTCTAAAGAACCATTCTCTACATCCTTTGATGTTGCCCTTGTCTCCCCCAGGTCTTCCAGAGAACAAAGGAATGATTGAGCGGTAACGGGTCCCTGGTGCCTGCCCCTAGTCCAGGCTCCTGTTACTGGGGAGAAATTTGATTGCTGGTTTACTGGCTTCTTTCTCCCCCCTCTCTGGGAAAGTCCATGCCTGTGGGCTTCCTGAGAGCAAGAAGGGCCTCTTAGTTGCTGCCACTCAAAAGCAGGGGCCTTCCACTCACTCAACAAACACTGGTGATTGCTGCATGTGGATACCATTATAGTTCCGGGATCAAGCAGTTGTCAGATCTTTGAACAAAAGCTTGGCCTGAGCAGAGGTTGGGATCTGATAGACTATGCACTGATTAAAGAGGCTTCAGGGCAAATCCAGGTGCTATCATTTATCAGATGTAATACCCTGAGCAAAGCACTTAGCATCTCCTAGCTTTACTTTTTCTGTCTTTAAAATGGAGACAACCAGAGTGTAATAGTGACTTATTGCTACACAATAGTGCTACATAACAAACCATTCCCAAATCTTGGTGGTCTGCAACAGTACACATTATTTCTCACACATCTGGAGTCAGCTAAGAGGAAGGGTCAGGGTTTGTGCAGCCTTGATGGACCCACTCTTTTGTCTTTGGGCAGGAAGACTGTCGGCAGGGGTAGCTTGAGTGACCTGAATTTGCTTAACACATCTTTCATCCTCCATTAGACTAGCTCGGTGTGTTCTCAGGGTGACAACAGAGGCACAGGAGTGAGAGGCCCAAATCCTTCAAATCACTTTGGTGCTGGCATTGAGTCAGCCACAGGGAGCTTCTTGGATGAACCAGAGTGGGACTGGATGGGACTGCACAGTTGCACAGCAAAGGGGTCAGGGGTCAGGGCTGTGTGAAGTGCCAGCTCTCTAATCATTTACTGGGCCTTTCAGTTCTGGGTTGTTAAGGGGTGAGAGATGAAGGCTCTGAAGTTCTTAACCCCATACCAGCTCCTAGTAATACTAAACGATGGACACCAAACAGAAAGGCTGGAGATCTGGACAGGGACAGGGGTCCAGGTAGGTTTTCTTGTTAAATGAGAGGGGGAGACTCTAAGGTGAGCTGTATATTTAACCTGCTGGAGGCCCTGGCTAGGTCAAACTGTGTCCACTTTGGTGACCTTCAATTCTTCAGGACCATCAAGTCCAGCAACAGCTCCAGGCATGAGTTGTAAAAGCATTCTTGCTGTCCAAATGTCACAGTTTTAATGTGAAATATCCTCATAGGCTCATGTTTTGAGGTCTTGTTTCTCCATACTCATGCTATTTTGAAGGGGGTGGAGCCTTGAGGAGGTAGGGTGTGGCTGGTCAAAGGGTGAGGTCACTGGGGGGTGGGCCTTTGAAGTTTTAGTCAGTATCTTTTCCTTTCTGGTGGGTCATAATGAAAGAATGCCTGCCACACTCTTGCCACTATGCCTTCACCATCCGGAGGGGCTGTAGATCTCAAAACAAACAAACAAACAAACAAAACCCCCAAAACAAAAATACCAGAAGCCCATGTGAATCTTTCTTCCCTTACGTCGCTCCTAGCAAGTATTTTGTCGCATAGAGGAGAGATGGCTACACAAAGCTTCCCAAGAGAGAGGATGAGAGCATCCATGTCAGGGTGGCTTGTTGAGGGCCAGAGGTGAGGCAGAGGAGCAGATGACCCCTGAAGCCTCTTCTAGTCCATTTCTCCCGAATACAATGGATATTTCCCAGCCTCCTTTGCAGTAGCCTGAGTTCTGGCCAACAAGATGTGGAAGAAAGCACTTAATGCCACTTGTAAGCTGTGGTGCAGTCCACTCCTGCACAGTCCCTGTTGTACAGTAAGGTTCACCAAGCAAAACGGCTGCCATCTTCATCGGGTCAGCTACTACTGATTGCAAGAGTGCATCTACAATTGGCATGCCCTCATAGAGGAAGGGGGTGGGGACAGTCATTGACTCTCACCTGAGGGTCCAGCAATTCCTTCCAGCCATCTCTAACAGTACATGCCTTTGGAGGTCTCATGAGGTATCTAGTCTGGGGAAGGTTCAGTGAGGGGCTCTCTCTGTTCTGCTATGATGAAGCGATCATCACAGGAGCACAGATTTTCCAGTGCAGCTGCTTTGGGGTCCCCCATGCTCTGGTCACTAATCTCCCACCTACGTTCTATAAACAAGCCCAGTAAACTCATTGGTTCTCCCCAGGGTGAATTTTAGTGGCTCTGTACTTTGGTTTGTCACTGGGACTTTATGAAGAGGAGGTAGGCATTGCTTAGTCTCCTCAGGGAAGGGATTCTCCCAGGGGTCCCATCACTCTTTCTTGTCTGGTGGCAGAGGGTCTGGTGAGAGATTTCATGGCTCTGGAGTAAAAGTCAGGAAATTAAAACCTAACAGTCACACTCAGCCCTCTCCTTGCTTTTGGAAATAAAACTTTATTGGAACATGGTGGTGTTGATTCCTCTTATTGCATTTATAGCTGCTGATACCTGCTGTACTGTTTTTTTTTTTTTAATTGTAGTGGTAGAAATGGGTAGTTGCTGTTACCTGGCTGGCAATGCTTATGGTATTCCTGTCTGGTGCTGCTCCAGGGGATGATACAAGTTTGAAGGAGACTCGGGTACTGGCTTTCCAATAGCAGACTTTGAGCAAGACACAGGCAAGAAGGACACACTTCCCATGTGGAGTCATGGAAGCCTGGGACCTGCCTGATCTTGAGGTCAGCTTACTCTAAAAGCCCAGTTCTGGAAAGAGTGCCAAGGTGCTACCATCTGGGAAGCCAGCTCACCCAGGAATGAGGCTTGTCTCCAGGTTGGGGTCCAGGAAGGAGCCAGACTGGGACTGCTTGGTCACTCAGACCTGTGACCTTGCATTGTCATCTGGGAGATGCCTCTTGTATAGAGTGGAGAGGCCTTTCTCTCCTCAGACAATGCAAAGCAAGGAGGGCAGAGGGAAAGAGACATTTCGGGCAGCCAGCTCTGGTGCCAGCCTGCTGGCATCACAGTCTCCAGGCCCATCAAGCTTGGCAACTTGAGCTCTGCTGGGGTTTGTCTATTACTGGGGTTTGTCTATTACTGGGGCTTGTCGATTAGCAGCTGGCGCCATCTACGTCAGGTAGCATCTCTCCTCAGCTTCAGGTTACTACCTATGCAATGTGATCAGGATTGCCCGAGTCCTACAGTTGCTGAAATAGCAGGGCCTTCAGCCCTGAGATACACCACTGCCCTCAAGTGCCACCTGTGGACACATATTCCCCATGTCTGTTCCCAAGAAATCCCCCAAAGCTTAACCTTGATGGCCTGGCACAGCTGCCTGAACCTGGGAGCGACATGCTCATTGCAGATAGGAATAAACTATCTTTTTCTGCCCTTCTGGAGGTTGTGGCCTAAGCACGACTGAGGTGATGGGAGAGCCCAGAAAGGGTGGGGAACTGGCAGCCATAGTGGGCCAATTGCCAGAGCAATATAAAGAAGGACACAGAGAGAAAGAGGGCTGTATTCTCAAGCAGACTCAGTCTCTGGGAGCCACTGGTCACATGGAACTTTCTGGATGTTGTGCTTGCAGCAGCAGTGAAGGCTAGCTGCTTCCTTGCCTCAGCCTGGGTGTGTAACACGTGACTGCTGAAGCCTGGAAAGTGCCTTCAGCCCACTCTAAGTTACTCTTCCACTAGTCTGCACTCCATGTGGCTGTTTCTCACCTTGGGTGTTTCTGTCTGGCCATTCCTTGATGGTTCCACTGGGTTCTCCTTCAGGACCTCCTTCCCTGAAGAACAAGGCTGTCTCACTTCCCAGCCTCTGCCTTCTGTCACTTGAGCTGTCCTAAATGGGATTTCCCTGGAAACCTGGACTGTTAGTGCTGAAGTTAGACCAGAGGCTGCTAAAGCTGTGTGTGTGTGTGTGTGTGTGTGTGTGTGTGTGTGTGTGTGTGTGTGTGTGTGTGCCTGTATGGTTCCTGGTTTGCTGGGTGACCTCAGATAAGTTAGTTAACATCTCTGAGTTTTAGTTGAGTCACCTGAGGAGGCAGTAGTAAATGAGGTATAGAGAGGCCTTGGAAGGTATTTGTATCCTGTGTGTTATGCCATATACCACCAGAGGAGCCTGGAGATAGCAAGCAATTTGCTTTTAATCACATTGCCAGTCAGGAAAAACATGAGTAAAGCTTAACTATCAAAACTGACTGCTTGGTGTTTTTTTAAAAGGAGGGAAGAAACTGACAGAGAAGATGTGAAGTCCAAGCTTCAAAGACAAAAGGCTCTGCAAAGCAGAGCTGTGGGGAGGGGGGCTGAGAGGCCAGGGTACCTCAGAATTCCTAGAGAAACCGGCCTCACCAGGGCCTTGTAGCCAGAGCTGCAGCAGGATTCACAACTCCCTGAGGTACAGCAATTTCCTCTGAATTGAAACATTCCATCTAGAAGGGAAACTCCAAAAGTAAACAACAGGTAAGTCTCAGGAAATCCCTGAAACTTAGCAGATGGCAAGTTCCCTCCCTGTCCAAGGTTGCATAAAACCAGTAAGAACAGCAGAGGAGAGGAGACTCTGCTCTGTTGAGTCATGCCTGCTAGTCATGCAGAGAGCTCCAGGGTCCCAGTTCTGTTTTCCATGCTGGGGTGGGCTG
Organism: Cricetulus griseus; assembly: GCF_003668045.3. Lineage (NCBI taxonomy): Eukaryota > Metazoa > Chordata > Mammalia > Rodentia > Cricetidae > Cricetulus > Cricetulus griseus. The sequence continues at coordinate 141,224,983 of NC_048599.1, read as the reverse complement.
ATGCAACTGCCTTTGAGTTATTTCTGCTTGGTGAGTACCATCAGTAATCTCATTGGTTTACCAAGTTGGGCTTTAGTCTGTCCTGTGATCACTGGGGTAAGTTTGTTCACATTTCCCCAGGAATAGTGTCACACGTTTCTACCCTGAGATGTTGGCAGATTTGTGTCCCAGTCCTAGTCTCCATTTTGTCATCTGTAACACAGTAACTCGCTTACAGAGGCTGTGTGGGAGCATTCTCCATACAGTTAAAGTTAAAGCTGGCACACAGTAGGTGCTAAATAAATAACCTCAACTGTTGTAAAGTTGGGCTCATCAGGAAAAGGACCTTCAAGGTGTCTGTTTAGTCCTCTTTTACCATATCCTCTGAGCTTAGAGGAATCCATGGCCCTGGCATTGCAGGAGTGACAACCTTGGGGGAACCTTTCCCTGGGGAGTGGTGGGTGCCTTGCTGAGAGTCAGGGGTGAGATCCATTGACCTCCAGTCTTCAAGTTCCCAGGAACCACTGAGATCCCGAATCCTGCTTGGCTGCTCCATTCTCCCTGAGGTCTGAGCTGTGAAGTAGAGGAGTTGGGCAGAGAGAGGGAGGGAGGCAGACAGGGAGGAAGGAGGTCTGGCTTCTCACAGACATGCCCTGGGGTTCCCGAAGACTGTGAATTCATTAGCTATTGCAGCTTTGAGAGTTGATTAAAAAGATGATCCCCCAACACTTTTTTCCCTTTCTCTTTTCCCTTGGTTCTTTCAATTTTCAGCCAGTGGTCCCTGGGGGCACAGCCAGCCTAGGCGAGCAAGGCTGTGCCTACGGATAGAGGTGGGGTCCATGGGGCTCCTGTGCTCCTCCCACTCCCCCTCCTCCCCTTCTTCTTGTTCTCTTCTCATTTTCTTCCCTCCCTCCCTTTCTTTCTCTTTGCTCTCCTCCCCTGTGCTCCCCTCTTTTGCTCATTCCCCAGGCCAGAATTGGACTCACCTGCCAGGCACAGTGGTTGCCTGATTAAGGGCGGATTGATTGGCCTCGGCTCTCATTAGCATATAGTTAGCAGTGACCTGCTGCCTGGGCTGACCTGAATGGATCCATTGCTGGTGGGAAGATGCTAGCTCAGGTCAGGAGCTCAGCTTGGGGACAGAGGGGGCCTCTTGTGAGGGTGGGGTGTGAGCTGGAGAGCAAGCCTGCAGGAGGCCAAACATGCTCTTGCCTCCTCTAGAAGGGGGCCTGGGATGCAATGCCTCCTGGGAGCCTGGCCACTGAGGGAGTAGAGAGGCCCCACCCACCCAGGGTAGGTGGTGGTCTCAGGCCTGAAGCCCCTTTCGACTCTTCAGTCTTTACTCTGCAACAGAAACTGTTCAGGGCTTGGGACTTTTTAATGTCTGGACCCTGCTTGGTCTGTCTGTAGCCTCACATGAACAGAGATGGGGTGGGGCTATATTGGTCCCTCAGCCTCTGGAGGAATACAACCTAAGGCTTCTGTCTGTGCCAGGCAAAGTCTTCCTGTTTTCTTAGTGACCATAAAGGGTACAGTGTCGTCATACAAAGCGAAACCCAGAAACACTGGGGATTGGTACAGTGGACATCCCCAGAGCATTGTGTCAGGGGAGGCATCCAGCCTGGCCACTGAGGGCTGTGGAATCCTAAGGGTGGGGTAGGAGCCTCTGGGTGAATCTTAGCCTTTCTCTTGTCCCCTGTGCCGACTGATTGTATGGCCATGCTGACCTTCACTGGTGGTGATGGTGTGTGTGGTCTCTTAGTAGTTAGCTTTCAGAGACTTGTATTATGTGTGTGTGCACATGACTCCAGGTACCCTGGAAGGCCAGACACATCTCTGATCCTCTGCAGCTGGAGTCACAGGTGCTGGGAGTCACTGGCAACTGAACCTGGGTCTTCAGCAAGAGGAGTATGCATGCTCTTGCCTGCTGAGTCAACCCCCAGTACACAGGCACATTCTTTTGAGACAGGGTTTCTCTGTGTAGCTTTGGAGCCTATCCTGGCACTCGCTCTGGAGACCAGGCTGGCCTCAAACTCAGAGAGATCCGCCTGCCTCTGCCTCCCGAGTGCTGGGATTAAAGGCATGCACCACCAACGCCCGGCCTCACAGGCACATTCTTTTCAAACATGTAAAAAGGGCTGTTGTGAGCCCCACAGTCTCAGGGATCTCATCTGTGATCTCTCCCAGCATCACCAGGGCACTGCACAGTGCCTGAGATGGGGGTGCTGTGCAGGTGTTGGCTGTGTTAATACACTTTAGACTCCAGGTGATTTAGGGGCTTGTCTGTTTAGGGATCCTGGCTCTTTTCTGGGGCATTAGCCTGAGCTTTTAGAAGCTAACAGGGTGGATGAAGTCAAGTCCAGATAACCCTCTGGCAGGGAGATATGGGTGGGGAAGAGAAAAAGCCTGAGAAGCAGTCCTTGGTCAACAGAATAGATGGCTCCACTGGACTGGCCAGATATCTACATCCCAAGCCATGGTGTGAGTCCCTGGGATGTGGAACCTCCTGGGTCATGCCGCTTCAAGCTCAGGCCCAGGTAGGACTGTAAAGATGGCCGCTGGACTGGAACTGCAAGCCCAGACCTTGGAACAAGGCTGGCCTGTGGGCGCTCAGCTTAATACCTGGGCTTGTGGATTCTCTGGCAAAGCCAGACAGTGCCAGTCAAGGAGGTGAGGCAGTCCCAGCTGGCTGGACCGGAGAGGCTTCCTGTGAAGTCGCAGCCCTTTGAGACACTGACTAATAAGATTTCCTTCTCTTTCTAAGCCGAATGAGTCAGTCACTTCATATAGGATCCCATCTGTCTGTTCCATCCCTGCCAGTCGGTTTCTAGGCCTCTGGCCAATTAAAAAAAAAAAAAAAAAAAAACCAACTAGCTTTGTATGAATCTACTGAACAGCTAGTCCTGGTGAATAGTGTTTTGCCTCCATGAAAGGAGGCCTCTTGGCTGCCCTTGTAGATCCTGCCTTGGAGAGAACCTCAAGTTGTGTGGACAGAGAGCCTGAGTGGTGTCCAATTTAGGATCAGGAGGCAGCAAACTGCAAGGGGATGGACCCCAGCTAAAAAGGCTAAATAGGTCTCATCATCAGGGGTCTGTATGGGACAGAAAGTAGAGATCTCACTGTCCTTGGGTCTTTTTGAGTTTTGGTACTTGGTACCCTGGAGGTACTCTGGGCTTCTTTCCTGACATAACTGGATGGGGGCGGGGCAGGTACAGACAGTCTAGCTCATCACCAGGAGTGGTCACACAACGGTGTTTTCAGTCTCCTCTGTGCCTCTCAGACAGTTGGCCTTGATAATGTCCCAGGGTTGCCTGAGGCTGAACAAGCTGCTGAAGCCAAGGGCATGGGCTGGGGCACCTGAATGCTGTTGGTGACAGGTGACAATGTTCCTGAGGGTAGCCACCCCGAGGCAGATTTGAGCAGAATTAGCAAACTCCTTTAAAGCTGGGAGAACTGTCTGTGTGGCTGGCTAGGGTAGAGCTGCTCAGGGTGAGAACTGAATAGTGGTTTTGCTAGCAAAAGCCCTAGTTCCAGAGGCTCCAACAGGCTGAGCTCGGCCATTGCCCTAGTACTTCTAGTATGCCAACTGAAGAGGCTAGTGATGGCAAAAACAGAGAGAAACTGTTTCACTAATGTGCACCCACATGGCAGCTCACCATTGTCTGTAATTGCAACTCCAGGAGTTTTGACACCTTTATAGAGACACAAACACAGGCAAAAACACCAGTGCACATAAAATAAAAAATAAAAAATAAATAAAGTGTGCCTGCTTAATCAGCCCTGGCCGGGTATGGTCTTGCTTATCACTCTCTTATGGTCTGCAGGGTGCCCTGAGAAAATCCTTCTTGTCTGAGGGGACAAGCTGGTTCTCAGGGGGTGGACACTCAGTTCCAGGGTGCATCCTCGCCCTCATGGACAATCACCATCATCTGGCGGTGCTCTGTCCTATGAAGGTTTCTGGTATCTACGGTGACTGCATGTTGAGGACAATGGCTGTGGACTATTATTAGGTCCCTTTGCGGTGCCTGGGACAGGGCACTGAAAGCTAATAGTAAGATGCTCGTGTCCCTTACCTTGTGATGTTGGTCTTGAAGGAGAATGAGAAGTTAGTCATCTCCTGGTTCTAGGTAGGTATTCTGTGAGCAACTAACAAGTCTGCAGGCACGTGACCCATGTCAGAGATGGCACATGACAGACAAAGGCACAAAGACTCATCTGGCCTTTGTTTACCTGTCTCTAAGTGAGGAATCATTCTTCATTTTGTTTGTTTGTTTGTTTTTCAAGATAGGGTTTCTCTGCATAGCTTTGGAGCCCATCCCGGAACTAGCTCTAGTAGACCAGGCTGGTTTCAAACTCACAGAGATCCTCCTGCCTCTGCCTCCCAAGTGCTGGGATTAAAGGAATGTGCCACCACTGCCTGGCTGAGGAATCAGTCTTTGTAGCAAACATCTCTTCTAGGTGCTTTACAGGGGGTGTAAGAGCACTGTGCCTAGCCCACCATGAGCAAAAGATCTGCTGGGAGTGCCAGTTAGAGATGACCCTGGGCAGACAGATGGAAGTTGTCCACAAAGGAAGTGGGGACTGGACCATGCCTCTGGGAACCACTTAGTGCAGGGGAACCTAGCGGGGTGCAATCAACCTGCTTATCCTACTCCTACTGCCCCCTTCTTTCAAAACTTTTTCATCATTGATTTGTGTGAGTGTGTGTGTGTGTGTGTGTGTGTGTGTGTGTGTGTGTGTGTGTGCATGTGAGAGCTGGGTGTGAGTGTGAAGGGCAGCAAGGACAACTTGTTGTAGTTACTTCTCTCTCTCCTTCCACCATGTGGGCTTCATGGTTATTGTCTTTACCAGATAAGGCATCTCAGTGCCCACCTACTCCTCTTTGGGTCCCTGGTGCACACCATCGATTCCTGGGTCTGGCAGTCTTTACCACGCTGCTTAAAAGCCTGACCTGCCTACCCTCCCAGCCCCGTCTCAGGTTCCCGCTACCTCCAGCCACTCTGGTCGTGCTCCCAGAATCCCCATGACTCTTAAATATCGCACCAGGGCCTTTGCACAGGAAATGCCTTTTGTTCCACAACACTCCACTTCTACTTCCTGTTGTTGCCGTCAGTTTATGTCTCTGGGGCCGCCCAGGCCTCTTGCTCTGGTTAGAAAAACCGTGTGGATTTCTGCCCTGCGTGTGTTGTCTCAGACAAAGTGACAGGAGTAGGAAAAAGGGGACTCTGGCACCAAGAGCCTTGTTGCAGACCCCATCTGGCACAGGTGCTGTATGGGCAAGGGTACTTAGTGAGTGCCAGTCTCTCTGCAGTTTGAATGCCACTCCGCTCTGGCTAGGGGCCAGCTGGAGGTGGGGTGAAGGGTTTTCTTCGGCTTCCCTAGAACTGTCCAATGCAGCAGCTGCCTTGAGCTGGCAGGGTGGTGAGGTCCTGTGGGGACCTGGAAGACATTCAGGCCACAGGCTTGCAAGGCTCGGCTGGTGGCAGGCTCTGCTCCAGCCAAGTGACCTCTGCCTGTGACCCCTTTGGCCATGCTGTGTCCTTAGCTAGCAGAGATTGGGGATCACCAAAGGGAAATGCAGTCTCCTCAGGACCTGAAACCTTCCCTGTGTTTCCAAGGACTCAGGGCTCCCCCATATCATCTCCCTTCATAAGGTCTTTGGCTGGCACTAACCATCAGCAGGGACTGAGCATCAGACTTGAGACCAGACACTCAGTTTCCTTACCTGTGTACTGTGCACAGCAGCCCCGACAGGTCCTTAGTTTCCCTATCTGTTCACTGTGCACAGCAACCCCTGACAGGTACAATGAGGGTACCTGGTTCACAGGGCTGGTGTCACCCAGCAGTTAGTTAAGACATTTACTGTTCTTGCAGAGGACTCCAGTTCAGGCACATCAGAGAGCCTACCACCTGTAATTCCTGCTCTAGGTGACCTGGCACCCTCTTCTGGCCTCCAATGACACCAACACTCATGTGTGTGCACATACTTACACACACACACACACACACACACACACACACACACACACACACACTTTCCACAGTAAGCCTTTTAAGAAAGTGTCTGGCACTGAGCAGGTCTTGGCATTGTCACTTCTCTTCTTTGTCCCTGCACTTTGCTGCTTTTCCAGAGCATTGTCCCCATCATCTCCACCCTACAAGCACACACCTCACTTTCCCCTCATCTTAGAAGTGGGTTCCCAGACCCTTCTGACAAACTGATGATTTAAGGTACCTGACAGACACCCTCACCAGTAAGAGTGGTCTTTGACAGAGAAAGAGGGCTATGATGCTCACTCCAGCACTGGCATTTGTGGAGAGAGCTTCTGAGTCTGGAGATGCTCTGACTGAGAATAGAGAGCTTCAGACAAAGAACAGGATGATGGGAGGAAGGAGAAACTGGAGGAACTTGGGTCCCCAAAACATGCCACAGGAAGCCCCAGCTTCTCTCTGCCAGGCTATGTGACATTGTCCAAGTTTCTTGACTTCTCTGAGCTTCATGGTCTCCAAAGTGCCGGTAATAATTGGGTAATTCTCATCTCTGGGGTCCTTCAGTAGAGCCCACCGTATCAGAGGGACTCGGAACAATGTGGGCACTGCCTCCATTGCATTTGTTCTTATGGGAAGGGGTTGGTGGTACAGTCAACAAATTCATCACCTGAAACCTGACTCCCAGAGCATGTCTGAGAGGACTCAGCAGAGGTCTGGAGACAGGCACATGTGTCCAGATTCCTGTCAATCTGGTTTCTCTGAGACTTGCTCCGGCTAACCAAGTTTGTAGCTGAATGAGTTTCCGGAGGGAGGTAGGTCCAGCCAGGCCAGGAGACTTGGCCAAGGTCACAAAGTCCCAGGACCTCCCTTTCTTCCTATGCCAAACCTCCTCCTCTCAAAGCTTTCCCTGGTTTCCCAGGGTCTAGCCAGTGGGATCATTGTGAGCCCAAGTGACAGGAACAGGCCAGGGAGGTGGAGAGCAGCAGGCAGGGAGTCCATTGGACATCCAGAAACTCAGAGCATGAGACAGCTGGAATTTTCCAGGCCCTGTCTGCAGGAGCAGTGACCCTGGACAACCTGCCACTCCACACAGAACACCTGGCAATCATCCTCAGATGGCTTCCAAAGGCTCTCAGGAGGAACGAGGATACCTAGAAGCAGGGGGCTCCACAGCCTCCTAGCTCCTGCAGCCCAGTCATTGGAAAGCAGGGGTTACTAAGCTCAGACTCTACAGCTGCTCAACTTCAGCCTTCTGGTACCCAGAAGGAAGAAGCCTGCCATGGGGATTGGAAGGGTAGCACAAACAACAGAATGCTTCTGTCCCCAGGTCTCATAGCCACAGTGGTGGGGAAGTGTGGGGAAGGCAGGAAAATTAAGTGAAGGCCAATTAAGTGATGGTGGGGGGAGAGGAGTGAAGAGATGCTTCATCTCCAGAGAAAAATTAAATCACACATTTGCAGAAAAATGAGTGAACTTAGAATATATAACATGAAGTAAGGTCACAATCTCAGAAAGAAAAAAAAAAGCGTCTAAGTGCATGTACATGTGGGTGTGGTATAACACGCAGAAAGAGAATGAGAGAAACTTAATATTAGGGAATGAAGAAGGACTAAATGCAGATGATGGACATGAGTTAGAGAGAGTAGAAAGCTAATTGTCTTCCTAGGTCTAGTGCTTCATGGATTTTTTGTTTTGGATGGTGGATAAGTGCATAAAAATATATTCGATAGTGAAAGTGTAAAATCCATCACAAAGCCCCACAGTTTCTGTTCCAAATGGTCACTCTAACTGCATAGACTTTCATTGAGTTGTATAGTCTTTAAGTGTAATTTTTTTAATTTGCAACTTTTTTCTATAATAAAGTTTCATTGTTGGTTTTTAAAAGGTACTGGGTTGTGTGTGTGTGTTGGGAGGGCTGTCTTCTTATTCATTGCCTCCATTCCTCCAATTTCAGGTCCCAGAACTCTGGTGCTGAGTCAGGGCTAGGTCCCTGCTAGAGTTCCCCTGCTACCGTTCTCAATAGACATCGCTAATCAGTCTGGGTGCTCTTTTCCTTGAAACCAACCTCCTGTGCTTCCAGAACTATCATTAGAAATCAGGACACACTAGTATGTGGAGCTATTGGTGGCATGATATCTGGGATGTGGCCTGTGTCCAGACTATTGCCTGGACCCAATACATTCCACAAGAGGTCTCCGGGCTAAGGTGAAGGGATTCTGGAGTTGCCTAGGAGAGAGAGGTTATAATATGAGCAGGGACAAAGGCCGATGTGGTAAGCTGGACTCATGCCCATCTTCCTGCCTAAATGTTTATATATAGTGTTATCTAAAGGCAACTATGACAGGATAACATATACATTTAGATTCTAGGGGGTCTCAGTCCTTGTTCCTGACATTTGGAGACCCCAGTAGTCTCTGGCCTGGGCAGACTGTCTCTGAGGATGCTTCATAGTTTGGCTTCAGGATAGGGTTGGTACCTGAGGAACCATTGTGTGATGAGGGCTGGACCATTTTTTATGATGGTGCCTTGGGGATCCAGGACTGTTTTGCTTGTGGTATGATGACAGTCAATGAAGCAAGAGTTGGGAAAAAAAAAACAAGAGAGTCGAGAGAGGCGCAATGTGGCCAAGACCGTGTCAGCCTCTGCATGGAGGCTCGAGGGATATTTCTGGGAGGCAAGGAGACAATTGGAGGTTAGGAAAGGTGATGTCATCAGTGCTCTGCACATGCAGGCTCTTCTGGACTCAGGTTCAGCATGGTGTCATGTTCTGAAGGTAGAGTGTGGGCTCTCAGGTAAAAATTAATCCCTCTTCAGATCCAAGGGAAACATTGGTAGCTTTACCCCACTGGAGCTTTCCTAAAAACCAGCTGGGGCGTGGGTCAAGAGTGTGGCTCAGTTGTCTGTGAGTGTGCACAAGCGTGTGAACAAATGCCTGTGAATGAATGGATTCTCATAGACCAGGGCCCCTACATCCAGCACCTTAGAGGCCACCTGGAGGCCTGTCTGTCCAGCACATGGGTGGATTGCACAGGGTGGACCCTTCTTATGTCTGGCTCCTGGCATCCAGGGCCATGTTTGGGAGACTCATTCATTCGTAGTTGATGATCTGTTTTCACTGCTGGGTATTGGTACAGTGGGTGAGAAGACCACACTTCATGTCATGTGCTATTCCTGGTTTTCTGAGTGATTGTAAACAGAATTGCTAGGAATGTTCTGGCAAAGGGAGGTCTCTTCCTGACACACGTGTGTTACTAGTTAGAGCAGAGTCGCCAGGGCTCTGTGTTCTGCTCTATCAGACATTGTCAAAGCTTTCCAAAGGGCTGTTCCATATCCCTCCAGCTAGTGGAGGGAGCGGGCTGAGGTTGGCCCACCCCCTGCCCTCCGAGGGTCCTTTCCATGCCAGCTGCGATTAATGTCACACTGTGGCTTTATGCCTGTGTCTCCCTGATGACCAGTAGGTCTTGAGCATTGGAATCCTGTGGCCTCTGTAAAAGGCCTGTCCAGTCTGGTTCTCTCTAATCCTGATCAACAACTCTCGCTGACTTGTCTGTAAGCTTGTTTTACACAAAACTCCTTATTCTGTGCAGTGTCCTCACTACAGGCCACCTTTTCACTCTGGTGGACAGACCTCACCACAGCCTAATATGCTCATTTTCCCCCCTGGTGGCTGGTGCTGTCTGTGTCCTGCTATTGACACCGTCACTAAATTTTCTAAGGTCTCTCCTCATCATCTTGCACAGACAGCCCTCCAGTCCTTCCAGGCTGGACTTTGGCTTGCCTGTGAGGAATGCTTTGGGATAATGCTGGCCCTGTGACAGTGGAGTTGCCCCACTACATTCTGGGCAGGGAATACCTGTGTCTGGATTTGTTCTCTGTTTTGTTTATCTTTCCTGTGTGGGTCCCTTACCAGCCCTGAATGGGGTCTCCTATAGCCCAGGCTATCCTTGAACTCTGTATATAGTCGAGGCTGACCCTGAACTCCTGATCCTATTGTTTCTACCACCCACATACTGGGATAGCAAGCATATGCCACCATGCATGGCTTGGCCAAAGGAAGCTTTGATGCAGTGGCCCAGACTTCTGTACCCAAGGTGACTTTCCCTCACAAATATAGTGCTGACATCAATTATTCAGTCTGAGCATTCCTGAAGGAACTCAGAAACATGGGCCAGGCTTTTTGTTGTTGCCCCTCCCATCCATCAAACCCGCATAAGGCAGAGAAACAGAGATGGGCATCTGGGAGGGGTGGAGAGTGGAGCACTGCAGGCTCTGGTGACTCTCACAAAGGGTTCTAGGCTCTGTAGAAAGAGCTGTCACCCACACAGGGCCTTTGATGCCTCCCCAACAGCTGCTGATGAATTGATCTGCTACTGTGCATAATTCATGAGCCCCCAGTAGCCGTGAATTCTGAGTGGATCTTGGCCACAGTATGGGCAAAACTAGGCTGGAGAGAGGGGTGTGGTATATGAGGCCTTCGGCTACCCATGCTGCAGTCACAGGAGATTCTTTCAAGAAGGTGTGGGGAAGCAAAGGAGGCTCCAGGGCTTGGAGAATGTGGCCCATGAAGAGGGGTGACTACTTGTTGGGGTTCTCCGATGGGTGGGAACACTATCCCATCATCTCCCTTAAGCCAGAACACACCCTTCAGAGGACCCCCAAGGGACCCCTCAGCCCACCTCAGCACACACAGCTAGCTGGAATCCCTGGGGCAGATGGCTGGCTCTGTAGCATGGGCCCTCAATAAGAACTCTCCCCCAATAAGAACACGATTATAGGCTGGTAAAAAGGCACAGCAGCTAAAGTGCTTGGTATGCAGCCTGAGGACATGAGCTTGGATTCCCATCACCCACAAATAAGCCGGGCTTGGGGGTAAAAATCTGTAACTCTACGGGGAGGAACTGGGGGTTGGGGGGGACAGGGTGGGTGTGGGAGACAGATGGATCCTGAGGCTCAGAGGCCAGCTAGTGGAGTTTAATGAAAGACTTTGTCTCAGAAAACAAGGGCTAGTAAGATGGCTCGGCAGGTGAGAACAGTTGCTGCCATGTCTGATGACCCAAGTCCATCCCCAGGAACCATATGGTAAAAAGAAAGAGCCAACTTCCACAGTTGTCCTCTGACCTCTACACACGCACTATGGTACCCTCTCCATGTATAAAGTCTAAAATAAGGTAGAGAATCAATTAAAGAAGGTTCTCAATATTATCCTCTGGCCTTTTCATACTACCTACACAGGTACATACATGTACATGCATTTGTACAGGCATGAAACATGCACACACACACACAAACACGCACACATACACACTCATGCACATACATACACAACAATGTACACATGCCCATGTACACACACACACACACACACACACACACACACACACACACACACACACACTACAAGGCTGAGACCCTCAGGGAAGGTGCTTCACTGCATCCACAGTTGAGCCTGGTTTGCCTTCCAGAGGTGATAGTCGCTTGGGTTGAGTGTCCCCATCCTGCTTGGCTCCCTGGGGCTGGGGGTTGTCTGTCTTGGAGTGTACCCTTAGGTAGTGCCTTGGAACCAACTGCATAACTCCAGCTGAAGCATGGAGCAGGATCCAAACTAAACCAAGAAGTGCAAAACACATTTGCCAGCTGGTTGAGATGCTGTTCAAACGTGGTGACTCAGTACCCTGACGTCAGGCTCCCAAGCCCAGCGAACAGCAGAACTGCCAACACACTGTGCACGTACCTTCCCCGCCTCCCTCCATTGGTTTTTGTTTTTCTTTTTAATTCTGGAGTCTTGCTATGTTGTCCAGGCTGGCCTTGAACTCTTGGGCTCAAATGATCCTTCAGCCTCAGCTCCAAGTAACTGGAATTATAGGATGTGGGACAGCACACCCACCCTACAGACTTAAAAAGGGAAGATCTACCCCTAATGGACTCAGGTTTGGTGGTTGAGATGGATTACAGAATAGCCCAGGTGGCCCCTGCCTGGCTAGAGACAGATGCTGGGGGGACCTGATGCTGCTCCTGATTTTCTCACTGGAGCCTAGCCAGAGGTGTTTTTCAAATAATTAGGTTGTACCTTTTCCCCCACTTCTGTTTTGGTTGACAACATTGATTTTTTTTTCTCATAGTATAGATGTTTTTCAAACTGAAAAAGTAATACATACATCAATGTTTTATTGTTCCCCATGCTTTTCTGTATTTAAGTTTTTTTCAGCATTAGAAAGTGTGTGTGTGTGTGTGTGTGTGTGTGTGTGTTTAAAGCCCCCTAAGTGGAGATTGGAGAAGCTGAAAAAGGGGCTGGAGTGATGACCCAGTGATTAAGAGGGCTTGCTGCTCTTGCAGAGGACTGGAGTTTGGAGTTCTCTCAATTCAGGTAGCTCGCAACTGCCTGTAACTTCAGTTCCAGGGAATCTGATACTCTCTTCTGGCTTCCAGGGAGGACTGTATGAATATGCCCGCTCCCACCCCACACAAATGAAAATAAACCTTAAAAAAAGAAGAAGAAGAAAGGAAAGAGAAAAGGGCAAAATGCTGTGCATGGTTGTGGACACCTTAACCCCAGAGCTCAGGAGGTGGAAACAGGAGCAGGTGGGTCTCTGTGTGTTAAGGATAGCCTGGTCTACATTGTAAGTTTTAGGCCAGCCAAGGCTACATAGTGATGCCCTGTCTCAAATGAACCAACCAACCAACAAATAACACAGAAACAAGCAGCCAAAACAAATAAAAAAGCTACGTCCCCCCAGTCCCAGTATTCAGAGATGAACCCACAAGGCCTGTCTTCTAGGACCATGGCAGCATGAGCAGGGACATCGCCCCAGAGCTAGCTGTTTTTTCTATCATGGTAAAAGCATATAACATACAACATCTTTGCTTTTATGAGACATGATGTCATATAGCCCAGGCTGGCCCTGAACTCCTGTTTCTCCTGCCTCGATTTCCCAAGTGCTGGGATTATAGGTGTACGCCATCATACTAGCTGAAAATTTGCATTTTAGCCATATTTTAGCACACACTTCCATGGCATTAAGTATATGCTCTCTGCTGTCACCACCTTCTTCCTCACCAAGAATTTCCTCACCTTCCTGTTGCTCACAACTCCATGTGAGCAGCCCCTGGGGACCAGTGAGCAGTGAGTGGGTGAGTGGGGTTGGAGACAGCTCATTGTTTTTCCCTTGTGGATTAACTGTAGGTATCAACCTGGCAGGAGTTAAAAGTAACGTAGATAGGCGAACGTGCTACACCCAAGCGACTCAGTGTCACTGGGAGAAATGAATTAAAGCGAAAGTGTCCCGGGCTCATGCACAGGAGGACAGCAGCCCTGTGCAGGCGATGCCTCTCCCTAATTACTATTTAAATTCAGCGCAATCACAATCGATAGCTTTTTTCTTTTTTAACAGAATTTGACAAACTAATGCAGAAAGAAAAGATCAACCTGTAGGTCATGACCTCTTAAGGGGTCAAATGACCCTTTCACAGGGTCACCTAAGACCAGCAGAAAACACAGATATTTACATTATGACTTATAACTGTAGCAAAATTAGAGTTATGAAGAAGCAACGGAATAGTTTATGGTTGGGGGGTCACCATGACATGAGGACCTGTATTAAAGGGTCACAGCATTGGAAAGGGTGAGACCCACTGAGAGGAAATAGCTCAGGGAAGGTGAAGATGCCTGCAGTGGGACAGACAGCACTAACCATGTTAAGAGGAAACGGACACATGGCTACAGCAAGTCTGTAGCAAAAGAGCCCCGAGTAAAACCACGGCCCCGAGAGGAGGGAGGATTAGGGCAGAGTACTGAGTGGTTCCCCAAGAGGACTAAGGGAGAGGTGCCAGGGAGATGTTCTTGGGAGTTGGCCTGGAGAAAGGGACCAGGGAGAAGGAACACAGCAATGGAGGGCTCACAGTGAGAGCCAGGGAACCCAGGGAGAGAGAGTCAGAGAACAACACAGGTTGTGGGCACAAGGAGGGCTAGCACTCAGCCATCCTTAGAGTTCTGGGTCTGTCCTCCTGTATCTGCCAAGATTGTCATGTTGCAAGCAACAGAAAGCAACTGAGAGGGATTTTAGGAAGAATGGTGGGCTGGTGTAGCTGGCAGTGATGGCGCCCGCCAGTAATCTCGTCAGTACTGGAGACATAGGGAGCCTCTGCCTGTCAAGCAATAAATCAAAATGTATGCAATTCTTAACTAATTCAACAAAACATTATTTTTAAAGAGCTGTAAAAAGGTTTATGAACAGGTATGTTAGGACAGGATCACATGAGTGTGAACAAAAGAGAAAATAATTGTTACAGTTACTGTTGTCACCTTGGCAGCATCTGGACTCACCTCAGAGACAAGCCTCCGGCATGCCTGTGAGGGATTGTTTAGCCTCTGGGCATGCCTGGGAGGGATGTGTTTATTAGGTTAATTGAAGTATGTTGATTCACCCTAAAAGTGGGTGGTGACATTCCAGGACAGGGCCCTAGATAACACAAAAAAGGGAAGCCAAGGCCCCTGGGATGACTCAGTGGGTAAAATTGCTTACTGCCAAGCCTAGTGACCTGAGTTCTTTTCCCAGGACCAACATCATGGAAGGAGGCAAGCAACTCCCACAAATTGTCTTCTGAATCTCTACCCATTTGCTATGGAAGGCATGGTATATGTATGTGTACATGCACACACAAATACTTTCATACACACACACACACACACACACACACACACACACACACACACACACACTAAACAAACCAGTCAGTGGTGACACACACCCTTAGTCCCAGCCCCCAGAGATCACAGGTGGATCTCTGTGAGTTTGAGGCCAGCCTGGTCTACAAAGTGAGTTCCGGGACAGCCAAGGCTGTTTGAGACAGAGAAACCCGTCTCAAAAAATAAAAATAAATAAAAAATAAACAAACAATATTTTAAAAAGAAAGCTAGTTTAGTGTAGCGGTCATTGTCTGTTTTCTGATTTTTAGATACAGCATGACCAGGTCCTGCTTACTCTGACTTCCCCTGGGTGATAGACTGTACTCTTAAACTGTGAGCTAGTACAAGCCCTTTCTCCTTTAGTTGCTGTTTTTTGGTGTTTTTGGTGTTTTTATCACAGCAACAGAGAAAAGAAACCAAAACACTTGCAAATGTTTGCAGGAATGCGGGGAAACTGGAGTTCCTGTGCTCAGTTTGGGGGAGTGAAAACGAGCAGCTGCTGCAGGAAATGGTGTAGTGGGTACTCAAAGCAGTGCAGCCAAGGGCCAGTGAGATGGCTCAGCAGCTGAGGAAGGTGGCCTCCCAAGGTGACAACCTGAGTGTGGGTAGAAGGAGCGAAACAACTCCCAAACCTTGTCTTCTGATCTCCACATACATGCGCACCACACACACATATGGCCACAAATAGAGAAATAGTAGAATATTGAATGCATCCTGGAACTAGATAGGATGAGCAGCTTCTTGGCAGTAGATACCCACTGCCACAGCAGCATCAGTGTAGCCCAGGAGGGAGTGGTCCACCATACCTCAGGTCCATGGCTGGGTGAAAAGTGGCTATCTACATGATAGAATGTCACTCACTCTGCAGAACGAAGGACCTGGTGACATATGCTCCAACACGGATAAGCCTTGTGGACATTCTGCTGAATGAGAAATAGGCAGTCAGTAAAGGTCAAACGTGGACGGGTCCATCCAGGCACCTGAGAGATTCGAGTTCAAACACTGAGAGCAGAGCAGAGGTTGGGGCTGGGAGGACGGGCTGGTGTTTGCCGGGACCGTGGGGGGAGTATGGAGTGTCTCGGAGATGGATGGCAGTGGGTGCTGCACAATGATGGTGCCGTGCTTCCTGCCACCCAAAAGCCCACCCTGAAGATGATAAATTTCATGGTATGCATATGTTAGCATAACAAAAAAAAAAATCAAAGAGGCAATGGAGAAGACTGGTAAAGAGGTCTGGGCAACAGGAGTGCCTGGCTGTGCTCTGCTCCTTAAAGAGCACAGTCCTGCAAAAAGGAGCCCAGGAAGCAAGGAGGCTGGTCCCTACACGACACTGTGCCAGTAGTGTAGAGGTAGAGCCCCAGGTAGTGTCCTTCATAGGAAGACAGGAAGGCCAGAAGAGTGAGGGACCCAGGCTGAGAGCTTGGAAGCTGCTTGGAAAAGTGATATAAGAGTAACTTCACCGGGGGGCCATCCTCACAAGAACAACACAGAGGGTGGGTGCCTCCAGAAACTAAAGTGACTACAACGTTGCTAGTCAGTCAGCGTTGCCTTACTGGACCATAGCATATAAACCACCTTGGATGGGTGGGGATTGCTTGGTGGTCCATGACAGAATAGAGACAGCCTGGGCCCGTCTGTGACCATGGCTACTGTCTAGAGGGCTTTGGGGTACAGCTTCAGTCTCATTCTGTGACTCATTCTGTGAGAAGGCCTTGGGCTGGGGTATTGGGATGCCCTGGCTGAAGGGATGATTGACAGGAGGCTGACGTTGCAGAGAGCCTGGAAGGTGGGCTTGGGAGGGCTCACTGTGATTGTGGTCTCACATCTGAGGTCTCGGTGATGCTCGTGGAAGACCCATGAGACAAGTGATGTCCACTTGTTTGATCCCCACTCTGAGGATGTGGGTTGGACACCTCACCCCTCTCAAGGAGAGCTAAGCAACCCTTGGCTTCTAGATGTGGTGCTGCCTCCTGAGCAAGGCTATCCATCAGCTCACACTGCAGCCAGCCTGGCCTCCTAAAGGCCACATAATGAGAAGATGCCAATAAGATATTTGTGTTGCTCCCAAGCATCTGCTGAATTGGATTTTCCTCCTACTGCCCCCTTCACGCCTCCAGATCCCCTATCCAGGCTTTTGGGTCCAATTGGGGAAGGATTTTTTTTCTTCTTTTCATTTTCTGTATTGGGTTTAATTAAACCAAGGTATGCATGACCCTGTCGGATCACATCAAAATGGGCCACTTTGCTGCATGAGGGAAAACACCAGCATAAATTATTGATTCATCGTCATTGAAATTAATCTGCCAATGACTTTCGTTGGCTGGGGTTGGGGCAGGGACCTGGGGCACCCTGTGATGTGCCAGCACAGACAGCGTTTGAAAGTTCCATCTCAGAGTGACATGAGATTGAGTCACAGGCAGCAAAAGGTGTCAAAGATGGGCACAAACTAAGATACCACTTGCGATGGCTCAGATGCAGTTTATGAAGTGGCTCTCCTTCAGTCCCTGAGTCTTGACCCTCCCCCCACCCAGGGCTGAGGTTTTAAGATATGGGAGGAGAGAGCAGGTTCATGACGAGCTATTTGAAAATTAATTGGGAAAGACAAAGTAACACAAACTCTAAAATTGTCACTCAAAACAGTGTGTATCAAAGAAATTAAATCCCAAGTTACAGACTATGGAACAAAGGTAATTCCAGGTCCAGAGTTATTTACTGGAACAATCCAAGTCTGTACAAATCTAAGATGGTAGACAAAAGTAGACAAAAGGGACAATCTCCAAGGCATTTTGTGAGGATGGTGTGGCCTTAATGTTCTGACATGAAAGTTATGGTCAAGGAAGCAAAGAACATTGTGGGTCCTCATGAAGACAGTTGTGAGAATCCTCAGGCTTCCTGGCAAGTGAGTGGACTCGCTTCTGGAAGGCAAAGTTGGTTTGATATTCAAAAGCCAATGAACACAGTAGAGGAGGGAGGTCACATGATTATTGCTGAAGAATTATCCAATAGTATTCATAAAGAAAAGCTCTTAGAAAACCAGAGAAAGGAGATTTCTTGCCTTGAGAAATAGTATTGTGGGGACTGCTCTCAACTTTCTATAGTTCCAGCTATATAGGGGTGCAGTGCCCTCTTCTGACCTCTGCAGGAGACTGCACTCACGGACACACCCCAACACCCCGCTTCACATACACATAATTAAGAAATAATTTTTTTTTAAGAGATAGGGTTTCTCTGTGTAGCTTTGGAGCCTGTCCCAGAACTTGCTCTGTAGACAAGGCTGGTCTGGAACTCACAGAGATTCACCTGCCTCTGCCTCCTGAGTGCTGAGATCAAAGGTGTGTACCACCAATGCCCAGCAAGAAATAAAATTAAAAAAAATTCAAATTAGGCATCCTAGAGGCAAAGGCAGAGAATCTCTGTGAGTTTGAGGTCAGCCAGATTTATATGGAATGTTCCAGGCCAGCCAGAATAAAGCAGTAAGACCCTGACTTAAAAATTAATCAACAAACAAATAAATGCCCCTTCTTCCAGCCTAAGTCTGAAGCACAAGGTTCGGTCTCTTCAGCTCTTTTAACAATGCACTACCCTCTTTGATGCAATTAGAATTAGAAGAGAAAAAATTGTCAGCCTTTGTAGGTGATAAAACTGTACACATTCAAAATCTAATAGAATCTGCAGAGTACCAAGAATCATAAGCAAATTTAGCAAACTTGTTGCGTATACAGTATCCTTATTCTGAAACAAAAGAAGAAATTAGACAAAATAACACTTGCAGCAGCATCAAAGAAAACAAAAACCAAGGAAACAAAATAGGAGCCGGGTATGGTGGCATACATTGATAATCTCAGCACTTGTGAAGCTGAGGCAGGAGGATCATTACTTCAAAGTCAGCCTGGGCTACATAGTAAGACTCTATTTCAAAACACTGAATGAAAAGATAAAGAATAATAAAACTGAGTGTGGTGGGGCACATGCTTGCAAGCCCAGCTTTTTAAAGGCAAAGGTTCAGGGTTATCCACAGCTACATAATGAGTTCAAGGGCAGCCTGTGCTAAATAAGATCCTGTCTTAAAAGCCAAAACAGAGTAATAATCAATTATAAATAAATAAATAAATAAATAAATAAATAAATAAATTTAACCTGTGTCCTCAGCAGCCAGAGCTCCTTACTGTGGTGCCATCTCTCCTGCCTCAATAATCAGCTTTTGTTTCCTCACTGCCTCAGTATTTTTAAAACTTATTTGATTTATTTGCACTTGTGTGCATATGTGCGTGTATGTGCCTCTGTGTGTGTGTGTGAGAGAGAGAGAGAGAGAGAGAGAGTCTGAGGAATAGGGCATCGGTTCTCCTGTATCTGGAGTTACAGGTGGCCTGGTGTGAATGCTGGGAACTGAACAGGTCCTCTTCAGCAGCGGTACATACTCTTAACCGCTGAACCATCTCTTCAGCCCCTCCATTTTTTAAAAAACAGGATCATAGCCCAGGCTGGCCTTGAACTTCAACGTAGTTAAGGGTGACCTTGAATTTCTAATTCTCCTACCTCTACCTATCCCCCCCCCCCCCCCCGCCCTTCCCGGGCTGGGATTACAGGCATGTGCCATCACACCTTGGTGTTTATGTGATGTTGGGATGAAACTCAGAGCTTTGTGTATGTTAGGTAAGCCCTCAACTCAGCCAACTCGCAGCCTTTTAAATAAAAGTCACCCCATGTCTGTGTTGGAAGGTTCTGCTGCAAAGCAGCAGCTCTAATCTCTGGGTGTTGTGATTATGAGATATTTTTATTTCTTCTTTGTGCTATTCTTTATCTCTTGCTTTTGAAAATAGTGAACATGTATTATTTATGTGATAATTTATCAAAAGAACTTATTAAAAGAACTTTACAGCGCATTTTATTGCTTGGGCATTCTCTAGGGACTACCACCAGTGATGCCGGCAACTGACAGGCTCTTATTTGTAAGCAAAGCAAATTGCTTCCTGTCCGCTTAAGCAGAAAATGAAGTCACCAGCCAGGTGTTGGGGCTTTTGGGATCTCCAGAGGCCAGAGGACCCAGCTGTGAGTGCAGAGCCTGTGAAGACAGGAGGAAGGGTCTGCAACAGCAGAGCTGGGTCAGTAAGGATGCTGAGCCATTGTCACTGCTTGTTCCCCGTGGCACCGGTCAGTTCTGCCACCCAGGGCATTATCACTGCTGCCCTTGATCATGCCCCCGTGACCAGGCCTACCTCCACTGCCCTTGCTCCTGTCCACTAGCCTCTGGTGAAGGCCTGGACCATGCTGCTGGGGCACCCGCAGGGCAGGAATGTATGTTTGCTCTGGACAGTTGTGACAGGGAAGGGAGGCTGTGTCTGCAAAGCAAGATCCTGTGTCTAGAATAAAAAAAAAAAAATGGAGTCGGAGATGGAGAGTGGAGACCAGGCTTTGTCTTCTGGTTCAGTTCTCCCACTGGTGACCGGGTCACACCCCCACCCACCTCCCTTATACATTCTTATCCTTATCCTCTGCTGCCCTGTCTTTAGGCCAGGATGTAAACCATCCCAGCTGTTTCGTTGGCATCTGATTAGAACCACAGGGCTCCTGCATAGAACCACAGAATGTCTACATCCTTCTCTTGTCAGCCTGCGATAGGCTTGATGGAGCATGCAGGAGGTAGGTAGAGGGGTGGGGTTGGGTCTCGGCCAGGGTGTTCTAGCTCAGGCGCTGTGATGGCACAGCACCTGCATGCTGCATCTCCTGGGCCTCCTGTTGTTTCCACTTCCCTGTTTCTTCTCCAGAGGACCCCTGCCAGTTTCCACCTTCTCGTCCCAGAAACTGGCTCAGAGCTGTAGCCCCATCGCCATGCCTCTTTGTGGTTCGTCTCCCTCTACTTGGTTTAGACTATAACTGTTCTCAACAAGACTTCGCACCCAGAGCCTGGAGAGATGACTCGGAGGTTCAGAGCACTGTGTTCTTCCAGAGGGTCCAAGTTTGATTCCCAGCAACCACGATTGCTCACAAACACCTACAACTCCAGTTCCAGAGGATCTGTCACCCTCCTCGGTCCTCTGCAGTTACCAGGTCCATGGCCCACAAACACACATGTAGAAAAGCACTCATACACATAAAAACAAAACACAGGACACTAAACTTCTGTCTTAGTCAGGGTCATTATTTCCATGAAGAGACACCATGAGCACGACAACTCTTATGAAGGAAAGCAAAATTAATTGGGTCTGGCTTACAGGTTCAAAGATTTAGTCCATTATCGGCATGGCGGGAAGAACGGCAGCACACAGGCAGACATGATGCTGGAGAAGGAGCCATGTCTGGATTGGCAGACAGCAAGAAGAGAAAGAACCAATGGGCTTGGCTTGGACATTTGAAATCTCAAAGCCCATCCCCAGTGACACATTTCCTCCAACAAGGCCACACCTACTCTAACAAAGCCACATGTCCTAATCCTTTCAAATAATGCCACTCCCTATTAGCCTTTGGGAGCCATTTTCATTCAAACCACCTCACCGTCTTTGTGGTCATTGAGCATCGTGTTCCTGGGCATCCTTGTCCCCATGAGCGTGACCAGTGGAGAGATTTGAGTTCCACTCTGACGCAGAAGTTGGAGCACAGCCTTCAGGTGTTACCCATTCCTAGGTTACCGAAAGTAACTCTCATGTGCCCGGAGCAAGGGAGGGGTGCACAGGGCTGCATGTGGGGCTAAGAGGTCTGTCCTTGGTGGACAGAGGGGAGCTGATGGACTGGGCAAGCTTATTCCTTGTCTCTTTGTTTTAGCACAGTCGTTGTATTTCCAGACCCCTTCAGCTTGGTGTAGCCCTATGCTGGTGCTGGCTATGGAAAGCCTAGGGGAGCAATGGGTCACTTCTAGTCTGGTCCATAGAAATCTTTGTAACCTCTCTTGTCCTGCTAATACACCCCATGGCAGAGCAACTTTGATCCTGGACTCTGAGTACTGTGGGCAGCCCCCTGGTTAGCCTCAAATGCACTATCCAGCAGAAGATGGCCTTGAACTTGTGATCCTGTCTCCATCTCCTAAGAGATGGGATGGCAGGCATGGGCCACCTCCACAGGCACCAACTATGAAATGGCCGTAGTCACAGTTCTATCTTCTGCCTTGGAAAAGAGGGGTCTCCACCCCCCCCCCCTTCTTCAATTGAGTGTGCTTGGTTCTGCTTCCACCAATAGGACCTAGCAGATGCAACCTTCTTCCACGTCTGGCTCCCCAACCTCCTGTCTTAGACTGTGCTGGATGAATTTTGGTCATCCTCCCTCTGGCTGGCGTGGAACAAGACTCTTCCTCCTCAGAGCACCCGTGAGCCTCTACCAGAGCAAGGGAAGATGGAGAGGAGCAGCCATCTCAGGGAAGGGAGAAGGTTCTGGGGTCCCTGGTTGCTCCTGCTTTTACCCATATTTCAGCTTGTGCATGTTGGCCATGTCCCCAGCTCAGATGTTTTGTTACTTGTCCTTTGACTTGGTAGCCTTGTTATCCTTAGGGACCTGGTGTGGAGGGTAGTCCTCTGCCAGCACCCAGGGCCGGCTACTCTGTAGCAAAGGCAGGGCTCCTCCCTGGCCGAGTTTGTGGCCATCCTCTGTCCCCTAGCTCAGCCCTGTTACAACACCTACTGACTTTCACACCTTTGTACGAAACAGGCTAGTGGCCCAGGGAAGATTAAGGGTGAAGCCACACCTTTCCTCCCTGATACAGGAAAATCCACCAGAAATCTTCATGCAGGCCTCACAGGGGAAGCTAGCAGCTTCGCCGAGGAGGCCTAGACTTGGGGGGAGGGCAGGTATTTTTAACTGAAAACTTGTACCAGAAGAAAGGCCGCTCCAGACCCAAGAGGGAAGGACGTCATCTGGCTGTCATCTCTCGTGCTCCAGGTTCCTCTAAAAGAGGGAAAAGCCTGGGATGGCTTGAAAAGCCACCCTCTGTGCCCGCCCACCTGCTACAGCTGCACCCGAGCTGTTGGGAACGTGAGAAAGGCATGGACAGTGGGGATCTGAAGTTGCCTTAGGTTTGCCCCAGGGTAAAGGGAGTTCACTTCAACCACTGGGCTCTCCTCCAGCTGGAGGCACCCGAGGTGCAGAGGGCCAGTGCCACCTCCTATCCTTACTCCAGTCCCTCAGCTTTGGGACTTCCACAAGGGCATGGTACCTGTTGGGTCCTGGGCCTCCTGTGGGTGTTTTCTTTTGCTTTGTTTTTGACAGGCTCTTACTGTGTAGCCCAAGCTGGCCTTGAAATCATTGTGTTGCTCACGCTGAACTCGGATCCTTTAGCCCTTTGCGCTGCTGGTTCCCACGGGGCCAGCTCTACTCAGCTCCCCTGCCTGAGTCCTGCCTGTCCTTCTGCTCTCATTTTAGAAGTCAACACCTGGGGAAGCCCCATTTGATGGCTACAGAGCCACATGTCACTCTTCCACACTCTTTGTGACCCTACAGACTGCTTGTCCCTAGGGTCCTGCCCCTAAAGGGCTGAGGGAAGAAGGGCCCTTTCAGGATGTATGCAGCCCTGGAGCACGTCCCTGTCCATCCTCTACACTATAGCTGGTGACCTAAGGGAATTTCCTTATCCTCTGTAAAATCTTGGCTTCTCTGTGAGCTAAAGGAGAGAAGACAGTCTCATGTTGAGTATTTTGTGATGGTTGGTGGTGTGCTGTGAATAGCCCTAACTATCTAGGGAGTCTGAGTGAGGCCATGGGCAGGGACCTGGGCCTGGGTCACTCCAGACTGTGAGAACACCCACTTTCTCTTGGATTCAGGCTTCACTTACAAACCCTATGTGACTGCACAGCTGACCTGAACCCTGCTTCCCACTGCTTAGAGACAAAGTGATAAACCTGGGGAGCTATGGGAGGGGGCTGAAGCTGTCCCAGGACACCTCCCTATGTTGCCCCTGCTCTTAGGTTCCCAGCTCAGATGTTTTGTTCTTTGTCTATTCTTTGACTTGGGGAGGTTCTTGTTACCCGGGGCCATTCTCGGGACCCAGCACACAGCCCATGCAAGGTGGTACCTCTCAGATGGCCTGTTGACAGGATTTTCTGTGGCACCTTGTCCCATAGCCAGTCAGTCCCAAATAAACACACAGAGGCTTATATTAATTACAAACTGTTTGGTTGATGGCTCAGGCTTCTTATTGGCTAGCTCTCTCTTAACTATTAACCCATTTCTATTAAACTATGTATTTCCACGAGGCTGTGGCTTACCAGAAATGCTCCAGCATGTTTCTCCTTCAGTAGCTACATGGGGTCTCTTTTGAGACTCCTTCTCTGCCTTTCCTCTTCCCAGAATTCTCCTAGTCTGGTTGCCCTGCCTATACTTCCTGCCTGGCCACTGGCCAATCAGAATTTATTCATCAGTCAATAAGAGAAACATGTCTTCACAGCATACAGAAGGACATCCCCCATCAGTGGCTTTTTTCACTTTATACCTTGTGGCAAAAGGACTTACACTGTTTTAACTGAGATACTTGACATGGATTATGCCGTTTGCTGGCACTGTGTAGGGGGCCGGGGCTGGTTCTAGTGTAACCCATTTCTCAGGAGGGCCATGTTCTGAAGTTGAGAGTGCCGACGAGTTGGGGACACAGGGTTCTGATGGCCAAGGGTGGTGTATGCAGCCATGAGCACCACTTAGTCCTTGGCCGGGGTCAGGGACCAGGAGGCAGTAACCAAGGAGGAGGGAGGCTCTGCAGCTGCTTTGGGAAAGCTATAGTGACCACGGCTATAGGAGGCAGAATAGGGAGTATGGAGGAAGATGGCCGCATGGACCTGTGTAGGGAAGAGGCAGACAGGCCAAGGGCTGCATTTTGTGCCTCTCCTGGTCCCCTGTGCCTTCCTTGCCCAGCTGGGGTGCTTAGTCCTCAGCTGGAGCAAAGTATTATCCTTGGCAGTAACATGCACATCCCAGCCGTCGTTTGTTTTCCTGAACCACAGCTGTTAGAGTCCCAAGGGATCCCTGGGAACCCTTAGATGCACAGCTCTCTGCTCTATTCCCCAGCTCAGCAGTGTCCAGGTGGGAGCAGCCCTCAGCACCAACTATGCTCCACATGGATTGATCACTCTCCCAGAACTGTCTGAGTATCCCATGTTGCTTTGCCAGTTGGTTTTTGCCTCTTGGCAGCCTGACTTTAGATGTCTGGTGGGATGAGTTAACATGACAGTCCCAGCCTCAAGGCTTAACCTGAGTTAAAGTGAGGATGCCCTCAATGCCACTTGGGCAGTCAGCAGGACCTTGAGAGGTATACACCACTTTTCAGGTGGCCACCAGTGATGAGCAGGGCTAGTGCATCGTGTGGGGTAGCACTTGCTGGGCCACAAGGTACACAAAGGGCTGGAGGAGCCCTCAAGATTAGAAAGTGGCTCCTGGAAGTGAAACTGTGATGCTAATGACATCACTGAACAAGCTGCCCTAGGAGGAGGAGAGCTGGGCTTTCAGGACAGTCCCATTGGCCACACAGACCCAGAGGTGGAGCCAGCTGAGCCCACACCAGTCCTAGCCCAGTGGCCTAGGCCCTGCCTTGCTGCCAAGAGATAAAGCCTGGCCAAGAGGGAGGTGTAGCCTCGCCCTGTCTGGAGCAGCTTTGGGATGGAGGCTTGGCTCCACCTTGTATAGGAAGCAAGCTCCCAACAGCTTCAGGAGCAAAGCCAGCTCTTATGACAGCCAATTATCTATGTCTTTTCTCCTCAAAGTCAAATGACCCCCATATTTCAGAAGTGGCTCCTCTGTAGGTGGCTCTGACCCAGTTCACTTGAACTTACCAGGAGGTGTGGCCCTGTCATCCCAGAAAACAATAGCTGATTGGGCCAAGATTGAGGGCTTCCTTATCATTTTCCTGAAGAGCATCGTAGCTTCCACCCAGACAACACATGGGGGCTGAACTAACAATGCCTGTGGCTCCTTTTAACCAGGAGAGACTTATTCCATACCTAAGAGTCACTGAGGTGATAACTGAAGTGGCAGCTAATTCTTATTTGTCTGCGAACCTGCCATTCCTTCCCGGCAGCCTTCTAGTCCACACTTGTTTGCTTCTCCTGGCAGGGTGCTCATCACACTGAGAAGCCAGTGCCGTGGCCACCAGATGTCCCATCTCACCCATCAGCATGCTCAGGGTCCCAGAGTGAAGCTGACAGTAGGGACAGCTGATTAGCTGAGCCAGGCACACATCCTGCAGGGCTGCTGAGGTTTGAGGTCTGGGATAGATTAGGAGGGAAAAGAAGAGCTGGGTTCCTTCTGTGTCCCTCAAGCTGTGGCACCCCAAATCCACTCCTCAGCAGCCGGCTCCCTCACAGTATCTAGCCCCTCCTATAGCAAGAACACCTCCCATCCCCTGATGAACAGGGGTCATTGTGCAGAGGTAGGGGCCTGCATTTGGGGTCCCCTCATGGGTTTGGCAGTTTGGAGACGGGTCTCTGCAAACCAAATGCCCTGGTGTTAACAACATCTTTCTGGCCCAGGCCTGGCATTTACAGAGAAGACAAGTCTATTTCTGTGGCCCTAAGCACTGCTGGGCTGGCTGAGATTTCCTCTGCCAACAGCAGTTTTCTGGCACCCTCTGCTCAACCCTGCTGCCTCTCTGCCCCTTTTAGGCAGCTCTCCTGTATGGTTTGAGTACATCCCACCCTACTTAGACCCTCTCCCTCCCACTCTGCAAAGAAATCCCCGAGTGAGGCTGTACTCCAGATACCTTGTTGAGCAAAGACTGAGTCTGGCCTAGCTGGGTCTAGCAATTGGGTCTAGTTGCCTCCTGCCCCTGGTATAACACTGGCTTTCCCCTGGGGATGACTCCACCCGTCCACCCCAGCTTCCCAGCCTCCAGAATCATGAGCCAAATAAACTCCCACCCAGTAAATGTCCTGATCGTGGCCTGTGGCACTACTATAGGTATAGACAAGACAAAAACTCCTGCTTTGGGGGAGCCCAGCCAGCAAAGGGCTTCAGTACCAAGATGATTGATACTACCCAGAAGTGCCTGTCACCCCACCATTGTTATTTATTCAGCCCACCCTACCCAAAGGTCAGGCTGGAAGACCAGCAGATGAATTTGAAATTGTGGGAGGGGATGAGAAACCAGAGCCCAAGTCAGACATCTACTGCCATGGCCTAGTGCCAGCAGCTTTGGGACCCATCCATCTACAGCCTGAGGCAAGTCAGACAATGAGGGGAGGTGACGTCATGGTTGCACGTGTGGTTCCTGATGGTCTATCTCGCTTTGGAGATATTTCCGGAGCCAGTTGCTGGGAGCTGAAATGCCAGCTTCTTGCCTGGTACTCATGTTGATGTCACCACCCATCCAAGTTCATTTGTGGCAGGATGACGGACGCCTCACATATGTACACCCACATGAATTGAGGCTCAGAGGAGCTAGGATGAAAATCAGAATATCTTTGTTATTTGATGGCGGGAGGTGAGAATGGGAAAGGCTTGCACTAAATGCCCAGCGTCAAGGATGGAGGACAGAGTGACAGATTGTAAGATGACACTGGAGGGATGGAAGGGTGACCTGTGTCTCATTTGACCCTTCCTCTCTCCCCTTCACTCACTTGGGAGGCACAGAAGGCACCCTGCCACGCCAGCCAAGAGACAGTGGGTACTTGCTGCCTTTGTCCCATGCCTGACCTGTGGTGTGAGCTGGTTCTGTGAAGGTTCCAGCACTTGTCAGATGAAAAGAAACTCCTCCCTCCCGGCAGGCCAGAGCCTTGACTTCCACTGACACTATCACGGTGTATATTTTAGGGGGCTATTGGCAGGAAGGGTGAGTACATTTTGCATGGGAAGAGAAGTGCAAACCATTTGGGGAGAAAGGGCCAACTGTGAGGACATGAAATATGTCCAATAACTGGCATGAGTTTTGGGGCCTCTGCCCTCCCTTGTCCAGGGGCCAGGAGGAGGGGATTTATGTCTACTGAAGAGAGGAGGAGGACAACAGGGGAGGGCAACGTCATAGAAGGCACTAGCTTCCTGCCTGCTCCCTGTCAGTCCTCTGCCTCTTCGGGGAGGTGAAACAAAGCTCTGAGGACAGACACCAAGAGCATGGGGACAGAGAGACACTCCAGGAGACAGACAACTCTTTGGCGAAGAGTGCAGGCTTCCTGCAAGTATGCAGATAGGTGTGTCATCTTGAAAGGGGGCGGGCCCAGGGCAGCCTGAGTGACTGCTCTGACAAAGGGTAGTGACTTCCTGGGAGACTCAGAGGCAGAACCACCCGCCTCCAGTGGCATAAGATGTGTGTGGTAAGCCATTTGTTGCGTGTCTAGTTATACTCTGACAGAGAACCAATGTCTGAGCCTGGGTTCACATTGGCCCTTCCAAAAACAAAAGTGCTAGTGGTCTGATTAATGTGGGAGATGGTTCAGTGTTGCTGAGGGAGCCTGATGACCTGAGTTCCACCCCCAGAACCCATGTAAGAAAGCCTGATGCAGCAGCCCTACCTGTAACCCCTGCACTTCCACAGTGAGATGGAGTGCTTGGGGGATGAGACAGGAGGGTCAGCTAGAAGCTTGGTTATACAGCACAGTGGCAGAAACAAGAGAGACCCAGTGTTAGTATACAGGCATCTGTCCTGGCCTGTCCTTGGGGTTCTGACGGGATGCGCCCTCAGCTGCAGCCTCTAAGAGCACCACCTGTGCACATTCACTGTGTTCCCTTTTAAAAGGGCCCTGCCTACCTCCCATCCTTCTCTTCCTTTATCTCCCTCTATTTATCTGTTTCTCTCTCTCCTTCCCTCCCCTCTCTTCCCCTTTCCTCTCTCCTGCTGTTCCTGTCTCCGAAGGCTGGTCTCCCCCTTCCCTTTCTCCTTTTTATGAACCTTTTCCCTAATAAAAAAACCCCTCTTCGTGAACCCTGTCACATGTCATCTTTCTCTTGCACACTGCTTTTCTTAAATTAGAACATTGGTTCCCTGACTAGGAAGGCTCTCCTGGTGTCTCCCCCTGCCCACAGGCAGTTTGAGGCATGCCAGGATACTGAAACCCGGTTCATATACGACAGCCTTGCTTCTCCTGATTGCTGGTCCTTCCATCCAAAATTGTCATGATTGGTGAGCCACTCCACCTTCCCCACCTTAGGCTATTCCCACGGATGAGGACTCATTTGTCTCCCAAGCCTTGTTTCTTTTTGGCCTTGTTAAGTCCTGGTATCAGGCAACCATGGCTCTCTTGGGCTCTGAGCCCTCGGCCCCCACCCTTTGCTCGACAACCCACTGGGTGGCCTTTGCCAGCCTAGTACCCTCTGGTCCTTCAGCCCCTGCCCCTTGATTGACGAATCATTGAGGTGGCTTGTGCCTTTCATGCTTCGTCCTTGCTTGATAAAAGCCAATGGATCTTGTTCTGCTTTACTCCTGTGGAATGAGCCTACCAAAAATCTGCTTCTCAGCACTTTGTAATCACTTCATGCTGGGACCCTACTCACCTGCTTCACATTCAATAGCTCTGCTCTCTTCCACCTGCAACAAATCTGCTTTTGCATTCGCCGATGGCTTTGCCTTCCATTCAGTACCGACAGTTGGTCTCTGGTGGGGTTATCTACTTCTGACCATTCCCCTGGATATGAGGTTTTCTTTCTTGAGAACAGTCCTTTTCTTGCCTTCTGGCTTTTCTTGAAGTCTTGGTACCAGCTGACTGTGTCTCTCTTGGGCTCAAAGCCCTTAGCCCCCACCTTTAAGTGATGTCTCACTGGGTGGCCTGTGCCTGCCTTGAAATTGACCCTCTCTGAATTCCTGGGATGCTAGGAAATGCAGACTCTTGGGTCTTACTTCTCTGCCTCACTCCTGGGAGCTGTTTCATTATCTATACCTCCTTGCTCCAGTTGGGATGTCTTTTGGAGACCCACCACCATTCCTAGTCAGCTACTGTTGCAGGACTAGGAGCTGATGGCCATAGAGCTGGAGGCCCAAGACTACCAAACACACCTGGGTGATGCTGTGGGGATGGGAAAGGATCCAGTGCTTTAGGTCCTGGACTTAGATCCACCAAAACCAGCATTTTGCCAGGTCCAGGAGTCACCTTGATGGTTCCACAGAGCCTGGACACTGAAGTGAAACAGTCAGCTACTCCAGGATGTGACTAGCACCCCAGCTTTCCCAGGTCCCCCAAAGATGAACGATGCCCCCCAGGTCAGCAGGAAGTAGTCTTGAGAACATGGCATCCTCATCCCCCTTACCTGCTAACCCTTTCTAACCCCTCGCCTTTTATAGGAAATAAAAAGGGAGGAATGTTAGTATTCAGGCATTTGTACTGGACTGTCCTTGGGGTCCTGTCTCCAGAGGCTGGTCTCTCCCCTTCCCTTTCCCCCTTCTATGAACCCTTCCCCTAATTTAAAAATTCCCTCTGCTTGAACTCTTTCGAATGGTGTCTTTCTCTTGCGACTGATTTTCTTAAATTATGACATCCTGCCTCAAAACAAGGTAGGAGAGACCAAACTCCTGAACCTCATGAACTCCTGTAACCTCCAAATGAGCCCATGACACACAAAGACACACACACACACACACACACACACAAAGACACACACACACAAAGACACACACACATATACACAAACACAAAGACACACACACACACACACACACACAAAGACACACACACACAAAGACACACACACAAAGACACACACACACACACACACAAAGACACACACACACAAAGACACACACACACACACACACACAAAGACACACACACACACACACACACAAACACAAAGACACACACACACACACACACACACACAAAGACACACACACACACACACACACAAAGACACACACACACACACACACACACACAAAGACACACACACACACACACATATACACAAACACAAAGACACACAACCACATGCACAGACACAAACACACACAGACACAGGCAAAGACACACATACACACAGATACAAAATCAGTATTTCTTCACACATGGGTTAAAATTTTCTTTACATACAGTGGAGTGGCCTTGTGAACAAGACTTAGCTTCCCAGGTTCTCATCTCCCTAATTTCCAGGCATACGCTGCACACAAGGGTTAGATAAGGGAAGGGCCTTTGCAGACTTTTTGTGCAAGGACAGAATCCTCAAATGCTGAAGAAGAGAGCCTGTGGCTTGGGGCTAAAAAAAATTAAAGTTGTTGCCTATGGCTTGATGGCTTAAATCAGTGATCGATACTTGTCATGGGGCGGGAGTTGCAGGCATGGTGAGTCAAGATGAAAAATGGTACAGAGGGGCGGGGAGGAGAGCGAGAAAGCGGTCCTCTGCTGTCCTGCACCAGCCCTGGCACAGACAAACTTCAAAGTGGAGATGGGAAGCCATGGGCAGACCGCTGCTTAAAGCGCAAGATCACGAAGCTGCTTTCTCTCCACAAGGCAGAACTATGCTAATTAATTGCCTTTCTTGACTAAAGATGGATGCAATAACCTTTAGCTGTGTGAAACAGCAGCAGCAACCAAACTAATGTGGTCTGGACACGGGCTGGCAGAATGGAGGTGTTAGTGACTGTGGGGAGCCCTGACATAAATCCTGAATCCAAGAACAAAAAGCCAAGCGAGCCAGCGAGTGAACAGACAAACCAAAACCCAAATTAACCAGCAATTCTCAGTTCCTCCAGAAGGTAACCTAGAGAAGCAGAAAGTGAGCTTGTAGGATGGGGCAATTTAAAGCTAACAGCCAGACACGTCAGTTCAGTCCCAAACATGGACTTCGGCCTCAAGGTCCAGGATGGCTGCCTGATCATCTGCCATTGATCACATCCACATTAGCAAAAATGGGAGGAGGGGACAGAAAAGGCTTCCCTCCTCCCTAAGGAGATGCCACAAGTTATACCTCAGTCACTCATTCTTGCTATAAAGGAGCGGGGATGAGAAGTCTTTGACCCACAGGGTTCTGTGAGAAAGGAAGTGTAGATCCTGGGAAAGGATCTTTCAAGTACCTTCTGCCCAAAGCTGCTACTTCAAAACCCGCCCCTGGCTGTGGGTGACCCTGGGGAGGGGAGGCCAAAGCCTGGGAGGAAATGTAATGGCACAGAATATTGAAGGAGTGGAATTAGTCATGTAAATTCTGACATTTAAGTCATAAAGCCAGAAAACACAATCTCCAGACAGAACACAAACTTAACAATGGCTCCATTGGCAACTATTGCCTGACCCTCTAGGCTTTGGGCTTGTGTGCATCTTACCTGGAGCCTGGGGTCCTGGGAAGGACCAGTCAGCCTCTAGGCAGACACACCAGCCATGGGGACATGCTAGGGTTAGCCAGGCTGTAAGGACAGAAGGCACAAAGCAAAGGTGGCTTAGATCACGGCTTCTTAGACTCGTGGGTCATGACCTCAGGTTGGAACTTCATGTGAAACTGTAATAAACTTGGCATCAGTCAAAGGCTTCTGAAAGAAAAGGACCAAAAGTAATAAAAGATCAAACATGTTGTGAGTCTGAGGTTTTGCAGGCAACATTGGCCCGGGTTTCGTCTCCCAGTGTCAGGTCAGTGTCAGCCTTGGTCCCGAACGCATGAAACATGAGCACCATGTCACACCATGCAGCACCCACGATCACTGCCCCAGTCACCTCAGCTCAGATGCCAATCTCCTGTATTTACAAGTTGCATATTTCGCTACATATGCAAAGGTTTTTGCTCCTAGAGAAACATAATTTAATTACAAAACCCACAAAGACTTGTGTTTTCCTACTATCATGTCTCAGCATGTGAATTCCAAATTACTATACATTTGAATTGTATTGTACTAAAGTGTTTAGTTTTTAAAACTGCTGTTTGAGTTGCTGACTTCAGCTTCATTTAAAAAAATTACTGAATAGGGGACTGGGAGGGGTGGCTTAGTTGTTGTGAGGATGAAAGTTCGGTTCTTAGCTCTTATGTCAGGCAGCTCGCAACTGCCCATAACTCCAGCTCCCGGGGATTCAATCCCTAGCCTCCCTGGGCACCTGTACCCTTGTGCACAACTCCTGCCCCCAGAATTAAGAATAAAAATAAACTAAAACAGTAAGTCATTCACGGAATCTTGACATGGGATTAAGACAGGATTTTCAGTAATTTCTGCAATGGTCCCGAAGAAACTCTTGCTGTGGTGTACCACGTGTTTGTGTGAAGCAGTGTTCTCAGCGCTGACTGTCAAGTAAAC
This sequence comes from Cricetulus griseus, assembly GCF_003668045.3. Classification (NCBI taxonomy): domain Eukaryota; kingdom Metazoa; phylum Chordata; class Mammalia; order Rodentia; family Cricetidae; genus Cricetulus; species Cricetulus griseus. Next base: position 141,192,227 of record NC_048599.1, on the reverse strand, counting down.
CCCAGATTCTGCTTGAGTATCCCCTCCCCCACTGACGTGCATGCATGGGAGGCAGAGCTTGATGCTAGGCGGCATCCTTGGCTGCTCACCACCTTATTCTTTGAGACAGGGTCTCTCACTAAACCTGGAGCTCACTCACACAAGCAATCCTCCTGTCTCTTCCTCCCCAGCGCTGGGATTACAGGTGCGCATGGCTGCACCCAGCTTTTTTTGTTTGTTGAAAATCACACAAGGGGCTCCAAGGTGCATCCGACTGTGTCCTTACCCTTGTCCCTTCCTGCCCCACCCCTCCTGCTGAAGAGCTGTTCAGGAGCTCTGTGGAGGGAGTCTCAGTATGTGTTAGTCAAAGGTTTCATTCTGGTTTCATTGTGGTTACAGATTGGGGGGGGGGAGCAAAGAGACCTACTAAGCCAGAGGCCTCCTCACCCTCAGCAGGAGGGCCACAGCACCACTGTGATGACATGGGCCTCTGGGTGAGGAGGCATTTGCCAAGTGTCTCCATGGTGATGTCATTTCTTCCTTGCATGTCATTATTTATAGATGACCAGGCCAGGTTCACACTCAGAGGGTGAGGAATTGCTACCAAGCCTTGTAACCTTGTTCTTTGGTGACCAAAGCAGGATGAAATACTTGAAAGCAGGTGTACTGGGGCCCACATGGACCCTGGGGACAGATTCAGGGACTGAAGGGTGTTTCAGGGGCCACTGGGGAAGGCTGAGAGGAAAGGGGGCTTGCTTGTGGTGGTGGGAAGTCTGGCCATGTGGTCACCTAAGGTGGAAAAGGAGATTCACCCAGAGAGCCCCACGCTGTCCTTAGACTTCCAGCAAAATGTGAGGAGTCTTTAGCTATCCACTGTACAGCCGTGGGAGGAGATAGGCTACAAAGCTCTGCTTACAGCCGAGCTAAAGGAGCCGTTAGTACAAAGAAGACATAACTTGCTGGGTTTGAAAACAAACCCTTCCTTCCTCCATTTCCAGCCAAGATCAAAGCTAGGACAGGAATGTAAGACCATTGGTGAGATCTCAGATTCCCAAAGTCTTTTGTGCTTGATATCAAGTCAATTTGCTTTTAGCTCTAGACTCACCGTCCATTGTCTGATCTCAGGAATGGGTCTGGGCCCCTTTACTTTTTCCTTTGCCTGCTGGCATGATGCCACATTTTGTCATATGACATTACAGGAAAAAGGGTTTTTTCCTGTAATGGCTCCAGCCACACTACACACAGAAGGAAGCCAGAATCCTATAGAGCAAAGCCTGTCAGCTCTCAGGTCCCGTGTGTCAATTTCAGCAGAAATAGGTGGCTGCTTTTCTGGCAGCACTGAGCAGCATCTAAGTAAGTCTCTTTGGCTGTGTGACTGTCACAGTGCCCATTCCTGAGCTAATCACAAGGAGCAGGCATGTGATTGTGTGGGTGTGAGTGTGTATGTGTGTGTGATTTGGTGTATATGCACGTGTGTGTGAGTATATGTGTGTGGGATTTGGGATGCGTGTGTGTGTGTGTGTGTGTGTGTGTGTGTGTGTGTGTGTGTGTATGTGTATGTGTGTGCGCACGTGCGTGTGTGTGGTCTGGCCAGGAGTTCCCTATTCTAGAGTAGAAGAGTAGGTGGATTTTAACCAACCAGATCAAAGCACATGATAGATAGAGGCAGGGGCGGGTGCTCCCCAAAGACAGAATTCGGTTCCTCATCATGTGGCTATGCCGGCCGCGGCATCTCCAGTTTTCAGATCACTCCCTTGGGGCAGCCACAAACAGGGCTCAAGGCAGGCAGAACTCCTGAGAGAGCTCAGCAGACTGTGATGTTCCCAGAGGTGTTCATGTCCCAATGCAGAGCAGTGACTCTGGGTGATGAGTGAGGGGTCAAGACCTCATCAGTGAGCCTCTAAGTAGATTATCTTGGTTATTGGGCTGTGGACCATGACCCCGGGTCATTAATGGTGTAAGAAGGGTGCCAAGTGAGGGTATGGCTCACTTGGAGTCAGAGCCAGAGGGTGGAGGGCATGGCTTACGGAGGACGTGGCCAACCGAGTGCTTGGCTCACTGCCCCTGGCTTGAGGGGTCAGGAAGCACTGTGGGCTTTGAGGATGGCCCTCAAAGCTGACACAGCAAGGAAATGGCCTGGAGCGTGTAAAGGACTGACAGCCCTGTCCCTGATGGTGGCTTACACCAAAACTGATTTTGGACACCTTAACTCTGGAACTCTGTAATGTTTGTGCCGTTGATGCCATTCAGACTGTCATTTGTGGGATAAGGCCTTAGAGCAATCTTTATGCCAACTTAAACCCTCACCACCTGCAGGAGACCCTAATCCCCTTTCCACACCTTGCTGAGCTACACCCAGTCCCTTCCAGCCCCTTTCAGGGGCATCTGTGTGGTTACTGTCTGCTCTGTTCATTTCGTGGGTTGCTGGTGTCTCCTTTAGCTGAGAGCAAGCATCCTTTTAGATGAACACACTTTTGTGGAGAGCTGACTCCTCAGAGCACCACATTCAGGCCTACCTAATACCTCTCCCAGCACCTTGTAGGGCTCCTTGCTTGGCCCTGTGCTTGGCAAGAGCATGCAGGGATTGCCCCGTGCCTAGCTCCCAGGACACAGGACCAGTGGCACACCCACAGACATATCAGCAGAAATGGTGGGCAAACAGAAGTAGTACGGAAAGTGTGAGGTCAGCCTGGTCTATGGAAAAGGTTCCTGGATGGTTAGGGTACAGAATTAGACCTTGTCTCAAAAAACTAAAACAACCAACCAACCAACCAACCAACCAACCAAACAAACAAACAAACAAACAAATCAAAAACCAAAACTATGAAAAGGATGGAGTCTCATGCATCCTAGGCTGGCCTGGAACTGAAAATATAGTTGAGATTGGCCTTGACCTCCTGATTCTCCTGCTTCCAGTTCCAAGTGTTGGCATTAGAGGCATGTGCTACCACACCCAGTTCTATGTGGTGCTGGGGATCAAGCCCAGGGGCTTTGTGTGTGGGAAGCAGCACTCTGCCAACTAAATTCTTGATCCTCCTGCCTCCACCTCCACCTCTTTTTTTTTTTTTTTTTTTCCAGACAGGGTTTCTCTGTGTAGCCCCATCTGCCCTGGAACTCCCTCTGTAGACCAGGCTGTCCTTGAACTCAGAGATCTGTCTGCTTCTACCTCCTGAGTGCTGAGATCAAAGGCAAATGGCACCTTGTTGGGCTTAAGAGAGGGACTTCCATGCTGTAATAAATTAGAGACTTGTGAAAGTGCTTCGGTTTTTAATATACAATCCTTCTGAAAGGGACACGGCATAGAGAAAAGGCATGCATGGCTGCGTGCTGATGGGGCACAAGATGGTGGCTTTTAAAGTCTCTACTGTGAAAAATTTGTGCCCAGTTTTCCTGTTGGCTAGGACTAAAAGAGTCCTAATCTGTGTCTCTTTCTAGAATAGTCTCCTCCCCAAACTCTCCATTTTATTGGTTTAGGACACAAACCTTATCTAATGAATATTCTGGGCTTGAGTCTATCCCCCTTTCTGATTGTGGTTCAGTCACATGACACATTGCCTGCACTGAGTTCTGAGACTGCCAGCTTCGGGAGGGAGGTGCCTGGTGCCTCCTGCTTCTGTGTGTCTCTGACACACTCTAAGAGTACCTCGCAGTGAAAATGGACTGTAACAATCTATTACTTACACTGTTGATGACATCAGGAGATGTTTAAGTGTTAACAAGCCTCTCTCTGGTGTTAGCAGCAAGTGCTGTCTCTCTGCTAGGAGAGGCTGTAGGGCTGACCTGCAGTGGTCCAGGCCAATGCTCTACCTCTGCCTGAGATGGTGCTGAGGTGGGGGAACCACTATTAGAGAACTTAGGACGGTGTCACACACCCCACTCACAGGGCTAAGAGCTGTGTCACACACACACACACACACACACACACACACACACACACACCACTCACAGGGGACTTGAGGACTGTGTCATACACACACACACACACACACACACACACACACCCCACAGGGGGCTGAGGACTGTGTTTTACATGCACACACACACACACACACACACACACACACACACACACACACACACACCACTCACAGGGGGCTAAGGACTGTGACACACACAACCCACTCAGGTTTTTCAGATCATGCCAGGTCATGACCAGCAGTTGGCTCCATCTCCTGAGTCAACTGGCTTGTCTTACACAACCATGCCCTGACAACGGCTCTGGAGCTTTCTAAAGCTGAGAGCGGCTGCAACCTCCTCATTAGGCACCTGAGCTTTTAGCTTGGAAGTTTTCTTGAACTTTGCTGATTTGCAAACTAATGGAAAGAAACAGGAAAAAGAGTGAATTAACTATGGCCTTTTGGCAATCATTAATTTCACCAACTACTCTTTGGAAATGAAAGGCTGGTACAGTCAAATATCAAAAGGCTACAGCAAAAAAGAGCTGCCTCTTATCAAGGCAAGAGGGCATGGCACTTAGTCGTTTGCAGTGCAGGTATGGCTTGGGGGCAGAGGCAGTCATGATGCTGTTGGGGGCTTTGGAATGCCATGCTGATGAGAGCTTTGCCCCATAGTTGAGGCTAGAATACAGCACCCGAGGAGGGTAAGCCTGTCTCCTGTGTGACTACTGTCAGCCTTGGGGGTCCTGTTCTCAGAGTGGGCAAGGAGAGGCATCCATCACAAGGCCACCGGGGAAGCTCTGATGAGTCTACATGATCTCCCATGTTTCTTAGTTACTTAGCATAGGGAAAGGGCAACGTGGCTTCCCCACCTGTAGAGACTGGATGTTTGTGCCTTCTTTTCCATCATGGATGGAAACCTTAGAAAGCATGACAGCAGGCTGGCCCTGAACTGTATTCTGCTGCTCTTACCTTCCAAATTCAGGAATGCGTCACCATACCTGGCCTCCTTCATCTTTTTAAGGTATTTTGATTAGTGTTTTGTCAGAACAACAGGACAATAATATAGAGAAATGCATTGTTGCTGTGAGAAGCCTGGCATGTGGCCTTTAGGCCTTCAAACTAGTTTGTGGGAGGACTGTGTAAGAGTTTGAAGCTGTGGCTAGAGCAGTCTTTTAGTGCTGTAAGCAGAGCTCAAAGGAAGATTCCAGTGGGGACTTGAAAGCCCCAGATGATGACCGGAGTGTGGATCGTGAAGGCTGAGTTCATGAGGTCTCAGATGGGAAGGAGTCTGCCAGAAATTAATCTGGGTGCTATTCATTTATGTTCTGGCGATGCACTTGTGTGCATTTTGCCATGCTCTGAGACTGTGGGCTGGGAAAGTAAATTTATCGGAATTTAGTAAAGTAGCTCAGCATGTAGGCTATGGCATGGTTCTTGTTTGCTGCATTTATCCATGTTTCTAGTGAGAATGAGGATAAAAGCAGAGTGGAAAGGTTTGGAAAACTTGCAGTTTGCCAAAGAAGTAAGTGAGTGTCAAATGGGGTAAAGAATGAGTGTGTGGCTGCTGACACTTCTAGGATGTTAAAAGAAAGAGTGCCTCATAGAGGGATAGTGGAGAAGACTCCTCGAGGACACCTTAAGGATTGGCTGGACCCTGCTCATCACTGGCATAAGGGTGTAAAGATTTTCATGAGATGGAAGACTTTGCTTTGAGAAGAGAGCCCTGGGGCTCCCTCCCCACACAGGGTCCTCTAGGAAGCTGCTTTCTCAGGAAACATGTTACCATGTTACCAAGCACTCATGAGCTGCTGCTGCTGCTGTCCAAGGGGGCCCAGCTCCTGAGGAATGACATCTCAAATTGTCCTTTGGTCTCCACACGGACACACATGTATACATGCCCAATCATGTGCAGCCAAACACACACAGGCAATACACATATGTACGCATACAATAAAATCGAGACACACTGAATGACCCTGTGCATACAACGATTGTGAGATAAAGCAACAACAGCAGTGGGGAAAGTTTAGTACTTCGCTAGGATGATGACACAGTGAGATAGCCCATTGTGGCTCCACAAAACAGTTCACAGGATAAAACTGCACTGGCAGTCATGGATGCTCATGCATGTGCACGAGCATACACCACACACACACACACACACACACACACACACACACACACACACACACACACACAGTGTGGTGCCCAGGAAACTAAATAGCCTGCTTGTATTGTACTGATTAGAATTTCAATGACTATAGAAAGGTTGAAATGTTGCAAGACCCAAGTTTTCTTGGGACGTCTTCTGCACTCTTGCTAGCCATCTATTACTCTCCTCTGTACCCCACCTAACATCTTTGTGAGCATTAGGCAAATCCTTTGGAATGTGCAAACAGGTTCCTAGTTTCCAGCCAACCAAGAGGTGAAGATGTTGTTAGTAACACCCTTATCCACCTCTTGCCTTTGCTGAAACTCCCTTGCCTAATGCTCCCACCAAGGTATTTAGAAAATGCCTTGATTTTTGACTTTCTTTGTTATAATACAACCTCCACCAAACTGTTGCCACTCTAGGACGTGGAATTTGAGGTAACCTAAATCTGTGTTCCTGGGCACCGCCACTCGTATTTGGCTCAAAATAAGCTGTTCCCTTTAAGGTAAGAGCTGTGATTCTGTTGAAGGCACACCTCCTGATTTGAATACTGTAGTCCTTATATATATATATGAGGTCTCTGTGTATTTCTTTGCAACTTCCTATGACTTATAAATTACTTCAAAATTAAATATTTAAAAAATGCCATGGGAGATTCATTACATAAATCATGTTTACTAAATGGTAGGGGTCCCAAGGAACAGTGAAACAAATACACAGACACGACGGGACAGTGTCACTGATGTTCACCCCACGGGACAGGAGGACTCAGGGCTACCCAGGCAGAGACTACTTCTCCCAGAATCCCTTGCAGCTAGACATAGTGGGACTAACTCCTGCTAAAGGGCTATAAGAGGACGCTCAGTACCAGGCTGGGTCTGGGGTTTTGGGTGCTAATGTTGGAAATAAGAGCAACAAACTCAAGAGAATAGTGGAAAAAAACAAACAAACAAAAAGCAGCTTCTAATACACGATTCTGCAGGAAGTGATAACCAGCATAGAGAAAAGACAAAAAATGGCTGCATGATGATTTGGGACAAGACAGTAGGGTTTTTTGTTTGTTTTGTTTTGGTTTTGGTCTTTTGAGATAGGGTTTCTCTGTGTAGCCCTGGCTGCCCTGGAACACTCTGTAGACCAGGCTGGCCCCAAACTCAGAGATCTGCCTGCCTCTGCTTCCTGAGTGCTGGGATTAAAGGCATGCACCATCACCATCTGGCAAGATAGTTTTTAAAGATCTCAGATTTTCAGAAATTCCTATCCTCATATAAGCTTCACTCATCTTCCCTCTCAAACTCCCCATCTCACCAGCCTAGGCTGTAGGGTTATCTAATGAATAACTTGGGGCTGAAACTGCCCCCCCTTTCTGATTGTGGGCTCAGTCACATAGCAGGGGCCAGCTGCCAGCCAGGGAGAGCGGGGCTGAGTGCTTGCTCCTTCTCTAATGAAGTCATACTGAACACTAACTGTAATGATCTATTCTGGCACCAGCATGTGCTCTCCAAGTGTTTCTCCCCTTCTGCAGCTGGGAAGGTGTCCTGACTCAGTTTCCACCATGCTCACCAAGGAAGTGGGTCCCCAAGGAACTGCCCAGAGTTCCTGTTCACTGCTGCTGGGGCTTTTTGGGAAGAGAAGTGCATAATCTTGAGACTCCATATTCTGACCTTTGCTGAGAGGACTAGCAGTTTCATAGCACACAGTGTGGCCTCGCTTCCCATAGAAGTTATTCATGTACCCAAAGGCTTGCAGAACTGCACACCCTGCTGCCTGGTTTTCCCCAGCTAGCAGAAAGGACTGCATTCTTTTCCTTGCTTTGTTTATTCCCATTACCTAATTCCCTCCAAAGGAACATATGGGTTCCTTTTGTAATTAAGAAAGCCTCTGACTGAGATGGGCGTGACAAAGCCCTGAGTCAATCTGAGTACTTGGTGAAGGCTATGGGCCCTGCTGGGCTCTCACTGCCTTCCTGGGCTGGCTCTGTAGCTTCTGGTTTCCCACACCCTCTCCTGCCCCGCTCATCTGTGCTTGGTGTCTGCTGTACCCATCCATCCTAGGAGAGGCAGGCCACTCATGGGTGAAGCCTGTGACCCTCGAGGCACTCTTGCCTCTAAGCAGCATGCCTTGTCTACTGGCTGCACTTCCTCCTTGGCCACTGGTCACCTCAAGGCTGCTGCGAGGAGGAACCTTGGTTTGCTTGTGAACTTGAAGGCTTAGCTCTTCAAGTAGTGAATGTGCATAGGAACCATAACAAATCAAAAAAATTCTATTTACGTATTTGTGCACATGTAGCCTATGTGTACCTGTTTGTATACGTATGCTCATGCACCCATGGAAGCAGAGGCTGACATGGGGTGTCTTCCTCTGTCCCTGATCTCTTCTCTTGCTCTCTTTCCATATCTATTTGTATGTATAGCATTTTATGTGTTTGTGGGCACACTCATATGTTTCTATGTGTGGGCTGTAGCATGTCATAGCATGTGTGTGGCAATCAGAGGACAGCTTTGTGGAATGACTCTCTCCATTTACCCTAAGAGTCTTGGGGATTGAGTTCAGGTCCTTAAGAGTTGGTGGCAGTTGTCTTTACCAGCTGAGCCATCTCTCCAGTCCTCCACCATACATTTCTTAAGACAACATCTCTCCCTGAATCTGGAGTACACTACTTTGGTCAGGCTGGCCGGCCAGTGAATTCCAGTGATATGCCCATTTCAGCCATGTTGCTTTGGGGTTATAGACATGTGTGTGGCTATGATGGCTTTCATGTGGTTTTCTGTGGGTTGAACTCGGGTCCTCATGCTTACACAGCAAACACTTGACCCACTGAGCCATCTCCGCACTGTGTTTTGGTTTTACTGAGACTGAGTATCATGATTTAGTCCATGCTGGCCTTGAGCTTCTGGCAATATTCCTGCCTCCCCTTCACCAGTGCTGTGATTACAGGTGTGAGCCAGCATGCCTGGCTGCAATTGAAGATTTGGTTGAGGTTCTCTTATCTTTAGTTTAGGGGCTGGGGAGGGTAGGATGGCAGACCCTGGAACAGCCCACTGTGCTAGGTATTGAGCCAAATTAGCTACCAAGTAGAGGACAACTAGTGTCTGGTCCTGGGGACTTGGGTGAGTTTTGCATATGTGTGGAAAAGCTCTAATGGCTGCTGTAGCAGTGCTGGCCAAGGTGGGACATGATTGGGTACAGTCTTTCCTGCCCAGCATAGGCCCAGGTGACCTCCAATCAACTTCAATGTGTCATTGTCGATATGAGGCCAGGGCACAATGTAGAAAGGCCAGTTTTCAATTTCTGTCTCTGCTGGACCTGGATGATGCCTCCTGTCAGGTTTGCAGGGGGTCCAGATCTCGGGAGAATTCTTCTGGCTGAAGATGTCCCTCCTCCACCCAACTGGGGTGACCTTAAAAGGCTCTCAATTTAGCATCAGGCCCACTCTCTGACACTCCAAATGTAACACCGACTTTGCGCATTAACACTGAAAGATCACCGTTTTGTGGTGTCCATGGTGTTAAGTGTGAAAACATCACTCGATACCAAAAGGCCAAATCCTGATTTAGTTCAGGGGAAAAAATCTGGACACCCTTTCACAGGCCAGTTTGCTCCAGTCTGTCAGTTGCTAATGGGTGCCAGAATAACTGGCCAGCAGAAGGCTTGGGGCAAAGGCCTGGCTACCCAGAGGCAGGATTCCAGCAGGTGGGCTGGACCCCAGAGGGAGGGAGCCCTCATGTCCATCATGTGTCAGTGTGGGAGACCCTCCACCAAGTTCCTCATCTGTAAAGTGGGAACTCCACATGCCTGCCTAGGATGGAGCCGGACAACATATATGGAACACTTGGTAGAGAAGAGACATTGACCTAGAGGGTCACGACACAGTACTATAAGATAAATGCCTTGCAAGTCTGGCCAGAGGTCACCCGAGTCCAAATCACATGAAAGGTCTGCTGTTGCCCAGGCTGGCCTTGAACTTGATATATAGCTGAGGATGATCTTGAACTTCTGACCCTCCTGTCTCTATCTCCTAAATTCTGGGATTATAGGTGTGTATCAGCATACCCAGGTTTATGAGGTGCTAGGGCTGCATGTATGCCAGGTAGGCACTCCACCAAGTGAGCCACACACAGCCCAAATCACAGACATGCAGGGTAGCAGTCACCCATTGCCTTTTAGCTACGGCCGGGGGACTGTCCTCTGCAGCTGTTTTTGGCTTCCTTTACAATCTACCCTCTGGGAACTGACCTCTATTTAACTTGAGGTTTTATGCCAACTTCAGGTCATTGTCTCCTTTCTATTTCAACAGCCAACACCCAGGTCATCTTACACTGAGCTCCAAGCACCAGGCATGCTGGGATTTCCCACATGCTGGACTCTGTCAAAGGCATTACCACTCTAACTTGCCTTCTCAGGATGGAAGGGTGAGACTATCAGAGATGGGAGCAGGCCCAACTCTGTCGTCTCCTTTCCTTCTTCCTTAATTAGGAAATGTAGAGAAACAGAAAGAGACCAGTAGTGCATGTGCACCCTACACACCTGTGCACCCTACACACATGTGCACCCTACACACCTGTGCACCCTACACACATGTGCACCCTACACACCTGTGTACCCTACACACCTGTGCACCCTACACACATGTGCACCCTTCACACATGTGCACCCTACACACCTGTGCACCCTTCACACATGTGCACCCTACACACATGTGCACCCTACACACATGTGCACCCTACACACATGTGTACATGAGCGCACGCGCGTACGCACGCGCACGTGTGCGCGCACACACACACACACACACACACACACACACACACACACACACACACTAAACACGTGTAAAAAAAGGAGAAAAAAGGAAGAAAATCAGAATAGCAGGCATGAATGACCTGGGACTCTACTGTCTTAGCCTTTATCATGGCTGCCTTACAGCCTACAAGTTTTGTGGGTGAGGCTTCCTTCTTGCACGCTGTATCACCAACCTTGCACTTCTAACAGAGGAAGTCACTTATCCACTGTCACACAACTAGCAGAAGGCTGGAGCACAGGTCCTGGGCCAGGTGACCCTGTTTCTTGTTCACCCTCAGCCTGTGCTACTGTTTATGGAATGCTCCTCTTTGGTGGCCACTTTTCCTTCTAAGCAAATCTGATTAGATAGGCTCCTATGATCCCTGGAAGCAGGAAACAACCATTTGTCCTAAAAAAAGGTGTTTGTGATGATGACAGAGGACACACTTGTTCTGAGTTGGAGTAACAGCCTGTCCAGGGCTGGATATGGGGTCTGCACGTGAAGTGAGTGTTGGAAACAGGCTGAAGCAGATTGGAGAGCTACAGAATGGGTGGGGATGGGGACCAGAGAGGCAAATGGTTCAACCCAAATAGCTTTCTCACAATGTGCCTCATCCTCACTGAGATCTCCAGTCCTCTGGGATGTTTCCACATTTGCACATCTTTGAAGGTGCTGTCTGCCAGCTGGCAGGCACTTGTCACTCTGCACAAGTCCCAACTTGGTCATAGCTGGTGTATTGCTGCCATATCACGTGAGCAGTGCACACCCTGGCACAGCACTGGGCCCACTGTTATTAGGTGTCTTTGGAAAGATCTGCGGTCTTGAGGCAGTGCTAACCCAGTGCTGTTTATTTTCCTTAAACCAATAAACAAGGGTCTTAGGAGACCATCGAGAGGAGGGTAGGATACATCTTTGAAGCTGTGTCAACCTGTGATGGGGGGGTGGTCTTTGGAAAGCATCTCCTACTAGACTGAACAGTCTGAGTTACGGCAGAAGAAATGGAAGGCATCTTTGATCTTGATGAACTATGGCGTGGAATGCCAAGGACCTCTCTGGCACACTCTGATTGACAAGCACACCTCTTACACCTCCCAAATGGGCAGTAAAGGAAGCAGTGTTCCTAGAGTAGAGGTCTTTGAGGCCCATGTCACAGTCACTGGGGTGGCTGGAGAGCAGAGACTGCTCATTCTGGGATCATGAGGGTAGCAGGGGTGGCCTGAAGGACTACACTTCTATAAGCTCCTGGCTGGCACTGGTGGGTTAGGGGCCCCGTGTTAAACGGCACTTCGGTATACAGCCCTCACTCAGTGACGGCTCAGAGGTAAGAGTAATGGGGTGTTCTTCCAGAGAAGCCAGTTCAGTTCCTAGCAGCCACATGGTAGCTCACAATTCTGTAATTCTAGTTCCAAGGTGCATGTGGTACACAGACATTCAGGCAAATCACTCACATATAAACCAAACAAAATCGTTAAAAAAAAAAAAATCCTGCCTTGGTTCCCCCCAATCAGATGGACAGGCGGGAAAGGGCTGGGTGGTCCTGGACCAGTTGGGAACTGTGCCGCTCTACTGTAAGGAAAGGCTTCGTTTTCTGTTTGATGTGGTGGTGTGTGCCCATGAACCTAGCATCTGGGAAAAACAGCTTAAGTTTAAACACTTATCAAGACAACTCTGACTCAAAACGAAAAGCAAACCCAAGAAACAAGGAAGGAGACGGGATAGGAGGAACAAGGGGGAGGGAGGGAGGGAGGGAGGGAGGAAGGAAAGAGAGGAGAGGGCAGGGGAGGGGAGTGGTTTTCCTGTAGGCTGGGCAGGGCAAGCCCTTCACAGGGAGCTCACCAAGCGGGGGTGCTTTGTTAGGAATACAGGATGCAGAGGGCCAACCAGCCAGATGACCTTGACCGCATTAGCAGCGTTTTAGCTCCCATGGGGAAGGCCCCCTCTCTAGGTACTTGTGGTGCTGACTCAATAGCGCCCGCCGCAGTCTGCAATTACTTCCTCAGAAGGAGCCTCCATTTGTCAGCACTGTGTCCCTGCCTGAAGGAAGCAGCAGTGGAGGCAACCTTACAAAGAATTGCCCCCCCCCCCTTTGAGACAAGCCCAGGCTGGCCTCTAACTCCCAGTGTAGCAGAAGATGACCTTAAACTCCGGATCCCCCTGTCTCCATCTCCTGTGGTGCTAGAGACCGAATGAGGGCTTGTGCTTGCTAGGGAAGCAACCAAGAGAACTACATGCCCAGCCCAAGGACTCTGCCTCAAGTGCAAACTCCTCTGGTTAAACTGAATGAAAGTCAGACATCATGTAAGAAGCCAGAGACAGAGCCTTGGCCAGTATAAAAGGTTTACTGTTTACAAAAATAAATTACAAAAACCAACCAAGCAAACCCCAACCCAAGAATAAAGGGTTCATTCCAGTAACAGCTCATGGAAACAACAGACCCAGGGGGCCAACTCACAGGGATGCCAGCACACAGAGAAGGAGCAGACCATCCTCTCATGATGCCCTGCCAATGGGTGACAGTTCTGCCAGCAGAGGGGCCCAGGCTGACAGACACTTGCGTGGTGAATGGATTGCGCTGGCCTGGGAAGGTGCTGGTGCTGCAGGCTAGGCAGTAGCTGGGCTGGGGTCATTGCCGGCAGGTGTCATGGAAGGCTTCCAGGGTTCGGAAGTCCCTCCATGTCGGGGGAAGGCCATCTTGCAGAAACTTCCCACAGCGCTGGCACGGGGCCTGGAACAGCTTTATGTAGCTTCTCAACCAGGTCTGAAAAAAAGACAGAAAGGAGAGAAAAGAGGCTAGGGAACTTCCCCAACTGCCCTTCTTGTAGGCCTAGTAGCCCAAAGACAGGACTTCAGCAAGCTTTGACCCTGGAAGACACACATGGCCTCATAGAAAAGCTGTCTAGCCCACAGCTCTGTCTCCCTGTGACTCAGTTTTGATGCCCCTGTTCCTCCCAAGGTCTTAACACAGAAATCCCCCTTTCAGAGCTGGACTGTTCCCCGAGGCGATCTGGTACCATCGTTGAGTTCCCTGTCATCTGGACAGCAGGCTCAGGCACAGCTGAGGAAGTGCTGGGAGACTCTGTACCAGGGTAATGTGCTCTGGGCTAATCTCATCTCAGAGGTTGTCCCTCTCTGTCATGGTGGGGCCTAATACAGCTAGGGTAGCCGCAGTGTCACCAAGTAACACAATAAGTGATAGTCACCCACCTTTGAGGTTGAGAGCTGAGGGCTCCCAGGCGTCATGCATAAGGATGAGGCTTGGGTAACTCAATTCTCCACCTCAAGGAGACTCACGGGCACCAAGGCCCAGGAATCAGCCCCACCGCCACAGGCAAGCAGTCCTGAGAGCCAGGCAAGTCACATAAGTCACTCCTGAAGGTATCAGTAGGACACTGCTCTCTGAAGGGGTTGATACAGGCAGCTCCCGAGAGCAGCTTTGGCTCTTCCACAGGCTGGGTGTGGGGTTTTGGAAATAAAAACAGGGAGGTGATTGGTGACTCCCCACTTCAGTCAAGAGCAAAGGGAACCTTGGTGTCACAGCATGTCAGGTAGACAGCCAGTCTGTAGTTCACTGAAGACTGTCATTGCTCACTCCTCAGCATGGGGAAGGACTCAATGGGCTTTTGTGGTTGAACAGCCAGCATCATCCTTCCAGCATCATGTAGCTCTCAAGCCACGGGTTTGCGTCTTGTGAGAAGTGAGCACCACTTCTCTCTAAGAAGCAGAGCTACTGAGCTCATGGGACAGTGAGCCGCCAAGCAACACCCCTTGAATCACTACTGCTCAGGAAGCCCTGCAGCCAGACTGGCGTGAGAACAGAAGTAGTTCCTGGGGCAGGGAAGGGCAATGGCTAGTGACTCCCAGGGACGCTATCCTCAGAGGTGAATTGGCTGCAGGTCTGTGGAAGCTGCACCTGGTGATTTGACCAGCCCTTGGGGAGATGCCCTGATGTATACATTTAAACACCTGCTTGTGTTAATCTGTGTTCTTGGTGACTGAAGACCCAGCATGCCATGCTGCCCTGCGCTCAATCTCATCTTGATCTCTTGCTCAGAGAATCGCGGGAAGACATGGCTTGGGGAACTGTAGAATCATCCCAGTCACTGCTACATGCTTAGAGCCATCTACAGAGCTTGGTGGATTAGGAGTGGGATAGAATCACTACTTGTAAGTTCTGGAAACTTTCAGAAGGCCACTTCTGTGGACACTGCTTGTTCAGCTCTGATAGAAGTCTCAGGGATTACTTGGGGCTGGCTCATCAGATCTCTCCTCAGCTGGAAGGCCTGACCCTCAAAGCTACTTACCATGAAGGATCTGACCACAACGTCTGGCATCTGGGGTAGCTGATAGTGGAGCAGGGCAGTGGTGGCATGGTCTGTCACCTGGGGATGAAGGACAGTGACCATTAGCCACAAGTTGCTAGCTTTATAAGCAACAGCCTTGCTTTGGTTCTCCTGCACCCCTCCTCCTCACATCCCAAATAAACTCTCAAATAGGAAAGTTAGTGGAGTCAGGACAGGGAGGAGGCACTGTAGGCAAGAGGACACAGGTCTGGAGACAAGTAGAGCGTGGAAGATTCTGGCAACTAAAAATCTAGACAGGAAGGACTATGGGAGAGGATGGTGCTCAAGGTTGGTGGGGAGAGGGTATCTCATCCTGTTTCCATGCTCCCAGCTCTCCTTGTGGGTCTGCCTCTGTCTAACTCCCTGAAGAATCTGTGTTTAGCCTCCTTGTGGGCACACCCCAGTCTCCTGACTCCTTAGAAAAGGTGGTAGCTAGGCCTGAGACCAGATGGTCTGAGGTCCCTAGGAGGCCAGTGACACAGGCACTGTCTCCTGGCCTTGATCCAGTCACTCACCTTGGGCATCAATAGCTCATCTTTGAAACAAAGAGGCTGGTCAAAGACCCCTGCAGGTCTGAACTGACTTGTATTCAAATTAATGGTTTATTTGATTGCCTTCATTAGACACCCTTAAAAAAATTAAATACATTTTCTTATTTACTTTGTGTGGTATGTATGTGTGTGCTCATGTGTGTGGTGTGTGTATATGTATGTGTGTGGTGTGTGTAAGAGCATGTGCTACAGAGTGGAGGTCAGAGGACAACCTCCGGAGTCAGTTCTTTTCTCCTACCACGTGGGTCCTGGAGATCACACTCAGATTGTCAGGCTTGGCAGCAGGCGCCTTTACCTGCTGAGCTATCTCCCTGGCATTGGAATTTCTTGTCACTACAAATATAGTTAAAAAACAAAAAGAGAACATGGCAGATAAAATCATTAACTTTGCGAACAAGAATCAACACAAGCCTAACACGCACGGACTTGTCGATTCCAGCCTCAGTGGGACACTATGACACACCAGCGGCTGGCAGACCAAAAGCAACAGTGAAGCAAACTGTCTGGGGCAATTGGGAGGACAGGTCTAGGCCAGGGGGACATTGAGGAATATCCTGAAGCTGTATCACAGGTATGAGGCCCACTCTGCAGCCAGGCAAGCTGGCCCAGGCTCCCCAGCTTCCAGAAGTTTAAGCCCAGATGGATTTACACCTAGTAGAGGGGGTTGTGGCATCATGCTTCATATGGCAAGGGAGAGGACAGGCTGACTAAGTTTTCTTCTTCAGCCAGGGACCCCCCACCCCCACTCTCCTGTTCAACACACAGCTTTCTCCCTGCCCTTGTTCTCCACCCCTCCCACCCACCCACCCACTCCCACTCTCCTGCTCAATGTGCTCTCTGCCCTTGTTCTATCCCGGCAGCCTTCCTACATGATGGCTCTTGGTTCATGCTGTGTCCCCAGGCCTAGAACCACAAGGCATACATACATATAGCAGGTGCCCAATGCATGTTTTAATTAAAGAGAGGAACTTGGAAATGCCCGCTCCTGGGGACACAGTACTGCTCTCCCACAGAGACATCCCTGGTGCCTGTGTTGCACAAGCCTGAGGAATTCTTTCCCCGGGTGACTTTCAAGATAAACGTACTTCCCCCCGGTGCCAGGCCTGCTTTTATTTTAAGCATCCTGACAGACAGCTTTCTAAAATGAGCAGTGCTTTTTCCCCAAGCAGTAGTAATAGCTGTGACATGATTGTGGTGACTGCTGGGGAGACAAGCGGGCTTGTCTCTTTTCTTAAAATGCCCACTGAAGCCCCACTGGCCCCCTGTCCCAGGGATGACTACTTCCCTGAGGCAGGTGCTGTCCACAGCACTGACCCAAGGAGGCCCTCAGGAGGGGTCAGACCCATCTGCTCAGCTGCTGGAGCTGGCCTGACTTGAGGCTGCCTTGGACTGGTGATCCAGAAGCAACGTCCAAGGCAGGGCTGCTCTGCTTGGGTGTGCAGTTTTATGTTTTCTTCTCAGTACAAATGACCAACATTTGAAATTCTGGGAGCCTCAGAAGCTATAGGGGTATCCTCACAGGTAACCCCATTCCTAATCTCCAAGTGTGTGCCCCCCCCCCCCCGCCCCCCAATCTAGGTGGCTGACATCAGAGTGAGCAGAGAAAGGTATTTCTGGATGAGCATGCCCTGTAGCTGGCCTGAGTGCCCCATGGTTTTACACTACCTGCTTCACTTATGGTAGCCTTTGGAATTTGTCAGTCAAGACTGTACCTACAAATGCCCCATCCCTTGAATGCAGCCCTGCATCCCCGTGGCTTCCTGAGCTTTACTTGAGCTCCTGTTTACTGGCCTGACAGACACGAGGTCCAGGGTCAGAGAGCTGCTCTTGCAAGTGAAGTGGAGGAGAGGCTTGTACACACAGCTGAGGTGTCCAGGCTAGCCCAGAGAATGGGTGGGCTAGTGAGAAATATCTTCTCCAGATATGGGGAAGCCAGGTACTATCTGACTTGGCATTAGATTCACAGGCAGGGAGGGCATCTAATTAGTCTGCCTGTTCCTGGCCTGCCATCTGGCCAGATCTGGCCTTCTTTTCAAAGGGTCCCATTTAAAGTCTTTTCTTTAACTGCTAAGTGGTGGTAGTTTTTGCTCTGGCACTGATGTGATCATTTAGGTTCTCAGTATCCCACTGATTCCAGCAGCATTTTAATAGAAGGAAACAAAACCAGTTGACTTCCGATTCTCCCCACTTCTTCCCCAGCCCTAGCCCAGTTTTTTGATCCCATGGTTGAACTCCCAGCACCGGGCAAAAATGGCCACGGGACACTGGCACAGCCCACCCACATGCTCTTCTGAATCCTCAAAGCCATGCTCCGCTGTCAGTGAATTTTGTTTTTGTTTTTCACTTCCAATAACAAAGTTGTGTTTTATTCAGCATTGAAGATGTGGAAAAACATGCCAGAACAACAAAAGATTGCTATCGGCTAATTTTGGGAGGGCCCAGGGTTGGACCCATTGTGCTGTAAGCTAATAATGTTCCTCCGGGAGATAAAAGCAGCCCCTCGGAGGCGCAGGAGGCCAGGGAAGAGCACTAATGCTCCTGAGAGAGAGGCCAAGGAGGATGCACTGCCTGCAGGTTGAGTGCTGGGCTGAAACAAAGCTTGTAAAAAGATCAAAGTGGCTGGAACCTAGGGAAAGGAGGGAGGGAGGAGAGGATGCAGAGTAAAAGTAACGGCAGACAGGGACTAGGCGGGGTACCACGGAGGGGCATTGGAAGGGAGAGGACTCATGCCAGGCTCAAGGTCCAGAGGCCTTGTTTCCCCTCACTGTAGGGAACCCCAGAGGCCTGGCCTGGCTCCTGGTGGGTCCCCATCTGGAGAGCCAAGGCAGCAAGCTGGGTTGACTGAAGTTTCCTCTGCCTCAGCTCAAGGCTGTAAAAGTCTTTGTGCACCCAGATGGAGGAGAGCTGAGCAAAGGGAGGGAGGAGGAACTCTTTCACGAGACCTTGAAGCAGCTGCCAGTCAACACTCTGGAGAGGGACTGCCAGTCAAAGCAGTCTCCCCAGTCCTCTGCCATACTGTGGTGCAAAGTTCCCTGAGCCTCCCTTCCAGGCTGGAGCTGTTAGCCACAAAGAAAGAAAGTGGTGCTGCGGCTAGTGCCTTACTGGGCTGCAGGCTCACTGCTCTCTCTATACCTGGGTCCTGCCTTTCCTAGGAGTGGGATGACCTTGGGCATGGACTCCATGGGTCAGAAGGACAGCATTTGACTTCACTCAACCCCCACAACAATGGCGGTAGAGGAACTGTTCCAAGTGCCGTTTGCAAGTCAGGGAACCAAGTTACCAGGAGCTCGGGGGTTCCATGGCTACTGTGTATGTAGCAGGGCAGGGCTTGTCCAGACCATGCTAACCTGAACTGAGGGTCAGGCTCTGACCTATGCCCAGGAGGCTCCCACTGCAGGACTTCTGGGGTGGACAAGTGTTCTGAGGGGTGCCAAATCTCAGGCCCTCTCCTCTCCTGAGGGAAAGTGGATATCACTCCTAGGGAGAGGCTGAGATAGGCTCCAAATCCTGGAGGCTCCTCCTTCCTTGCTGGAACCTCTGCCTACTTTGCTGCTAAGCGAGGCTCCCCTTTCCCATTGTCCTGGTCTGAGGGACAACTGAACTCACCTCCTGCCAGAGCTACAAGGGAGGGGCGGGGTGAGTAGGGTTGCAGTACCAGTGACTCAAAGGGTCCTGGTGTTGGTGATGCAGAGGCCAACTGTCCAGTAATGAGTATGAAGGGACATACTCCTTCCTCCCAGCCCAGGTGTCACAGTGACCAGAACATCAGGTAAAAAACAAAGGCCACAGTGGTGACTGAAGGAGGATTCAGAAAAGAGGAGAGCGGGAAACTTTTAGACTATCAGCACTCAGCACATTCCCCTGAAAGGGAAGGGTCTAGAAGGCCAGAAGATGATGATGGCAATCAGCAGCCAGGGGTAGAAACACCTACATGATTTATGGCATGTGCCCGCGGCTGCTGCACGGCTGTGTATTTCCTTCTGACCCCTCTCATTTCTACACAGCTTTCATTTGGGGCGTTGTTTTCTTTTTCTAAAACAAGAGGCCTTTGAACATCTGTGACCTGGGGATTAGCCTCAGGGGCTCAGAAACCTTCTCAGGTGGGAGGCCTCCAATCACTTGCCAGGAACCAGTCCCTTGAGGGGTGCTGCTTAAGCGCTCAGGATTAGGAAGCCCAGGCCACTAGGGGGCAGGATAGCAGGCCAAGGTGAGTTGTCCTCAGCCTCCAGCAACCCTCCATCCAATGCTCCTCCTAAAGCAAGGA
Organism: Cricetulus griseus; assembly: GCF_003668045.3. Classification (NCBI taxonomy): domain Eukaryota; kingdom Metazoa; phylum Chordata; class Mammalia; order Rodentia; family Cricetidae; genus Cricetulus; species Cricetulus griseus. The sequence continues at coordinate 141,172,262 of NC_048599.1, read as the reverse complement.
CTACTGAACAGCCTCTTACCCACAGAGCCAAATGCCCAAGGCTGTCCCTGTCAAGCTGGGGGGCTGGGGCTTCCCTCTAGGCAGCACCGGCTGGTTTCCGCATGCCTACTGTAAAGGTGGATGTGACTAGGCAGGAGGGTGGGGATCTGGAAAGACCAGGCTGTCCTCCTTCCTCCCCTCCCCCCACCATGGCCTGGTCCTGCAGGTCCCCTGTCTAGGTTTCAGCAGCACTCACACTCCCTGACCTGATGAGAACCAGGAGAAGCTCTCCTCTGGCCCTTCCTGGGTGACTTTAAAGCCTTTTCTTTTTAGAGAGGGTCTTCCTCTCCTGGCCTGGAACTTACTGACAGGGATCCGCCTGCCTCTGCTTCTTGAGTACTGGGACTAATGGTGTGCACCACTATGTCTTTTTTAAAAGACAGCAGATGCCAGATGGCAAGTAGTGCTAGGTTTCTGCCTCATTCCAGGTGCCTACCCGATACTTTGATGTGAAGCCATCTTCACAAGACCCTGGTTCTGCTAACCTGTCCCTAGCTCTAGGTTTCACCAAGGTCATGGAAGCACCATGACCGTGTGCTGCCCATGTGCTCATGCCAGTCCCCCAATCTAGAGAGGTGAAACCGACCTTAGGAGGGCAGAGATGCTTTAACACTGTGCATGGGTCAGCCCCGGCATCTGAGCGCCTCCAACAATTTTAACAATAGCCATCCCACCCTTGTGGAGAGGAGCCCCAAACAATGCTCAGGAGCCAGATATATGAGAGCTTGACTTGTTAAGGGCTTAAAGAGATAGAAGTGCCTGCAAGCAACCTGTACCAGCTTTAGGATGAATACTGAAGGCAGTCTTAGAAGTCTCCATTCTATGAAAAGAGGACTCACCATTATTTCAAAATTGGAATGCTCTGAAGTCCTGAAAGTAATGTTGGGGGCCATGGGAATGCTGCAGACAGAAGCTTCTAAAACGAGGTGGGTGGGGTGGGAGGGAAGCAGGGGATTTACCACTTATTATGCAGCCCTAGTCTCTAATCGGAGACAGGATTTGTGTGCCCTGGGCTCAGCAGGCCTGGGGTCTGAAGAGGAAGCACTGAGGCCCACAGGGACGGGGATTACTCAGGCAAGATCGATACTCTACTTTGTGTGATGAAGGAGCCATCTGCATGGGCTCTGCAGAGCTTATCACTGTCACTAGGGCCAGGTCATGCTGGCCTGGGACAAGATGAGCAGGCTTGCTGGGTCAGAAGGGAGAGGTGGAGACACACCCGCTGCCCCATCAACCTTCAGATCCCTGTGCACCTTTGGGATCCAGCCCTGCGATTGAGAAGTGAGAGCCTGCGGCTGCAGTGTTCTTTACAGTCTCTGGCAGGTGCAGACCGGCTATTCCAAAAGTGAACATCTGGGTGGGGAGTTCTACACTACCCCCTAGAGTGACAGGCGTGACACCACTAACGTCTGGAAGAGGCCTCACTCAGTTCCCCAGACCCGGACACAGACTGGCTGTTGATGGCTTCCATGGTCGGCTGTGTAAACACCCAGGCATAGAATGCAGGGCCCCCGATCCCAACCTTGCCTCCTTTCAGCTCGCAGACAACACTGTAGCAGCTGGTGAGCCTGTCTAACCCACCATAGCTGTCTGACCCTGTCTGGAATGCTCCTTTCACCAAGCCCTTCCAGTCTTGACATGCAGCATGGTGGTTACCTGTCCTGACTAGTACCTGGCACTTAGCGGTAAGCTCCCGTGTGTGTGGGGACTTAAGCCTGGCACTATCCATGCCTGAGACCAGATGTCCCTGTCTCCAGGCTGCACTCTTTGGGAATAAGGCCACCTGGGCTGCATTCTTGTCCCTGGGCCAGCTTTGGACATTGGAGAGCAGCGTGTCTCTGTACTGGGCACCACTGACATAGTAGGACCCCAGACTAAAAGAGATTAAGTGGGAAGGTCTCAGGCAGCTGGAGGGGAGGGGAGGGGAGGCAGCCTGTGGGATGGGAGGAGAGCTGAGGAACCAGTGAGAGCAGGGCCATCTCACTCCTCTTGGAGACAGGGAACTCTCCAGGGTCCTGACCACTATGCACTTCCACATAGCAGGGCTGAGGGCACATGGTGGGTCCTTGACATTTTTTTCAGGGTTAAGGAATTGAGGCTCTTCATTAGATGAAAAAAGTTTAACGCTTTCCAGATGGTAAAATGCCAGATTGTCTCTGGCTGCCAGCAAAGTCTTGGCCTAGAGGCACCTGAAATGTTCTGCTTTTACTTGGTTATTTCTGCAGTTGACACACAGTCATGCCTATTTCTCCATCAGATTTGCAGCAACATTGTGGAGTCAGGACCAGTGCAGCCACTTCAGGCCACATAGGCGTGGTGTCACGTCCTCTTAGGACAGTAGGCACTATCCCGGGTCCTATCAAGTTGCTCAATGAGTATAGCTGGGAGCTGTAACTCTTGCATATTCAGAGGAAGAGGTAACAGGGTCAGAGAAACACAAAGATGGAGGAGGCTTTGGTGGGAGTGGTTGGGCTTTTCATCGTGGCTGGATCTTCAGCTTAGTTTACAAAAATACCTCCCCTAAAACGGGGCCATACACATAGACTGCTGCAGATTCCAGGTTCTGTGGTTCTTAGCCCCTGGGATAGCAGCAGCAACAGTATCAGCAGCAGCAGCACAGAGCACACACTTGCTAGAAAACTTAGTGTCAAGCACTTCGACACTGATGCTCTTCACAACATGTACCTCACGAGGGAGGTGTGATCTGTTTTGCCTTTTTGCAGAGAAGGAACTGAATTTACAGAGGACAAATTCTTGGCCTGAGGTTGCACAGCCTATGCTCTAAACTACAGGGTCTGCTGTGAGGAAGAGCCAGGAGCCCTGTGCAAGAGAAACTGGCCAATAGGGAGCAGAGGGAATGGAGGTGGCCTTCCTTGGGAGGAAGGGGTCACTGCCACAGCACTTCAGAGGCAGAGTTGTAGGGACCACATGTACACAGAGGTTACCTTCCATGTCCTGCCTATGACATCAGTTCACCTCACATCATACTCTCTCCAGTAGAGATGAGTTATGGGAAGGCGTGGCCAGGATCTGACCACCTGCAGATGGCTCTTGCTGAGGAGTCACCACAGGGAGCATGACAGGAAGCAGCCAAGCTTGGAGTATATGGATCAGCAGTGCTAGCTGTTTGAGCTGTGGGATGGGGTACCTAGGAGTGGGAGGGACCAGTCTTCCCAGAAGTGACTGTGGGCTCTGATGGCCTGTCCTGTGTCCCTTCACTTCAGGAAGACAGGAGCTATCAAGATGACGCATGGCTGCCCTGTGGCCCCTCTAATGGCAGAAAATCACAAGCCATTCCTGGGGTATGTTCAAGCAACTCAATTGTCAAAGAGGCCAGGGGGCTGGCCAGGCTTTCCTGGGTCTCTTTGCTGTACAGAGCTGCGTGCATGTGAACTCTTGAGCCGTGACTGCACTACTGTGCCCAGCGGGGAGCCTGAAGGAAAGGGACCTGGGTTTACAAGAGGAAACCTGTTCTGAGAATAGACTTAACTTATGGGTAGGGAAGGTGGTGGCAGGGACTCTCTGGCAGCCAGCCCAGCCCAAATACTTCTTTCTCTTTTCCTTGGCTCCCAGGCCTGGGCTTAGTTACCCATTTGATCTAGACCAGTTGGTGGCTGAGGGCATGGCACCCTCTAAGATGACCATGGGACCACCTACCTCTCTTTTTGCTAACTCATCAGCATACTCCTAGGTACACACCTAGCTACCTGCTCATCTGTCCTGGTACTTGTGAAAGCTGTCCTCTCAACTGTCCATTTGGGACACACTTGTGAAGCAGCAACAGGACACACAGACACAGAAGGAAAATAATGCTATACTGAGCTCCTCATTGTGCTAGCGGAGGGTCCCTCTAAGCGTGACAGCCTCCCTGGTACAAGGGCTGGGTAGGGTGTGGCCCGAGAGTCTCACTTCAATCTCTACTTCCCCAGGCCTTCAGGTGTGGTGTCCTGATAAGGGGGAGGGGGGGTCTTGGTTACTTTTTTTTTTTTTTCTGAAGAGAAATGTAGAGGAGATTGGCATAGCAGGGCCAGTGCTCAGGTCACATTTAACCCAGTCTCACCGGATATAGGAGGGCTCTTATCCTCTGGAAGTTTCTTGTGTTGGCATGGTTATCTTCCAAGGACTTAGAGCTAGCATGGACTGGATATGAGGGGCACTATGGGAAGGTGCTGAGTCACGCAAGGCACTCAGTGGACACAGCCTCCTGTCAGAGTCTCCTGGGCTGACTCAGCCTGTTCACCAGTAAAGTGCCTGACGGATGCCCAGTGGCATTTCTGAATAGAATGTCTTCAGGGAAGGCCCTGTCTTTCACATCAAAGAATGAGTGCGTGAACAAACAAGGGGATGAGGGTGATGGCACCCCGCTGGGCAACCCACCTGTCTACTGTGGTGTGGGACTTGATGGGCCATGCACCCTTCTGCTGCCTGTGGAACAATGGCAATGGTTAAGAGTCTTTGGTGGCCACATGGCTGTGTTTTGCTCCCTACCTCCAGGTGGAGACCCCCAAGGAGCAGGGGCTGGCCCCTCAGAGACTCTTTTCCTACCCCCCACCTCCTGTCTGGGCACTTAATGCAGTGTGTGGCTGCAGACTGGCTCTTACTCCTCCCAAGTTGCTGGAGGAAAATACACACTGTTTTGAAATGAGGGGGTTAAAGATCAAAACAGTGAGTGCCCCTGCAGAGTTTAAATGCCAGGAAAATATGAGCTTGCTTGAAGCCTTGCTGGCTCTGTGATTCTGGCCTTTCAGAGGGTCCCCTTATTTCTAAGTCTCATTCTCTGAATCCACACTGCTGGAAACTTGCTGGCTATAAAAAGCTGCTTCACCCTAGGAGGAAGTGCAAGGTGCCTCTGGGGTAGTGCAGTAAATGACAGGCACCTGTTGGCAGCCATAGCCTCACAGCAAGCTGTCCCCCAAGCAGCCACTGCCTTGCACTTGGGTACAGAGTCTAATGAGTAAGATAGAAAAAGGCTTGCTGACAGTCAGTGTCCACAGACAAAGAGACACATTTTACTCCTCATGACTAGTGTGCTGCAGAGCCACAGGGGCTGTGGCTCTGACAAAGGGACTTGGGCAAGGGCCTCTGGACAATATAACAGTGGCCTGCCCTTGCTCCTGAAGCAAAAAGACGTGGGTAAGCCTGCTTTGGCTCAACAAGGTAGTCAGTCCTCTTCTATCCAGAGGGAAAGAATGCAGGGGTTTCCTGCCTTCCTAATAGCACCTGAACCATAAACAGCACCTGAACCAAAACAATGGTACCAGGAAAGGGAGTCCTTGGGTGCCATCAGAGCAGTGGGGGGGGGGGGGCGGGAAGGGGGTAGGGGTAGGGCTGCAAGCTGCTTGCAGTGGTTAGGGAGTCTCTGCTCAGAAGGTAGACTAATGCAGTCTACCCTGAGGTCCAGCTCTTTGGGAAGTGGGTGATGCTGCTGGAGATGTCCCCTTACTCAGGACACAGAACCTCCTTGCCATAGTAAGCTGTCCTCCTGATGCACGGGACACTATTGCACTGGGCTGGGCTTTTCTTAATAATCTGCCATTGAATGCATGCATGCTGGTCCACTGGGCAGGCATAAGCAGGCTGATGAAGTACAGAAGAATCATCTCTATGCTGTCAGCTGGCATCCACTACTAGAGCATCAATAAACATACTCCACATTAAAGTGGGGGACAGGAAAACAGAAGTGAAAAAGACTGGATCCTAAAAAGCAGTTTAGAAGGCTACCAATCAACCCTGTTCTCTGGTGCAGACTCTCAATACTAGCCATCACTTTGAGGGTTGTGCCAGACAGAACTGGTCTTGCAGAGTGGCCTCAGCTCTGCCTTCGATGTGGGGCCTGACTGCAGGAAGAGAACGGAAGTGGGGCAGAGTATCAGATGCACCTTCCTCATGCCACCAGCCTCTTCTGCGAGCATGGAGTACAGGCTCCTTGATGCTACACCATGCACACCCATTCATTCCATGGGGCATGATTAGTTGGCGCTTTACTCAGAGGGTTAAGCTGGATTCTGTAGTACATTATTTTCTCAGATATCCTTTCATCTGACAGTACAGGCAGTCTCCTCTGGCAGGCTCTCTCCCTGGGAGAAGAGAGACCTCACCATTACCTGTCTTTACTTCTAACAAGAAATCGGACACCTGCACAGTGGTAGTCTTTAACCCAGGGCAGGTCAGCACTGGAGGTTAATCACTGAGATATAACAGAGCAAGGGAGAGAGGACAAAGAAACCCACAGGGTCTGGGCACGTGGAGGAAGTACTGCTCTACTTGGGTAAAACACCACCACTTGGGATCAGTCCATTCTCACTACTTCAAACACACCATGCAAAGTACAGAGGAGACTGGCAAGTACCTATAAATCTCTCCAGCTGCCCTCATAGTCCATTTTAGACTCTGCCGCCGCCGGGTATGTCTGTGGGCTCAGACAAAGATTGGCATGTTGTTTCCAGGGAGGGGTAGGTAAAAACATGGTAGCACAGTCTAAATCTGTGCTTCAGAAAATCCCCATTTCATACCCTGCCTGGGTTTCTGATAAGTTTCCAATATGCATGAAAACAAAAAGAAAAACAAAACAAAACAAAAAACAAAACCAACTCACTTGGCACAGAACAGTTTTTAGGAAAGCAGGGCAAGGGGGCCCCACTTGAAGGGAGGGTTCACTACCAAAGACTAGGCCCTGGGCTGCAGGCTTCCAGGCTCCAGGGCTTGAGAAGTCCTGAGGGCCATTGTGGGGCATGGAGAATAAATTCATTGCCATGCCACAGAGGGCATGAAGGGAACACAAACACTGGTTTTAATGAGGCTGACTCTTCTAGCAAAATAAGACCCCAATAGTGAGTGGTTTTCCTTCTTCTTTTCATAGTCAACATGTAGGGAAAATTGTCAAGAACAACACAGAAAATACCAGTGTTTGTAGCTGAGATGGTGTCTGTGCTGCCCAGGACAGCCATGTGAACACTCTCAGCTTGGCAACTTAGCAAGAGTGCAGAGCCTGCACAGGTCCTAGGTACTGAACATGGCAATCACAGTTTCATCCATTTGGCTCTGGACCTGGTTATGTGACACTGGGGACACTGGGGTGAAGGAATGCATGTGGAGCCGTACAGTGGGGAGACACAGTTTTTCCCACTCATATAGCCCAGGCAGTAGCCTGTGCAGGAGAGGATGACCTTGACTTCTGATCCACCTGCTTTTGTCTCCCAGTGCTGGGCTACAGGTGTGTGTCACCATGTCACCCAGGGCTTTGTGCCTTCTAGGCAAGCAATCTACCTAGGCTGAGACACAGCCCCAACCTTTCATTTTCCCCCTCACTTTTTTTTTTTTGGTTTTTTGAGACAGGGTTTCTCTGTATTGTTTTGGAGGTTGTCCTGGAACTTGCTCTGTGGACCAGGCTGGCCTCGAACTCACAAAGATCCGCCTGCCTCTGCCTCCCGAGTGCTGGGATTAAAGGCATGTGCCACCAATGCCCAGCTCCCTCCTCACTTTTAAAAAAGCCTCTGAGTAGCCGGGCGTTGGCGGCGCACGCCTTTAATCCCAGCACTCGGGAGGCAGAGGTAGGCAGATCTCTGTGAGTTCGAGACCAGCCTGGTCTACAAGAGCTAGTTCCAAGACAGCCTCCAAAGCCACAGAGAAACCCTATCTCGGAGAAAAAAAAAAAAAAAAAGCCTCTGAGTTAAGAAAGTTTATACCTAAAAGCATTCATGGTTTCCCTGTGCCTCCGGAGAAAAAAAACTTACCTTCTGAAACACTTGATAGTTGGATTTGGACCATATGTCAAGCTGTAGGGGGAGAGAAGAGAATCAGCCATCAGTTTCAGTTAACCCAAGAAAACAACAGCAACAGAGTTGGAAAGGGACCCAGGTGGAAAGGCCTTCGATAACCTGCTTAAGTCTCTCTTCACCCACCTCCAGGTGACTTAAGAAATGACGTGGGTCACCAAGCCCAGCCATGGCTGAGTTTCCTGCTCACTGTAGAACCTGATTCTTCCCGAGGTCTGGAATCCCTCAAGGTGCCAAGTCACCCCATGCTCTTTGTCTGCATTGTCCTCACCATGAGCTTGTGCATGGCTCCTCTTGGACTGCCTTCAAAGTTCAATGTCACCATAGTCAGGAAGGCTTCCCCCAGTTACATATGAAAATATTATTCCCGACACCTACTTTCTTTGCTCTTTGAAAAGTTAGAGGTTTTCTAACCTAAGGACTGCCTGAAGTACTACTATTTCTTTGCTCCTGACTTGGTCTATACAGAATGGGAGCTCAGTGAGGGCCAGAGCCCACTTGTGAGCCAGTTTTTTTTTTTTTTTTTCCCCAGCATCCCTACTGGAACTGGCTGGGTTAGGAGGCTCTGACCTAAGGAGACTCACTCCATTGCACAAACAAGGAAGCACTAGGCCCCAGATGCGATGTGGGCAGAGTTCATGGAAACCAGTCCAGTTCCCCACACATTGGGGTCTCAGTGGCTTATTCTAGTGGAAATCATGCATGCCATCTCACTGTTTCAAGACTTCAGAACAAATGGTGAATGGCAAACCCAGAATTATCCCAAGACACAGACTGCAGGAGCTGGGCTGCCACTTACAGATAATGACAAGTAAGGAAGCCTCTGTGTGTCCCAGAGGTGCTAGACAGGTGACTTTAATATAATGAGGTCAAGAGCTGAGCAAATAGAAATGCCCAGTGAATGGTCTCCTGGACCCGCCTCTGGAGTTGACTGGTGGTCAAGGTGGAAGTCTGACCCAGGACAGCTCAGGCCTGTGTGCTTTTGCATTGATTTGCAGCACTAGGGCACACAAGAAGTGGCATGTAGAACATGCCTCTGAGCCACAGGAAGTGAGTGCTGCACTTGACCCGGCTACTTTAGAGTCCTTTCTGTTCTGAGGAAACACCACAAGGTGGTTTTCTGAAGAGTCCTTGGACATTAGAAGTTGAATTGCACCCATGCACACACTCCTTCTCCCAGGTCCTTCCCAATTGTGACTGGTTTCTCATTAATTCTCAGGCTCTGAAGGGTAGCATGGGTGTAAGGGCTACTTGCAGGATGGCTGGACTCTGCCTGGGGAGAGCAGAGCGGGGCAGCCCAGCTCCAGAGCTGGTAGACAACCCGGATCTTTGGTGACACATTCATGTATGTCACTGGGAAAATGTACCCCACCACCCATGTCAAATCCCTCCTGGTTCTCCATAACTCCCTAAACAGCACATCCCCAATACCAAATTGTACCTCCTGTTCCAGAGAGGCAACACCAAATTCCAGCCTCTGTCCCCTTTAAACCAATAGATGCAAAGAAGAATTTGAAACATCTCCAGGCATTAGAGATTGACAGTGTGTCAGGGCAGAGTGACAAGAATAACTCTGCCAGAAGCCTCAGATACAAAGGGCATCTGTTACTAAGCCTGATGACCTGGGTTCAACACTCAGTACCCTCTGCATGTGCATTCTCATGTGTATAAAAAAATAAGTGTAAAAGAATACACAGTTAATTCTCCACATTGTCCATTGTGTTGGGTGCCAGCCCTATGTAGGAGAAGTCAGGTCAGGTGACTTCAGTGCAGTGGTTCAGCTCAGGGTTTAACAAATGTGGCATTTAAAGACTGTCGAGGGAACACAGGGCGAATGAGAATGACTTTTCATCTTAATTCTACCCAAACCACAGTGCCAGAGACTTTAAATTGATGTTTTAGGAAGAGCAGCATTGGTGCTGGAATTTGAAGAAACTTCTCTCTCTTCTAGTTTCCAATCTGCAGGTCTCACTGTTGATGCCTCCTACCCACTCACACCACACAACACATTTCAACAAGGATACCAGTCACAAAGATGCAGAGATGGAAGTTGCACACATTCATAGCTGCAGATTTTACTTCAACAATTATCTTAGGAGACCTTCAGTATCTACAAAATCTTTAAATAAAAAACCACCTTGAGAGAAAAGATCAGAGGCTTAATTAAGAGATGGACTCTGTAGCCTAATTGTGGATTCTCAAAACATGCCTCTTTTTTGAAAGGTTTAAATATGCCATTCAGAATGCTAGGGGATGATTCTACCATCTGGGACAGCAAGGTCTTGGACAATACAGTCCATTTATCTGGCGCACATGGCTGAGAAAGGGACCTGGAAACAATGGGCTCTCCCTTTGCTGGGAACCTGCGGCAGGTGGCTTATACTTATCTTCCGCTAGGTTTATGCTGGAGAAAGCTGTTTAAATGAGCGTTCTGGAGTCGATGCCCTGTCTCTCCTTAGGGCTAGGGAGAGCTCAGAAATTCATTTCAGGAAGCCAAGGCTGAGCTCTGTGAATATTTATTAGCTCTTGCTTATTCGCTGCAAAGGCAAGCATTGTTAACATTTTTTTTTTTTTCTGGTTGCAATATTAAAAAAGGGAACCTTATGGAAGCTGCAAACCCTCAGCTCAGTGAATAAGACATTATACTGAACTGGGGTGTCAGGAAAAGAGTGAACAGTCCCTCAGAACACTGGGCAATGCTTGAAGGATTTGAAAGAGCCAAGTCAGCCTCTTGGAGCCTGGTGGATGAAGCTGCAGTTCCAGAGGCAACTAGGGGACCTGGCATTGCAGTGTGTTCAGGTGGGAGTGGGGTCTATTTTCAGGGGTGTGAAATGCCACCCTGTAGATGAGTGGGTGCCCATGTTTGTTCTCAGGATAAACACCAAGATGTTAAAAAAAACCTCTACACCTAAGGCAAGGTCACGGTGTCCTTGCTGATCTCGTACCCCTACTGCAGTTGCAGAGCCCTCTTCCAGTTCTGACACACAGAAATTGTTTCCTATTCACAGATGAGGAAACTGAGGCTCAGAGACCATCATGGCTAAGTAGTGGAAAATTTGAGAGCAGGCCATGAGAGCAGGTCCAGAAGCCCACGGCTTACCCTGGGAGAAGGCTGCCTCTCCCTTGACTTCAGAGGGGATGTAACTTGGGGGGGGGCTCTACAATGTCACTGACCCACCTCTCTGGCGGTGCTCCTGCAGAGTTCAGCCTCACAAATCCATGCCAGGCCTGCTGCTGTGCCAATCATTGCCGCTAACATTCATTTAGCAGTATGTGAAAGTGCTGGCAGCTTATCAGAAAGTTATCAATTCTTTATTTCATTTCAAAAGGCGGCACACACAGAGAATTTTAAATGATCTAAAATGGACACTTCCAAATGAAGCTCCTAAGCCGCAGCGGGGCCTCAACCTCTAAAGAAAGCCTTTAAAGGGATGCCTGTCTTGCAAGGCCAATGGGTGACAGACGTGTCAGTCTGGGTGAAGGATACAACTGGGCACCACAGAAGCATTTTTCTTCAGCTGCCCAAGTTTTCAGAGCCATGGAAACTTCTGTGTGGTCATCTTCTTCAGTCTGCCCACCCTCCCAGAGGAAGAGAGGAAACGAGACTCACCAGGAATGCAATGCTACAGCTCTATTATTCTTCAACTTTTCACTTTCAATCAGGACATGCATTTGTTACTAAAAAAATTGCTGAAAGCACAACTTCAGGGCACCCTCTGCAAAGGAGCCCAGCTGGAGTCATCCCCTTTCCCAGCTCTCACCCTTCTCCCCAGAAGTAACAAGAGGCCATTTTTCTGAAGGTCGTCTGAACAATTTCAAAGGCTATAACAAATCAAAATGTTCCCTGCATCTAATATCAAACGGGGCTGATGCCAACACTTATTAGAGAAATCAGATTCAAGCTTCCCCCAACCCCCTCGACCCAAACACACACACATATCCAACTTTGAAGTGGGAAGAATGCAGGATCAGAAATTACCCTGGAGACAGCTCTGGCTGTCTTTGAAGGCTCCCTTTGATACCGCCATTTCTTCTCCTCTCTTACGCTCCGAGGCTAAAAGCTGCCTTTTTTTTATTGATATGGGGTAATTAATGAAGCTATAGCATTAACATAACCTAAATCCCCTAATAAGATAAATTCAACTGAGACAGTTGTATTTTTCCATCCCCTAAGTCTGACTGATATAAAATCAGGACAATGGGCAGGTGTTCCACACCCTGCCTGTTAGCATGCTGAGTCACGGCCTTCACTCCCTGATTACAGTGAGTAGTGGTTGGTAAGTCTGAACAGCAGTTTTATTCTTAGAGGAATGAGGCTACCAGTGCCTGATATCAAAAATATGCATCACAGGTAAAGAGACAGGGCATCAGGGAGTGGCTGCTACAGCAAAGTGCAAGGTGACAGTGTGCTGGGATGGATGCTGATGGGAAAAACTTGCTGGGTCTGGCAGCTGTGTAGGGAGGAAAGGAATGCCTGGCCACTACCATATCATTAAAGACAATGTGCTGAACAACCACATAGGCAGGGTGGAGGTTATGGCCATGGGAGGCTCTCTGAGCCCATCCATTTCACCCCAGAGTGAGCTCCAGATGATTACAGCAAAATAAGCCCAGAAGCTGGGTACTGGTTCAGCAAACTCAGGGGTGCATCTTCTCCACAGCAAAGCTGCAAGGGATACTGTGTCCTTGCAGACCAATGGTGTTCTCCAAATCTTAGGTTTTATTGGGGAGTGTGACACAAGTGTGTGCACACTAGGCTCAGCACTCAGGACGACACTTATGGTGTCTTGTCTTTTGTAAAAGGCTAGACTAGTCAGTGAGGAGCAGTGGCAGGGGGCAGGCCAGCTGAGAGCTTCTCTACCAAAAGGCCTGGCCCTGGCAGTCTTGCTTGGTCTCATTTTGAGGTCCCTACCTGCTACATGGGGCATGTACATAGGTGCAAAAGGGCTCAAAGGTTCCTGTCCCACCATAGTCTGAGGCCAGCCATCCTCAAACTCAGATTCCTTCAAAATGCCCATTTTCTGCTCTATAGTGGAGAAATAGCAATCTTTCATGAGGAAGGTGTGTATGTGGGCTCATATGTAACCTTTTAGTCTGATCATTTATGATTCCAATGCCCACTGTTTCTTGATTCTTCATTTTCCATTTTCCATTTCAGCTAAGCATGTTCACCTCAGGTAGGCTATCCCACCAGCCTCCCTCCCCTTGGCTCCAGTTTCCCTCTCTGTAACAAGAGTCTGACAGCAGTGTTTAAGGCAAAGCATGGCCAGGAGGACAGGCTGAGCACTGCACGACGACTTAAGAGAGGTGAGAGCCAGCATGTGCTGACAGCCCAGCCCTCAGGGATGATAGGCAAGAAGGTTTAGGCAGCTGGGTGGTGGAATGGTTAACCAAGACAAGGGACAGGGGCACCAAGTTAAGGAGATGGAGAGTTGAGGCTCCCACAGAAAGAGTGTGCTAAGAATGGCTAAGGGGAATGGGCAGAGGGAGGAGGGAACCCTGAGTTAGCTGGAGTCATGGAAGAGATGGGCAAGAAGAAAGTGTGGCAGCAGGCCGCCAGAGAGCGCTTCAAGAGGGACACTGTAGAGACCACATCCCAATTTCCTGTTCTGAGTGCAGCATAAAGTAGCAACCATTACTTCCTGAGTGTTCCCCAGGGGTAGAGTGCGGGTGTCCCTGTTTGTGACTGTGGACAGTTTGGGTCTGGTCAGCAGAATACCACAGGCAGCTTGCCAGCAGCGTACACGGCTGGCAGACTCCCCATTCTTGGTCTGAGTTTGGAGGGTGGCTCATTTGCATCCTGACTTGGTAACTTTGCAAGCATGGTGCTGGTTACAGCTTTGTTCTCAATCTCCAAGCCACTAGGAAGGGAGCAACAGCAGCTTCATACAGGGGTGATTACAGCATCTTCCAACCGAAGTGGGGAAAGACCCAAGAGAAATGACCTTCTACATGCCCGCCACTGGCCAGTCTTCCTGGGAGGTGTACACTAAGCCTGTCTGGCTTTTGCAGTAGACCAGTAATCAGGAACTCCAGCTCCCCCCACCTAGGCAGAATTTAGAATCCCATTCGGGCCATGCCATCGGGACTGTCACTCTTTGCTCAAGGACAGTTTGCTTTTTCCAGAGAGAAAAAGGAAATCTCTCCACAAATGATTTGAAAGCAACCAGGAGACCTATATAAAGCAGGCAGAGAACTTGGAAGCACAATCCCTTCTCTGGTAGCTGTGGTCTGTGGGACGTAGGAACACTGGGTGCTTTACTCAGAAAAAGTGACCCTGAGCGCAGCAGCACCACCACACCTGTGACAGGCTAAGCCTCATCTACCACCTGCTTTGCATGAGTTGTCTATTCTCATTATAATGTGGCCACTGAATGGCCACAGCTATTACCAAACACATTGAAATGTTAACATTTAAAATGAGGAAAGGGAAAGGTCCCAGGAGAGGGAGAGGATCCCAGGCTGGAGAGTGACGGGGGAACCTGGGTGGGTGTGAGGGGCAGCTGCTCATCACGCTTGGGAGCAGACACAAATGAAGGCTGTCAGCTCTCATTAGTGTACTCCACTGCTTCCCACAGAACCAGATGGACAATGCGAGCTCAAGAAACTACAGGTCCACGAAGTGAACGCTCTAGGAAACCCATCACCTGGGGAAGCACCTGCCTTCTCAAGGCCCTCAGCGTGCTTGGCTGTGGAGAGTAAGCTTTCTGTGAGACAGACACTGTAGGAAGAAGCAGTCTTTCTGCTGAGGCATTCAGTGTGCAGCTGAGATGGGTCTTCCCAAGGGCCACTTGTGAGTGTCAAGGAAACAGTGTCATTGGGTTGTGTCAGACTAACTTGAATCTTTCTCATGGCTCTAGGAAAAGCAGAATGCTGAACCCTAGGCTATTGATGTGCTGGTTGACTTGGGGAAAAAAAATCTATTTCCTCAGAAGACATGTCTAATGAGGCAACTGGGGTCTAAGGTGATCAATTAGAAATTCAAGTGAGGCCATCGGGCTTGGTGTGAGCAGCAGAGGCTTGAAACAGCAAGTGGAGGGAATGAAATAGTTTTTGTCAAGGGTTCGTCTTCATGCTGACTAGTCTGTTTGTGATTGCTTCGGTGCTGAATTGCTGGTTTTTAATTATCATTCATCTGGAACTCCATTCTGGAAGAGAGAAGAACCCCTGCCCAGGACTCCGGGATGCTCACCTTACCATCCTCTGTGTAGACGTTCTCATTGTACCCCTTCACAATTGTGCGGTCGATGAACAGGCTCCTCATGACAACGATCACTTTCAAAACCTTTCCCAATGTCACCTGTCAAAGAGTACATGCATGTGAAGGCTCACATTCAACATGTAAACCACAAAGAGCTGGGCCGGATAATGGAGGCAGAAACCATCATTTATCTGTCCTACTTCTGAGCGAGGCAGCAGAGGACATGGAGGGAAGTGTTTAGTGTTTAACCTTAATGTACTTGACAGACCCAGTCATGGCAAGCTCTTCTGTAATATCTGTGGTGATAGCTTAGCTCACTCCATCAGCACCATAGCTTTGCCTTCTCATCTCTTATCAACTGCTAGATAGAGTACCTACTCCACCACTTTGCAAGGTCAGGGTCCTCTGAATTTGTTCTGATGAGCTTGATGAGCACACTAGTGTTGATCTGTGTCATGGCCAAGTTTATACATGTGGAATACATGGAATACAGTGCAGTGAGCAGAAACAGGCACCCAGCACCCCTTGGTGGAGCTGCCCATTAATAGCTGGTGAAACATGGAGAAACAATGTCTAAGTGAACCTGAAGGGAAAGAAAAGTGGCTATGTGTTATCTAGGGGGGAAACATGGCCCTGACAAGTAAGTGCTTTACTCTCTCAGAACCTAAGCAGCATCATGGATTAAGAAAACAGCTAAATAGCTGAGAGTAGTGGAGCACATCTTTAATCCCAGCTCTCGGGAGGCAGAGGCAGGTGGAACTCTGTGAGTTGGAGGTCAGCCTGGTCTACAGAGTGAGTTGCAGGACAAACAGAGCTGGAACATACACACAAAAGAAAACACCTAAAAAGGCTCTCACAATGCCAGGGAAGCATCAGGCTCTCCATAGTAATAGAAGTAATGCCGCCTTTCCTCAGGGACTCAGGCAATGCCTGAGATGTATGCCTGCTTTGTTCCCAGGTGAGACCTTGGAGGCAGGCCTGGTCCAGAGCCCACTGGAGGTCTGTGGGCTTGGATGTTCTGCTGGGACTAGCGATCTCAGATTTGCTGAAAGGAAACCCTGCTGGTCTGAGAGAGTCTAGGACACACAGCAAGCCTGTTCTTCCAGGACAAATTGCTGCCAGTGTCTAGAGACTACTTTCAAGCATCCCTTTCTTGTCCACTTGTTACCTGAAGCTTTCTGCCTGTCTCTGAAGACTACCTTCCCATTTCCTCGAGCAGTTCTGGGTGCTGGTGAGCATTCTGACACCTACCTCCCTTTACTGGGGCTGGGATGATGCTTCCTTCCATTTTGTGTGCCTTACCTGTGCAGAGCATAGGCACAGTAACAAAGAGCGAAGACATACTTGTTTACATTTATGGATGCTAACAAACACATCTTCCTGTGTACTTTAAATAGTTGACTTTCTTTGAGTACCCAAGAATCACTACTTAAGGATGCCAATGCACTACAAGGAAAAATCAGCACGGGCCTCCTAGAATGGAAGGAGGGCAGGGCAGAGCCCAGACAGACCTAAAAACTGAGGGCCCGTCCCCTACCACACAGACGGTCAGCTTAGAAGCTTCAGTAACTGAGAACCGACTCTGAAAACACCTGAATCTAGATTTTTTTTTTTTTTCGAGACAGGGTTTCTCTGTGTTGCTTTGGAGCCTGTCCTGGCACTCACTCTGGAGACCAGGCTAGCCTCGAACTCACAGAGATCCTCCTGCCTCTGCCTCCCGAGTGCTGGGATTAAAGGCGTGTGCCACCAACGCCCAGCTAGATAGTTTTAATTAACTGAAAATTGTCTCAGGAAGTTTCTGGAGATGGATCTTAGAAATGCACACTAAGGGCATCAGAAGGAAGATAATGGCTCCTCGGTCTTTCTACCAAAAGATGATCACTACTTCCTTTAAATACTTTTCTTAGTCAATACATGTTTCCTGACACATACAAATATATGGAACTGCAAAACAAATTCTGACATAATTATGCCAGGGTCTTCCTCCATACTGCCACACAGTCTTCAGAAACAGTGCCAAGTACTACCTGGCCTGGCCAGCAGCTCCCCAGCCCCTTTTCACCCCTCTCCTGCTGCCACGTGCTTAAGGTGCTCCCAAGTTTCCCAGTATAAACATGGCTGCAGCAGGTACTTCTGGTACAGTACTGCCACTGCATGTGGCATCAATATTATTTTAAATTACATTTCATTTACTTATTGTGTGTGTCTATGTGTGTGGGTGCATGTGTGCTACAGTGTGTGTGTACAGGTCAGAGGGTAACTTGTGGGTATCTCCTTCCAGTATGTGAGTACCAGGGGCTGAACTCAGCTTGTTAGGTTTGGAGGCAAGCACCTTTACCTGCTGAGCCCTCTCGTCATCCTAAGGGCTATTTTCTATTTTAGCATAGATTCACAGAATTCTAATTACTGGGGCAAATACTACAGTCTGCCAAGCTGCTGTCAAGGAGAGTTGTGCCAACCAGAAAGCTGCCCACAACACCTGTTTCACTCTTCTTCACTCCATTCTTGTCAGTAAAGGGGACTATTAAATTGAAAACAACAGGACTGGAGAGATGGTTCAGAGGCTAAGTGCTGACTGCTCTTCCAGATGACCTGGGTTCAACTCCTAGTACCCGCATGGCAGCTCATAACTATCTGCAATGCCAGTTTCAGGAAACCAGAAACTTCCCAGGGCACTAGTGCACATAAAATTTAAAAATTAAAAAAAAATTAAATTGAAAGCAACAAACAAACCTGACTCCACTCTCATCCAGCAATAACAATTTAGGGTACTTTAGGGGTGGGAGGATTGTAGTTTGTGACAAGGTTTTACTCGGTAGCCAGGCTGGCCTCAAATTCTGAGAAATCCTCCTGCTTTTGCCTCCTGAGTGCTTGAATGACAGGTGTGAGCCACCATGTCTGACTTCGAAGTTTGGATTTTTTTTAGATTAATTTGTATTTTAAGAAATACATGCATGTGTGTGGCTTTGTGAGTAGGTGGCTCTGTGCACATTTGTGCCGGTGCTCTCAGAGGCCAGAGAAGCCAGACGCCCTGGAGCTGGAGTTACTAGTACTTTTGTGCTGTCCAACATGTGCTGAGAACCACAGTTCGGGTCCTTTTCAAAAGGCATTCTCAACAGCTGAGCCATCTCTCCCCAACTTGGTTAAAAAAATACATTTAGTACAGTAGGGTGTAATGGTGCATGGTTTTAATCCCAGCACTTGAGGTTGAAGCAGGTGCATCTCATTCTGGTTTACAGAGTTCCAAGTTAGGCAAGGCTACCTAGTGAGACTCTGCCTAAAAATAAACTAAGTCAAACCCAAAAAACCCCTATGGACCCAACTCCTGGCCACCTAGTGTCACCTCTACCTTTCCCCTCCCTGTACTACTGTGAACCAAGTAACAAAAACAGCATTAGGTCTCCGTAAATACTTTAGTATGCATCTTTAAAAGACAAGGGCGCTGCAAACAAAAAAGCTAAACTGCGACAGATCTCATGTCTAGAGAACAGCAAACATCTGGTGTATTAGTTATCAGATTTCCAAAAGTCCCCTAAACACTACTTGGAAAAGAATAAGAACTTGTTCACACCATGATCCAACTGTGGGCGTAAGTGACAGCTGATGTACCCCATTAGCCCAAGCTGGGCCTCTCTCCTGCTTTGCTGGGTGAAGAGGTGGAAGAAGTTACTGTCCACAAGGCTCAGGTCTGCACTCACAGACACTTCTCCAGGGAGCACAGACACATCTCACCCTGCACTGTCTACAGATGGCCAGGAGATGAGGCTGGGGTTTGGGCTTTTGGCAAGAGCCTACTGTACTCTATGAGGGCTGGCTGGTACTGGGCAGACTTGCACTACTTTACTATCTTTCCATTCCCATAAGGTTCTGTGAGGTCTGTCAGAGAGGACTCTGGAGTTAAGGCCTTTGAATTTCAGCTTGCTCTTGGTATCCAAACTGAGTCGTGTCTTGATTCTGCTGCCGGGAGGCTTGGAGTCCTTGTACCTCTGAAAGAAGTACTTCTGTTGATACAAGGCTGCCTCTGTTGCAGGACTGGGAGGAGCCCAGCAGACGATGCCTGGTGCCAGAGGCCGGTGTGGAGGTAGGGCTCAGTAGCAGCTATGGCTACTCAGCCTGAACATGTGTTTGGAGTATGTCGAGGTTTGATGGTTTGAGGCCAGTTATCAGCAAAGATGGAACCAGAACCACTACCCAGGCGAGCAAACCACCACTTGGGGCTCATCCTCCCTCCTGCTGCCACACTCAAGGCAGTAGGGAAGCTGTGGACTGTGGTGCTAAACCTCCAGGATGAAGAAAATGGTAGGTCTCATGAATGAATTCTAGGCAGAAAGTACCTGCCAGCCTGCAAGGCAGGGAAGATTAAAGCTGCCACAAGGCTGATCAACCAGATCTCACTGACCACAGTGATGGTCATTTGCTGTGCAGACCAGGTCAAGGGCCTGTACTTTTGCATGGTCTTCCATCACACAGGCATCATGGACAGGAAGTATGACATAGGACAAGTCAGTCTCTCGTGCTTGTCTGCTTAGAAGAGGAATGAAACAGGGTGGGGCTGGCTGGGTTAGGGAAAAAAAAAAAAAAGGATGCAGGTCCTAATGCTCATTGGCTCATTGTAGGGTGAGGCTGACCCCAAAGCATCCTTCTGTGTGTGATGTGGTAGAGCAAACAACACCAGCCATCAGTATGGAGCCGAGCACACATTCTACAATGTGCATTCTAGCCCCAATGTTACTCCAGTGAGCCAGATGCTCCCTGATGTGGAGTGTGCAAGTTTCTAGCATATCTGGACGCACCAGGGTGCAGTGACCTTGGGCTTTCGATGGACGGATACAATACACTACAGATGGGCCATGGCTATATATCCAGCCAAGGCTGCCATAGTCAGAAGCAAGATGCTCACTGACAGGGGGTATGGGTTGGTTTTTGGCAATGGCTATGGGGTGTCATGGATAAAAGCTAATGCCATCTGGTAATGAAGCATGCTTGCTGTTGCCAAGGTAACACTTTTCTATACTGAACAACACAGCTCCTGAGAGCTCACTCACCACTGTGGCAGTTGGTCCAGTAAGTTTAAGTGGTACACTTGAAAAGACGGTCAAGGAAGCAATGTTCCCTGAGCAGGGTCCACAGGGCACTTGGAACGGTACCAGGCAGCCTCCCCGCTGGCCTCCTCATCCCAACCAGGGACAGTGTCTGGCACTGCCAGGCTCTGGTGGGTCAGCTATGCTCTGGGTGGATGGTGGTCACCAGCAGCTATCTGTCAAGTTGCACTCTGCTGAAAGGATCCTAGCTCACTGTTGTCAGGAATGTCATAGACAGGAGAGGAAGTGTGAAAGCCAAGAAGGGAAGAAATGCTTGGTTCAGCTCTGTCACTGTCAAAAACCTAGCAGACTTGGTGGCTGAAGTGTTATCTTACTGGTGACTATCTCTTGGCAGCAGAGATCGCCACTCACTCACTCCTGCAGCCTGTGTAGAGCCAAAGCAGTCTGAGAAGAGCAACATCTATGTGTAGGATTTGGGGGAGGAATGCTGACCACATGCTGAGGAACCCAGGTCAGATGCCCCCGACCCAGCACAGTGCATGTGTGCTGAAGTTAAAGGGAACTTCACAGGGTTTGCTATTCCAACAGCTGGCTGTATTTCTGAGCCTTGCATTAGGGAGAGGGTGTCTTATTTTTAAAAAGCCAACCATTCCTATAAAGTCACCCATGAATGCTTTTTTCCATTCAAATAAGGTATTTTTTTTTTTTTGGTTTTGCGAGGCAGGGTTTCCCTGTGGCTTTGGAGGCTGTCCTGGGACAAGCTCTTGTAGACCAGGCTGGTCTCGAACTCACAGAGATCCGCCTGCCTCTGCCTCCCAAGTGCTGGGATTAAAGGCGTGCACCACCACTGCCCGGCTTCAAATAAGGTCTTAAGGGGCCCATTGCAATGGAAGAAATGCTTTAGAGGCAGAAAGGCACACACACACACACACACACACACACACACACACACACACACACACACACACACACACACACCTCTAGGGGGCTTAGGAATAATTTTTTTTCTTCACTACAATCTCAAAGAACTTCCTCCGCACTAATTCTGAAGGACTAGAATGAAGCGAAAGACTCTGACAGGGGTTTATTTATCATGTGTGATGTGCCCCGCTGGCTCCAGGCACTGTCCAGAGACTGGAGTAACTGTAGAGCTCCTATCCCTGACCTTTATCAACACTGTTTATCTCTTTAAAGATTTATTTTTATTTATGTGTATATGTGTCTGTGTATAAGCCACCTATGTGTGGATGCCCATGAAGGCCAGAAGAGGGCATCTTCTCTCCTGGGGCTGGAATTACAGGAGGTTGTGAGCTGCCTGATGTGGGTGTAAGCCAAACTTGGGTCAAGTGCTCTTAACTACCGAATCACGTCCCCAAACTCTATCTTCCCACTGCTAACGGGATAAACTGATGATAAAAGTGGCATGCACCTGCACAGAACTGGAGGACACCCAGTGTTCCCTACATGCAGCCCCACATGCAGTGCTCAGTATACACGAATTTGGGGGAGGACAGGATGGTGCTATATCACAGAGCCATCTGACACAATCAGAAAGGCTCAGGGTGGTCCCTGGGGTGCTCCAAGGACACCCCTCCAAGTACGGTTTGTAGGCATGGAATGGAAAGTACATGGGCACCCACCCAGGCCTTTTCACAGCTTCTTGGAGCTTCTTTCCCTAAGGATGGGGCATGCTTGCATGGCTGCGGTGCACTCCTCTAAGAACCGGGAGGCAGCCAAGGCAGCTGTTTTATGTCCATTTTTAACAGAGGGAGCTGGAGATTTGAGTCCAAGGCCGCTGCTTCTCTGTGCAAGGCCAGGGGCTATCCCTTGCTGTTTCCCCGTATCTTGACTGGCCCATGAATCCAAATGGCGGCGGCGGCGGCGGCGGCAGCAGTGACCACAGAGCCAGGAGTCACCTGACCTTCTACCTCCCAGCAATCTTCTCTGGCACTGTGCTAAGTAGCTCTAAATCCTACTCCCTAGGACTCCGGCTTCCCTCACCTATGGCTTTGTGCAGACTTCCAACCCTGTGATAAGACGCTAATAATATACCTGCTTCGTCTAATTTTAGTGCATTTTAAAAAGCCAGCCTTCTGGATTCCACACAGCTGCTGGGTATGTGCAGCCCTGCTAGAGTCATGCTGGGCAGAACTGTCCTCCAAAGAGCAGCCTCGGAACCTGCAGCAGCGAGGGGCGTTGAGGTTGCAAAGTGCTGGTGGCTGCTTCTTTCTAGGAAACAGTAGGGCTGGCTGGAGACACAAACATCTGAGTCAGGCTGACTCTTGAGTGGTCCAAGCCCTGGCAAGGATGGGGGTCAAGAGCTTGGACTGCCTGCAGGATGGGGGTGTGGAGTCTGGGAGGACAGGGCAGCAAGCCCATTTCCAAAACAATGAGGGCTGTGACTAGGAAACCACCAGGGCACACTGAGGACCAGCACAGAAAAGGTCTCTCTGTATTTCAGGGTACGTGCAAGAGAAGGACTCAGGTGTGCCACTAATGGTAGTGAATCATGTCATAGATGAAGGACAAACTAAGGAAGAAAAACTCAATCTGGGAAGAGACTCCCGCCTGGAAACTACATTTGAGACACAAAGTCAAACAGCTGAGGGGGTGGTGGTTTCTACTTCTCCTGTTGACAAGGACCACAAAAATTAGGCAGGAGAAATGCCTAACAAGACAGAGAGCAGTGTTCCCTTAGATTCTTCTGCAGATCCTGGCTCTGCCCCACTGGCAGTGTGTCTGGGCAGGTTACCCTCCTTGGAAAACGTCCTACTTCTTTAGCCAGTTAACAGGAGGAAACAAGGGTAGGGTGGCTAGTGATTGCTAAACATAAGGCAATGAGTCAGCTAGCAGTTTTGTAGGGTCATTACTGTCAGACCCATGGCACAGGATAAAGACACAGGAGCTATGTAGTTCAGATTATGTCCTGCCACCAACAGGATGGCATGGCCTGGGAGAAGCCACCAGTGAACCCTGGCCTCCTCTTCAAGGTGGGACCTCTGTGAGGATGCACAGTTGGCGCTACCGTCTCCCAGAGCCATGCCCTCAAGCTTACTACATGGTGGCAATTGCTATATTACTGTCATCATTATTTTTAATAATTACTAAACACCTCACCTAATAAGGTTTATTTCTCATTAGGTGGCTTAGTCCATTGATAGGTAAATTGGAATCATTTGCTAAGGAGCCATTAACATTAACAATTTGGGCACTCTAAACTTTCCTTAACTCTTGCCTCTCTAGAAAATCTAAAGCTGCCCTGATTTTTTTTTTTTTTTTTGGAGGGGGGAGTTATCACAGGAGACCTAGCTACTTGGCAAATTTCACAGAAATGTTCATGGCAGAGAGTTACAAAATCATTTTCTACTTTGTATTACAGACATAAAATCCCTCACAATTCTATTTGTCTTCCTCCCAATGACAAAAATCCAAAGAAGATGGACCATGCTCATTCTCCTTCAGGCTTCCCTTGTGCTGCTAGGGATTACCAAAATCAAATCCAGTCAACTTTTATATTTAGATCTATACATGCATAGAGCCCTTCCAGAGCAGTGAGGATGGACACAGGTTGCTGATGAAGAAGCAGCCAAGGATTGCTGACCATACTAAAAACAATGGGTGCTGCGGACAGCCTTGAAAGCAATCCTCCACAGCACATGCCCTGTATCTGACCTGGCACGGAGCATGACTGTCAGGCATGAGGCCCCTTCCCAAGGTACTCTGTAAGGAGAACCTGACGGATTGGATTTAGCAATGGAATCAAGGGAACGTGTAATGGCCTGGCAGAGCAGGCTCTGCTGGAGCACATCCTAGTTTAAACCTTTGCAGCAAAAGACTTGAGGACAACATGGAGTTGAAGGGAGAAAGGATAATACTATGAGAAGGACTGAAAGAGAGGAGAGACGGGATGGGGAAAGGAGACCGGAGAGACAGGCAGGCAGATGACACGGCCCAGAGCTACCCTGGAAAGCAAATGTCTTGCACTTTGTGTTCCTTCTGCCATCTACGTATTAATATGTATTATGTGCAGGCCAGGCATTAGCACCTAGAGAGGGAAATGAAACCGACAGTTCATGGAGCTAGTGGTCTAGTGGCAGGCAACAGGCAGGTAAGAGATGCACAGCCACTGGTATGAAGGAAATGAACAAAACAGTGACAGCTTAAAGGGCTTGTTCAGGAAAGGATGATGTGTGGAAAATGACACGAGAGGGGACACACCAGCAGCTTGCTTCTACACTCAGCTATTCATTAGGTACTGACAATGTGCCAAGAGGGATACAAACTCCTAGGATGCCTACTCCTGTGCTTGACATTCTTGGAGGGTAGAGGAGGTGGTGGGAAAAACTTGCTCTGTACAGGGGTCAGAAGACAAGAAGGCAGGGGAAGGGATTGGCTCAAGTTTCATTGAAGTTTCCTAAGACCAAGACAACCCTAGCCAAGAGTAGGGTAGAGCAAGAGCAGAGCAGGTGCAAAGACTGGGGGAGGGGGGCTTGGACCAGACAGAGTCTCTGATGGGGAGCTCTCTCCCCTCCTCTCCTCTCTCCCCTCCCCTCCTCTCCTCTCTCTCCTCCCCTCCCTCTCCCTCCCCACCTCCCCTCTCCCCTCCCCTCTCCTCTCCCCACCTCCCCTCTCCTCCCCTCCTCTCCTCTCTCCCCTCCCCTCCCCTCTCCTCTCCCCTTCTCTCCTCTCCTCTCCTCTCTCCCTTCCCCTGTCCTTCCCTCTCCTCTCCTCCTCTCCCCAAGACAGGGTTTCTCTCTGTGTTAATAGCCCTGGCTGTCCTGGAACTTGTTTTCTAGACCAGGCTGGCTTTGAATTCACAGAGATCTGCCTGCCTAAAGGGAGTTTACTTCTGAGTGGCAAGGGACGCTTTGAAGAGCTAGGCAAAGGAGTGACAAGTCTGATGTGTACTGTTAAACAATATCTGCTTCATGGAAGGATCATGGAAGCAACCAAGGAGACCACGAACAGGGAAGATGGCACCAGTGTAGGGATGGGGTGATGCCATGGACTGGTATGATTCAGGGCTGGGGCAATGGCTCCATGGCTCAATGGGTGGAGTGCTTGCCATGCAAACATGGGGATTGGAGTCTGGATCTCCAGCACCCACATAAATGCCAATGACACCATTCATTTAACTTCCACATGTATTTGCACACCAACCAAATAAGTGACATACTTTGCTGTTGGACTGAATATGAGGGAAAATGAAGAGTCTGGGATCTTCCCAGTCTCTCGATTGAGTCCCAGACAATTGAATGGTCTTGGGCATGTACTGAGATGACAGAGAAGGGAAAGAACAGGGAAGGGATCTCTTCCCCGTACAAAGTCTGAGCTACTTTAGAAACAGCGTGTTGAGGGGGAATTCTGAGACTGGACTTGTGACAAAGGGCTAGAGGTAATCCCACCCTGCTTAACGGGTCCTAACAGGCCCTCTTTCCCTGGGGCCTTTGTGGAGCTGAAGGCTCATCTTAAAGAAAGTCTGTGTAAAAGGGATGCTCTTTCTGGACTTAAAGGAGTGGTACCTGTGATAGTGGGGACCAGGAGATAGTGGTCTCCATGTAGACCTGCCAGTCTACTTACAATGGTATGACAGTGCCCTCTGGGGTAAACCTGGCTTTGTTAAATTTCCATTTTTTCCCCTGTCAATACCGTGTTAGGCAGCACTTGGCGTTTTAATATTTTGTCTGTAGGATGTATGCCAACTTGACCTTCGTGTAGAAAATTTTAATTCAAATCAATACATGGGCAAGGTCACTTTAAAATCCAATTAATATGAATGGAAGAAATGCCCCACAGTTGTGTGAGCTGAAAATGGGAACAGTTGTAAGTTAACAACTACAAAAGGGACAAGTCCACAGCCCAACCTGGGCCCTTCTGGGTTGGATAATGCAGTTATCTGTGCCCTTAAATATATGTGGTAGTTCAAATACAAACATTATTTAGGGTGGCCTAAAATTAAGCTGAGTTTGTTTGACGATAAACATAAAATGTACTAAAATTGTGAGTTCCTATAACCTGATTGAAAATAAATTAAACCCTGGACTTCAACTCACCAGGACTCCCTGGGGAAATCTAAGCTCCACTACAGTTCTGACACTAGCACTTTGCATTTATAGAGAATGCAGTTCCCGAAGTGTGTGCACTAAGCTGGACACAGGGGGAAACTGAGGCATTGCACTTTAGTTTCTTGTTTATTCCTATAAACATTATGCAACCAAGATTCTCTTTGAGTTGCCATTTCTATGCCTGGATTTTAAACCTGGTTCTTGTGGGTCCCCTCCCCCCCATAGCTTTGGAGACTGTCCTGAAACTCTCTTTGTAGACCATGCTGGTCTTGAACTCACAGAGATCTGCCTGTCTCTGCCTCTGCCTCTGCCTCCTGAGTAATGGGATTAAAGACGAGTACCACTGCCACCTGGCTGGTTCTTGGTTTTTTGTTTGTCAGTGCTGGGCATATGCTAGGCAAGTATTCTGGAATGAGCCACATTCCCAGTCCTGGAGACTGGCTAACGGGAAGTATTTACTTATTTTTGGTGCCGAGGTTTAAAGATGGGTCCTAACATGTACCTTACTACTGAGTTACACCCCAGGCCCCAGAATAAAATGGATACCAAGAAACAAGAATTAGAGACTCGATCTGGTAGCTGGTGGATCATCACTGGGTTCTGCTGTTCGCATCTGTTTCTTTCTTTTCCATTTGGAGCTTCAGCTTTTCTACACTTACGTCAGGTGGGGGCAGAACACGAGTGACTAAGCATCCACCTAAGGAAGACAGAGCCGTGTCTGCCTCCAAGAACAACTAAGTTATGTAAGACTGAGATGTGATATTAGAGGTGCCAAGGAAACACCAGAAGCTTATTTCTCACTTCCCTGCACGTTTGGATTTTCTAAAAGGCTGCTAAAGGGCCCAGAGCTGTGTAATGTGAGCAAAGCCCCATACCTTGCATGGCTTTTCCAGCCCCCAGGTACCTCTGTGGCCTGAAGGGCAGATGCCCCACACTGCAGGCCCAGTGGCAGAGGCAGTCTGTGTGTGTGGGGAGGAGGCAGGGTGACGGGGATACTTCCACCTGCCACGGTTGGCTACGGTTGCAGACGAATGTGAGAGGTGTCTGTTTCCCTCTACAGATTACACTGCAGCAACGAATTAAAAGCAGCCAGCCCTGAGCAGCGAAGGACAAGCTGCTGCCTTGCGTAATGCCTGCTCTGCCCTCCCATCCCTGGCCAGCATCACTCTGCATTCTCCTTCATCTGAAAATCATACCCACCAGCAGACTTCCATCGCACTCCCCCATCTGCCGCTAGTATTAATGCTCTTCACAACTCATTACTCTTTAATGATGCCTGTTTGTAAATAGCAAGACGGATGCAATTAAAGCATGAGAGGCTAAATAAACACACACTCTAATTAGGCTCTTTACAAGAGATTTTTTTTTTCATGTATAGACTGGAATTTACCTTTCATTAATCTAACTTAATTGCAATAGTGCACCGATAAAGAGTCAGCCCAAATTAAGTGCTCTAAATGATTTCCCCGTATTAAGGGTTAGCCAGGGATCCTTCCTTTGGGTAACAAGTCTCAGTTTGTGGGAAGAGAGAGACTAACTGGGGAATATAGCCATGGTGCACTCACCGGAGGGAGGATCTCAGCAAGAAGACACAGGACTCCTGCAACAACCAGAACTTAATACTTCAGACGTCTGAGGCTAATGAAGTCAAGGGCAGGGGTTCCAAGGCCGGCTTCCCCTTTGTGCAACAATCAGCTTTGCTCAATTCTGAGCAGCCACCCTCACTCCTAACACTTGTCAACTTTCTAAGACACAGAGAGTAAGAGTTTGGAGCTGCTGGTTCAAATCCTTTCCTTCTTCTGAACACTAAGTCCTAGAAGTATTTGCTTTGCAAACAGGGGAGCAGATAGCCATACATGAGGATGTACAGGAAAAAGAAACATCTTGTGTTTAACCCTTGATTTTAGGAGTGAAAATCTATACACACCAGGCAACTAAGTAGAACCCCATGGTACACAGTATTAGAATCATCCAGCAAAAGCCTCCAAGAAATGTCATCCTTTCCATATTTTTCTGCTCCTTCCCTAATCTTGGCTAGTCACTCACTATCTCCCTGACTTTGTTACACACAGGAGCATGAAAAGGCTTAGTTCTGGCTTCTCCCTGAAACTAGCAGCTAAAAAGACCAAATCAAAAAACCAAAACCAAACCAAAACAACAAAAAAACCAACCAAAAAACAGTCCAGAAGAACAAAAGAAAAAAGAACTTGTGTGGGGAGCAAGTTCCAAGCCAAGTACTTTCAGTAATTTTCTGGTCCAGGACAATTAGAAATTTTAGTTACTAATGCTAAAGCAAGTTCTTCAAGGCAACAATGCAGGGAGCACACTCCATAGGAAGGGGTCTGTAGTGAGACTGGCTTAGGCAGAGCCTTTGCTGTAAGTCACACTGGCTCAGTAAGTGTCTGCTCTGTAGCTAGAACTGGTCTAAAAACATTCTTCTTATGAAGAGTCAGTGTGCAGGCCAGTTCAGTAAAGGCTCTGAAAAGAACTGCAGCTAAGCAAACGGTTGAACTGTTTAGCTGGCAAGTGCCTCCGTGTACAGTACTGTGCACACTGGCTTCCTTACAGTGTGTTGAGAGACCCACTGTGGGCATTGCCACTACACTAGCATCAGGGAAGAAGTAACTTGCCTGTTTAGTGAGTCACTAGTTGCCTGGGTCCCACCAGGCCTCATTCACGCCCACTTCGTGCTCTGCAGGTAAAACTGGGCAGTGCACTCCCCATGCTTCCTCAGAACAGGGACCCATAACCTCAGCTTCTGAGTCGCTGACTAATGGAGGCTCCAAGGACAGAAGACAGCTTCCTAACAGACTGTGGATTAAAAACCCATCAACTTTCAGATGTCTAATCGCTCCCAGTTGAAGAACTTTCAGAGACTCGCTCTTCAATTCACTTTTATGGGTACATTCTAAGCCTCTGAGAGCCCAGCTTTCTATCAGCACCAGCAGTAGCTCTCGCCTAATCACTATGGTAGATCGTATATAAAAACAAAACGGCTAAAAAAAAGCCCTCCATGTTAGCAAGCAGATGTCGAGCCCATTTGCAATTAATACGACCCACTTCCACACAATCAGACTGCTTAAAATTCCTGGAACTAGATGTAAAAGCTAAGATGCAAATGTTTCTGATTTTAATGAGAATGAATGGAAACTATAAAATCCTCTTCCCCTTTGAGGGTAGGTACAGTCTACATGTAAGTCCCAACTGAACACTAAATTTATCAACAAAAAAATCATTTGATAAAGCCTGTGTGCAGGGAGAAAATAGAACTGGGAACATCTCAAGTATTTTCAGAAAGCATTTTCTACCAAAATTAAATTTTATCAAAACCATCATTCTTTTAAAGAGCTTTAAAAAACTCAACTCACTTCAACACATTTCCCCCAGTCACCCACATGTTTTAGGAGCTTTTTGTATGTCTTTGAATTCATGTAACTTTTTATGGATAATGACAGAGGGTGACAGAGGAGCCCAGTGCTCTAACATTTCAAGGAGCTCAATGCAAGTTTGGGGCATACTGGACATGACCTTGCATCTGCTGTGGAACCTCTTCACTTGCAGTTTCTCATCTAAAACTGTGATGACATCTTCTGTTGAGGGGCTGGCATGAAAGGGCCAGACGGTGTACAGGCTTGTTGTCAGTAGGCACCATCAGAGGATACTCAGGGTGGGGCGGCCTTACAGGGTGGGACTGTGAGCCTCACTAGCCCTGCTGTCTCTGCTTCCATGGTCTGTCCACTCACCTCTTCCTGGATGATCTGGCTGGCGGTCCCCTTAGTGGGTGGCTTAGGGCTCCAGATCCTTTTACTCCAGTAGTTCTGGGGTGAAGCTGATGCTTTTAACTAGTACCTATGGAAGAGGGCTGTGGCCAGTGGGGAGTACTTGCCTAGAGTGTGTGAGGTCAGGCTCTACCCATATACTGCAGAAGCTAAAGAAAACACCAAAGACAAACCCAGCAGCACCCAAGCAATCTGAGGCTCCTCCCTGGAGAGTGGGGTGGAGCCACCCCAGAGTTCCACTCTGGCACTACCAAGAACCAAGTAGGGGTCTGTGAACCGTGGCATGGTGCTGAACTGAACAGTGGATGAACTTTACACGTGTAGCACTTGCCTTCCTTTGTCCATCCAGAGACTCACCAGCAGCTCCTACACAAGCACACACAGTTCTGAACTTGCAAATACAACAAGAACAAGACAGAACCAGGTGCACGCATCCTTTCCTAGGTGGGAGGGGGTGATGAACATGATCAATGTATACCACACATATGCCTGAAAATGTCAGAATGAAATGCATTTCTTTCTACAATGAGGATCTGATAATACAACTGGAAATAAAAAAGAATTCTCTTCTTGGGGTGGGCTTCCAGCTGGGGTTGTTGTGGGAAGATATGCTCAAGGGTGAGAGTACAAAGGCAGGGACCAAAATGCTGGCCCTCCCTAGTCTTTTGTGACCGGCATGTGTCCCATGGAAAAAAACCATTCAGAAATAAGACAATAAAGAACAAGACCAACATGGCAACACTTCAAAGACACTGAGATTCTTGGATCTTAGTCTCAGGAGCACCACAAAGATGAGAGTCACATAGCACAGCAGAGAGCACTTGCTGGCAGTCAGAGTGGCCCAGGCTTGTTTTTTGGGAGGGGCTGAGGCAAGTTCTCTTCCTTCTGGGAAGTGCACACCTCTGAGGTCTGGTGTGGGACCCCACTGTGAAAGAGCATTCTTTCATTTCAGATATGCTCGGAGGGGACCCTGCAGTGACAGACTCTGTGTGGGACATGGAACCATTACTACCCTCTTAGACGTTGCATTTAAGTGAGCAGATACTGGCAATATGCTGAGGAGTTGGCAACATGGAAAGGGACAAATCAGGTGGGTTCAGAAGGAGACCCCCTCTTCCTCACACAGTAGGAAGTCAGTGGTGTCTCTGGGAAGAAAAGCAACACTTCACAAGTAGCACTCCAGCTACACAGTGCAGAAGAAAACAGGGCAGAGGCGAGACTGCAAGAGGTGTGGGACTGCAGAAGACAGGGCAGAGAAGACGGCAACTGGCACTAGGCTACTGTTAGATGTCCATGCAGCATCTGGCAAGGTGTACTGTTTACAAAGGAAGTGTCTCTGAACTGTGTTTAGCATCACAGTGATGTGGTGAGCATGGGCAGAAACGAGGAGGATGGAACGCCAAGATCTTCAGTAGGTACCTAGCAGACTCCTGTCACCCCATCCCTGAGAGGCAGGGCTGCCCTCAGCTCCATCTCACTGGAGTGCTAATGGGAACACAGTCAGCAAGTAGACAGCAGGCACATACCTAGAGAGGGCCAAGCAAGCACCTACACCCAGGTGGATTGCTGCTCCAGAGCCTGTGTGTACTACAGTCCCCTCCATCCAGGCTGTGGTGCTGTTCTGACTGCAGACAGCAAAATTAGTGCAACTAATTGTAATTAAAGTCCCACACGATATAGCTAACAAGGCCATGGGCCATCCTGGTGCAGACTCATGCTCATCCTTTAATCCAGCTGTCAACAGCTGGGCTATGCACAGCACTACAGTTGAAACCGAGCAAATGCTATCTCATTCTGTGGATCCAATGAGAAGATTAATGGGAGGAAAAGCCACATGTGTAGACTGGGATTAAGGAACAAAGTAAACTGCCAAGATGCGCTATTTCAAAATGGGCTGAAGATTTAGTACAGCCCTGGAAGGTCTCAACTGTTTACATGCTTGGTGTATGCGGTGTGATTGTGGGCTAATGAGATTCACCGTCTGTGTATAAATCTGAATCAAGACAACCCGACCATCTAAAGAGCAGCCTGGACTCCCATGCTAACAGCTCTTGTGACAAAGCTCTGTCTCTGGAAGCATGAGGCATTCTTTCAGCGTATTATAGACTGCAGTGGGTGTTGAATGACAGGGCTCCACTGGGCCAAATACAAACTGAGGGTCCAGACTACCTACCACTCAATGCAGTTGTTTTCTAATAAGACCAACAATAGTTCAGGTAGCTTCTCTGTGCTGTGGAAGGATGCCCCATGAGAACCCTTCTTTGTAAAGTCCTGGGTTCAGTAGCAAGGGCTATTACGGAAGGCTAACTACAGATAAGGAAAACCACAGATGCTCACGGCAGATCTCAGCCCTTCCTTCCCCTTTGGGACCTTCATAAAGGCTGTGCACAGGGGTGCACAGACTGCAGATACTGTCAAATGGTGCTTTAAAGCAGGGCACTCTTTAAGATCAGTTTGTGCCTCTTTTGTACACAGTACATTCTGTCAATGCAGGTATATGCATGAAGGGCTAGAGGAGCACAAGGAAGCGGGGGCCAACCAAGCAAAAGGTAAATGTTAGCATGTTTCATGAGAAAGACGGTAGGTAGCATCTTAAAGAATGCACAGCGGTTCCGCCAGGGGCAGGTAGGGAAGGAGGCCACAAGCAGAGGAAACAACAGGCACAAAGCACAGGGCAGGCAGGTGAGGAGTTCCCCAGAAACCAATGGAGAAGAGGACTGCTGCTTATTGCCATAAGTGCAGGGAACTCCTGGCATTCAGCAGGCTGGAGCGAGGGTACTGAGCCCCCTGCAAGACACTGGCCTGCTTCAGACAAGGAAGAACGGTCCCATTCAAGATGGCAGTGAGCAGCATCAGAGAGCTCTGAGCACAGCCAGGCAGGAGGGAGAAGGGAAGGAGGCCAAGTTATCATAACCACACCAGCATCTCTAAGGAGAAGGCTCTCTCTTGCATACCACTGGGGTCAAGGGCGAGGCTTCTATGGAGTGAGCACTCCAGGGAAAGATGGAAAGCAGTGTCTAGAAAGTAGAAAGAAAGTAGACTAAGAAAAAAGCAGAGGCTAGAGTCTGGGGACAGAAGCAAGCATAGTCAAGACAGGCAGAGTGCTGAGGAGATACCCAAGGCGGGACAGGCAGCTCATGGGGAGCAGTGTGCACGTGGCGCCTGCCCAGTGACTGTGCTGCTGGAGAGGAGGGGCTGGGCTATCTTTCAGAGACTGATCAATAAACATCTGTGACAGGACAAGGGGACACGCTGGCACAGCATAAGGCCAAATTGGGGGCAGAGTGTAAGATAAGTTATCTGGCTTGAAAACTGGCCCAACATTTACTACAGAATAAATCAAACTAGACAGCCTGAGACAAACACACACAGTTAAGGCCGGGAGGGCACTTTTCTGAACAGTGAACACACAGCTTCACCTTGCCTCAAAAAGGCCAACGCTAGCTGTTTCTACCACACATCAATTTCACATAATATACACAAACACAGAGAGTAACATCTACCACTATTCCCTGGGTATTGGAATTGCCTTCAATTCACAGCTACAAACTCCAGCCTAGGGAGGCAGACCTGTTGGAAAGGAGGAGTCACACAGAGGTGGAGCTGTGGGGTTTAAAGGGCTTCACTGGGAACATTGATGCTGAAGACTGCTGGCAAAGGGTCAGCCTTTGGAGCAAAGGAGACAGCCTGGCTGCCTACCTAGGCTGTCATCAATTTAGTCAGTATTTTGAGGGGGGTTTAGGATGCACTCAGTTACTGCTAATCCGTAAAAGGATACAGGTATACACGTCTGTGGAGGGCTGTCCTGTAACTAATTAAAGAAGCTAGAGATGCAATGGATGATTCTTAGCAGTTTTGGGGGAAATCAAGAAAAAGCATAATGTACTCAAAGAAATTAGAAGACAAAAAACAAACCCAAACCATTTGACTTGGTGTCAGAGTCAGAAGCCCCAAGATGCACAACGCTTTCTTCATACAGCCAGCCAGCCAGCGACGAGACAGCGTTGACAGCTTCCATTCTCTACACACCAGCTCCTTCTCCATCTTCCACACGGTCACCATGTGTGAGTGCAGCATTTGACAGTGTCTGATCTGTAAGCCCCTCAAGGGTCACCCAAAGGAAGCCGAATGTCCAAAGAAATGAACAGAAAGCAGAGGGAGGGAATGGTAGCTGTCCCGGGAGGCACCAGAAATTCTGGAGAGGACTCAGTTCCAGAACTTTCCCTAGGAATGGATTGCCCTTTCTAATGAAAAGTCCTGCCCTCTCCTCCAGAAAGACCCACAGGACATCATCTCACAGTGAAGTTGAGTCCTCACCCCTTAGGAGGTTCACGGCTCAAGTGAGAGTTTTGAGGTCGGAATAGTCATTTCAGAGCAGGAGGAGCAGGTAATGGCCATGAAACACCTCACAGAGCACTGTCATCTCTACAGAACCCAAAGTCACTGGCCTTCAAAACAGTTAACTATGGTATGAGTGCATGTCCCCACAGAAGCATGGGACAGACTTTAGCTCACACTTCAGAACTACAGGCATCCACAAAGCCTCCTCCTGAGGTCATGGTCCCTTCCTAGCCACCCTGCTCCTTTATTTGCTCAGTCCTCAGTTCCTCTCTGGCTAAAAGCAGTAAGCAGTAATGGTAAGGAGCCGGCACTCACAGCAATGACATATGTCTGAAGACGTACTGAGGTGTAGCCCAACCTCCCATTTCCCCCCAAATGTGAGCTCTTTCCTCACACCTACTGTGAAGCTGCACTGATGCTTCTCAATACTTTATTCATTTCATCAGGCGGACTCACAGATGAGGACTGCAAGCTGTGGGTTTATGATGAGTGATGTCATATACTCTGCAGTCCCAGGTGTGGCAAGTGATGGCCTCTTCAAAATGATACTTATGCCTGCTGACACTCTACACCCATTGTTCTCTGGGCATTTCCCCTACTTGCTAGCATTAGGAGATGCCCCAGGCTCATCCTGTATGGCCCTCAGCTGCTCACTCAAAGGATTCCTGCTAGCAAGACTGGCATCTAGAGACCAAGACGTGCATGAGAGAGTTGCTCACTGTCTTTAGGCTCTAACTTAGGCCTTCTTAGTAGACAGGGTTGGAGCACACCTGCAAGCAAGCATGCATGCATGAGCACATCAGCATTTCTGTTTATACTAACACTCCCAGTTGCCACCAGATACCAAGTGCTTATTGTGGCTTTCTTTCCACATTGGCAACTTCCCTTTCTATAGGAGCTTGGCTTCTATGGCCTCCTATTTCTATAGGTGCTTCATCCTACATATACAGAGCTCTAGACATACCAATCCTGACCTCTGTGAAGCTGCTCCACCAACTACACTGTACGATTTAGTTCACAGCCATTATAGCATTCAACAGAAAGGTTGGGTCAGAACCCCACGTTCAAAGGTTCTAGAGTCCCTTCTCTACTTTCTTCCCTGCTCTTTAAGGAGTGAACACATTATTTGACTGAAATATCTTTAGCTTTCTTTAATTCTGTTTGCTTTCTTTCTGGTTAAAAACAAAAGTAAAAAAGATATACAGCCTAGTCTGGACTTAATCCCAGAAGCTCGTCACTCTGCCGGACGCATTGTGCACCTGCCGCATCCATTTTCAGCCCTCGTACTTAACACACCTCTCAACTGCCTCCTAAACAGACTGCTTCGTTTCAGGTCTAACCCTCCATGTGTGCCCTCCCCTTAAAAATGGACAGGTAATGGATGTCTTCTTTCTCCTTACAAAGAGAGGCCATACTGAAAAAAGCATTTGCTTTTCTCTTTAAATAGCAGTACGCCCTGGAAGTCACTTCATATAGGTCACAGGTCTTTCTCTCATCTTTCAAAGATGAAAACAGAAGTAGTGTAGCTCTATTGTGTGGCTGTTTCATGATCCCCTCAGGCATCGTCCTCTGAGTGTTCGGGTTATCCTAAGACTTTGCAGTCACAAACAAGCCGTTAATGAACAGCTAGCTGCACATGCGTGCTTCCATATTGTTGGAAGGAGCCTTCAGGGCCACCTCCTAGTATAAGTCCTGCTGGTCAAAGGCAAATGCAGACACTGTACACACTGTGAAGGGTCCTTCTTCTAGGTGGCCCATGTTGCCATCAGCAGTGACAAGAGAGCCCATTCCCTTGTTTCGGCAGCAGACTGTAGGGTGGCTTTTTCAGTTCTGTTAATCTGTCAGATAGGCGACAGCCCTCAATGTGATTTTAACCTGCAGCTCTCTGGGGATAAGGTTGGACATCTTTACATCTATTTAAATACTGGGTGTGTTAGTTGTTTTCCCACTTTAGAGCCCATTTTTACTATTTTCCACTTTGTTTTTAAAATTAACAAAATTATTTCTCTGTACCTAGGACACACATGCTACATACACTAGAGATGTCACCTGTAGCATTTGCTGGGTCAGTTTTCACATCAGCTCTGGTCTATTTTAGTCTTCTAGTCTGGGGCCAAATTTTTTGACTCCTAAAGACTTGTAGGTGTGTCTCAAGGAACACAGGCCTTATTCTCCAAGCATCTTCCCTTTTTAGTTGTTGATATTCTTTTGTGTGTAATTCTTTATCCCCATGAGCTTAAGCAGCACCTTTGGAAAAGCCTGTATTAATTCATGTTAGCATAGCCTTTTAGCATAGTATTAATTCACATTAATTGATGTGACTAATACATGTGTTTGCAATTTGATTCCATAGTTAAATATATTACATGTTTAGTATTTCTTGGTATTCCCTCCCAATTTCCCCCTTTTCTCTCCTTTATTCCTGTGTGTGCGTGCATGCGTGCGCTTTGTGACAATGTCTTATAGACACCTCAGAGCGACCTCAAATGTGCAGTCCCCCTCTCCCTACCTCATCCTGAATGCTAAGACTGCATGTATGTACCATGCCTACTTTTCTCTGATGCTGGTGATGGAACCCAGGACCTCATTCATGCTAGGAAAATGTTCTACCACTAAGCTAACCCCTTTATTAGGTCTATACTTCTCATGCTTACGTTTGAATCTCTATATGCTAAAGCTTTCAGACCCCATTTTCTTATTCATCACTTTAGCCTTTTTCCCTCTTTTATTGAAAATAGTCTTTCTTACATATATATCCCGATTATTGTTTCCCTTCCCTCTACCCTTCCCAGTTCCTCCCCACCCACCCAGATCTACTCCCTTTCTGTCTCCCATTAGAAAACAAGCAGGCTTCTAAGGCAGTAAGATATGATAAAACAAAAATTACATCAAAGTTGGACAAAACAAACAAACATAACAAAAAAAGCCTGAGAGGGCACAAGAAACAGACCTCTTTTGCACACTCAGAAATCTCATAAAAAACACTAACCTGGAAGCCATAATTTTCCTTTTGTTTCTTAGTATCTAGTAGTATCCTTGATTTTCACTGACTGCATACACAAAAATCAATACACTGATTTCATCTGCATCTTTTTGGACTCCTCCCTGTGCAATTGAACACATGCTTACAGGTTCTCTCTCTACCCTTGTGGCTACCTTGTTTGTGCCTTGCTCAGCATGCCCCAGGGTCCATCAGCCTACTTTTTCTTGGCTGGGGAAGCTCAGCCTCCAACAGATGCTCCAGATAGGCTCTCAGGTATAGAATCCTGATGATGCTTGAAAAGACACTCATGTCCTTGACTCTTCTTTGAAAATTGTCTTGCCTGTTTTTGAGTTTTACATGTATGAATGTTTATCTGTACATATGTATGTGCACCACATGCATGCAGGTGCCCAGGGGAGGCCAGAAGATGGCGCTGGAACTGGAACTGGAGTTGTGTGTGGTTACAAGCTGCCCAACATGGATTCTGAGAACCGAACTTAAGAACTTTACAAGAGCAGCAAACATTGTAAACTGTACCTAGGACACACATGCTACATACACTAGATGTAAACTGATGGGCTCCTTTGTTTCACAGCAATGAGGCCCTGACCTCACCTAGCAAATCACCAACATTTGAGAGGAAGTTCATGTGTCTGGGTGCAAATTCAGACAAGGTTGTCCATTGCCCAGTCTGTTCAGTTTCCCAGATATCCAACTTTCTCTACTCATCTGCTGACTTCAGAATTAACTGGTTGAAGAAACAGATAACTGTCTGATGGGATGTGTCAAGTTCTTGTGTTTTTATTTCACATCAAAGGTTTTAGTCACTGATAAATTTCCAATCATGAGTACCATAATAACAAATATTTTAGAATGTCTCTTTTGAGATTGGTCTGATACATTATTTGATGTATCTTTTTGTTGAAGAAGTTTCTTCTTCCTCCACCCACCTCTTTTTTTTTTTTTTTCTCTCTCTTTGTGGTCTTCCCATGTTCTGCAGGCTTAAGTGATCTGATCTTCTGGTTGCCTCCTCCTCAGCAGCGCACAGACCACATCACTCAGCTGTTGTATTTGTAATATTTGTAATTCATTTCTTCTTAAAAGAGTAGTTCTCATCCTTTTGGTCTCTGAACCTCTTTCTACTGAAAATGGCTGAGGATCTCTAAGAGCTGTTGCAACTATGGGATGGAGCTATTGATACTTATTGCAACAGAAATGAGAATGAATGGAGGTGAGTCTGAAGCACCAGAACACATGGCCCAAGAGCTCAGCATGCCAATGATCCCCAACCTACACCTTGTGGTCTGCTGGGCTGTGCATGCTCACTGCAGGAAAGCACATGTAGGAGAATCTCTGGTCTCCACCCACTCAGATGCCAGCATAAAGTGTCTTAAAAACACCGCCAGGCATTGCCACATACCTCTTAGGAGGCAACAATCAGTCAAGAACCACTGACCTAATATTCATACGAGTAACATTATACAGTACAGTCTGAGTAGGTTGTCTTTACATATTTAGGAATACACACACACACACACACACACACACACACACACACACACACACACACACACCCCATAATAAAGAGACAATGAAGATGAAAGAGAAC
This sequence comes from Cricetulus griseus, assembly GCF_003668045.3. Lineage (NCBI taxonomy): Eukaryota > Metazoa > Chordata > Mammalia > Rodentia > Cricetidae > Cricetulus > Cricetulus griseus. The sequence continues at coordinate 141,133,428 of NC_048599.1, read as the reverse complement.
AGGGGGTGGGTGGTATATTGGAGAGTTTGGAGGTAAGTAAGAAGGGAAAGCAGAAATGATGTAGCTATATTATAATCTCAAAAATTATTTAAAACAAAAAATAAACAAGTACTGTCCTAAAGCAAGTCAGCCCATGGTGAGAAGTAGAACAGATACCAGGTGGGAGGAAAACAAGGTAACCCTTTAGTTCATCAGGACCAAAACCCAAGGGACAAGAATGCTCTGAGCAGAATTGTTTATAAAAATTCATAAACAAATCAAATGACCACTGACAGAAAAATAACAGAACATTTCCTATCAGAAAAATGAATAAATCAACAATTTGGATAAAATGTACTAAACAAAAAAGGCTGAGTGAAAAATTAGTCCTTAAAGACAACATATAATAGCTTCCAAACACACTGAATTAAAAATGGGAAAATGAAAAATTATACTTAGCAATATAAATAAAGCCCCTTGAGGAGTGCTGAGCAAAGGGAGGCGGTATGATTTCTGTGGGGGGGATGGGAGGGAGAACTCACACATGCCACACACTGCAGATAATGTGCTAGCTCTTATCTGTGGCAGGTTTTATATTACTACAGATTTTAAGACATTAACGAAATGTTATGTATATGTGTGTGTCTGTACATGTGCACATGAGTGCAGGTACCAGAGGAGACCAGAAGATGGTGCTGGAGCTGGAGCTATAGGTGGTTGTGAGCTCCTCAATGTGGGTGCTAGGCACAGAACTCTCATCCTTTTGAAGATCAGCAAGCACCCCAATATTAATAAATAGATACAAAAGGGTTATACCTAGATCAGCAATAGCAGATATCACCAAAGATTAGGATAAAACCAAATTACATGGCCCCTGGACTTGGGTGGTTTCCTGGCTTCCTGCACTCCAGCCATCCCCTCATGAGTCTGTTTACCTGAGTTGCTTCCCTTGGACCTGTGGATCTGGTCTCACTTCCCAACACATTGACCACTACCCACAGCACCACTCTCCCATGTTCTTAGCCCGCTTCTGCCGCTTAACCTTGTCATTCTGACAGAGGAAGACAACACTGGCTGGTCTCTGGTCCTACTTTCTACACAGCAGCCCTGGAAGTGTGGGGACTCAGATCTGTCCCAGTCTTGCTTGGTGCTTTAGCGAGAATTCACTGAATGGTAGGATGAGCTTCTGTATCAGTTCAAGTATCAGTCTGTTTCTGTATCTGTATCAGTTCATGTTATCAGTCTGACGCCAGGGCAGGGGCGCACCAAAGGGCTGGGATTCCAGGGAACTCTGATGGTTGTCTGATTTGTTCCTGCGGTTTTCTATCACAAACAATCCTGGAAAAGTTTCTCTTAGACCCACTTGCAGGAGCAGAACTGCTGGCTGCAGGGCAGTGGTTCTCAGGGATGTCATCTCCCCAGGAGTTTAACATATTTTTCAAAATGTACTCCACAGCTCCAGCTGCTCTTGGGGTACATGGACATGGAGATCTATGGCTCTGCCTAGAGCTACCAACTCAGGATTTCTGAGCAGCCTGCAAGGAATGTGCATATGTGGGAAACTAGCCAGGGAGTCTGAGGACCACTCAGGTATGAGAGCTGTTGAACTCAGTGAAGAAATCCAAGTGTTAGCAGGGCAGCAGTTTAGTTGCTAGTGAGTTTCCCAAGGACTCAAACAACTAGGGCAGAGTGAGAGTGAGATGGGAGAGTGCCCAATGGCTCAAGGAAGGCTGTGTCATCAAAGCAGGGGGCTAATGTGTAATTTTGGAGATGTAGACACAAACTTAGTGATTTTGTAAATCAAATTAACACCTAAATAAACATTATAAACTACTAGGGTATATTTCAAACATTACAGTGAAAGCTCCATTTTCTTATACCTAGCTGATCAGTCAAAAACTGGAGATGATAATGTTTTAAGTGATGGGAGAAGCCAGCAGCTTGCTCCAGTCTGACTCAGTTAAGCTCTTACAATATTTTGACTGTTGGAGGAAAATTAATAATGGGATGTTAGGCGGTAGATTAGCTGAAACTAAATATCAACACAGCTAGATTTATTTTTGGATGACTGAGCTCATCCCTTCAGAGAACAGAAACAGCCCTCATTATACCACAAGCCACTAACTCAAACAGCAGCAGGATAACTCCCAGTGAGCAGAGTGCTGTGTGCTGCACACAAGAAGCTGAGGATTTAGATGGTACATTTGCTATGGCTTGGAATGTACAGGTCACAGGTGATGATGTAAGGCTCACAAAGACACCAGCAACTGGCTGACTGGTCAGGATCAAGCCAGTATAATCCCCTACAAGTAGAGGGCAAAGCTCCATCCTAGCCAGTGAACCAAGGTACACCACTGAGGTCAACCAAGTTTTTCTATCCTTCCCATTTTCAGCTAGTTTTTACTAGGTACTTACTTGCCCCTAGCCTCATCCCAGCTTGCACGCACATGTTAGCCAGCTTACTACGCACATGGTGAAGAAGGTTCCAGTGTGTTTTTCCAGGTCAAATGTCCAGGGTGGATGGTGATGGCTCCTGTTTCTGAGGGGCCTAAAGCACTGGTGCTTCCAGACCAGCAGTGAAGAGCCACTTTGGCTTTGGATGAGCCAAAGAGACCATAACTGCCTAAGACAGAAGCCTCAGAAAGTGTCAACTTATCCTGTTTCCCCTATACCTTCTACATAGAGGAGAGGCTGCCAATTAAAGCGGTGGGATCCCAAATTTCAGGCTGCCCAGCAGTGACCGCCTAGAGGGTGAGAACACCAAAATCAGTTCATGCAACCTGCCTTTCCTCAATGGACTGACTGGGTCAGTGACTCTGTTTCCTATGCTGATGCACAGGCCGGCCAAGAACCTTTCCACTCACATGGCAGAAAGGGAGACTCCTAACATCAGTGGAACTGGTGGGACTAGGACTTAGACCGGGGCTTAAGACTGTGTGTGTGTGTGTGTGTGTGTGTGTGTGTGTGTGTGTGTGTGTGTGAGTCTGTGTGTGTGTGTGTGTGTGTGTGTGTGTGTGTGTGTGTGTGGTGTGTGTGTGTGTGTGTGTGTGTGAGTCTGTGTGTGTGTGTGTGTGTGTGTGTGTGTGTGAGTGTGTGTGTGTGTGTGTGTGTGTGTGTGTGTGTGTGTGTGTGTGTGTGAGTCTGTGTGTGTGTGTGTGTGTGTGTGTGTGTGTGTGTGTGTGTGTGTGTGATAAAATACAAAGCTGGAAAGAATCCCTGCGTATCTTGGCAACCAAGGAGAAAGCTACTTAAATGGACTTCAGAAATTATACACACATAAACACACACATTATATTTACAAATGAAATATTGCAAACTTAGGAAGCTCACATCCTTTCCAATCACTGGGCAAAAATAAGCATGCACACACAATCAGCTTTTCCAGGATGAAGGGGCTGGATGCAGAATGGCTCACTTGGGTGACTGGTGATCCATAAGGTTATACACAGGAAAATGCCATAGCAAGGGGAGTTCACATGGGACCCAAGGCAGCAAGATTACTTGTAGAGCCTTGATGCCCAATGCCCACCAAAGCCCATTCTCTGTACAACATACAGCCATAAAACATGTGTCCCAGGAAAGCTCCTCAGGTACCTATTATACAGACATCAGAAACTGCCTAGTGGATACCACAACACATCCCTAGGCCACTGGACTTCAAAGCTTGCTGTCTTTGGTCAATTCATGAAAATACAAACATCAGTGGACTGTGAGGCCAGAATGCTCAGTGCAAACCCAAAAGAAACAACAGAATCAGAAATCAGTGACAGGGGGCTGGAGAGATGACTCAGAGGTTAAGAGCACCAACTGTTCTTCCAGAGGTCCTGAGTTCAATTCCCAGCAACCACATGGTGGCTCACAACCATCCGTTATGAGATCTGGTGCCCTCTTCTGATGTGAAGATATATATGAAAGCAGAATGTTGTGTATACATAATAAATAAATAAAATCTTAAAAAAAAGAAAGAAATCAGTGACAAAGGTCCAGGTGCTTTCTCCTATACTGCGAGGGTGGTAAATGACTTTCATAGTCCATGAAGTCCTGAGGCAACATCATGTTCATTCTCTTTAGCAGGATACCATAGCTGAGAACAGCTAAGTCTAATCTTTTAGGGAAAATATAAAATTTACCCAGTGCTGCTGTGAAGGTCTTCACATGACCTGACTTGAGGTCAAATAGTTTAAGGTGCCTTCCTACTCTTGGTAACTCTCACCAGGGCTACAATTTACTCAAAAGCAAGGTTTCAGAGTGCAGGGTTCATTGTGAAGCAGTGGTTCTCAACCTGGGGGTGGAGACATCCTGGGGGGGGGTCTAATGACCATTTCACAGGGGTCACCTAAGTCCATCAGAAAACACAGATATTTACATTATGATTCATAACAAGTAACAATGGAGATAGCTTTATGGTTGGGGAGTCACCACAACCTGAGGAACTGTAGTAAAGGGTTGCGGCATTAGGAAGGTTGAGAACCACTGCCCTAAAGGATGCCAAGGAAGAAAGCTGCTGACCTGGGATTTCCTCTCCAGTGTCTAGAGCTTCTGCAACAAAGCATCGTGTGTGTGTGTGTGTGTGTGTGTGTGTGTGTGTGTGTGTGTGTGTGTGTGTGTGTGTGTGTGTGTACACTTGTGCAGAGGCCAGAGGTGGTTGTTAGGTGTTACTCTCCACCTTAAGTTTTCCAGACAAGGTCTGTCATTGAACCTAGCGCTCACAACTCAGTTGGGCCAGCATGCTAGCCCGCTGTAGGCCCCTCCTGCCTCTACCCTCCAGCACTAGGCTTACAGTGCTTCCCATACACAGCTTTTGGCACTTTCCTGAGTCATCTCCTCAGCCTCACAGGGAACTGAGCTTCAAGACTGGTTTTTCCTCCATGAGTCCCCACACACAGACAAGCAGATCTTACCAGAAGCATTGCGGAAGTCCCATTGGGTCTGGATAAATGAATGGACATTTCTGGAAACATCCTGTCAATGCGGCTGATGACATCATCGACGTACCTGGGTGTGGAAGAAGTACGTAAGTATCAAGTGCAGTCATGTTGGAGGCTGGGAATCCACAGGCCGTGAAGACTTCATTTTGTACTTAATACCCAACTTTTAGTTGTGATACCTTTTGAAGAAGACAATATTACAAGGCTCCTTATGAGAACTTCTCTTTTTTCCCTCCCATGACCCTTTGCAAAGGGGCTCTGTTTTAAGTGATTATATTTATATTTTAAATAAAGTGCCCTGAATGCACCTTAACTTTCCATTGGGATATGTATGTCCCCCCAACAGGACTCCACTGTAAGCACAGCCCTGTGCTTCAGCCATATCTTCTTTAGACAGACCTAATAGCTGTGCTTTCAGTTTTCTTGGATTTCTGTTTGGCTTTTATTTGCTCAGCTTTCTATGTCCCTATTACCACTTTATTCCTAACTTTATTCCTAAACTCCCTGACTCTAAAACCTTTCTTAGTAACAGTCAAGTATATCAGGCAAGCTAGAAGCTCCATTTTCACCTCTCTGCTGGCCTGCCTGCATATCCCAGGGTTTAATACTTACTGAGACCACTGGCATTAAGCTATTGGCATGGTGCCGGGTACTTATTAAGGACTCACAGATGACAAGTGTGCTGGCGGGTGGTCCTAAGAGCCCTCCTGCCCTGTAGTGGAGGCTCACTAGGAACATACTGGGCCACAGCACACACAGGGCTGGCTCTGCTCCCTACATAGGAAACCATGCCAGCTCACTATCTAGTCACACCACCACAAAGGATGCGTACAATTCACCAGCCAAGACCCAAAACTTCCCACTAAAAGACCTTGGGATGGGTTTCATATCCACTGGATGCAGCAAATTAAATTACATGCCATCCATCAGGGACAGGTGAAGGTATACTTTCTGGGGGAAGGCAAGGATAAACTCCTTGATCACATGATACAAAATTTCAGTTAGGAACCTGGGGATCATGAGATGCACACAGAAGAATACCATCTGTTAAAAAGTGAACACCAACGTTTCTGCTAGTGAAGTCAGAAAGCAGTTCTCAGGATCAACCTGTCAGGTTCTCATGAGGAAGGAGGACAGGCGAGGGAGGCTGCAGAAGGCCTGGCAACTACTAATGAGGCCAGTGGGCAGGTGGGAGCAGAGACTATGAGAAGAGGTGTGCTGTCTGGGGTGTTCCAGAGAGAAGGTGGCAGCAGGGCTTCCAATAGTCCTCAAGTAGCCCACAGATTCCATGTTGCCTCAGCAGTGGCTAACACTCCCCCACCCCCCAAGAGGACCATCACGTGAGTGAGGCTTGCCATTAAAAGCTGAACTTGCTCCAGGCATTTCTTGCAGGTGAGGCCTCACCCTATTAAGATACAGCAGCTTTGGAAATGTCATTTCCTGAGTGATTAAGAAACACTGTGGTCTTCTGAGATCCCCTTGACTCAGCCTCATAGTACATCCTGGCATCTAAGCACAATTCTACTGCAGAGGTGACTGGAAGAGAGGAGGCATCAGTGTGGCTCTGCCTGGTGTCTACTGGATAGCAGAAGATGCATGACAAAACCATGCCAACTCAGGTGCTGGCAATACTTATCTTCAGATACTTTTCCAAATCTATACATGTGGTTTCAACCCATTTCTTCAGACTCAGCGGAAGCAAACAGCCTCTGTCCTGTGTGAATGGAGGTCACTGCTAAGTCTATGCTAATGTGAGGGGGTAGGCCGTGCCTTCTAAATAGTCCTCAATCAATAGCCATCATAGTTCTGGGAGGGAACTCAATGAATATGCACTAGTTCAGCCCAAAGACACATCATAACCTGCTCTGCCTTGTATCTTTCACCTTGAAACCTTCAACATACCACTTGGAACATCAGACTCCTTAGCAAGCTGGAAAACCTGAACAGTGGTTTATGTGATGGATCCTGGGCCACACATGAAATTAGAACCAACCTTACCTTGCACTTTGCTAGAATTCTAAACCAGCCACCTGGTCGGGATTTCTTTTGTAGTATCCAGAGTTGCAGTGGGCAAATAGTAAGCACCCCTGGCCATTTCTGGACCCTATGGCTAATGGAAATCTTTACTTGGAAGGAAAGGGAGTGGCAGAAGAAAGATAGTTCCCAGGAAAGGTATCTCCACTGGCACAGGAAAGTTAAAAAGGCCTAGGGTGGGTTTTCTGTGGTTTCCTTCTGCCCACCTGCCTGCCTGTGATCTTAGATAAGGCTCAGCAAACTCATTTGAAAACTCCATTGAGGAGAAATGAATTTTAAGGAGACTGTTTTTCTTTGCAGGCCTAACAAAAAGAGGATGCAGATTCCTTTGTTACAGGTGACATTATGCATTTGCCAAAAAGAGACCAAAGAAAGTCAGCTGCACCTTTAGCTGAGGAAAACAGTGTCTAGATTTTAGATGTAGAAATCAAAACATTTCATTTTTAAATAGATCCAGCCTTAGAGATACAAATGAGCCACTAGTTACTTGACAGAAACCAGAGAAGCTTGCCACACCAGACTAAAAGTCTGGAGGCAAAAATGGCTTTCTTTCTGCAGAGGGTGGGGGCTGGTATGTGTGTGTGTGTGGGGGGGGGTGGTCTTTGGCAGTGCTTCTAGAATGCTGCCTCCCAAGACAGCAGGTGTTGCTTACGCCAGCATGGAGCTCACAGAGTGCATCGTTGGCACCCTGCTTCTAGATCAGGGCTAAGGACAGGTAAGAACGGCTTGCTCTCCTCCCACACTGCCACCATATGTCACACTCCATTTTGTGGCAGAATAAAAATTACTTTAATTTTTACCTTTAGAGTGAAGGCAAACAAGCAGCCACACCACAGTGGTGACGAGTCCACACTTGAGCAGACGCGGCCCGCACGGAAAGACATTAATTTGGAGCCAAATTGAGCAGTGAGTCACAATTTGCACATATCTGTCAACCTGTTAACAGGGTAATAACTTGGAAGGATTGCTGTTCCTATTTACATTTACAGGAGCCTTTCAAAAATGGAGAAGCTGCTGGGTTTTCTTTACTCTAACACTTAGCTACAAGGCTTAAGAACTTGCCTGGAAACACAAAATTCTAGAAACACAGTTACAGATCAAGGTGTGAATCTTAATTTCAGTACTTTCAGGCAGGAAGTTTTGTTTTGTTTTGTTTTAATAGTGTCTTTCTTTTAAAAGATTTCATTTATTTATTTATTTATTTATTTATTTATTTATTGTGTATGCAATATTCTGCTTCCATGTATATCTGCACACCAGAAAAGGGCACCAGATCTCATAAGGGATGGTTGTGAGCCACCATATGGTTGCTGGGAATTGAACTCAGGACCTCTGGAAGAGCAGTCGGTGATCTTAACCTCTGAGCCATCTCTCCAGCCCCAGGCAGGAAGTTTTAAAGCAACTAGCGTGTCCTGTTTCTCTACCCTGCCATTAATGAAGGCCAGGCACTCAGTGGTTTCGGAGATCAGATTGTCGGGAGCAAACAGCAACTCCTCCCCATGTTCCCATGGATTCCTGGGACTGGATCACAGACTCACTAACCAGTGTCTCTGCAGAAGCAGAAAACACGCTCCCTATCCACCCCTAGCACAACACTCACACCTAGGCCCTAAGTCTTGTTTTCTTGTTTCTTTAAATGGCCTCCATGGGAGAACTGAAGAACACTGGGGACCCCACCCATTGACAGCATCTCCAAGAGGTGGTCTGCAGATAATACCACTTTACAAGGCAGTTAGTTCTTGTCCTGTAGGATGGTCAGCATCTCCACGTAGCCACACATCCGTTTTGTAGAATGCTACTCAGCTATTTCTTCCAAACGCTAAAGGCCTTTTGTAAATATGTAAGACTGCTGGGTCTTCCAAACTTCTTCACTGGCGCTTTTTAGTCTTCCTTGGGTCACAGATCCTAGAGAAGGCACTGAAAACTAAAACTGATGTCTACATGGCATTTTACATACAACTTTCTGTAGTTCACAATTCTTAGAGTCTATTTGTGGACCCAGATGGAAGTATCCCTGTCTAGATCCTTTCAGAATTAAGGCCTCTGGTTTTCTTTGTTATCTTCTGAAAGGGAATTTTTTTCAGAAAAGGTATTTTCATGAAGTGGGCATTCTGCCTGCCTGCCTGCCTGCATGTATCTTTGTATCAGTCACTCACAGCCTTGATATAAGCACAATTACAGCAATGTATATAACATCTAACAGTTGTGTGGCTCTTCTATAATAGAACTGTTAGGTGAGCTTCTTTACTTCATAACTGACAACTGACAAATTAAATATTGCACATATTTTCCCTGTATGTGTTCTGAAATAAGCACACATTATTGAATGGCTAATATCAAACTGACGAACACATGCTTTACCTCACATACCACTTTTTATGTCAGCAAATTATTATTATTATTTTTTTTTTCAAGACAGGGTTTCTCTGTGTAACAGCTCTGGCTGTTAGGCCAGGCTGGTCTTGAACTCAGAGATCTGCCTACCTCTGCCTTCTGTGTGCTAGGATTAAGATGTACACCATTTTAAGACCGTGATAAATTATCGCTAACTCTAGCTGCTATGCTCTATAATGGATTTTTTGAATTTACTCCTGAGATTGTATCCTTTAGAAAACATCTCCCTAGTTGCTCCCCCATTCCAAGCCCTTGGTAACCACCATTTTACTGTTTTCCTCTATGAATTAAACTCTTTCAGATTTGACACATGAGTGACATCTTGTAATATTTCACCTATCTGTGCCTGGCTTATTTCATTTAACACAACAACTTCCATGTTCCTCCAGATTGACAGGGTTTCCCTCTAGTTAAAGTATGTATTGTGCCCACACCATGTTTTCTTTATTGGTTAATATGCCGATGGGTACTTGTGATGATCCCAGATCTTGACTACTGTGATTGACACCGCAGTGAGCATGCCAGTGCAGAAGCCAGTGTTCTGATCTTACAGCCTGTGAACAGACATCCAGAAGTGGGACTGTCAAGCCACATGCTGCTTCTATCTTTAACTTCCGAGGAACTTCCATGCTATTATTTCCTAACACTCATTCACACTCCCTCCATCAGTGTGCAAGCATCTCTTTTCCCAGTATCCTTTCAGTACCCATCTCTTGTAACAACTCTCTCTGCAACAAGGTCACGGACCTATATACAGGACTTAGAGGTGATCAGTCTATGGGTGACCAGCTTTGCAGGCCAAAGCCATACTGCCCATGCCTTCTAGAGGGAAGTATGCCCTGCTTTCTGAACCACTTCTGAGGCAGGGCTTAGAAGGGACTTAATTCTCAAGTCTTCAGAGGTCAAGGAGATCCTCAGTGCAGCTGTGGTTACCTTCTAGCCTCAGTTGCCACCATCTTCCCTGCATTGAGCAGTTCTTCCTGGAACACTCATTGCTCAGACGGGACCACCACAAAGCCCTGGTCACTCTTCCTTCCTCAGGAAAGCCTTCTCTGGCCCTGTTCTTGTTCCCATCCATCAATCAGTACACTCTACCTCATACAGTACTTTCAAATTCTGTCACCTCTTCACATTTGTAATTACACAATTTGTGAGAGATCATCTCTTTAAATCTCCATGTCCCTACAGGATTCTCTAGGATCACATGACTGCTTTCTTCCTTGCACTATCCCAGCATTTTGTCACATTATCTGGTGGTGTTCCTTAAATACTCGTTGAATGGGTAGACAGTACATTAGAGATTGCCACATGCACCCAGCTAGGTCATTATGCAAAGAGATGTACAGTTCTCTGTAGCAGATGAAGAGGCGAGGCGTGGCAGAGGTCACTACATTAGCCACAGAAAGTCATGCACAATGGCAGCCAGAGCTCATTGCAAAACATACCTCAAAGAAAGCAGCAGAGATCCTTTCAAGTCTTGAGGCTTAATGTCTGTACGTGGAACCCCTGCATCTGTTCTTGCAGAAGCTTAACGCCTCTTAGAAGCAAGAGCCTTCTAAAGAAGCACACTGTACCGACACACCGGTTTTAAAATGCCACTTTTAATGAACTAATTAATTCTGCAAAACAGTAGTACAAAGATGTGCACTATCAAATTGAGGCAACAACACCAAGATGATAACAACAGGGAATGGGGAAGACGTTTCTAAAGATAACACTTCTGCAAAATATTCATTTTTCTGCTGTACATGGTAAGAAACATTGCAGATGATTTGTTATTAAAGACTTAACATATTAAACTGGACAGATGGCTTAGCTCTCTAAGTCTGACCCCTCCTCAAAAGGGAAGAAAAAAAAAAAAACACAACTAAAAACTCCAACCCATAAACACAACAAACCTGGCCCTAAGCCAGTGATCTCATATTAGTGTGTTGCTTAACTGTTCCATCCAGATTTAAATAGCATTTACCACACACAGTGTGTAAGATCCATGCTGTTCATTTCCTCCACCCATACACACCCTCAGAGTTATGGGTGCATGCATTAATAATAAACTATGTTTCCAGAAAGTATAAAGCCAGGAGTGACCATGAATGGGGACATTTGCAAGATCTGGAAGTGAGTGAAGACTTTCCTCCACACTTGTCCATACCCATGAGCCTGTGTGGCCTCTGACAGTGGGAGGAGCAGATAGGGGCTTGTCTAATGACTCTATGGGAGTGAGACTGGCTGAAACAGCCACTAGCCATCTGATGCTGAAGGAGACTGGAAATGCAGGTCAATGTTGCTCACATCCACATTTGTAAAATGTCAACACTGAGGCTTGCAAGATGTCTGGTTGTTCTCTGAAGAAATGAAAAGTTACCTATCTGTCTGTCTGTCTGTCTATCTATCTATCTATCTATCTATCTATCTATCTATCTATCTATCTATCTATCTATCTGTTTCCCCCCTCCCCCAAACAGGGTTTCTTTGTAGCTTTGGAGGCTGTCCTGGAACTCGCTCAGTAGAACAGGCTGCTTTGGAATTAAAGATTCACCTGTCTCTGTATCTCTGTGTCCACCACCACCACTGCTTGGTGAAAAGTAATTTCTAAACTGTGTTCTGGAAAGCAGGAACTGGTATACAGAAAGAGGAGTGCTTGCTTCCTTCCCATTCCCGTCCCAATACAGGTAACTACTAGGTGACCCTTCCAAGGAAAGATGCTCACAAGCTCAAAGTCTCCTTGTGAAACTCCACACCTATGTGGGATGGTTGGTAAATCTAGGGATAGTGGCTTCCTAGGAATGAGAGTGGCCAGGGAAGGGTGACCCTACTCTCTACTTTGCAGCTCATGAGTGTGTGCAAATGTTCCCTGAAGGTGAGCACTCAAGCAAGCAAAGAATTCACCACTCCATCTCCAGAAGTTAACCAGCAAAAAGAAAGCCCCAGCACATACTGAAGCCAGCCAAGCCTGGCTGCTGTCTGTCCAGCAGCCCTAAAGGTTTCTGCCCATTTTATGAACTAAACCAGGCAAACACCATTAGGAAAGGAGACCTTTTACAGATTATACTGGCTAGTTTTATGCCAACTTGACACAAGTTAGAGTCATCTGCCAAGAGTAACCTCACTAAGCAAATGCCTTTTTAAGACTGGCCTACAGGTAAGTCTGTAGGGCATTTTCTTGATTAATGACTGGTACGGAGGGTCCAGACACTGTGGGTGGTGCCACTCCTAGGCAGGTGGTCCCAAGTTGTTTAAGACAGCAGGCTGAGCAAGCCACGAGGAACAGGACAGTATTCTTCAGTTCTTGCTCTGGCTTTCCTCAGTGACTGAGTGTGACCTGAGACTTATAAGATGAAATAAACCCTTTCCTCCCCAAGTTCCTTTTTAATCACAGTAGGAAGGGCCTCTGTAAACCATCCCTATCTATCTCTGCATTAACAGTATTTACAGAAGGCCTACAGTTGTCAGTATGAACATGTCCCTGGAATGATGATAAGCACTGAGATGGAAAGACACCCAGCAGGCTTTGAGGGAACTAGGCAGCTGAACTGGCTCTCCCAGGTGTCCAAGAATAGCCTGACTCTGTTTTCAAAACACTCTCTGGTCTTTGACTCACTCACACTTCCCCCAACTCTGGGAAGTAAGTGAGGCTAGGGCAAAACACCTGCTTCAGGAAGGAGGAAGAAAACAGGTTCAGTGGCTTTCCCAAGGTGAGCATGAGGCTAATGGGTGAGCTGAGATTTCTTACATGTCCTATTCCTCTGTGAGGACCCTGTGGTTGTAAAGCAAGTGAGGAAGTTTTCATATGCACAGAACAAAATGCAATCACCTGAGAATTCCACCCTTTCTGCTCCTTCAGTAAATGTCCATCCAGTGCCAAGGGAGTGCAGGGACTTGAGAGCGGCCATGGCAGAAACTGGGCTAACAGTGATTTCACTACATTCTCTATAAACCCTTGAATGCTTACAAGAGGGAGGGGAAAGCCCATCCACACAACAAAACCATGCAGGCTCCACTTCCCCCAATACTAAGTAACAGCAGCTACCTTGTCACTTGTCACTCATCTCCTCAGGATCTGGTTAAAGACACAGTTCGGATGGACTCAGTGTGGTGAATGAATATGAGACAGGAGAAGGCCGCTCCTGGCAGACCACAGACACCTTCCCAATTCTAGGAGTGTCCTTTGGCATCCCGTCAGTTGAACATTGGTCACAAATGCACACTGGCCTGCTCATCTCCAGCAGTACTCTGAGAAGGATGACTAGCTGTGGTAGGCCAGTTTGCTTCCTACATACAGAATGAGATTTCATTCTTGTGTGGTATTTTACTGTCCCAAGAATGTAGAAGGTGGTGTTCACAGTGATCACCATCCCTGCACACACACTTGGTCCTGCCAGAACAAAACCTTAAGCAAAAGTGTACTGGTTGTCCCAATGAGTCAGCACACTCTAGGAAACCACACAACAATCCAGGGGCAAGCAAGCTTTTGTATTACGGTGTCCACTCATCAGAGAACTCCTTGATGAGGGAGTCTGAGGCTCCATTTCCAGCCCCTGGGATGCTCTACACAAAACATGCTCAATAAACACTTGGTTTTATTTAAACTGGAGATTTAATCATACTGGATCAAAGCAAAAGAGATCACATGAATGAATCAAACCTTCTTGTGCATCTGTTTCTTCTGTAAGTCAAAGCTCTAAACCAAAAAGGTCCACCCAACACAAGTGTGGCCCTGAGAGGCTGGCCCTTCTTGACAGCAGCGACATGGGGCAAATGGGTTGGGAGGAAGCGGAAGTGGGGTGAAGGGGGACAGGCAGAACTCGGCCAATCCCCTACTGTTCTCCCTATGCCAAACCCCTACAAGGCTTTGGAACTTTCTCTGGGTCCCCACATGAAAACCACTCACCCTTTACATCACTTATCATAAGCTGTCCCACACATCTGCCTGCCTGATGCTGCCTGGACCACTAGAACAGAACACCACGAATGGCCAAGTTCATCCTGTTCCTGTTGGCCACAGCAGTCTCTCATCAGACAATGACAAATGGCCCTTAGACACCTAACAAACAACAGCTTTGGGAATCAAAGGGACCTAGGTGTTCAGTCGTCCTATGCCCTCATCTCAGCCCCCTCTAGCCTTGGTTTTGGATCTCACAAATAAGAACATCATCTACTTCATGCAGTCTCCAGGACTATCAGAAGAATATAACACGTAAGCTTTCAGCTCTGAATAAGCAGTTAACGTTAGCTGCTCCCTTTACACAAAAAATACTGTCTTCCTTCCCAACAAAAGGTGAGACCTGTGCCTGAGTACAGAGGAATGTAAAGCCTCCATGAGTCACTGCAGCCTGAAGACCCCCAAGAAAGGCCCAAGAGTAGGGAATTCCTTCAGACTTTCTTCTTTCTATCATCTCACTCCATTCCTATTAGAAAGGAGAACTCTTTTCCTAGCACGGTGCTTAGGAGAGAAGGCAGGCGCTTGCTTAGGCAAGATCCTAAAATATGAGTTAGTATGAGGTGGGCTAGAGCAAGCAGGTCAGGCTCCAGGTCAGATTTGTGCTGGGTGTCTTCATTTGACTCCATCTGCACTGCATTGTACCGAGAAAGCTGGCCCACAAAAAAACAAAACAAAACAAAACAAAAACAGAATATTAACTAGACTTCTGGCCCTCTGGTCAACAGCAAGTGCTGGCTGGGGAGCACTGAGGTCTGGCTAAAAGGCTACAGACCTGCAGGGTTGAGTGTTTGCTAAACCTACCATCCAGTAGAAACAAGGTGTTAAGTTTCAAACCCCAACAAATGGCTGAGACACCCCTTTAACATATCAAAGGAACCTAGCCACCAGTTACCATCTATTCTGAACTCTGCAGCCCTGTGGCTGGGCTGCCCTTCCTCCACAGGCTCTTCCCTATATAATCCAGACATTTTGGTTACCTGCGCCTTTGGTATCCTGGCTGCTGCACCTGGTTCCCCTCTCCCCTGTTTCCCTCTGCCAGCCTGGTTACATCCACTCTTGGACTGTCCCAGACGACCATGCCTCTGCCTCTGCTCTCCCTATATCTACAATAAACTTTCTTCTCCCCCATACCTAGCTAGGTGCAGTCATGTCCTTTCCTTTCCTTTTTATTTTTTCATTCACACGGCAGCATGGTAAGGGCACATGGACTGGGTGGCTTTGTCTCCCAGAAAGGCAGAAAGATGGCAGTAACAGTTTCCTGTTCACGTGACACACCCCGCCCCAATCCTCCTCAGCTTACATACAAAACCCTGGGTGGAGGTTTCCTCTGGTGGCTGGACCCTCACTGGCTTTGTCATGTGGTCTCTACACCCACAGGCTTCTCTGCTCTCTATTTTCTGTCTGTGTTTGGTCAGAGAGGCCTCCTGGTTATCATTATTTTCTTGGTCAGAAATGCCTCCATCAAATTGGTCTGTAGGCAAATCTGTAGGTATTTCTTTATAAATGGCTGATAAGGGAGGGCCTAGTGCATGAAACAAGTCAAGGAGGGCAAGTGAGTGAGCAATGTTCCTCCATGGCCTCGCTTTAGTTCCTGCCTTGAATACCTGCCCTTTCCCCAGTGATGGAGTATCAGAGTTGGAAGCTGAAATGAACCATTTTCTTTCTTTTCTTTCTTTCTTTCTTTCTTTCTTTCTTTCTTTCTTTCTTTCTTTCTTTCTTTCTTTAAGATTTTATTTATTTATTATGTATACAACATTCTGCTTCCATGTATATCTGCACACCAGAAGAGGGCACCAGATCACATTATAGATAGTTTTGAGCCACCATGTGGTTGCTGGGAATTGAACTCAGGACCTCTGGAAGAGCAGTTGGTGCTCTTAACCTCTGAGCCATCTCTCCAGCCCCGAAATGAACCATTTTCTCCCCAACTTGCTTTTGGTGAACTCAACTAAGACAGGAGGCCTGAACAGGAAAGGTGGCCAGCAGTAGTGCTACCTTCTTGTGATGTCACCAGCAACCAGTTACACTGGGCCATCAAAGCTAGAAACCTTCTTCACAGTATTTGACTGCCCCTTCTATCTGTCTCCCCCCAGCAACAAGGCCCTTCTCTCACACTGGAGGAAAGACAGCATCGTCTCTGCCCATTGGATGGAACTTCCTCAAGCCATGGAGGTCAACCACTACCCCAAGCAACTAACAACTTCATCATTAGTGGAGACACTCCCTCCCTCAAGTCTCCTTCCAGTACAGGGAAAAGTTCTTCCTAAGTCAAAAACAATGCCAAAACAAACTGAAATTCCACATGCTAGAGTATGAAATACAGTGACCAGTATATTGAAGTTAATTGAAGGTAACAGCAATATGCATGCTCTTGACTAATGATGAAATGAAGTGTTACATATTCCGTTCCTTAATTAAACAGCATTCTATTAGCAAAATTTCCCTGGACTATTTAGCTGTGGATGTGGCTTTGTTTAGAAATCTACATCACTCAAACAGAACCAGCAGGTGAGAAACAGTACCAGGTCTGGTTCTTCACCTTTATTCTCCCCTCACACCCTTTGCCATCCTGGGGGTGGAACCTAGGGCCTTATACAGGCTAAGCACATGCCCTACCACTGAGCCCCAGCCTCAACTCCATCCTTACTTCTTCCGTATTCTACCTCCTAGCTTCAGATGAAGAACATTCTCAGACCACTGCCAAGCTAACCAGCTTCCCTCTAAATTCACTGTCAAATTTATACGAGCTCCAAAACGTGGTAAATATATCCACATAGTGGCACATGAACTGACTATAGGTGACACATGGATGATCATTTTTCATGTCGACATCTACATAGGTAGAAAAACATACAACCAGTAAATAAAAACCAGTGACTTCATAAATACCATTTTGTTCAACCATGCAGCTACAGAGGCTTAGTCTAAAAATCTATTTGAAGAAAGCTATGTAGACAGTGGACTAGCTGAAGAAGGTTATGACAAAAATCTTATATGCAACTAAGCTTAGAAATACCCACCAACACAGACAGACAATTCAACAACAGCTAGGTTGCAAAGGAGTTTGCCTCTTTGTAAATTGTTACGGCTCTTTCACTATTGTGGATAATTCTTCCTTCTATACCTTACAAAAGGGATTTCCATGCCTCCACTTGGAGGTATCAAAGGAGGAGAAATGGACAGGCATCCCAGGAGAGGCCAGGATGTTTAGCTCATCAAGAACACAGCAAGGGCTGTGATGACTGATCACAGGAAAGCTGACCCTGCTGGACTATGTGTCTGAGAATGCAGCATGCACGTGCCCAGTGTTCAGTGAGAGGAAGGAAAGTGGCACAACTTCTGTCATATTCTGAGTAGTTAAAAACTTCCAGAAGACTCCTCTCAGTGGAGTCATACTTAGGATTCTCCCATTTAAGTACTAACCAGGACAGATCCTGATTAGCTTCCGAGATCAGATGAGACTGGGTGTGTTCAGGGTGGTGTGGCTGTTGACCAAACCTACGATTCCACTTGGGACAGAATGGTGGTTTATAATACCTGAAACAAACTGTGACAGTGCATCCTTGTGGTGCTTTACATAACAATGGTCTCTGTCTTAGTTAGGGTTTCCATTACTGTGAAAAGACACCATGACCACGGCAACCCTTATAAATGAAAACATTTAATTCAGAGGTTTTCGTCCATTCTTATCATCTTATCATGGTGGGAAGCATGCCAGTACATAGGCACACATGGGGGGGGGGAGAAGAGAGAGAGAAGAGAGAAGAGAGGAGAGAGACACCCAGAGACAGAGACAGACAGACAGACAGACAGAAAGAAAGACAGAAAGACAGAAAGACAGACAGACAGACAGAGCCTGGCTTAAGCATTTGGAACACGTGCTCCAACAAGGCCATACCTTTTAATACCATTCCCTAAGCATTTAAATCAGTCTGTGCGGGTGATTCTTATACAAACCACCACAGCTCTTCTTGGCACATACATCTGAACGCTTAGTCCTCAGGCCGTAGCACTACATGAGAGGGATTAGGAAGCATGGCCTTGTTGGAGGAAGGGTGTCACTGGGGGTGGGCTTTGAGGTTTCAGAAGCTCAATCTCTTCCTGCTGCCTGCCAATCCAGATGTAGAGCTCCTTCTCCAGCATCATGTCTGCCTGTCACCACCATGATCCCCACCACGTTGGTAATGGACTAAATCTCTGGACCTGTAAGCCAGCCCCAGTGAAATGTTTTCTTTATGAGAGCTGTTGTTGTCGAGGGGCTCCCTGAGACACAGACATCTACTGCACAGAGAGGACTGAGAGCCTTCATCCAGTAACTGATGGAACCATGGGTGTGTGGCTGCTGGGCTGAAGCTTCGGCTTTAGCACTGAGGCATGGAGTTCGCTACTGGGCTTCAATTTTCATGGAATGAGAACAGTGGCATAACAGCATCTTTGTCCACAGGGCAGTTCTGAAGACCACATGAAATAACACACCCAAAGCCCAGAATGCTGAGCACACATGTGTACCCCTTGACACATAGCCAGGGAATAAGTGCCTAACCACATGGAACCAAGTAGCAAGGTCCTTCTACCCCTGTATTCTCTTGCAGCTCTCCTTAACCAGAACACACAGGACAGTGCACCCAGTGAGAAAAGCCCAGATGAGGGAAGACATCCTGGCTCTCCAACACCAACAGTCCCATCAGGCAAGTCCCTTGTTCCTCCTGGTGTCAGTTTCCTATGGTTTTTTCTAGCTCTAGCTAATTCAACACAAATTTCCTTAGAGGTTACTGTATGCACAAAGAAGCAGTTGCATAGCTTTCAAGACCCGCCCATCACTGAATGATAATCACTGTAGAGAATTCAGGTAATTGAACACTGCATTCCCCGACCTTTAGGAGCAACTGGAATCTACCAGAAAGACTATCAGTATTTCTAACACAGAATTATCCCAAGGGTAGCTCTAATATAAAACACATTGCCTTTGCTAATCTCTTGAAACTTCTTTAAGACCCATGGCAGTAGGGAACCAGCAGCTCCATCTGTGGGCTGAGGATGAGTGTCTAAGAACCCCAGGAAGCAAGTTTCCAATCAAGGAATTTACAGGAGGCACCTGCCCACCAGAGCTCACAGACCAGCACTCACTGGAACTGTGTGGGCTGCCCTAATGTGGCCGAGTAGGATGTGCAGAGTGCATGGGCAATCAAAGTCCAAGGGAGAAAACAACTATTCACTTAAATGGCAACAGCTTTAGAAATGGAAGCCAAGAGAATAAGCACCAGGTCCTTTTCCTCTGAAATCTCAGATGCACACATCCATAACCAGAATTCCAGCTCTGTTCCACTGAGGTATGCCCATCTCCCAACGCCATCACAGGCACATGAGGTGCGGTGAGCGTGCACAGGGTCACATGGGACTCTCCAATGGGCAGTGCAGACTGCTCCAGCGCCAGGGCCATGGCTCTCTCTCAGGTCCCTGGGTCTTATCTGATGAGGACAGCGGTGACTCATACTACAGTGAGTTAATGAGACAATGCATTCAAGTTGACTACTTGGAATTGTGCTAACATGGACAATTACATGTACAGGAGAGTTTCCCATGATGAAAACAGCAGCAGTAGTGATGTGACTGATGAAGAGGGGTAACAAATGGGGGATGAGGGGAACTCAACCAGTCATTTCTTGGGAACGAGGTATGCAAAGCTTCCCTTCCCAACTGGCAAGAGAGGCAGCTCATAGTAACAGACACCTCAAGCATGCAAACAGGAGGCTCCTAGTGAGGACAGCTCAGTGACTTGTTATGACCTGTAAAATGGTGAAAGGACACACTGAGGTTAGACATCAGGGAAAACTCCACTGCTCTTGGAAGGGTTGCTAGGAGAAGATGTGAGGGTGCAAACTTACAGCCAGCTAATCATGCACAGTTACTCCTGCAAGGTCTGAGGGGATTGGGGCAGGGAATGTACCCTGGAAAAGTTCTTTCCATCTAAATGAATACCACAGCCAAGGAGATTAAACTCTCATTAACAAAATGGTTAGCTCATCAGCTCAAGGGAGGCTTTGCCCACCAGGTCAGGCTTAACCCCACTACATGTCAGGCAGACGGCTCAGGTTGGCACAATGGAGACCTTTAGAGAAGAGGGAGGGAAACAGTCTGGGTGGTGGCTCTGAACAACACAGCCTTTCTGTCCAGCTTGAAATGCTATGGCAGTTTCCAACTCTAATTCAAAGGTTTCTTTCTTTGTGGTTTTTCAAAGCGGCTGGCAGATTACTTGCCGTTAAACAATGCAAAGTGTTTGCTTATGATTAGAGTGGAGGACTTTTCATCATTTCCATGGAGGTTCTAAGACCTGCTGATAGCTCTGGGAAACAGCTTTTTCCAGACTTCTACAGTAAATAACGATTGGCCACTGGCCTCTGTGTGTCAGGGCCTAATGAAGGCAGCAGGGCACATGGCAGAATTGAGCCCTCACTAACCAGCTGCCACTGCATTAGGGAAACTCTGCACTCTGCAGTTCCTTAACACCAGAGACAGCAGGTCCGGTTGACACTGCTAGGATCCACACACGTTGGAAAGCTGACAACATGTGGCACTCCACCTCTAGCAATTCTCTCTCCTTGTGGAAGGTAGCAGGACTTGAGTGAACCATGTTTGGAAACATGCTCCAGGAGTCTGACATATTTCACATTAGAGTAATAGGCTCCGGAAGACTAACACAAGTTTGGAGCTGGGAGGCAGCTGTAGCACTTTCTACCTCAAACCTTTCCCTCTATGGAGAAGCTGTGATGGCTGCCCCTCACTATCAGCCTGACAGGGTTTGGAATCACTTAGATGACACACCATTGAGCATGTCTGAAAGGGTATTTCCAGGGAGGAGAGACGAGTCACCTCGAATGTAGATGACACCATCCTGGGGGCTGGGGTCCTAGACTGAATTAAAAGAGAGCAGGATACCAGCATCTAATCCTGTCTGTTTCCCCAAATGCATTTACGATGCGACCAGCTGCCTCTCACTGCCACCACGTCTTTTCTGCAGTGATGGACTGTCCCTTCCTCCCTGAAGTTGCTTCTGTCATGTTGGTCACAGAACAAGTGTTTGATACTTGTTGAAGGCAATATGGTACTAGAACTCTGACCTTTGAGGGGATTTCTCCTTCTAGATCTTTAAAATGTTACCACTGAGAAGCTCACAGAGCTCATGCTCTCCCAAGAGGCACCTGGAGCAGTCCCATGGTGCCTCCCACAACAGCAGGGTGCTCTTACCTGCTTTGCCTTCTTAGCAGGGAACTTTGGCCAGTGTTTAAATGTCATTGAAACCATGCTAAAAAGAGGTTTTGAAAAATATCAGTCTATTTTCTTGCATATACTTTGGGGAAATAGTAAGTGTGTTTAAAGTGCGAGCTTAGACACACTCAGATGACCCCAAGTCAGGGGCTAGCCCATGCCCAGTTAATGTCAGCTTTGTAATCTTTCTGACAAACTTTTGGAATAAAACAGTAATTGTCTTCAATCTCCTTTCCTTCTATGTGAGGGAAGAGCTGGGTCAAGTCCACATCAAGACACCTCATCTCACCTGGGTCTCAGGGAACTAGCACTATTCATGCTGCAGATGTGGGTGACATTTCAGCGCCGATGCAAACACACTTAATTCATCTTTGTTTTATATAAAAAAAAATCCAAATTAAACTACAAAAAGCCAAATGTATATTTCTGAAACCTGGACACAACGACCAGTAAAATATCAAGGCATAATGTCCACTCAGCCATTTCCAAGCCACGCATGATTCCTGTTTGGTCCGACCCAACTGTTTCAAAGTTCATTTCTACAGTGTTCAGGGATAATAGCAACCATATCATTCACAGGAACCATGGCTGGTTTATTTCTACAGAAAGTAAATGGAATTTTCCAAATAGATTAAATTTTAGTGTAGAGAACAAAGACCCCCTGGGGTTAGTATTTCTGAAACAAAATGGCTAGAAATTAAGTCCACATAATTTCAAGGGTTATTTTTCAAGTATGACTGGCACAAAATGGGAGCCCCTGTCTTAACCATGAAATTGTCTAGAGTCCCCAGAAGCAGCAAACAGAAACAGAAGACGGGACCCATCAGGATTACTGCATCACAGTAAAACACTTACTCCAGGATGGTTGTGGGGGGACTCAGTACCAGTTGCCTCCCTTCGGCTGTCCACCTCTGCTGAAGAAGGTGGCTTCTCATTAGCTAAGGGCTCAGACACTCCTGCCTCACCTTTTTGGTGATGACACTTAATTTACTCCCCAACCACAAATGGGTATCTTTTAAAAACAAAGACTTCCATTTCTTGTTATTCCTAACAAGAAAACAATTTAATTTTTGTGTTAGTGTAATGAACATCAACCCAAGCCCCATGTTTTTTATAGTCTTCCCCCTGTCTTGCTCTTGTTATATAAGCACAGGCGCCTGGCTGTTGTGGGTATCTGTGCTACATGTTTCCAACCACGTTACCCTGACAACCTGGAGAAAACAGGCTTTGTGAGAGAGGCTTTGACAGACTGAAAATCTGATATCAGGGATGGCGGCTAGGCCTGTTAGCATTCTTCTTGGATCATCACTGTGTTATACTTTGTTGTGGGGTTAAAAAAAAGATCGTGAATAACGAGTCTACGCTTGCATGGTCCTAACTATCTGTCCAGGCCAAGTACTTCTGGTCTGAGGTGAGGATGGCCAAGAAGTTGTCATATGGATGCTGGAAGGGCTAAGAACATCAGCTCAGAGATCTCAGATAACTAAGTACCCCAGCCTCAGTTTCTCACCTATAAATGAAGGCTACAGCTATGGCCAGTTCAGGGCACAGGCAGGATTCAATGTGTTGATCTGTGTTAAGTGCTGACAGTAATGCTAGACAGAGTAGCTACTCAGTAAACAGCAGCCACCATCAGTGCTGGTGTGAAGACCACCACCAGGCACCACTCAAGATCACTGTGCTAGTGTTAACTCCTCTAGTACCAAGATGGCCAATGAGATTCCACCCATGAGGGCAAATCACCATGGCCACAAGTCAGACAGTGCCACAAAAACAAAACTGTGAGTCTTCGATGGCATGGGCTAGGGGGTTGGGGGCTTCCAATGCTGTGATGTAGACCTGCACATCTTCTTAAACCTTGAAGCAAGGACATACCGTTTTCACAAGATGGTGGTCTATTTAGAAAGTGGAAAGATTAATGTTTAAGCACAAGGGATCAAACTGAACTGCTTTGATAAAGTCCTTTTAGACACAAGGACGTATTACCCGCACTCCAAGCTTTCCCATGGCACTATGCTAATGTATGTTCAACGTTACATCTAAAATCCCGCACCCCTTCGAGCAATTCCATACCCAGCTCTTATTTTAAACTCTTGTTTGCATGCCTACACCTTTCTCCACAAAGAGTTTAAAGAATGCAATGTATAGGCTTGTGCACATCTTGTCTTCGTTCTCATATCCATTGGTCTGCATCCTAGCATTTGGTGGTATTTACTTCCACTCTAGTCAAAAGGTTTGGAAGGTGAATTAAGTTCAGATCCCTCAATATTTTCTTTCAAAAATAAATTATTCATGAAGCTTTCTCCCTTGTTCCCAAATGGTTAGGTTTAAACAATTGCTTAAAGTGCTGTTTTTAACTGAAGAACACATTATTCAAAAGCCTCTGGCCCAGGAAACACTTACTTGCTAACTGGTCACTTTCATCTGATCAATGGCTTCACCATGCTGAAACACACCATAGTGGGATGTGCTTCCAGCACAGGGCTAGTGGCGTTAAGTGCCTGGCTCTCTCATAAACAAAGCGAGTTGGTCACTTTACAGTCCACATATCACCCTGAAAATCTATTACAGTCTGCCTTTGTGATTCTCATCTGAGGTGATCTGGGGTACTAAGCTCAGAGGAAACCTTCCTGTAACAGGTTAATGGATCAATTTATTTATTTCAAATTTGTTCTTTTCAAGTTGAAAAACCACTGAAGACTTTCTAAGCAATCTGCTCAATAACCACAGGGCAGGCAGCCTTGCTGGGCCTGCTGCTGATGCCCTGGCATCTCTCTGGTACTGATGGCTCTTATATGGCTGCTGGCTTGCTGGTAGCCTGGTGCCTTTGCCCAGTTATCTACAGAGTGACCAGAGTCTTGGGCTATCATATGTTCAAAGGCAGTGCTTCACTTTCTCTAGAAACAAATCCAAAGGTAGGAAACAGTTCAAACAACCCAAACCACAGGACTCTGTTGAAATGACAGCCCTCAGATCACTCTCTCGGTTAGCAGTATTACTTCAAAACCTTCGTGAGGACACACCACTAAGGGGTCTGGAGGATGGGTCAGCAGTTAAGAGCATGTGGGGTTCTTGCAGAGGACTCTTGATCACCTCTTGTAACTCCAGCTCCAGAGGACCCTACCCACCCTCTTTGACTTCACAGGTACATGCTCTCTCTCTCTCTCTCTCTCTCTCTCTCTCTCTCTCTCTCTCTCTCTCTCTCCCTCCATCCCCCCTCACACACATAAACACACACAAAATAAAAATAAATAAAACATATCTTTTAAGAACATACCACTATAGCCCCTTGGGTTCTCTTCTTGCATTAGTGCCTTTCCAGTGCACACTTTTCTAGGCACGATAGCACCAATGCATAGTTTCCATGCACAGAGGGACAGCAGGTGACCAGCAGGTAGTTGGGAATCTCTAATGCTCCTTGGTGATCATGGTCTTCCTAGAGAGGAATGCCCTTTGCAATACGCTTCTGACACCTGTAACTGTGAGTGTGTTACAAATGGCTCCAAAACTCAGGATTTCAGGGGTGGGGCATGAGCGTCAGGTCACATGTAGCATGGCTAAAGAACTCAATGTGCTCCTCAGTATAAAGAACCAGCTGAAAAGTCCTTCACTTGGGTCCTTTCCACACCTAACATTTGCAGAAATGGCTGAGAGCTCCTTAAAGGCCGTTTTAGCTATTTTATGACACTAGATCACAGTGTCCTGCAGATAGAACCTGGGCTGTAGGTACTTCTCAAGCTCACATTCTTTGATGGGAGGATCTGAATTAGCCTGGTAACTACGGACAAACCATACACAGTCTCTGTGTCCAGTCTCCTCATCTGTAAAAGATACAACAGCAGCCTCCACATGGGGAGTTGGTGGACAAGATGACTTAACAGATGCAAAGTGCTCAGAGCAGATCCAGTGCCAGAAGGACATCTGAGTGCTCATTCACTGCGGCCATGGCCACCTTCACTCTGCACTTGCTGCTCTGGTTAGCTTTCCTACATCTCAGCTTTTACCTAGTGAATGAGAACAATGATCAGGGTGGAGTCAAGTCACAGTGTGTTCAATGTTCTGGCACATGACACGTGCTCAATGAGGTTGCTATTGTCATTAGCTCAGTACTTCCTCACATGCCTTCACTCTGTGTAAGAACCACTGTGTCTGAATAAACAATATGCTGTAAGCTTACTCAAAACACAAACCCCAGGCCATACCAATCTGTGGGTGTTAATTCAAAATTTCCTGGAATGCCTGCTCTATTTTCAGAACTGTATTGCTCCAAGAAATCTCTCTCAAACGCATCCCCCATGACACCACCACTGTGAATCAACAACAAGAAATATTCAGTGGCTACTTGCAAATGGGTAATTGCAAAATGAAACTGAAGTGTTCAGGCTTTGGGTGTGCTGCTGCTCACAGCGATCTATTTACAGCAGACACCACTCAGAAAACACTCGTTCTCTGACTCCTGTGCTTGGGGGTTAGCGCTTGTCTCCAGCTAACAGCAACTCAGGCTTACAAGAATCCTAGTGCTCGGAGCCAAGAAGGACATAAGCTCCTTCATTTATGAATGGGACAAAGCCTAGTGCCACTAAGGGGTAGGCCCAAGCTCACATGATACTAGAGGACAGGGAAGAGGAGTCTGGCTTTGTTTCTGGCTCCATGTCAATCTTCCTTCCCATTTTACCACAGGTCTCACTAATGTGAGTGTCATCCACGGGAATGAATCTAGAGACCACACCATCTCAGATACCAATCACTTATGTCTTTAATCATAGTGTGGAACACATGCGCGCTCGTGTGCACACAACACACACACACACACTCACAATAGACTCTATCACAGAAAGATATCTGTCCTCTTTGCTGGGAGAATGAAAGCCAGGACCTTTATGTCTGAGAGATATTCATTTCAGCATATATTTCATTATTAATTTAGTTTCTTAAATGGAGCTCGATTTTTTTTTCTGGGTATTATAATCATAGTTAAGAAAAAATAAAAAGGTTTAGAGTTTTGGGAGAAAGTCTCACAATTTCTGGAGTGGCAAGGAAGGAAAAACCCAGTGGTGCTGCAGACTAGGCTGGTGCTTGGCCCAAGGGGTTTCCCAGAGGGAGCATCTTACTAGGCTGGTGTTCAGCCCTAGGGATATTTCAGAGGGAGAACCTTACAAGGCTGGTGCTCAGCCCAAGGAGTTTTCCAGAGGAAGCGTGATGGTCTTGACACATGACCAGAGAAGTCCTGGGTGAAGACAAAGGAGCAATATATACCACATAGACAGCTAAAAGGGGGGCAATGGCATATGAGAGGAGGCTACCTTTAATTTAATGGAGCATGAATGATTCTAGAATTTTTCTTAAGCTTCTCCTGGAAACCAAACTAAGCAAGTAAAGCAGAGAGAGATGGTGACAGCTCCAGGAAAACTAGAGACGTCTTTGATAAGATATGAGGCAGGGTCTTAGATGTCCAGCAGACCCTAAACAGAGCACTGAAAGGCAGATGAAGGAAAAGCTGGCCCCAAATAGAGGTCCTGTGAGGTGTGCGTACAGCTGGTCAGCAACAGCCCAGCCCACACCCTCTAGCACATGTTGCAAATGCAAAGCAGTCCTCCTCTGCAGACAGGCTGGGAGCAGAGCAGAGAGTCTACCTAGATCAAGTCAGGGCAGCAAAAGCTTCTGATGGCCTAGTAGCCATGGAGAGTCAGACCAGTGCTTGGGTACTTCAGAGTCTGGGAGGGCTGCCCCAGGGGCATGCTAGAGGTGTAGCCTCCACACAAGGACAAGGCTGAATCCTGATTGTACTTCATACTGTACAAGACAAAAAAAAATCAAACAGAACAGTGGTCTACACCAATGTTCACAGGAACCAATGACTTCAAACTGGGCTCAAAGAAATTAAGGAACAACTTAATCAATGCAACAGATAAGCCAAAAACAAAAAACAAGCAAAAACAAAACAAAACAAAACAAAACAAAACCCACGGGCATAGAGCAGAAGTCCTCAGAAGTGAGATGGCTGGGAAGAAACACAGGCAATGACAGCTAAAACTCAAGGACAGTGAGGGAAGAAAGAGGAAACAGAAAGAAAAATAGAGCCAAGAGATCAGAGAAGCAGAGCTGGAGAAACTGGGATGGAGGAGCCAATCAGAGACCACAGATACCAATACAGCCACGTGGAGTCTGTCTAGACCACAGACACCAAGCAAAGGGCATTCATATCCAGGGGAGTCAAATGCGAGCAGGGCTGAGGAGACAAGCTGGGGAGTTACCCTTACTTCTGTCATCTGAGCTAATGGGAATATGATTACAAAAGCAAGCTTTTCTGTTTTGTAGAAACAAGTATTCAGAAGAGAAACAACAAGACATCAGGGATTTGCTTTAAAATACTATGGCACCACCAACAAAAAAGCAAACACTGGAAAAAAACAAAGGGCTGGGAAAAAAACATGGACAAACGTTGCTAATCTGGGACCTGGAGCACTGTCCCTGTGGATTCCAGTCTACTTCTATGTGTCTAAACTCAAATGATAAAAAGGAGTGAGGTGGGGAGCACTTGCCACGTGGAAATGGGAGGACCAGCAGGCACGCAGAAGGCCACACAGCAACTGCCCCAAGGAAGAACAGGCAGAGAGCTTCAGGAGCAGGCAAAATGCTGGTGTCTGGGGCAAGTTGAGGGCGGGAGGGCCCAATGGAGGGTTTGGGTGGTGAGAATGTGTGGAGAAGCATCTAGATGGATGGTTAGTCACCAGAGACATGAGTATGACTTGATGTGGATAAGGCAGAGGAAGATGAGCCTAGGAGGCCAGCGTGCAGGTGCAGGTGGACAGGAGGGTAATTAGGGTGGACAGCTTAGTGGAGAGAGAGAGAGACCTGGGTCTCCCACAGGTAAAGCTGCACTGGGGACCATGTCACAATTTAACCCCCTTTTCCCAGAATGAAGAGGGAAACTTGGCTCTCGGTGCACTCTTGAGTCTCCACAAGAGCACTTCAAAAGCTTCATCAGATTTACACCATGGTCAGAATCAGGTGACTGAGCCACATCCCACACAGACAACAAAGCTATCAAGCAAGTAATCACTAGAAGAAAGTTTATTCAACTACTTTGTCACTTAAAAACAGGCAGCAAATTGACACTAGTGCCTTCTATTTGCCTCCCAAATACCCTAATTCTAGAACAGGCATCTTCTAGTTCAGTAATTCTCAAACTGTGGGTTACAACCCCATTGGGGGTTGAATGACCCTTTCACAGGGGTTACATATCAGATATTTACATTATGATTCATACCAGTAGCAAAATTACAGATATGAAGTAGCAACAAAAATAATTTTATGGTTCGGGGCACTACAACGTGAAAAACTGTATTAAAGGGTCCCGGCATTAGGAAGGTTGAGAACCACTGTGCATGTTCCCTCACAGACATGCAGGCTTTAGGCAGGACATTGTTGAACCAAGGAGTATTTCAGATACTTTAGGAGGGATGCTAACTAAAATCACCCACCCTGTCTCCCCATATGGAAAGTGAGGTCACTATTGTATTCCACTACAGGAGTGGCTTGGTTTACTTTTTGACAGTCATCTCTCTGTGATCAGAGCATATGGGAGCATGTACATATTCATATGTATGTGTGTGTGTGTGGGGGGGTGCATCTGGAGGCCAGAGGCCCAAGAGTGTCTTCGTTGATTGCTCTTCATTTTAATTTTTGAGAGAGTGTCTCTCACTGAGCCTGGGATTCATCATTTCAGTAATGCTGGCTGGACTACTCCCCCAACCCCAGCTCTGTGTTCCAGACACTTGCTTCCATGCCTGTCTTTTACATGGGTGCTGGGGATCTTCCCAGCTGAGCCATCTGCCCAGCCTGACTTTACTGATCCATCCCACAGCTCATCGCCATATCCAACAGTGGTAAGAAGCCAGGAGTGGTACTACTATCCTCTAAAACCTGGTAGAGATGCCACAGAAAGGAGATGTGTGCTATAGGGAAGCAGTATGATAAACTTCCCAATGCTTAAACAAACAAGGTTCATAAAGTCTGAGGAAATGTCATCTTCCTCCTTGCTTTTTTGTTTGTTTGTTTGTTTTGAGACAGGGTTTGTCTGTGGCTTTGGAGGCTGTCCTGGAATCCTCTATGCTTTAAACTAAAAGGTGGGGTGGGGTGGGGTGCAGCAGTGGTACAACATGATGAGGGGTTGGGTGACCAAAGCCAATGAGGACACAGCCCTGGCCTTCAAATGCTCACTCATCACAAAGAGGGAATTCTTCTCATTCAACTCCTCCTAATTAAAAATAAAAAAAAGTGTTGGGGGGGGGAGAATACAGGTACCCAAGTCAGGTGAACTTGAACTGGGCTTTGTCTCACTCCATCTAGGGACCTAAGTACACACCTAAAGGCCACAATGCTAGGCTGTGTCACCCTCTCCACATCCTCACCTCACACAATAAGGTGTGCTCTCAAGAGAAAAGACCTAGAAGAGATAAGCCTGGCTTCAAGGACATTAGGTTATCCTGGTCTGACTTGGGGTGAACTCCCAGGCTGAGCACCAAACCCATAATCAGATGTGAAGAACCGATATTAGTTCCCAAATCTCACCTTCTACCACACACAGGCCTTGCCAGGGAACCAAAGCTAAGCCTGCTAGCAAAGACTCAAGGAAGTTAGCAAAGAAATGTCTTGAAAAACTCTGGGCTTTCTTGAGAAGCTAAACTTTTGACCAATTTGTTTCATTATTTGCTTTTTTAAAAAAAAGAACATGTAAATATCAACTGTTTGTAGTGATTATGGAAATAGCCACCAAAAGAACCCAACCCAGTAACAAGCAAACACAGCAGTCAACCTCACTGGCTCCATCTCTAACACACAGCTCCATTACCTAATAAGGAAAGCCCCAAACTGCATCATTATGCCTTAAGAACACTGCAATTAGGAAGGGGCCTTCCTCCTTTCTGCTCTCCCAACACCAAGCACAACAGCTTTGCAAGACGTAGTGCAGGAGCCCATTTAAACAGGAGAAGCACTAATTGGGCACTAGTCACAGCTGTACCGCTTTGATGTCAGTTCCAAGGATGAACTTGACCAGATTTTTTATTTTTTTGTTTTTTGTTTTTGCCATTCAGCCAGGCCCCAAGGTTAACCCTTTATTACTGGTAATACAGGCCACAAGGTTAAGCCTTCACAGCTGGTCACTCAGGCCCCAGGGTTAACTCCTCACTGCTGGTCATCCCAGGCTCCAAGGTTAACCCTTCACTGTTGGTCATCTCGGGCCCCAAGGTTAACACTTCGCTGTTGGTCATCCTAGGCTCTAAGGGTAACCCTTCACTGCTGGTCATCTCAGGACCCAAGGTTAACCCCTCACTGTTGTTCGTCTCAGGACCCAAGGTTAACCCCTCACTGTTGGTCATCTCAGGACCCAAGGTTAGCCCTTCACTACTGGTCATCCCAGACTCTAAGGTTAACCCTTCACTGCTGGTCATCCCAGGCTCCAAGGGTAACCCTTCACAGCTGGTTATCTCAGGACCCAAGGTTAACACTTCACTGTTGGTCATCCTAGACTCTAAGGGTAACCCTTCACTGCTGGTCATCCCAGGCCCCAAGGTTAACCCTTCACTGTTAGTCATCCTAGGCTCTAAGGTTAACCCTTTGGCTGCTGGTCATGCAAGGTGTGCTTTTGGAACCTTGTTAAGAGTTGCTTCTGCTAGCACATTCTCCACAGGACAAATTTTCTGACCATCTCAAGGCCATCCAGGATAGCCAGTCAGGGAAAGTATGAAGAGGCAGATCTAGTTCCAAGTGCAGCAGGGTCATACTGTCCTACTGCCAATGGCACCATCCTGCAAGTCACAGAATTTAGGTGCTAGCTGCCATGTGCAACTATGATGTGGCCTCAGACCAGCTTTCTGGGCCCACTTTCTTCCTCTGCACAAGGAAGACAGTCTGGATCCTTGGACAAGCAGGGCTTATTGAAAACAAAGGCTGAGCGACCATCCAGCCACGGTTCCCATCAGCTCTCAGGGCATGTGGGCCACTCTTATTAGCTGCTGGTCTCAGAAGTCAGATGTTGGTCAGTCCATTTCTTCACAGGGTTTTGAAGCGTAGTGAACACAGCTTCCCCACAGAAATTGGTGTTTCCACCAAGGTAATAATCATGTTTATAACAAACTAGGGGAAAGCACACTAGTTATTACTGAAAGGTGCTAAAGAGCCAACCCTACTTTGGAAATTGGGAAAACAGCATCAAGCATCTCTTCTGATGACCTGTTTGGGTGACACCACAGGGTGCCCACCCAGCTGACAAGGGAAAGCCCCTTTTCACAGGAGCAGTGTCACTATGCCACCTTTCTGCATCCAGCCCCAGCTACTGCCACCAGCAAAAAAGTCAAAGAGCCAGCCATCTTGTGTTTCCTCAGAGGACACAAAATGCCACTGGAAATGACCCTGAGAAAACATACAAGCATATCACTGCAACTTTAGAAAATGGTCTGGATCTAGCCAATGGTACCATGGGTACAGAGTTGGCAAAATCCAGACAACAGTCAACAAGTTAGTTCTTAGACAACAAAATTTCACAGAAAGCAAAGTGGGCAGGACTGAGGAACAATACAGAAGACTACCAGCCAATCACAAATGTGGATTCTATTTGGATTTGATTCAAACTATTAAAAAACCACTGATGACACCTAGAAGACAACTGGAAATTTGGAACTGTCAGGGCAGCTGTTGTGAGATTGTTAATAGTTTGATTTTTCAGCAGAGTTGACTGCATTATGGTTACACTTCCTTTATAGTTTTTGCACCTGGGTGGGGTAGTGATGGCACACACCTCTAATCCTAACACTTAGGGATTAATGACCATGATGTCTTTTTGTTTGTTTGTTTGTTTTATTTTCCAAGACCATGATGTCTTAGATCTGCTTCAAATCACAAGAAAGGCTGCTGGTACCTAGGGTGCACAGTCCATTACAGTATCTGTCTACTTTTGTGTACATTCAAAGTTTGCCTAGACACAAGACTCTGTGCTATTCTGTACATGTCTGAACACAATGAGACACATATTACTCTTCAGACAAGCACAGATGCAGGCAGCCACCTCAGGGGCCACTGTTCAGAGATGTACATTCTGAATATGATAAGCACTTAGGACAGCAGTTTTCTTGGCATCTATAATGTGGCTACATCAATTCTGCAGCCCTTGTCTTTCCTCTTTACTACAGAAGATGACACACACAGAGCCCTTATAACACAGGGCATTGGATCACCAGGCAAATTTTTACATGCATGGGGTAATGGAACACAACTCCCCGGTGACATTTTAGGGCACAAGCTTGTAGCACAGGGATGAGGGTTTGGAGGGTTACTTCCTCCTTGCCTGTTTACTTTTCCTCAGCCATCCTTGGGATCTAGGTGATCTGTGGGCATTGCCTGGCTCTCCTGATACACAGGGGTGGAAGAGCTAGACATCCAATGTAGGTCTAATACAGGGTCTGACACCCTCCTCTTTGCCCCATTTTACATAACAACACCAGACCAACCAAAACATTAAAACACACAGGAGCCAGGGTACCTATAAAAACTGAGACTTCATTTTAAGCAGATCAGATAATTTAAGTCATACTCTACATCTTCCTTTCTGTATTAGAAATCATGAAAAACTCCATTATTTTATTTATTCAACTAAGCTCCATTACTAACCTGCTATTGAACATTAAAAGCCCCTGTTTAAGAGAATCTGAGTGTTTCTACTGAAGACAGACAACAAAGGGGACCCTGGTCACACTATATCTACTGTGACCTTTGTACAGTGCCTGGAACATGCCAGGTGCTCAATGAAGCACCTTCTGGATGAAGAAATGATGGGGGCTCTTCAGTGAAGAACTTGTCTGCTTTGAAGTGGAGGGTTCATGTACCACCCCTATGGAGATATCTGCTCAGTAGCAAAGCCACTAATTCTGGAACATTCCTTTCAGAAATGAGTTCTTCCTACAACTAAAGTAGAACCTGGCATGAGAGACAGATGGATGAAATGATGGGTCTGGATACAGACAGAGGATGGAATCCACCTTTAGGAAATCTACAGGCTCTCTTTGTTTCTAAGAGAGAATGTGCTTTGCCTAAATTATCAAATTGCTTTTATTTAAAGCATAATGTAAATGTACAAATTACTGGGAACTACAGACTCAAACATTAAATAAGTGTTTCTTTAAATGACTTTTGGTCCGTGAGTTTTTCAGAAGTACAAATACATCACTAACAAGAACACAGTTCACACTGTGCAAGCAGCTTTAGGAAGGGAGTTGGGTGGAGGGGAGAGAGGAGAAAATGAGGGCTGGTTGGCCAGAGCACCAACTGTGCTGCTCTGGAAAGAAAGCAGCCACCCAGTTCATTAGCTATCAGATGTTGGGGCAGGCAAACTACTACTCTCATTCAGAGCACACCTGATTTTGACCCTGGACGGTGGATTCTGGCAATCAACAGAAGGTTTCCTGATTAAGAGATTCCATTGCTGAGAGAGGCTGAAAGGAGACTGGCAGGCACCTGCTCACAGCCGAGGCAAGCCGTTTCATGTGCCTGCCCTTTGTCTTTGTGAAACAAATGGGACCTCAGGGCAAAAAGGTAAGGGGCACAGAAGATCATATCACTCTTCACTTGGTGGGAGGAACCTGCCAGGCACAGGGATGCTTTCCAATTAGTTCTTAAAAGTAAGCATAGGCAGTCAATCATGTGTGAACTGAGCTCTCATGGAAAACTTCCTCAAATGCATTTTAACTGCTTATTGGAAAAGGGGTTGGAACACATTAGGCTGCCTGGTCCCTTTTTCAAGAGGCACTTTAACCACTTCACTGCTGCCTGGTGCTAAATTCTTGTTAGTACAAGAGATGGCTCAATGGAGCACATTAGAAAATGAAACCCCAGAGGAAGAGCTTCAGTCACTCACATTTTCTGACAGAACTTGCACATTTTGAAAGCAAAGATTAGATACTTTTTTTGAAATGAGAAATCAGCATAACTTTCTTTATCCCAACTCAATCTGGATGAGGGTATGGTATCTCCAAGCAGCAGGGCTCCTAATTGCAACAAAGAATGCCACTGAAATTGTTACCTAAAATATAAAGGCTGCTGGCTGGGACTCACATTGGTGACTGCAAGAAACTTAACTCACACCTTGTATAAACACTTGCTCATTCACAGCACTATTGCAAGTTTTAAGGGAAACCATTATTTGTCTTGGCTAAATTACAATAAATCTCATTCTCTGATGCTCGCCCTGAGTGATGGCTAAAGATGTTCTCCTTCAAAACAGGCACAAGCCATTTGGACAGATGCAATCTGGGCCCCTGTGCCAAAATGAAACTAAAATACAATTTCTGATAATGAAGAAGTCAAACACACGTGATGCACAGATGATCTGATCTCTCTGGGTTTATTTTAAAACGCAGCCATTTGTGAGCACCAATCCTAACTGATGCTACTGCGTTCCAAGGGAAGGGAAATCTTGTTTGAGGAGCATGAGAAGGGCTCAGGATTGACAGTGTGTTGTGTGTGTACACTCTCCTACACAATGAGGCTCATTTGCTCCCACAACAACAGGAGGATGGCTTACCACACTAACACAATGACAGGGAAAAGCAGGACATGAGGAGGGAAGGCAACATGAAGAGGAACGGCAACTTATGGCCAGCTCCGCAGGCCCAAAGTCACCATGCTACTGCTTAAGACAGCAAGAGATACAGAAAGAAGGGCACGCTGCCAGGTAATGGACTGGCACACTTTCTAAGAAAAGCCAGGCCTCAGATTTCCAACCAAATTTAACAAGTGACCCCATTTTCTTCCCACACTATTTTGAAGTGTTAGAGAAGGAGGATTCCAGTCAGGAGGAAATCACCCAGGGAAAGGCCCACTCCCAAATGCAGAGTATCCCCACAAATAGCAAAACCACATCTTGAATTCTCTGTGCACTCTTCCACGTGTGGCAGTCTATCAACTGATAGCTCCCAGTAGGAGCTGTGTCACCTCCTTCCTATGAGTCTGACATGGTCTTGTGATGCTCTGAGTAATAAAGTGTGGTGGCACCAGCTACCAGTTTCAGGCCTGAGTCGCAGAAAGGCTCAGCAGCTTTTGTTTCTGCACTCCTGAAAACCCCAGAACACACCAAAGAGGCAAGCTCTTCTGCTCAATGGAGCAGTGAGACCACACTGAGCAGGAAGGGAACTGAAGCTACAGAGAGAAAGAGCTGAGGAACACAGGTGTGTGGCCAGTCCAGATGAACAACTGACCAGCTAAGGATCACTATAAAATAAAACATTTTGATATGAAGGACACGGTGAGTCATCCTTTGCTCTCTCAAGGACATCACAAACAGGTGCTATGCCGTTATGTAGCCAGGAGAGGTGATGTGGACTTGAACCCAGGACGCATAACCAGAACTAGTCCTTGAAGTCAAGGACCAACAGAACTTTTCTTAAAAGGTCCATAGAGCAAATACTTTTAGCTTTGCTGATCACATGACTTCTGTGGCAATAACTGACCTCTGAGCAGTCTCCTTGGATTTACAAATGAATGGGTGTGGCTGCCCACAAAACTATATCTACTTAGGGAGCATGGGCTGGTGAGCCTTGGCTTGTTTGCCAATCACTGCACTGAGCCAATGTTTCTTCTACTTTCAACTTGTGTCTGTGTGTGTATGATTTGTGTGCTCAAATGAGTGCAGGCCCACATGTGCCATAGCACACATGTGAAGATCAGAGGACCTCAGGGGTCGGTCCTTGCCTTTTACCCTAGACTGGGTCTCTTGTTATCTATCCATTTCATGAGCTCGGCTGGCTGGCTTGCATGCTTCTGAGGATGTCTCTTTCTTCCATCTTGCCAAGGAGCACGGGAGTTACAGATGTGCACTAACTACCCTGCCTGGTGTTAGTTACATGGGCTCTGGGATTTGGACTACGGTTTTCACACCTGCAGGCAAGTGCTTCATGTGCTGACTCCTCCCAGCCGCTTCCTCCACTTCACTATGCACACTAACCACCTGATGACTTTGTCTCCATGCAGTTTCACAGGGGTAGTGCAGGGATAAGAGGCTTCAAACAAGTCCCCCGGAGGCCTTGCTGCAGGACTACAGACAGCAGGAGGACCATTACTCTGTTCTCACTTCGTATTTTATAACCCACTCACCACCACTTGACAGAGGCTGAAAAGGAAGTCAGCCAGGCCAAACCAGACCTTCCTACAAAGAAGCCCATGTCCGCTTCCTTTTTTGCCTCATGGCTCCATGACTGTAGTTTGATGCAAGTCACTCAGTCTCCTCATCGTGAAATTTTACAGCATAGACAATAGTGGCCCACCTTTCCAGCCAGACTTTCCCATCATACTCAGTCTTCCTACAGATGCTCTTCTTGGACCAGGTGTGATGACTGCTTGGGGAGAGTCCCCTCTTATTCCAACAGTAGTTCCTATTTCAAAGACTGCCCAGGAGACTTTATAGAAGTGGCTTTAACTTTGGTGTGAGACAAATCTGAAATATTTTATTACTGCATTAAACCTCCCCCACCCCCGTCATTAACAATGAGTATTTTTAGCATCTAAAAATGTGAACCTCAGACAGATAAGTAAATATTTAGCACCATCCTTTCAAGACTGTTAAGCTTTCATTTTCAATCATGCAGAGGTATGTGAGTGTCTTCATTAATAGTCTAATTATATCATATATTTTCATCCCGTACAATATTTTGCTTCTATATTTGAAATAATTGAATTCATTTGTGCAAATTAACATTCCAAATGGACTTTTAAATAATTGAGATTAGCACATATTGTTCACCTAAAAAAGAATGTATAAAACAAGAACTCTTGTTTGCATCGACCATGACAAAGCTGCCTGGAATCAGCAGTGGCTCAAGGTCATTTACAGCCCAAATTCCTCCTGCTCAGTTGATCCAGATGAGTCAGTGTCAGAGCAGGGCCAATGTCAGGCTTACAGTCTCAAGAGAAAGTCCAAACTTGGTATGCAAGGCCCCAACCTACTTTATTAATACCCCTTGTCCTTGGTGTGCCTGTCTGAAACACCTTCTCCCAGAGGGCTGTATGGCTAGCACCCCATCTGCTCCTCCATCACCACCTCAAGGCACTTTTCCTGGCCCAGGTTTCTGGGCCCTTACTGCCAGCTCTACCCTCCCTAAGGCACTACCCTCCTCCAGCCTGCTGCATGCTACCACTGATCATGTGCTTGCTCTGCTAGAAGAGAGGTACCTGAGGCAGGGATCTGTGCTTGGATTGTATTGCATTCAAGAGTTCCCACAACAGTGGGCATAAAGTAGGAACCCTGCAGATGTTTCTTAAACCAGCAATGCTTTGGAAGGCATGTTCCAGGCTCTGGGGGCTATAGCAATGAAAAAAAAAAAACAAACAAGTCCCTCTTTCAAACAGAACTTTGACATCTGACAGAACATGGGATAATGAGTCAGTAGGATCAGAGAAAACAACAGGTTTATAGAAGGCCTGGAGAAGCTTCTTCTGACCCATAGGGATGACATCTCTAAGGGAGTGGCAGCTCACAAATGATGGGGACAAGGAGACATTATGTAAATCATGCACATGCTTGTTGGAGTCTCTGTCACCCTGATCTGCCATGGGCTACTCAAGTGAGTCTTGGTCTCTCCCTTGGCACTTCCTGTCTCTCACATAGCTGGTAATCTTGCCCATTAGGCCTTACTATGGATGCCACTCTCTTGCTGGAGTGAGACTGTGCCCCCCATCCCCCTACCCCCCCCACCCCCATTGACCACCAATACTGTCTTGAACTTAATGGGATCTCTCATAGGTCTTCTTCTTCAGGAGTGCAGAATCTGTCTCTATGTCTATTTCTGGCATGTGATGCATGGCAGTGTCTTACTGGGGACATCTGCTTCTTTTTCCATTGGTGGGAATTTTTTCCATTGTTGTCAACTGGCATCAGACTATAGCCAGTCTCACATCTAGACCTGGTGCTTCCTTTGTTCTCTGTCTTTTGCTGTCTTTTGGGTGGGGGGTCACACTGTATCATCTTTCTTAAACTGTGAGGGATTTTCCCCCCTAGTTTTATACAATATGCCAAAAACTTAATTTCTTTGTATGTGTGTATATGTATGTGTATCCATGTGTAGAGACCAAGGGTGACAATGGGCCTCTACCTTGATAGCTTTGTACTTTATCTTTTGAGACAGGGTCTTTCAGTGATCCTGGAACTCACCAATTCAGCTAGGCTGGGTGACCAGCAAGCCTGGCATAGGAACTGTAAGTGTGCACACTGTACCTGACATTTTACATGGGTGCTGGAGATTTGGACTCGGGTGCTTATGCCTGCATACAGAGCCACCCCAGACCCTAAAATCTTGATTTCTTGTTAGATATAATTGCTTACTCCTAAATAACACAAGAGAGCTCACTAAACCCAAGTTGTAGTTGGATGTCACAGCCTTTGATAATGTGACCTCAGACCAGCATTTGGCCTTGGTTGTGCATTTACAACAGATGGCCTTGCCATTCCCCACCAGAACCATCAGCTAGAGCATTGTTATATTCCCAATGTCTCCTGCAGGAACCCACTCATGGCAGGCAGTCACTAAACACATGCTCAACTGTGGAGCAGCTTAGGTGGTTTCTCCACTTACTATACTTTGTAACTTAGTAGTCTTTTCAAGGAAGACTCATGACCCTTTTCCAGAGGTTATGAATCTTAAAAAAAAAAAATACATAATACAATCGAGCTGAGACTAAAACTCTTGAGTTGAACTTTCCCCTATATACTGTCCTGCTGCTGGCCTGAATGGATATCATGGACAGGACTCAGATGGCAATTCTATAATCTGTACCACCTGTCCTGACTGCCAGCTCCTCCTGTGGGTGCATCATGGGTTTGGGCATTTTCCTGTTTAACTAAGTTTGCAAGCAGGGAGAATCTAAGGTCTTCAGGGTGTCTGTCTGTCTGTGTGTTCAAAAGCACCTTGCGGGCAAGTGTATTACATGTCAGTAGTGAGGACTGGATGCTGGGTCAAAAAACAACATTTTAATGAGGCTTTACTAAACTAGGGCAATAAGTTAAAGGACAGGGTGAGTCTATGCAGAGAGTAGTAGGGATGCACTGCAATCACAAGACTCCTGTGGGGAGCAGGTGGAGCATTGGGTCAGTGAGGAAGCATGGGCAGGCAGGACCCAGCTCCCTTGTAAGGCTGCTCCAGGTTCAGGAACTTCATCTGAAGCAGGTCCTACCTAGAGAAATCACAGCCTCCCCAAACACCATGCCCAAAAGTGCCAGTGAGCAAGTGTCTTTCTGATGCTAGGGAGTCAGCCTTTTAGGTATTTCAAAGGCATTCTTATTTTCTTGGAGATTTACTCAATTTTCTACTTCCTCTTGTTTTCCATTTATATTGTTCCAACCGTCAGGAGGACAATATTTTGACACAATAGCAAACAATTAAAATGCTATGAGCAGTCATGACGAATTATGCGTGAAATTGGGCCTCTTCCCGCTGGACTGGGTGTAAGGAAACCTCATTAATCTGGAGTCCACTGAGGCAGTGGGAAAGCAGTCCAGGGGGAACTGGGATGCTGGGGATTATATTTTGCCTGGTGACCAGGCACCTCGGAGGTGACAGCTCTCCTGCCAGATCTCAGGGTTCCCAGTTACACAAGAACACACCAGAGGGGCCTAAAGCCAAAAGCTGAGAGGGACAGAGGCCATGCCCACAAAGACTGGGGTGCCGCTTGGAATTTGGGGGTTGCAAATTTTAAATATAAGCTAGTAGGAGCAAGCACCTATAAGCCAGCACTCAGGAGCTTAAAGCAGAAGGACTGCCATGAGTTTGAGTTCAGCCTGGGCTACAAGTGAGGCTGTGCCTCAAAAAACAAAACAACAACAACAAAAAATGCACTAGGAAAATTATTTCTGTAAGTACAATAATCAAAAGGTAAAATAAAATCGCATTAAGAATGTTAAATAATGCCAGGCATCATGGCATATACCTATAATCCTAATACACAGAAGGCTTTCAAGGCCAACCTAGGCTATATAGTGAGTTTAAGGTCAGCTTGGGCTATACAGGTATATCCTATCTCTAAAAAGGGGGTAGGGGAAAAAGTTCAATTATGAGCCTCTTTTGTTTTTCTTTTAGAATTCTTTAACATTATGACTATACCTTTTAATTTGAGAAAATAATTAAGTATAGGGAAACTGTCTCTGTCAGCTATTTTTCCACCTAAGAATAATGAATATATCAATGACGACTATACACTAAAGAAGCCATTCACAGCACATGCTCTCTGAATGAGCTTGGGGGGGTGTTAGGAAAATAGCCATCATCTCATTTAAAGTTCACAATAATCTCCTTTGTGTGAGTGATGGTGCCAGGGACAAGTGCTGTACAAATGAACAAGGCTGATGAAGGCTGAAAGTGCAGATTTACAGGGAGTGCTGAGTTTGCATATAGAGACTGAGTTTGCTCTTGGAATACCTCAAGGCAAAGGAAGGCGTCTGGGTTACCACTGTACCTGACCCTCCCTCTCAGCATGACAGCAGGCCTTCGCCACGAAAGCCCTGTCTGTGTACAGAGACCTTGGCAGCAGGCCCTGTTGCCAGTCATCTGAATAGTATTGCTCTATAGGTAGGAAATACATAATGTAAAGTTTACCATCTTAACCATCTTTTAAAAATGCTTTAAATCATCCACATAGAACCATGACCACTTTCTAAAGTTCCATGGCACTAAGTGCAATGCACAAACACTTCTGTGAGACTTGCTGTTTGTAGCTCTCTGCTATAGAAATGCTTAAACATTCCCACAGGAAGGATGAGTCATAATGGACTGCTGTCAGGCAACTCTGGCTGACACACATATCTTGACACCCTGCTTCATTGCTCCTTCCCATTGCATAAATGCTCTTTAACTAAACTTCAAAGAACAATGCGAATTCCAGACATTGTAACCAAGCCCCCATTACCTATTTCAGCAAGACACAGCTGGTCCTTAGAACTGTCAATAGTAACTATATTAATAGGGCCATGCATAGTTTGCCACCAAGAAATCCTGAATTCATCCTCTAGCCTCCACAGCCACTATCACACACTGCTCTGCTCGTCATCTTTCCAACCTGCATGGAACAAGGCCTCAGATCTTCCTCAGATCTTCCTCAGCTGCCCCCAACACTTCCTCCCTATGCCCTTGTGACAGGGTGTCTGCTTCCTCTGAAGTCCAACTCCACTCTTGTCTGAAAGGGGTCAGAGTTCTTAAAGTTTCCTCTGCCCATGTGGAACCCATTCACTCCACAATAAAACACCCACAGAACATCTCCAGCTACGCAGTAATGCTCAGAAGTGACCCCTGCAGCTGCTTTGTGTGGAAGGCTCTACCCAGATTTCTTTCATCTTCCATGAAAGTTTTGGCCTGGGCTCCTGAGAGAGTGTGTGTTGCTTATGTGACCTCCATAACAGCAGGGTGGTTGCCTTGCTAGGTCCCTATCACTTCACAGCAC
Source organism: Cricetulus griseus (assembly GCF_003668045.3). Taxonomy (NCBI): domain Eukaryota; kingdom Metazoa; phylum Chordata; class Mammalia; order Rodentia; family Cricetidae; genus Cricetulus; species Cricetulus griseus. The sequence goes on along the minus strand of NC_048599.1, from coordinate 141,091,407 downwards.
ACAGCAGGCTCACAAGTTTGCTGAGCAACCTCTAAGTTTTCTAAAGGGGAGACAGAGGTCAAAACTGCTGCCTTGTCCTTTCAGATCTATGCCTGTATCCTATATAGAGCACACTTGGCCATCAATTTCCGTGTCATCTACAAGAGGGCAGCATCTTCACCCTTGACTCCACGCACTGCAGCCTGAAAGCCTGCCTTGCCTAGGAAATGCAGGTACTGTCCACATCTAGGGTTTCCATTAATGCAGTGGAGCTGGCAGCCTACCCTCTCCCAGGACCTCAGCTCACAACGCACTCATGACAGACAGTCTATACAAATCACCAGGAATTGATATTCTCTTACCTGCATCTGAAAACAATCTCGTCCTTCAATCTGATTATAAATTCTTCATAGTCAAGGGCACATAACTCTGCACTAATCAGACATGGGTGGGAAATCCATAAACACTTGTGGTCAATTTATTAATCAGTGTAATTGTCATCACAGCTGCAGGATACAACGGGAAACTTGAGTGTGTGCTAAATTGCAGAGCAAAGAAGCCTTACCTAGCTTTTCAGTCATAACTCAGAACACAGCAAGAGGAGCCTGTTTTCTCTTCCAAGACAACTTTTGACAGTTTCTCCTAACTGCTACTTGTACCCAAATATCTTGGAGGCAGCCATACAAAACAACAGACGCTTGCTAAGTTAAAGTACAGCTGTGTTCCCAAAATGCAGGTGCCACCAAAGACCCAAGCTTGCACCTGTTGAGGAAGACATACCCTCAGCTACCCCCATTCAGAAGTGACATTTTATAGCAGAGCTGTTCCTTCCAAATCCTCAAACCCAGCAGGAACTCCTTAGAGTCTGGGCAGAAGCATTCTAATTGCAGTGGCTGCTGGGGAGATTCAAAATGGACTAATTTCCAACTGACAGTCAGAAACAAGCAACTCCAGGGTGACAGGCGAGTCTTCACTTGACTCTATAAATGATCTGTCCTTGAAGCAGCTATCTCACAAGGTATTACACGTAACATATGAATCAACGATTTTCAAAAATTAAGACATAATAACACATACTTTGAATAAAAATATATAAAGCAGGATTTAATTTTCCTTTGAAGGCTCAGGAAGGAGCACATAGATTTCTCACTGTCGTGATTAATTAGTTATAAGCAACCAAGGCATTTATTCCAACTATCTGTTAGGAGAGCTCCCCCCCTCCCCCCCAGAGACAGGGTTTCTCTGTGGCTTTGGAGGCTGTCCTGGAACTAGCTCTTGTAGACCAGGGTGGTCTTGAACTCACAGAGATCCGCCTGCTTCTGCCTCCCGAGTGCTGGGATTAAAGGCGTGCGCCACCAACGCCCGGCAAGGAGAGCTTTTATAAGTTCATCTAGTGACTGCTGTAATGACATTACCCTTTAGTTATTATTTGGGAGGAAAACTGTGTGCTCTGCATACACTGAGTAAATGCACACATGTGCAGGAAAAAGCTACAGCTTGACCCAGGTGTGCATGGAGGAGACAGTCTTGTTACTTTCCACACCAGCAAGTGTTTTTCTACAGGTTGTGGGTGTAGAAAGCATGTGTGTGCAGAGAGGGGTTGAAGTTCTGAAAAATTCTAATGAACATTTCAAGCCACACTGTATCATCTCTTCTGGTACCCTGCTTTGAAAAGGGAATGCACTAATACAAACGAAAGCCACTAGAGCCTGGCTCTACCACAGACCCTTCCTCACAGCTCCCTGCTGGAATCCTGAGACACTTGATACCCACAAAATTCATTTGGGACATACTACTGCCACCATATATAATAGTTGCCATGACATATGAATATCTAACACATAGTGACTGTCATCTGGAACATAATATGAACGATGCTTCCATTATTAATACCCCTTTTGACAAAGGAGAAGACTAATGTAAGGGGAACATGGCATGCAGATAAACAGGAACCCCAGGTTCAGACTCACAGTCTATCTAGAAGCCGTATAGTTTGGGCCTATCTGTCTTCATTTTCATCCGCCACATATCCTAAGAGTTCTAAGAACAAGGCTTCTCTCTATTCCTAGGGGCTGACCTAAATCCACTGATAAATAGTAGTTTCCTGAGTTGCTTCTTATGGTCAAGTTTTGTTTTTTTCTGTTACAAACCCTTTCTGCCATTTGGCAAAGCACAAATCCTAGTCCTAGGGAACAAGGGGTATGGATCCCTGTGCTCCAGTGTTAAAGTTGGGGCTCCTGGAGGAGGACTGGAGATAACCATAAGCCCACAGGTGGAGGGCCTCACTGTACACTATGTCTGATGAGGAGGCATCTTTGTGAATGCCATCACTGAAGGCAGACAAAGCCATTTCAGAGTGAATGCATTTCCTTCTTATCTCAATCAAAAACAGAATCAAGCCCAATTCATAGTCCACAGAATGGACAAAGCTTAGATTCTCTTCTTTGGGAGTGTTCTCTTGTCCTCTGCCACAATATAAGGCCCATCATGGCTGTGTCAGCTCCCTCTCATGGTTCACGCTTATAGCTGACCAGATGGGGACCAACAGAAAGAGAAAGTCCCAAGTTTGGTCTACAGATGGGTCATCTTGGTAAGTGGGCATCAGCCAAAACCACAGTCAACTTGCTTAAGACCCAGCAATGAGGGGAAAGTCACCCAATGAGTGGTACTTCAGTGGGACTTCAGTACAGCAAAGCTGTACTTCCCACAGAAAGAGTAGCAAAGGTTAGATGACACATGGTCTCATGGGCAGAGGTGGCTGGCCCACTTAGATTGGGAGTCAGGACAAGGACAGAAGTAGACAAGTCCTGATGCCAATAAACAACACGTGTCAGCAAGAGAGACCAGACACCAAGTAGCCAAGACAGGCTATTCCTCAGGGATGCCTGCTTGGTGAAGCTGATGATCCGATATCTTCTTTCCTGGAGGGTTAGCAATTTGTTCTCACAGGAATGGTGTCTATGACACCAGGACATCACTATGCAAAGATGAGGTACCATCTCCTAAGACATAGTCTAGCATCCAGTCAGGGAGCTCTGTAGGATGCTGTCTCTGGGGAAAGAATACACAGGCCTGGGAGTAAAGAGGAGCAGAGAAAAATGTCCTCTACACTCCTAAGAGACTTGGAGCATCCCTTTCCTGAGACTCTGACCTCTGTGTTGAGAACTCTTTGCCCCTAAAAGGAATACACATCTTGACCAGTAGATGCTGTGAGAGTTTCACTGTATTATGGCATGGTTGCCTCTCCAGGTACTCTTGCAGTCCTAGTCTAAGAATCAACGAGAGCATAGGGATGTCATCAAAGATGCTTCAACACTGGCTGTGACAAGAATGCAGTGGAATGAAGAGGAATCTAGGTGGCATTTGGACACCCACATCGTGTCCCTAGTATATTCACTCATTGTGACTCTACGTGCCTGGTTTAGAGGGGCCTGGTGACTGGGGTCTCACATGTGGCAAGAATGCAGCTCTGTACCTCCCTGGGTTAGCACTACAGCTAAGGGTAAACAAAACCCAGAATGAATATTAGAGGAGAAAGTGACTACCAAGGACAGATCCAAGGGCAACTGCAGTGAGGGCTTTGCAGTGAGCCCCCTAAGCTTCCAAATCCTCCCTCAGAAGGAGAAGCTCACTGAGAGGAACACATCTCTAGATGCACATGGAAATAGAGCAGGACCCTGCAGGTAGACTGAGGCAAGTGCTGCACCCATATGATAGCTGCCACTCAGCAGCTAAGCATGGGTGGGAGTAACAGCAATCACTATCGGTGTTGGGAGGTTGTGCAAGTATGCCACTTCTGGGGGATGTGGAATTAAAGACTACCATTCTGAAACACCATTTCATGGTAACAGTACTGAAGTTGAAAAGTTGGTGAGGTTGGGCCACAGAGTTCTCTTCTAGGAAGCTCTTGTAGCCAGCTTCTGGCAGTCAGCTCATTCAAAGCCTTTCCCAGATACAAGCTAGGGCCTCACTGCAGTGTAATCTTCCTAGAACCCCTGCCTGAGTCTGCTGACAGAGAGTGGCATGATACAGAGGGGCACCTCCTGCTGAGCACCAGGCTGTACTGGCTCCAGGCAATTCCCAGGAGGCCCAGGACCTACTGGATGCAGGCAAACTGTTTTCCTCTGGCCTTGGCCTATTCCACCCCTTCCTTTCCCAGGCACTGACCCCTAATAAACACACTATACCCCAGCAGCCATGCTTTGTACAGCTAATAAGTGCAGTTGCTGGTATCTGGGGACTGGACAAATTATGAGCTCCAATGTCAACACATGTAGAGCTGAGGAGAGTGACAGCACCTCCCAGAATGACTCAGGTACCCTATGTGGTCACATTTATTTTACCCTCTATGGCTGCTCTGGCTTTGGCCAGTAAGCTGTCATCTCATTCCTTGGACTCCGAGGTTATAAATCTAGACTCATTTGTAGCACAGAAGTATCTGTCTATCCTGGCTGATAAAGTACTGCCTCTGCCAAAAAGCAGTGTGCACTGGGCAAAGCTCCAGGGCCACCAGGCACATTGAAGCATAAAGCTCTGCAACTGAGGGAACCACACCCTTCCACCTGCAACCAATCAATCAGAAGCCTTGGGCTCAGGGCTAGGTTCACAGGCAGGTCTCCAGTAAGGGAGTACAGCATCTCCAGGAACAGCAAAGCAAAGCAAAGCAGAGGAAGGGTTCAGAGACCATGCAAAAATCCTGAGAAAAGATAGATGTAAATGTGTTTTGTAGCGTGGATTTGTCTGCCTTTGCTCATGTCCTACCCAAGAGAAGAAGGGGGGTGTAATGAAGTATCAGCACTGCCACCCTGAGAAAACCTCGAGAACTCAGAAAGTGCTCTGCAGCCAAGTTCCCCTAACATAGCATGAGGGTGGAAGAGACGCCTCCTGGCTCTTCCAGTTGGGTTTCATGGTGCCCCAAATATGCTTCCTCAATAACACGGAAGTTCCTCTGGGGTGAGGACAGTTCTGTGTAGTGTCTGCATGTCTACTGAACAAACTGCATTGAATTAATTGGTCATAGGGGACCTCTAAATTATAAGTGCTCCTTTGTTAAAAATAAAAATCTGCCAAAACCCCAGTTATTTTGTGAAAACTCATTCCAACCTTCATGTGATGTAGAAAAGACAGGTTTGTGCACAGCCTATGGGGGGTAAGATCCACTTTAACTGACAGGAAGAGGGAGGAAATATAATTGGTAACTTTAATTTACTTAATGTTTTACATAATTTCATTGTTATATTTTTTTTCTCCAACATGCCCAACTCTAACACCCTTCCCCACCCCAAATTAACTATTTTGCTATGTGACAAATGGGGAGAAGAGCTTTCTACAAGCACCATGTTTGGAACTCATGCTCACAGTATTAAGAATGAAGTCAACGTTACCGTAAGAGAATCGGGGTTATTTTCTTTGTAATACCATGATGCCCTGCAATTCTCTCTGATGACAAGAAGTCCTCAGATCTAACTACCACATGGGGATCTGGAAAAGCTGCAATGGAGAAAGTCCCTAGAACCAAGAGTCACAGCCCTTCAAAGGTGTACCTGAGCATGTAGGGAAAGAGATCTGGGAACATGCATGTCACTCAAGGAGTCTCTCTGCAGACTGTGCACAAAGGAAAATCTGGGGCAGCCTGTATGTACTATGACAATGCATCCTCCATAGTTCAAGATGAAACTTTTTTATTTGATCTAAGTCCCAAATCTAGTTACAGAAGGCTAAGGATGAGGTAGGTCACTGGGCAAAAGGATGAGATGAAATAAGCAGGGGAAGTATCTGTATAGCTGGCCTTCTTCTGGATTGCAGGGAAGTTTACTTGCCCCCTACAGCTTATTCAGCACTCAGCGCCCAGCATCCAGCACAATGGACATCTGGTTTTATTCCCTGAATCATGAAAGTGAATGCAAAGTAGAGCTTAGTACAAGTAAGCAAGAATGCATTAAACCAGGTGTAGTGGCCCTAGTAATGTCCGCTCAAGAGACAGCGGGAGGAGACTCAGTGCAAATCTGAGGCCAGCTTGATCTATTTAGTGAGTTCTATACAAGCAAGGGCTACACAGAAAAAGACACGTCTCAATAAGCAAACAAACATCAGTGGTTCAAAGATTAATAGTGTACACACACACACACACACACACACACACACACACACACACACACACACACACACACCAAACCAAACTTGCTAGAAGTCTATCACCCACCAACAGTAACGCCAGACCACAGTTATCATGCCCACATAGGAAGATGTCAAGAGCCCAAAGCTAAGGAACAGAAAACACAGGCCTTGTGTTTAGACCCCCTGCACATTTTGGTTTCCATCTGTTTCCTCTAAAATTCCCATGCCAGCTGAGGGGATGATGAGCACACAGTAGGCACTCAGTGGATAAACAACCACAGAACTGAAATTAACAGTGCTTACAACAGCCATGTGTTAACACTAACAGGCCTGACCTCTGCCTGCACTTCACCAAAGACACCTGGGTGTTCAGTCAGAATCACTAATTGTCGGGGAAACGCCTGTTTGGAGCCACCTGATGCACACCTACTCATACAGCTGCTGCTATCAGCCACATGCAGCAGAGGTGAGAGCATGGCCCACCGCCTGTTGGGGACATGAAGCCACACAACATTGGAAAATCGTTCAACAATTTCTTAAAAAGTTAAACATATATCTACCATGTGACCAAGATACTGTAATTCAAAGTCCTTCCTTACACAGGAAAAATGGAAACACATGTCTACCAACAGAAATGTCATCATAGACAAAGGGACACATTGTGGAATATTCAGTAGAATACTACACAGCAGCAAAAAGAAATAACCTATACATGCAACAATAAGCCTGAATCTCAATGGTAATGCCAAGTAATAAAGACAGACTTGCAAAAAGAAGGCATATGTTACATGACTTCATCCATATAAAGTTCTAGAAAATACAAATTAATTTACAGAAAGAATGATAAAGGGGCATGGGACAATATTTGAGGTGGGAAATAATATTCATTTTTTAGTTATTGTAGTGTGATACTTACATATGTTTGTACATATTTCATAATTTAAAATACAAATGATTTAATCATAAAATAAAGCTGTTAAATAATGGCTATAAAGAAAAAATACACATCAGATCTAAAATAAAGTGTCACATGTATACAAATACACACATATACACACAAAAAATTTTTAAATAATTGTGTACTTGTGGTTTTCATAAATACATTCTCGAGTACCCATAGGGTAGTACAGCATGCCTAGTTATATAGATTAACTACATGACTATAATATAAAATAGTATAGTGAGGAATTAAAGTGGAACCTCCAGCCTTTCTGTAGTCACAGGCTAAAATGAACGAAGGAGGTATCAGTATCAATGCTGGAAGTAGACTCTGGTGATGTGAGGCCCCATGATCTCCTGAGATGACATCAGCAGGCCCTATCCACTGCCTTGGTGGGCTCTACAAACTTCTTCCTCACAGTAAATACAGCCTCTGACAGTTTTTCCAGGTGACCACCCCTGGAGAGCTCCTTACATACATCTCAGTGGAGTTGGCCCTCAGAATCTCGGGGATCAGCAGGAATCCTGGGAGCTGTTAACACAGAGATGCCTCTCCCAGGAGTCCTATGTGGGGCCAATAGGCAGCTATGGCTATCTCTGGCTGGCTGGGCCCCTTTACTTGGGAGCCTATTCTGCACTGACCCAGCTGTCTGTCTGCCCACTCCACCTGCTTCTACATTCAACAACACTGCCTTCACCATGCCTCCAGATTGAAGGAAAATAACCAATTCTTTCTACACTAGACCCAATTGGAGAGATTTATGTTCCAGCAAGCTAGAAGTCAATATGACAGGGGCAGCAAACAGTGCTTCTCGGTTTTACTGCTGAGAACTCCTGCGTGTCCATCTACTGGTAGCGAGTGCTGTACTAACTGGTAGGTAGGTACCTCAAGTCCATTCTACTCTAAGCGACTCCAGCCAAGGCACAGCCACTTCTTCCTCAGACCCAGGCTCACAATGGTCACTGTCCCTGTGAGTTTTTGGACTCTTCAGTAGAAGTGAACAGAAAACCTGGCTCACTATTTCTTCATCACCTATATGCTAGGTGGAGACTTTTGTGGCTGAAGCCTATGGCTTCCTAATGGCCAGTGTGGCAGAAGGAAAAACATCCGGAGATCACAGAAATTACTTTTCAGCTCAGGCAGAACAGAAGGATTTCAAAGAGTCTCACTCTCACCCAGCTTTAGTTGGGAACCCTATGGTGTGAAAATCTAATAATCCCAGGCTCCCGCTCTTCGTTATGCAAAAGAATTAAACAAATACGCTTACTTGCAATTACTTTATCATGTCTGCTGTTTGGAAGACTGTACTAAGTAAAATCCAACATATAATGAAGCCATAGCTTTGTTTACTGTGGTCCAAACTTGATGTGATGCTTTAAAATAAATGTTTTTAGAAATTAAAATAAAAAAAGGGCCAGCTCCTATCTATGAGCCTTGGGGAACCACTCATTCTTTTCTTCCTTTGCCCTGTAATGGCCAGTGATGTAATAGCCACAGCAGACAGCTGTCTTCCTGGATAAAATCACCTTGTAAAGGAGAAATGCAATTAGAGGGCGCAATGAAATATCATTTTAAACTGATTCTGCAGGCTGCCACGTTCCACTCAGGGCTTAATGGCAAGGTTCTTTATTACTGTTTTCTAGTCTAGGTGACTGCTCTGTGATTCAGTATCTACAGAAGACACTGGGGTTCTCAGTTCTCTGTGTCACATGTTGTCTGAGACAAATACGTGACAGGGCAGTTGAGAGCAGGACTGGGACCAGAGTCATTGAGGGCTGCAAGTGCCCGAGGTGTCCACAGCTGGGCACTAAAGGCTGCAGGTGTCTATGTGGTCAACAGGGCAGGAGTTGATATAGTTGTCACCATAACTCTGGTCTCCCTTGCCATCCTTGCTTGGCTTGTATATTCCCCTAGACTTTGCCTAACACTCCACTGCTGGTGGTAGTTGCTGCTTTTGAGGATACAACATTTTCAGATACAGTATCCTGCATCATCCATGACTTTGCAGTCTGCTCTTTTAGGTACCAGGACACAACTGCGGTCTGAAACATCAGATAAACCATTTAGCAACCCAGAACTTGCATTCCAAGAACCCTTATTCAACTCATGCTGCCAGCAGCCTAGACATGCAAAAGAGAAAGGGAAAGGGCTCTCTGTAAGTGAAAAAGCAAAATTTCCAACTTGATTTTCAAAAATGAAAATAAAAAGATGCTGAGGTCCCTAAGATCTGTAGCCACAAAAATCTCTGTCTGTGAAACTGGGGAGAAAACACACTGCTCCCCTGCTGTATGGAACATGTGTATTAGGATTCATCACACACATGGAAAAAGTACTTGTACTCATGAGATTCAGTACTCGTAGTTTCTGTTATCTGTGAACATGGTCTGTAGATAAGGAGCATGAACTCACACATAAAAGCAGGCAAGAGTGCAGTGAGCCTGACAGCCAGCAGCACCTTCCACAGCAAGACCCTACTCCAACAGCAGCAGTATGCTGACCACAATACGTGGCAACAGGATGCTGGTATATTTAAAGTAAATGTGGCCCATCCATCACTCTGCCCAAGATTTGTGAGCACCTAATGCTGCGCATGCCTTGAGAGGAAGGTGTCATCTCTCCCTCTGTTTATAAGAAGTCCTTTCTGGGCCATGATGTTCCTGGCCTGGCCATCCACACACCTAACCTACTCTGAGTGAAAAGGACACATGGGTGCTTGGAAATGGGAGGCTGGAGTGGGGATCAAAGGTCCAGGTGGGGATCAAAGGTCCAGGTGGAGACTGGATGGGAATTGGGTTAGGGACATCAGGCACCCTGCCACAGGCAGTACCTCTGAGTGCAGGAGACCAGAACCTCTCTGGCTGAAACAGGGAGCAAAGTTCTACCATATATCTCAAGTATTACAGTCCCGACAAGCTACAGATTTTGGTCTGTGGCTATTAGTTGAACAGAACCAGTTCTCTCAAGGGAAGAGAAGAGGCTTTTACAACATATATGCTAATGAATCGCCACGATATAGAGCATTTAAAACAAAATGTCCCTATATTTATTCTCCATGGACAGATTTTTGCATTAATATTTATGAGGGATTCCTCGTTTATTTCTCCCAGAGACTTTTCTCCTGCCCAAAGAGAGGGAATAAAAGATAAGTAACATGAACCAATTATCTTTTAAACAGCTACAAAGGACTAGCTTATTCATCTGCAACCTGCCACTTGATTCATCTTCCTAATATACCACTTTCTACACACTGGGCCCTGCTGGCCAGCCCCAGGGACCTGGTATTCCTCAGTGTGCTAAGGCAGGCTTTTGGGCCCTGTCCTCTGTGAAAGGCTCCAAGCCCACCTCTACATCTGCTCCCACAACCCTTTTCTGTCTGTCTAAATAGCACTTGGTTCCTGGCCACTTAAACATCCAGTACTTACAAATACAGTTCACTATGAGTCCTGGGTACTGTGAACACATCTTCAGAAGCTAGAAAATGACTCAGTAGTTAAAGTAGCTATCACAAAAGCCTGAGGACCCAAGTTCGATCCCTAGCACCCATATAAAAAGCTGGGCATGGTGCTGCACATTTATAATCACACCACAGGGGAGAAAGAGACAGGAGGATGCCAAGAGCTAACTCACCAGCCAACCGAGGAGAATCATGAGCATCTCAGGTCCTTGTTAAAAACAAAACAAAACAACAACAACAAAAACACCCTGACTCAGAAAAGCTAGGTGGACAACTCCTAAGGAACACTATGGGGGGGGGGTAAATTCTGCTGTCCACAAGCATGGGGGCGGGGGGGGGGAGAGGAGAGAAGGGGAGCATGACTCAGCCTTATCAACCAGGGAAGCCACATGTCAGTGTTTCAGATATTGTAGAGTACCTGGGTAAGGTGCCATAGAGAAGCCTGGGCTCAAGCCTTACTGAGTGAGGAGGGAGGGAGCACCCTTCTGCACAGGAACCCTCTTAGGGACAGACTTGGACTCATAACATGAGGACATAAGCATAGCAATGATTATGGGCTTGTCTCTCCTCAAATAGAGACTCTAAAGATCAGCAAGGATGTAGAGCCAGGAGGAAATCTATTCCACACCCTTGGCCTCAAAATGCTTTCCAAGTTGATTTCAAAACCAGTGGGAAACAAGCAGGTGCAAACAGCAGCACAAACGGGGAGTGAAATGGTGTCTGGGCTGTTAGGCTTTTAAAGCCAGTAAGCAAGGCTGCGTGGAGAAAGGTTCTGGCCTTGTCCTAGCCCTGAGGAGGCTGAGTGTCTAGACTGGCTTCAAGAAGCTCTGGAGACCAGATGTCAGCTACACAGGAGTTTCCTTTCTGGGCCTGGGTTGAGGTGGCCCTTCAGCCACAGTAATAAACATAGCTGGCTATAGCAGAGTTACTATCAATAGCCTTACTTCTGCACGCAAACTGGCTAACGGGAATAGAGTGGAAACTACTGTGTCCACAAGAGAGGGCAGCAGGGTTTGAGATTCCTGTAAAAGGCAACTCTGGCTATCTCAACACCACTCTTCATATTCGGCATCAAACAGATGTGGGCTTTTCTTACATGGGTGCTGGAGACCTGAACTCAGTCCTTCAAACTTGTGCAGCAGCACTTGGCCCTCTGGGAGCCTCCCCAGCCCGTATAAACTGTTTCTGAGGGAGGCTGGTGCTCCTATCCAGTCTTGGAGGAGAAAGGCAGAAGTCCCGAGTCAGAAGCACAGGCATGACGAGCTGAGCTAATAACTGAGCTCAGCGGCAACAGTTATTGGAAACTGATCTCCTCCTTATTAATATGGTCCCACAATGGAGAGAAAAGATTTCTCCATGTTCTAGAATGCAAACAATGTTTTAATCTTTAATTATATTCTCAATTTCAGCTCTTCTGGAGAACTGTAGCCACCTAGGCCTAGGATTATTTCTTTATTACACAGCCTCTCTGTGGTATTTAATGAATATTGTTACTTAATGCTCGCCAATGGGGGAAAGAAGGACTTAGTGAATTTTCACCTAAGTTTTGAAGACTTTTCCCCAAACTTGGCAAACTTTCATCTGCACGCTTCCCTCCTCTGTGGGACATCAGTACAGGTCAAACACTCGCTCTGCCCCAGCTCCAGCTCAGGCTGAGCCAGTTGCACACTGGGAAGAGCCTCCCTGACAGAGGGACTGAGCCAGCATCTATAGGCTATGGCTCAGCTCAAGTCAAACTGAACTATGAAAGGAAATGCAGGGTCCTATTCAGGTTAATATAACCACCAAGGCCAATGAATTTAATATAAATTAATCATCACATAACCACAGTCTGCCCTCAACAAAAGTGTCTCGGTAGTGTAAAGGAAAAAAGTCCAAGACACCACCACCACCACCAGGATGCAAGCTCCTGGTCACCACAGAGATGACTTTTCCAATAGAGCTACAAAATGTTGGATTTCATGCCTGCTGCGGGGAACAACGATGGAAAACAAAACAAAACCTCCTTTTTAAAAAGGTCCTAAAATCAGACAGAAAGCCACAGGATAGTCTCACACACAAACACTGCCTTGCTGGGGATATATCACTGACCTCAGAAATTCCCACCCTTTGCTCCCATGATCCCTGGTGTTTTTACTTTAAACAAAAGACAATGTGAGCCTTTTGAGACTAAAGCAACAAGGAACTCCAAGAGGATGATCTTGGGAGCTGGACATGTAGTGGCAGCAGGAAATGTGCCTCATTTGACTCAACTACCAGAGCAAAACCAGTGGCACATAGAGGGCAGTGTGTGTTCAAGAACAGGGTTGAGTATGGTGCCATTTTCCCCTGCCCTGAGCATCTATCTCTCCAGCAACTGTGTAGTACGTTTGCCACTGGTGATGCTATTATTCAGACACACACAGTGTGACGATGCCGCCCTTGAGGGTCTCAGATAACACACAACATATTGAGGAAGGGCCACCAGGAGACTCAAAGGCCATCAAAGAACACCATTCAGCAACAAAATGGATTGAGGCACTGACACACACAATGTGAATGAATCTCAAAAGCTACACGTCGAGGAAATGAAACAGTCATCACATTCTGCACTCCATTTGTGTGATGTTCTAGAGACAGCAACTGGAGGGGCACCAGAGACTACACAGGGGTTGCAGAGACGTGACATTACCTCTGAGAGCTTGGCTGTAAATCAGAGCTGTGTGAAGTGGCTACTGGCAGGGAAGGGTGGTTTGGAGACTGGGTTCCTCCAGGAGATGGTTTTGAACAAGCGTGCTTTGTCTACTAACAGGAACAAGTCGAGGAAAGGAAACACTGTCATACAGACTGGAAAAGGAAGACCAGTGGGGAAACTGTGCAGGGCAGGCAACAAGCAGAGAATGGCTTGTTACTCTCGAAGGAAGGCCCTAATGGAATGGTGCTAGGATTCAGCAGGAGGGATCTTTTCATGGAGACAAACATGGTGAGAAGAATCTGCTGGCCCAGCCAGCAGGGGATAGTGGTAGTATTTTCAAAAAGATCCTTCGGGGGAACTAGTTTTCCCTCAAATCTAAATGAGGCATGCTGAGTTGGAGCAGAAAGGGCTCTGGCCCCTGAAAGCCAGCACAGCGTTAGCTGTTGAGGCCATAGTGTTGTGGACCCTTGGGCCTGACCATATGGATCCAAACTAACATCCCATGTTAACAGAGAAGGATACCCAAACTGGTACTGGGACAGCACAATGTAACTACATCTGACATATTAAATAAATACAGGTGTCTAGAACGAATCACAAACCAACTAAATGAGACAGCCATTCTAGAAGCTAACTTCAATCCAATGGAGGTCAAAAGCCAGACAAGGTTTCCTCAGCAACAGGGGGACAGCCTCTTTCAGACAGACAGCATCCCCTCTACTGAGGAGGAGCACTCCCGACAGCTGGAAGGGGGGTGCTCAGCAGCACACTGTGAGCAGTCGGTACCATGGGTGGTAACATTTTTATCTCTTTAAATGAGTCTTTAATCCCAGCACGCACTCAATCATGTGTGCAGGTGACTACTGTTCAAGCCACATGTGGAACACATTCTACAACTGTCCCACAGGCCTGTTTATGGTAGCTGCACAGTTCAACAGGGCCAGTACAGCAGGTGCAAGAGGTGCTTTCTAGTTAAAACCCACCCTAGCCTTAGAAAACTGGAAGTCTGGAAAAGCTGGGAGGAGGGAAATCTGGTGAGACTTCATGGAATCTAAAAGTGGATCTCCCCTAGCACCTGACACGGGGACTCTCTTGCTCAGGGACCTGTCTACAACACCTACCCTCTCCTTACAGAGTACCCAGAACAAGTCAAAGTCCAATTCCACAAAAGCCCAACCTGGGGAACCACTGAGTTTAATAGGCTTCAGAGTATGGGTGCTCCCAAAGCAGCCATGCTTGGGCAAGTCTCATCCACTACAGATGACGTCTTTCCTAACAGTTAACCTTTCATACTCAGTACACTCTAGCAACTCCATACCATGATGTCAAGTGCAATTAGGGCAGAATTACATGCAAAATACCAGGAGGTACAGAAGAGAACCTCCAGAACCTTGGGTGAGGGGTCAGTGACCCCCATCTCCTTCTTCTATGAGGGAATGTCAACAACCAACAAGCCTGATCTTGAGTCTCGTGCAAGGTGATGAAGGGGACAGCTACTATGCTTAGAGGAGAGCCCTCTACAGACAGCACCCTGACTGGGACCACAGATCTTGTCCATCACAGGACTTGGCAAATGCTCTTATGATGCCTGCAACTTATTTGTTCCCCTATCTCCTGAAAGCCAAGAGTGCACCTCAGTCCTCCCTGAAGCTCCTGCTCAATGCACAGACTGGGAACTTGTGGGTCTGAGTAAGCAGACCTGACTGGGGCTTGCTCTTAGCCACCCTTCCTTTCAGTGTTTCCACTGGCAACTATGTGCTTTTAAATCTTGTCCACACCTTCCTTGCCATGCTTTCATTTCTTTCTTTTTTTTTTTTATTTTTCAGGACAGGGTTTCTCTGTATAGCTCTGTAGAATAGGCTGGCCTTGAACTCACAGAGATCCGCCTGCCTCTGCCTCCCGAGTGCTGGGATTAAAGGCGTGTGCCACCAACCCCCGGTATTTTTCTTTATTTCTACATTATACATCTATTAATTATAGCTTTTTTAGTTTTTAAAAATATTCATAACTCCAGTAGGCTACCAGCTATGCTGTGTCCTATTCCTAGCCAACATCAAACACAGTGAAGAGCTGTGTGAGAGTCTAGATATAGATCCTGCCTACGAGGCAATAGTTCTATGAAGAGATTTCAGGAGGCTGAGAGCCCCAGAGCTTAGAGATGTGAAAGAGGAGTAGTCAATCTTTGCAGGAAATGGCTCCCGCAGATAGGAAATCATTCCACTGTTGTATTCTTAGGATGCTGTAACCACTTTTCACTTTGAAACCAAGTATTTTGAGTGATCTATTATAAATGTATGATGACAGTTGTGAATACTCCTCTCTCTTTTTCCCTTTGGCATCTGAACAGTATCTGTTGATTGCCTTGTTGCTTAAAATAGCTTCTAAGTGTCCTCATAATAGCATGTCACCTGTAAACAGGTTTCAAGCCAATGCAAATTAACAAATGGTGAACAGATGGACCAAGAACTGACTTTTGTCAGGAGAGAGTTAGCAACAAACACTTTTTGGCTTCGGTCTTATGGGACCATTAGAAAGTCTTTCACTTCTTGCCAAACATCTTGCCTCAGTAGACAATCCATGCAGGGAAAATGACAGATTACAAGGCCCATCAGGCTTCGGGGAGCTTCGTGCTGAGATATGCAGAGTCACCAAGTCAACACGATGCAACAACAGAGTAACACTCTGCAAGAAGCTTTCTGCTTCTCAAGTCGGCGTATTTTCAAGGACCACAGCACAGGTATATGCATGCAGCATGCAAAACAACTGGGGGGACGGCTGCCTGCTTGTGCTCATCTTGTCTGGCAGATGCAGACTGAGAGAGGGTCCACAGAACATGGAGACAGCTGCGGATGGGTGCCTGCTGCTGGAGAGAGCCCCAGTCACCTTCCCCAGTCCTTCTCTTTCCTCAAGTCTGTTCCATAAGCTATCACCAGTTAGTCCTTATTTGACCACTCTATTTAAGCAGGCCTCTCCTTCCCACTTTACTCCTATTTATTTTTTTCCCAGCATTAATTATAGCTGGAAATTACAGTGTTGGGGGCCATCTTGCTCATAATTTCAGCCTCAAGAACTGGAACTTGCCTGGCACATAGTAGGCATAAGTATCTGCTAACCAGACAAAATCAGAACACTCTTGAGTAAATGGGAACATACATACCCTGTATGCAAATGATCCTTCGAGTAGACAACATAAAGATGCAGTTCACAGCCAAGAACAGGAACAAAGGAGAGGGTAAAAAATAATGCCATGGGGAACATCTGAAGCCCACATAGTCTCTGGGAGTGTGATCCCTCTGAGGAGTGTACACATTGGGAGAGAACCTAACAGCAAGGCCTCTCAGCATGCAGCTTGCCAGCCAAGATGATGAACCAACTGAAGTAACAAATATTATACTGTGTAGAAAAAGACATTCATGCTCCCCCTCTTTTTTTTCCTTGCCTCAGTGGAAAAGCACATTCTTAGCAGACACAGGACTTTGGGTCCCCCTGTATACACTGTGTTCATGTACACATACATAGAGAGAGGGAGAGAGGGAGAGAGGGAGAGAGGGAGGGAGAGAGGGAGAGAGGGAGAGAGGGAGAGAGAGAGGGAGAGAGAGAGGGAGAGAGAGAGAGAGAGAGAGAGAGTACAAATGATGACATATGATTTTATTTATTTAAAGTTCAAGAACTGGCAAATTTAAAGGCTTGGGTCCATACAGACTGGGAGCCTAAGGACTCTCCTAGGGTTTTGGAATTGGAGCTACAGTGATGTCCATAGGAGAGGAAAAGCACCATGTGGTCTGTTGTGCCTATCATTCCTGCTAGTGAGGACACAAGAACACACAGGTTACTAGGTGAAGGCAGTATCCAGCTAGCTCTAATGCTACCCCAGTTTAAGCATGTCCTTTACCTGTGTTTACCAGTATGTTCTCAGGCTAGCTCTACTACTGTTCTGCCAGCTTCAGGACTGGGCTGAGGAAATAGTAAGATATAAGGCATCTAAAACTCCCAGCTAGAAAGTCAGCACTAGGCATGTAAACTAGGAACTGTCACAGCTGCTCCAGAAAACCTTGGGCAAGCTATGCTTTCTAGTCCTATGCTAGAGTCCTTTTAAAAAGGAAGACACTATTTGGAAGGAAAACAAAACCTTCCTACCAACTCCAAAAGAGCACAAAGCAATGTTCACTCAGGTGGAAATCCAGCCCTCCGAAAACCTTTCACTCACTGAGGCGGTAGAACCAGAGTGGTTGGCTGGGCCTTTGGTCTCCTCTTGGCAGACACGCCCATCTGATTTGCAGAGCGCTTCAAGGACTGTTGGTTCAAAAGGCCAGACGCTAGACCTGCGTGGTACTGCAGCTGCAGAGACAAGAGGGAAAGAATATTCCATAAGCGCAGGACAGCAGGCATTAAACTATCAATCTCAGGCCATTCTGTCACTGTTCACATTTTAAGTTATTTCAGATACTGCTGCTAACATTCTGCTACAAGGCACTCATTCCTAAGGTGATAATTAGATGAAGACAAGAAGCAGCAAAGTTGTTCATCATGGCAGTAATGCACCAATGAAAACTGAACACAACTGAAAGTGGTTAAAATATCAAAAGGCTTCACAGCACCACTGTACTGATTTAGAAACACAGCAAGTTGTGCTGTGAACCAAGAGACACTGCACTGTGCATTTCTAAATACTAGCAGAACTGCAGAGATGTGGCTGTGGAAAGTAGCCCAAGTGATTTCATGGAGTAGTCTGAAAGCCTAGTAAGATCTGGACAGTTTTCCCAGGGACAAAGTTAGTTCCAGGAACTCTTGCTTTTAATGAAAACTATAAAACTGATCCTGCACTGTGGAAAGCTGGGACCTCCAACTCAAGCTGGAAGGAAAACTTTCTCTAGAGTCACTTTTCCCATTGGTAAAGGTGTCAGTTTCAGGTTAAAAGCCAGCTGGGGATTCAATCTGATAACAACCTATATAAACAGACCCTGTTTATATAGGCACTAGAGGAAATGACAGAGACAGTAATTACATTTCCACTCACATGCTACTGAACAGTGAGGCAGAGAGGAAGCTGCATATACGGTGTGGGCTCAGGGCCAGCATCCTTTGCTTTATTCCTGACAAACTGCTGAGCTTGAGGTTACCTAAGAGATCATTTTACTCACTATAGTATGTATTTTGACTTCTCTGGAAGAGAGAAATGGCACTGTCCAGTATTAACCTAAACAACTTAATACAGAAACCACCTACTAACTCAGTTTGTATAAAGTGGGATGTACATATTTTAAGTGTACCATTTGATGAGTTTAGACCAGCAGTTCTCCACCTGGAGACCAAATGACTCTTTCACAAGAGTCGCCTAAGAGCATCGAAAAACACAGATATTTACATTACAATTCATAACAGTAGCAAAATTGCAGTTACGGAGTAGCAATGAAAATAATTTTATGGTTGGGGGTCACCACAACATGAGGAACTGTGTTAAAGGGTTGCAGGAAAGGTTGAGAACCACTGCTCTAGACAAAGGCATAGCTCTCCCCACTCAAGACACAAAAGACTAGCCAACACTGCAGAAAGCAACTTGGTACCCCAGTCAGATCCCCAAATTTGGCCATCCCAACATCTGGATTGAAAACAGTTTCCCAAGTCTCATACTGCCAAATGAAGCACAGCTCTGTGACATGTGACAGTAACCTCCCTCTGCTTTTATAGTTTAGATCCTAAGAATTGTCATCGATCTCTCTACAATAAAGTTAGCCTTGACAGGTATCCTAGGTCCTGAACAGACATAAACAAGCATTCAGATGTGCAAATGCTAAGCTAAGAATCTGGACCAAGACCATTTCTAACAAACAATATGCTTCTTCATCTCCTCCCAAATGAAGCAAGGTCTTTCAAATATATATTTAGAATTAACTAAACATACAAATAGTAACTCATTCTGAATCAATTTCTTCCCGATTGCTTTTCCAAGGCATGGATTTTCTTTGCTGAGTCAGCGGCATTACAGCTTGTGGTAATGAAATGGTGACCACCATATATAAAGGGCTAGACCAGGATGCAAAGGGCAATAATGCTCTGGAAAACAAATAGCCTCACCTAAGGCCACTGGGCTACACACAGAGAAAAAAACAAAGACGATTGAAATGATCTCCTTGCAAGTGGCTATAAAAGAGAAGCTAGTGACCCAGTAAGGTGGAAATGGCTGTGTTTGGAGCATCCAAACTGCTTCATAACAGACACTTGATTTACCTGGTGCATCTGCTGGGAACCCTATGGCCATTGCACACAGGACAAAGACAGATGGCCTTCGTAATAAAACGGGAGCAATTCTCAGGGTGGAAAGGGGCATGGTTTGGCTCTAACAACTCATCTTAGGCCAATGAATTTTGCTCAGATTTGGGTTTTTCCTACAGATTCCTTAAATGGGAAATCAATGGGAGCAAGGGACAGCAGAAGTTTGAAAGACAATGTTTCAAAATGTCAGCTGCTTGAGCTTCGATCTTCCCCACCAGAATCTGCAGTGAGAGCAATAAGCATGGGCCTTTCTGGAATGAAGGGAGAGACAGCTTGGCAGGGCCGCTCCTGGCCAAAGGAACCCTCTCTGCCTTTGGCTCTCCATCTTCTTTGTCCATGAAAGCTCAGCTGATCCAGCCCTGCTGACTCTTTTCAGGGCAGAGTCCTGCTAACTATGCAGAGTGGCAAGGGGATTCTGCCCACCTGGCATCACTTGGATCATGTGCCCTACAAACAAAAACCAAAACAGCAGAGCTGCACACTGACTTCTGTCTGTCTTTCCAAGGGGCCCTGTGAAGTCTCCCCATCGTGGTGGCTCTCAGCATGCAGGGCAGCTCCACAAGCACATGTAGGTGGAAGGACTTTCCTTCTTCCAAAACAAAACCTGCCCTTGCAAGCAGACTCATAATGATTAAGTGACATTTGTTAATCATATATAAGATCCCAGTTTCCAGGAACAAGGCTCCAACTGTCAAGATCTATAAGGGGCCATTAAATATTAACTGAACCACCTTTATAATGGGCGAAAAGGTCAAAGTTAATAAAACTGACAGGCAGCTCCTGTCCAACTGGATTTATACATTATTTAAGCACCAAACACTTCATCCCATGGAACACTGTTTAGATCTGAAAGGACTCTTGGAAAATGTCTACTCAGTCTATGGTTCTGAAGCAGAAGGGGCTTCAGAGCAAATCCATATAGATCAGGAACATATTCTGCCACAAAATGCTGCCATAAATTTTCAGTTATAGGTTCTGTAATGTTTTCCATAAAAATGTATTTCAATAAACATATTCCCTTCCAAATGTCTGCGACACGTTAACAGCTCCATCTCAGAACACCCACTTGTCAAAGTTCTAATATGATGTCTCCATGCAGGGTCATTTCTCCACAAATAAGGAGGAGCACAAAAGAAGCAAGAAATGAAACAGCCTAGCCTCATACCTTCCACACCCTACAACTGTGGTGAAAGAGCTTATGATACATGTGGGACCTTCATGTACCATGGAGCTGCCAGCCCCATAGACATGACAGCTCAGTCTGTTCTCTGGGGTTGAGGGTACTCCAGCTACAACTTCACTGTGTGTTAACTCTGGCCTTCTACCTTCTATCAATGTCCTCTGATCATTCTATCAGCTCTTAACCTAAAGCTCTGTCTAATCAATCATATCTGCTAATCACCTCTATAACTAGGAAAAATTCAACAACTTATCTTTACTTGAGGAAAGACCAATTAGAATTAGGGAAACCTTGATGACAACTAATTGTAAATTATGGTGAAACCCACTGCCTGTGGGAGAAGCCCGGGAGGGGTCCATGAGACTGAGAGCCAGCACAAGTGTCCTCTGGAGAGACTGCTCCTGGGCTTTACTACCAGGAGAGCCTGTGGCTGGACATCCCACGTCCTCTCCAGAACACACCCAGCTCTCTAGAGGAGCTGGGAGGGTATCTGACTCCAGCATAAAGGTGTGAAGCAATACCACCTCCCCTAATATTCATACAACATGTGCTCCATGAGGAGACAGAAACACCCCCTCCCCTCGAAACTACAACCCCACCAAAGTCCAACCTGAGTGCCAAAAAGTTTATTGGGCTTACAGAGCATAAGGTGAGGGGTTACCTACAGGAGCGTATGTAACCCCAACGCAATGGCACCTCTGAAGACTCTCACCCCAGCAGGCTTATAGCTGTGTAGGTGGAATCCCCCTTTTGGTTTACCCTTCCATGTTGCATCTGCTCCCTAGACCACAAGGCCATATGCAATTAGGGCAGAGTTTCCTACAGTAGGCTGAGAAGTGTAGGAGGGAGCAGCCAGAATCCCAGATTCCCTCCTGCGAGGCAATATCAACAGCCACTTGCAAGCAGTCACAGCAGCTCTGGTAAAGTCAAAGGCTGCTACGTTTGGAGGGCAGCAAACCTCTTCCTCTGGGTAGTCTAGACCGTACAAAACTTTCTTTAACAAACCTAGACTGCTGGAGTCCAAGTTCTGTGGGCTTGAGTATGCTCTGAATTACAAATAGTAGCATATACTAAAAGGATATTGAAACAAAGAAAAATGATTAAGGCAGGATTCAATGCCAAGTTTCGGGCCGTTATTCAAGTGTTTAGAAAACTCAATGAGACTGGACCCTTCAGGTTAGTTCTCTGTTTGCTTGAATCTTCCCTGCGGCTCTGATGGCTTCTAACTTCTCCAAAATAAAGAAAATGCTTTGCAATGAACCAAGAATGAGAAGGAAATACCTTGGTCTGCTCAAGTTCAATGTACTAATTAAGCCAATGCCCCTGGGATCCAAGGCCACAGCATTTCTCCATGTGCAACATTACCCATGACATATGGCCTGGAGCCCATATTAAGAGAATATGACATTCAAAAAAAAAAAATCTGAAAACTTAAAAGCCAGATCAACTTAAAAGCTTTGATTTTATTTCCTTCTCAAGGATTGACCCAATCCTTATACAGAGAGACCATCTCTTGGGAGGCCTGCAGGGAGGATTCATTCATTTCACAAATCATTTACCTGTACATGTTTAAGAAGACCAACAAACATATCAGCACTGTCAATCAAACCCTGTGGAATGAGCTAGGACTAAGCTCTAACAGTCTAGCTAGCCTAGACAAGAGAACCTGAGGGACGGGCAGAGAGATGGGAGGACAGGGAGCCCAGAGTCCCTTCTACCTGTCACTCTGGCCCTTCTCCAAGCACACAACTGTTACTATCCTGGGATTTGGACTCAGGAAAGGCAGCCTTGTGTCATCTCTTGGTTCAAGAGCACAGCTCTCACCCAGGAAACTTCTTGAAGGAGCACTATGTATGCTCCTGGTTCCCCATATTGCCCGTGTCCAGGGCCACTCACTACACACAGGGGCTGCTGGTGCATCTGTCAGTGGACAAGCAGATAGGCCACTTAGTGAGAAGACTATGGCCTGGCCTGACACTGTTACCAATCTGGAGAACAGACACTATTCTTACTGAAGACTTTGAGACCTGATGAGAAAGCAAGAGTCCCTGCCATACTTCGCAGACATCCCTGGCTCAAAGGTGCATCAACAAACGAATGAATGAATGAATGAATGAATGAATGAATGAATGAATCTTTCCAAGGTAGCTTCGAGCATATCAAAACCCAGGGCCGAAATCTAAGCACATACTTTATAGACTCACTGTACACCTGAGTTGATTGCTAGCTCACAAAGCTGGGATACATGCCTGTAGCATGGGTGAACATAAACCCACTGTACACCTGAGTCAACTACCACCTCACACAGCTGAGACACATGCCTGCAACATGGGAGAACAGAGCTAATTTGAGATTTTCAGACAGTCCTATTTCCCCAAACCATTAAATACCAACTGGAACTGAAAGCCAGGAATACACAGCTTTGAGCTGCAAAGACCTTTGGCCCTCATTACTGCAGCAGCTTAGCTTCCTGCTAATGAGACAGCGCAGCACCACTATGAAGCTCAGCTCCTCCTGAGCCCAACTCTAGGCAGAGAGCAGGGAAGCTTGCCTGGCATTGTCTGAGCCAAAGAAAACAACCACAGAAAAATACCATAAATCTAATTGTTCTGCTTGGGTTTCAATCTAAATATCAGACAATGGCATTGGCGTCAGTCACCCTTTTATCTCATAGCACTCCTTTCAAACAGCCATTTTCTTTTTTAAGCCGGTGAGTTGAGCTTTTATAGGTAAATAATCTTTTTACTTGGTCAAAACAGCATCAATAAACCATAAGAAGGAGGCCTCCAATTTACTTGCCTATTTGTTCTCCACCGGGCAGCTGGGACTCAGACCCTCCAATTACTCTGAAAGCAGCCCTGAAGCAGGCTGTGCTTCCTGCTCAACTGAGGCATTGTGCATGACGCGCTAACTGCCATTTGGGTTTCTTTCTGATGTATTAATGCACGGACCTGCTCCACTAGTGCTTCCTGGAGTTCACGCCTTTATTAATAGTCCATTCTCCCCACCTGCTCCTGTTTACACCACAGCTGTATGCACGAAATCACACTTGAAAATGCCAATCAGCAAGGGGAGAGATCACTCATGAAGTGGAACATTCAGGAACAAAACAAACTGAACACAGCTAACCCTGAAGGTAGAGCTGTCATGGGGACAGCCCTTGCACAGGACGGCAGGCAGGCGGGCAGACGACAAGGGGAAAATGAGCAGACCTCTAAAGAAAAAATGGACACGGGAAGGTAGGACAAGGTGTCTGTCTCCCTGAGGGTCAGACCAGGCTTTTATCCCAGTTGCCACACCGGGGTCACAAAGAGCTGCGTGGTGAATGGACTGATGTTTTTGTACCTCTAGTCTGCTGAAGGCCCCACTTCAGTACTTGGAAGTAATGGCATTAGATGATGAATGACATTAGATGAGGTCACCAAAGTGAAACCCTGTGAAAAGACTATTGCTTGGACAAGAATACATCAAGAAGGAGGCCAGCAGCACACATGGGAGATTGTCCTCACTCGACTCCCAATCTGTGGGAACCTTGATCTTGGACTCTGCAGCCTCTAAAGCTGTAAGACACATATGTTGTCTACGCCATTCATTGTATTATAGTTTATGACAGCAGCCTGAACTACAATGACACATCGCCATTTAAAAATGCAACCAGAAAACATAAATAGGACCGAAAACAACATTGACAGTACAGTATCGAGAATATTACACAAGTGACTGAAGGGCAATAACAGAAGTGAGATGGTACCCTCCAAAAAATAGCATGGTGGACCTGTGTGTCTGTGATCCTTTTGGAGGGGCAACATGGTGGGCCTGTGTGCCCATGGTCCTCTTGGAGGAGGAAGTCCATTATGCTTTTATTAGTAGCTATGCTTACACTCCCCCAGAATAGCTACCTGTTTACTTCTGTACCCAATAAAGGACAATGTTCACTTCCCCTTTCTTTTTATTGACCAACGGTAGAAGCAGCTGGGAAGAATGAAGCACCAAGAATTACTTCTATGCTGCCAGAAATGGAAAGTACTAGTTTTTGATCAACAGTCTACAAAGCAAGGCTAGAATTATGCCCACAGTTCCTTCAACCTGAAATGCTACCATATTATAAAGATTTCTCTGGCTGACAAGCTGGTTTGGCAAGTAAAGGTTCCACCAAACCTGATGACCTGAGTTGATCCCTGAAACCCACATGGTGAAAGGAAAGAAGTGACTTCTGCAACTTGTCCTCTTACCTTCACACGTACACACATGTGCACACACACAAATAAATAAAATAATAAAATAAATATTCCTCTATGAAAAAACCAATCTGAGTCTGGCTTTCTACTGCAAAAATTCCATGCCTGTGAATTTAAGTCCACTTGTGATGGAACTGTTTCAGTGCTCTTCAAGTCTCCAGTTATAGCTAGTTGGAGGGTTGGGTTAGCCTTGACAGGTAGTCCAATGTGAGCTCACAGATGGAACTTCAATTGAAACCCGGGCACCTCTGCATCCCAGTGGCAGACACTAAACCTCAGCACTGGCTATCTGACAAGTTCTATAAACTAGGAAACATGAGGTCTCAAAGACTGCCAATCTAATGAAAATAAGAATGTAATTAGATCATTATAAATTTTTTTCTCTCACAGGTCGTCAGAGAAGGGATGGCTCCTTGGGAGAGAAAAAAAAAAAAAAGAGTCTTATATGGCTGCTGTTGTGTTTAGATTTCACTGAGGAAATAATCAAACTCTTCTTGTTTCCCAGTTGCGACACGCTTGCTTCTGAGGTAAGCGCCAATTTAATGCTGTGACTTGCAATCCCCCTGCTCTCTCCTTCCCCATTAATCAGTAGTCTGCTGGGGAGGCAAATGGCTTCCAGCCAGGAGGCTTGATCTACCTTTTCCCAGCCTTTGCTTACCAGATGGAGAATATGAGGAAGAGAGCAGGGTAGTGAAGAGAAAACACACATGAGCTGGGGTACAGCACGGTGGTACAGCATGTGCTTCCCATGCATAATGCCCTGATTCAACCACAGCATGAGGATGTAGGTGGGAAAAGGAGAGAAGCATATAACCAGATTCTCAAAGACCGATGTCAGAAGAGACAGCAAGCACGAGTGGAAGGAGACCTGCAAGACCTCCAAAAGCACCTTTTTATTGACTCTTTTGATGGCTGCATTATCTCCTCAAGGTAAAGAATCATGAGGTGGCACTGGTCCAAGGTCTGTCATGCAACAGCAAAGGCAGAGCTTGACGGTGTGGTGTAGCCCAATGGGCAGGAGACAGCCCTACAGTCAGATGGCTAGTTCCATAGGAAGGATCCTGAGTTTCTCTTTCTTCAGAGCCTGTATTTACCATCCACTGTGAACAGCAATGTTCATCTAGAGGGACCAAGAGTTGTCTTCATGTCAACTGAACCACTCCCTATGTAGACTTCACAGTTTAAGACTGTTCTGTTGGAAAGTGGCAGTGCAGGAAGAAAGCCAAGAACATCTAAGGATGAAGTGATATGATGTGAAGAGTCTCAAGCCCAGCATTCTGCAAACAGAGCTGCTCCATGTCTGCAGAGGGGTCCATTCAAGCACAGAGCCCGTCACTCTGCAAAAAGAGAGACCAGAGCTGTCCAAGGGTTGCAGAAAGGTCTATATCAGAAGTGCCTCCTCATCCTGTTAGCAAGCTGATCACTTTTTATTTGAGTGCTGTTGCCCTAACCACAGCGGATAAGAAACCAGGAGAATGGAAGAAAGGAAAAGATGAACCTGCTAGCTGCACTGAGAAAGAAACATAACTTAGGATTCTCCTCACACTGTGGAGGAAGATACTCTGGCTGGCAGAGATGCCTCCTAGCCATCTTGGGTGATGCTCTCACTAACAAGGATGACAACTATGTGGGGCCTCAGACACCCTGGAGCAAACTAAATGAAAGGCAACCTGAGGATCAGTTGAGATGTGCCTTCTAATAGAATAGATTGTTCTTTTTAATCTGCACTCAACCTACATGCCTGTTATGTTTGCTCAGCATAGATGCATTAAGCCATCAAGCCAGGAGCACAAAGATCTCAGTCAGGCAAGATCAGAGTCTCCTTCTACCCCCTCATCCCCACAGGATCACTTTCTTTCTTTGTGGGACTGTTGAAAGGTTTTCTCTAGTTTCAGTTTTAGTCTGGTTTGGTGGTGCCAAGGATTGAACTCAGGACCTTGTGAATGCTAGGCAAGTCAGTGCTGCAGCACTGAGTGGTGGGCCAGGAGCATTGCTGTCTACACAGAAAGAACGAGAAGAGGCAGACATCTGTCAGCCGAGATGCTAGAACCTTCCCACACAAAATACAGGGCTGTGATTTTTTTTTTTCCACCCTTGGAAGCAAAAATAGTCAACCAGTAGGGATGTTTTTGGTTCAAAACAAGTAACAGATCAGAGTGAATGTCCTATTGACCAGTCAACAGGATCCAGGCAGAGAACACCTTTAGATTCTGAGAATGTGGGCCTGTAGTCATCTGTCCAGATATATGCCAGAGGCCCTCTACAGCCTGTGCCTTGTGACCACAGGTTCATCAGTCCACTCCGCAAAGCCTCTTCTCATGTTGGGATAGTACTGCTTCTCAATGCTATTTGCCTGCTCTAGAGGAAACCTGGGTCTCATCCTTGGGTCCTCAGAGTTGGTGAGTGGTACACACATATAGAAAACTGAGAAAAGGGGCTGGCATCGAGCATATATCTGAAATACGTTAACCATGGTTGCTATTGACGGGCTGAGGTTGCTGGGCCATTACCAACAGGACTTCCAGAACAAGCCCATGGCTGGAAGGCTTGTTCCAGACAAAAGAATTAGAGGGCACAGATGAGTTCTGCACCTTGGGGAAGCCAAGTACACAGAACAGCTAGGCTGGGACCAAGGCCAGCCTCTGATGCAAGGGCTGCTGCTTTCTCTCTACCCCGCCTTTTCTTCTCCCTCCCTCCCTCCCTCCCTCCCTCCCTCCCTCCCTCCCTCCCTCCCTCCCTGTTTCCCTTTTCCTTCCCTTCCCATTCCCTTATTCCTCTCTCCCCTCCATCTCCCTCCTCCTCTCCTTTCCTACTAGAGAGGACTTGATGCATACTAGGCAGGCACAATACCACTGGGCCGCACCCCCAGCCCAAGAAGAGAAGCTTGGATGAATGTCCGCTTCCTTTGAAGATGTGGTGCAGCATATTCAAACCATCCAATCCAATCTACTATGAGGAAACAACAAAGCAACTGAACCACACAGGGGCAGCAGCATGGCAGGAGTGGGTATCCATGAGGGATAATCAAGACCATGACTACCATCACCTGCACCCACCCAGAGGCAGAGCTCAGTATAGAAAGGAGCCGTCCTTGAGCCAGGGCTGAGAAGGTAAGGACAGGCAGTGGGGTCTGCGCCACTAGTGCCCTTTCACCCTCAATACCCAAATGGATAGGCTGCTATTCATATGGGCATCTGAGCAGAGCCAGGGCTTGCTCAAGCCAGTCTAGGCAACCTATCTTGGCCTTCAGAAACATCTATTCTATTACTAGTATGCATTACAGCATGGAGAATTCCAACCATGTCCCACTGGCTCTGCACAGGGACCCATGTAAATGTTCAATAACAACATGCTGAGGATAGGCTGGTGTGACAGATGTAGAACACAGGTCTAGATGTGTCTAGAAACCAAAAGTAACATCTTCGCTTTTGGCTTGCCTCTAGTGCAAGCCCCTTAAAGCAGAGATTCCCCTAGTCTAGAACAGTGATTAGCCTGTGGTAAAAATGCTAACATTAACGGGCACACAGATTTGTTAGTCAGACTGCACCACCCTGGGAAGACTCCCGAGAAAGCAAGGACAGGGAGGAAAGGCTGACTTCTGCCCACAGTGAACCAGCTCCACACAGTGGAGTGAGGCAGAGCGCTGAGCTGGAGGAGCATATGGAGGAGACCCATTCCTTCAAGGCAGCAAGGAAGCAAGGGAAGAGTCAGGGAACAAGATACATCGTTCTTAGGAATGTGCCCAGTGACCTACCTCCTCTAACTAGGCCACACCTACTGCCCATCCCCACCCCAGCAATGCTATGAATCCACCACAGGACTAATCCACTGATTAATGCAATCGCCTGGCAAGGAAGCCCAAATACATGAACCTTTCATATCCAGAGGATAACAAGGGCTCACTAGGAATTAGGGGCTCATCTAACCTGGTTAACTCAGGTGATCTGCATAATGACCTTGTAAAGCAGGCACTGGTGTTACCTCTATTTCGATGATGGGGAAACTGAGGCATAGACAATGAAAGAGTGAAGCCTGAAATCTTGATAGTCTGGCTCCAAGGCACCTCTTCTAGAACCACTACATGCACCCTGCCATCAAGAACTCAGTATGCCCCCTCCAGGTGTTTATAAAGAAATGAGTAATCAAGGGCTCACCTAGTGTGAGAAAGCCACAGCAGGTGTGAAATAAACTTCAGAGTGCTGAGAACCACCTTGGGATGTGAGTGAGGGCCTCGTGAGGGTGGGGGGCTGGATATAACAATCCTTGGATCTAACGTTAACTTAGGTCAGTTCAGATTATAAGGAACAGCCACTCTCAGACTGCCTGGCTATAAGGGCAACAGAGGGAAACAGAGACAGCAGGAGAAGCATCTACGGCCAGGCCTCTTGGAAGATAGAACCAGGTTTACCACAGCCTAGCAAACTGTCCCTGCTGGCCCCAGAGTTCCAATCCATTGGCTGCTTTTCCAGCTCTAGAACAGCCAACCGCCTTGGATTTGCATTTGCTCTTCCAGTGCTCTCTCTCCCTGCTGCTGCTGAGGGAGTGTTCGAGCTGGTATATACACACCTTTCACCCACTCACTGCCTTCTGCTGTCTCACACCCAGAACAGAGGACAGGACAAGAAGCTGCCAGCACTGAGCAAGGATTCCTTCTCACAATATGAAAATGCATGAAAGTCCTCAAAGTCAAAAGCTTTCTCATCAATGTAGGCGCAGAACTCGTGTAGCAGCAAAGCCTGCCATGAACCACTGTGAGTCTATTTAAATCTTAATCTATCTCACTTACTGTGAAGAGGCAGACATTTCTACAGCACAATATCTGATTACAAGGTATTATCCTGGCATCCCGCTGGAGAAATTAGTGTAATGTGTAGTATATCAACACGCTACCTTTCTATAACATAAAATTCTAAGATCCAAACACATTCAGATTCCCAAGCCTTAGAGAAGGAGCTAGAACTAGTGCCATGCTGTGGAGAGTGGGTGTGTTACACATAGTACCCCTGCCAACCTGCTTCACTGGCATCAAGACCATCCCCAGGGTGCTGTCCTCCAGTGCAGATTCCAGGGCCCCATCTCAAATCTGCTGGATGAGAATTTCTATGAGATGCCCAGGAATTCACATCTAAAACACTAACTAAACACACACTAAAACCTGAGAGCCATCACAGAACAAGCAGGAAATATTTATGGACTCACTGATTGGTTCAGCATCTCCCTTGAAGCCATCAAAAACATGCAACTGAGCTGGGGAGATGCTGAGCAGGTAAAGGTGCTTGCTGTTGGGCCTGATGACTAGCATGTGATCACTGAAACCCACATGGTGGAAGGAGAGAACTGACCCCCATAAGCTGTCCTCTGACCTCCACCTGTGTACCAGGGTGTGTTCCCACGTGCACACATCCAATCCAAATGAACAAATGCAGCAGAGGTTTTATGTGCCACAGAGTTTCCCTTCAACAAATCTCAATCACCTCTCTTGAGCTGCAGCTCCTCCTGATTCACCTCAAGGATCCAGGGGTACAGATTCGAATGTGACATGCTTCCAGCATGAAGAGGCATCTACCCTTCCAGTCAGCATGCCCCATTTCCATGCTACCATTGGGGACAGGTAGGGACAATTTTGGGAATTCTGGCTCCCACCCTACCCAGGGCTCAGCTACATGTGACTAAGCAATGACAGATGTGCATTGCCGGAGTCTTCAAATAGTTAAATTTTCAATCTGTATAAAGAAGAAAATCCATCAGACGTGATTGATAAGTGTACTTTTTAAAACTAAAGGTAAAAAAAAAAGAGTGAAGATTGGCAACATTTTCCCCCATATAATTTGCTTTCTTTGCCTTTTTCCACAGCACTGCACATAAATCAAAGAAATGTTAAAGAGGCCCATATATCACCAACTGGCATTTCAAAACTATTTACAAAGTCTTTAACAGACACAGGACAGAGTACAGAAAACCAGGACCAGGGAGGCTGAAATTCAGGGAGAAAATTAACTCAAACACTGACAGAGTTAATTAAGTTTACAAATAATTCTCCAATGAGCAAATTATGATATTTAATAAGTTCTGCCTTGGTACAGCAGGGTTACAAAATGCAGAGGGGGTGGGGAGACAGACAAGCCGACAAGAGTTTTCCAAACAAGAATAATGTATATTTGAGCAAGCTGCCTTTCAATGATTAAGCACAGAAATCTGGGAACAAGGCAGGGGAAATGATGTTTTAATAAGGTCTGAGATAGGCTTGTGAGCTGCATTTTACATTCCCTTGCAACTGGGGTAGAGATACAGCAAGAGCAAGGTGCAAACAGGCCAATGCCCATGAGCTAGCTGAGGCAGGGAGAGGAGGGAGTCAGAGAAAGGTGGGCTGCCATGGCCATATCCCACACAGGCAGTACATCATTTCGCAGAGGCAGGCGACAGATCAACTCGGTGGTTTGTGTTCTGGTTCCCAAAGGCAGAGAGAGGTATGCAAAGGAATTTATCTTCCAACTTATTGGAAACAGCACAAGTGACTTGGGGGATGGTGTCAGGTGGATACCACATGGAGAAGCAGACCAAACTGCACAAGCATAAGAGCCACCCTGTCCCTAGCCCACACAGGAGAGTGACTCTAATATTAATGAAGTCTGCTTGTCTCTGTAAAGCTTAGCTTCCAGGACTGCCATTACCCACTGTGTGCCTCTGTCCTCAACTATTACAGCCCAAGAAGTGTGAACTTCTGACAATCAAGGCAGCAAAACAGACTGCTGTGAGATATGGCTTGCCCTTGGGGAAAGGCAGAAGAGAAGGCCTTCCTCCTCTGGGTCACCCTTAAGCTCTCCCTCCTGCTATAACAACGAACTAGGACCATTTGTATCATCTCAGCTAGGGGGCCCAAAGATAATTACTATTCTACTTCGTTCAAATCAGCAATGTGAAATGCCCAGAGACCTTTCACTAACATGGAAGCACGCTTGTTATAAGATGAAGTCAGGATGGCAAGCCTGCATACAACACAAAGCACAATGTCTCAAATGGGAACCAGGGGCCTCTTGGCTGAACATGGTGGATAAACATGTTCAACTGCACTCCTTCCCCAGCTTGCTGAAATGATGGTGAATGAATAAACAAGATGTCAATTCAGAGGAGGGGGGAAATCTGAGATAACAGAAGAGCTGAGTTAGTCTGCTTTCTGTCTCTATAACGAATACCCATGAGGAATCAACATAATAGTTTATTTGGGATCGTGGATTCATGGTCCATCAGTGGCTGCCTCCATTGCTGATGGTGTGAGGTGAGACACAATAACATGGTAGTGGGAGTGAATGGAGGAGGCAGCAGTTCACCTCACAGCATCCAAGGTTGCCATAAAGAAAAGAGCTACAAAGAGTCAACAAGAGGCTTTCCGATGTTTATGTTCGTACTCAGACTAGCACTGCCAGGCTCAGCCGCAGTCACAGAGATGCTTGCAGTGGATGACAGTAATAACCTGTCAGAGTGCTGAGAAGAAATGACAGTTGAGTGCTCAACCCTAAATAGGATGTCTATATCACCCCCTTTGATGGCCCAGGACACACTGCACAAGAGGGGATAGAGAGACATGACACTCATTGCTGCAATCATGAACACAGCAGCTGTGGTTACCTTCACCTACACACTCTCTCTCTCTCTCTCTCTCTCTCTCTCTCTCTCTCTCTCTCACACACACACACACACACACACACACACACACACACACACACAGAAGAAGGGGGATTGACTAGAAACAAGGGGATCATCAGGAGCGAGAGGGCAATCAGGGAATACAATTGTAATGTATTGTATACATACATGAAAATTGTCAAAAATAAAGAAGAGGGATAGAAAGGGCCAGAGACAAGACAAGCCTCCAAGGGCATACCAGCAAGGACCAAGTCCCGTCATCTGGGCTCCACATCCTGTTTCTTTCACCTCTCAACAGCCCATTAAATCATAAATGTATCAGTAAATTAATCTGTCAATGAGGTCCAAACCTTCATGATCTATTCCTTTCCTAAAAGACCCACACCTCTGTACATGGCTGCAATGGGGACCAAGCCTTCAACACATGAGCCCTCAGAGGACAGTCCAGCAGAAAAGAAACAGATGCATAGCCAACACTTGGCAGAGAGAAGCTCACTGCAATCCTGCACAATGGGGTGAGTTGGTAGAGTGTGGAAGAAGTGAAAGCCGGCAAGCTGAACGGCACACAGAATCTCTAATCACTGAGATGAGAAAGGGGTCTGGAAGGCGGGTTTAAGGGAGGGATAGAACAGGTGGTTGCTTAAATCTTTACTGAATACCCAAATCCCTACTCTCAGATACTAATCTGGAGAGGCTAATCCAGAGGGTCTTGGGATTCATGGACAGCTGGAAAGAGGAGCACAGTGAGACATACCTCCAGTCTTCGCAAAGAAACAGCAATCACAGCACACTACATGGCTCAGTCACCAATAGCACTCCATGTAACATGTAAACTGATGTCCATCAAAACCAAGCCATGAGGGAATGTGCTGTGTAGGAGTCAATCCCTCATCTTCCACAGCGGAGCCTATGGAGCATCTGAGGTAGTCTAGGCAAATTACTCAGAGAAGCATGGGCAAAGATCAAAAGAAAAGAGCTTTAAAAAACTAAGAGTTTCCTCTGAAAAGTAACATGGAAGAGTTGGGCAAGGGACCTGTGCTTCTTGCAGTATTATTTGCCTTTTAAACTGTGTGTACAGTTGTATTTGATGAAAACAAAAATTATATTGGGGGGAGGGAACCCAGAGCAGCAAAGTGGATCCTGAACATGCATGCCCACCCCCACTATAAAATGAGCTCCATCACCTGGGGACTATTAGTTTACTATAGTAACAATTTTATTTCAAGCTTTACTGTCTCAGTTTAAAGGTTTTTACAATAGCAGATGCCTTCCCTCCCACACATCAATTAATTTGCAAATTCACTCAGGTTGTGAGATAATGAGGCACTGAGAGCCTTCTCTAGCATGAGGGAGAGCTGGGTGTTCCATCAGATGTGGACAGGGCGGATGCAACACTGAGCTTCCAGGTGCTTAAAGGAACTGGGCACAAGCGAGGAGCTCTCACAGTGCCCCTAGCCCTGGCTGCCCATCCCTGGCTGCAAATAAAGATGAAAAGTGATGGGAAAATTCTTGAGACACATGAGATGTCTTTTTTATGTCCCACGAAAAAACGTCAGGTTTTTAGGCTTCTTTTTATAGGTTCATAGTTGATGTTTGTTGTGAAAGTAAACTTTTTGAAAAGAAAGAATGTGGTCTCGGAATTCAGCTTAGGTGAAATTTGGCAAGCTGCTGATCAAGCCCAAACATCTGAGGTTTTTCTTCATTCTGAAAGAGCTGAACCAAAGGAACCAATGTTGTTTCAAAACACAGCAGTCAAGAGTCATGCCATGTGTGCCCTGCCAAAGATCTGTCTGTCTTTCTTTTCACTTGGATCTTTTTTTACCACCTAAATGAGAAGATGAACATATGACAGGCTTTCATGCCTCAATACGCCCGTGCCATTTTGTGATAAAACATGCTAGCAACTGTAGGTCTTCCTTTATTAGATGAGTGCATGGTCTCAGGAGGCAATGGCCCCCTCCAAGCCACCAAGATCCATCTCACGGGACCCCAGTCCTTAGGAAGAAGGGCTCTTCTCCACCTCACCTCCTTCCTGCCTCGACTGTCCTCTCTCCCAGGACCCTGTGGTCAAGTTGTCCTCTGTCCTCCAGAGGAGTGCCTGCTCTTCACTCCCCTGCCTGCCCTTTCCTAGCTGTAACAAAGTGTCTGCCTGCCGAGTAAGTGCTTCAGAAGGCCTCCTGCTTAGAGAATCTGCCTTCCCAACAAATTACATAGGCTCCTACAACAGCCTGCCAGTGAACAACAACATATTTTCTTCTCCAAAACTGGTTGGGGCCAGAAGTAAAATCTCACTCAAACATTTTTCATTCCCCACCAGCCAAAGGCAGCCTCATGCACAGCACTGTTTGGCTCCCAAACACGCTGTCTATTAAGGATGCCTACCATGGGCTCTGGATCTTGAAGACAACAATTTTCTTTACACAATTATGAAAGCAATCCAAAATTCCCCTGACATTTTTTGACCCGGCATTGTCTGTAAAGGGCACAGGTTAACAATGTTTAAGAAAAGATCACATACAATATATAAATCATGAAGGTCCGCAAGACACTGTGGTCTGGGGCTTCTGCTTCAATAACACACCAGCAAGGAAAGAGATGGCTTTTCTTTTCACTTGCACTCCACACATCCATGGACTCATAAAGCCATTCAAATGCCAACAAAGACACTTTGGGATCTACAATCATTTGACATTTTTTTTTTCCTAAGGAAATTTAAACCCAAAAAGTTGAGTAAATTTTAGAGTCTTGTGAAGTACCACCCGCCTCCTCTTCTCCTCTCCTAAGAAGGGCAAGAAAATTCATCATCAAAGGTTGCCCCCTGTAGAATGTCATCAGAGCGTGGTATTTCCACGCATGTATTTGTGTACACAAATCTCCAACTGTGCCAAGCTTTCCAACATTGCCCTCACAGGCAGGAGCGGGAGCCTGGGCAAGGGGACAGCTGCTTTCCCTAGCAGTCTTGTAGTGGTTTTTCCTCCACTTTTGTCATTATAACCCAGGTTCCTGGTGTTCTGGGTAGTACTCTGGCTCTACTAGGCACACAGGGAAAAGAAAGAGGGACATTTTCTTTGCTTGCTCAACCATCCTAACTCAAGAACCCAAGGACATTCATATCTGCTGATTAAAAATGCACTATTTTTATTTCAAAACTTAAACCACAGCACATTTCCTCCTTTAAAATTTTTATAGCATCCACACTTTCAATTTGAGACTTTTCATTCATGGTAGGTGAGCCTCTTATGTTCTATATTAAATGCAAGGCATGTGTGATCAGGACTATTAATAATATAACAGTGCCAATCTCAGAAGCAGCACACAGCACCAGCTTGCAGCCCCACGTGAATAGACATGAAATCATGAGTACCACAGTAACCTTTATTAAATATATGAGAATAGAGGATGCAGCTTACTGCCCTGCCCAACCCATGCTAAAAATCAGGAGGAACTTTTCCTTTCTTCTCCCAAGGTACAATGTGTCATTAGCTCTCATAAATATAAACAGATCTGAGGCAGAAAACAAGTGATTACCTTTATTAGAATCAAGGGGAAAACACAGAAGAGCTTAAGTATTTGTGAACACTGCAAGATTGCAAATTCATCAAAGCACATCGAACACAAGGATTTAAGGTCACCAAGGTTACCTGTGATGGCTTCACAAGCCCTGCCCTTGACTTTGATGCCACCCCAGTGTTCTCACCCAAGGACAAAGAGCAACTTGGAAAATGTTCTCTAAAGATGTGTGCAGGGAAGTCACAAGGCCCACCTCACTGCTGGTAAGAAAGAAAGCTCAAAACAGGCATCTGATGGGGACCTGAATCTCAGAATGACAGCTTGGATTTTAGACACATTACATAAAGTCACTTAACTGTATCTCATGTGTCCCCACCAATGTCATGTACTAAACTTAGAAACAGTCCCCTGTCAGCACAAGGCAGATTAAAGGAGAGACTTTGACCATGCACTGGCTGTGGCTTCTCCTCTCCTGCTGGACACAGGTCAATGAGATGAAGGCTCAAGGTAGGAGGGTGTAACAAAGGTCTCTGTTAGAAGAGCAAACACCCCAACACAATTCTTCACAGACCTTGAAAGAACAATTCTCAACTTTATATGGAGAAACAAAAGACCCAGGAGAGTCAAAACAACCCTGTACAATAAAGAAATTTCTGGAGGCATCCCCATCCCTGACTTCAAGCTCTATTACTGAGCCATAGTACTGAAAACAGCTTGGTATTGGCACAAAAATGGAATACAGTTGAAAACCCTGATATTAACCCACACACCTATGAACACCTAATTTTTGACAAACAATCCAAATTTATAATGCTGGAACAAAGAGAACATCTTCAACAAATGGTGTGGCATAACTGGATGCAGACATGTAGAAGACTACAGATAGATCCAAGCCTATCACCATGCACAAAACTTAAGTCAAAATGGATCAAAGACCTCAACATAAATCCAGCCATACTGAACTTAGAAGACAAAGTGGGAACTACCCTTGAATTAATTGGTACAGGAGACCACTTCCTGAACATTATACCAGTAGCACAGACATTGAGATCAAAGATTGATAAATGGGACCTCCTGAAACTGAGAAGCTTCTGTAAGGCAAAGGACACAGTCAGAAAGACAAAACGGCAGCCCACAGACTGGGAAAAGACATTCACCAACCCCATATCTGACAGAGGGCTGATCTCCAAAATATACAAAGAACTCAAGAAGCTAGTCTCCAAAACACCAAACAACCCAATTAAAAAGTGGGGTTCAGAACTAAATAGACAATTCTCAATAGAGGAATCTAAAATGGCTGAAAGACACATAAGAAAGTGTTCAACATCCTTATCCATCAGGGAAATGAAAATCAAAACAACTCTGACATACCATCTTACTCCTGCCAGAATGGCCAAAATCAAAAACATCAACTACAGTTTATGCTGGAGAGGATGTAGAGAAAGGGGCACACCTCTCCACTGCTGGTGGGAGTACCAACTTGTACAGCCACTTTGAAAATCAGTATGGCGACTCCTCAAGAAAATGGGAATCAGTCTACCACAAGATCCAGCAATTCCACTCTTAGGCATATACCCAAAAGAAGCACATTCATACAACAAGGACATCTGTTCATCGATGTTCATAGCAGCACTATTTGTAATAGCCAGAAACTGGAAGCAGCCTAGATGCCCCTCGACTGAAGAATGGATAGAGAAATTGTGGTACATTTACACAATGGAGTACTACTCAGCGGAAAAAAACAATGGAATCTTGAAATTTTCAGGAAAACGGATGGAACTAGAATAAACCATTCTGAACGAGGTAACCCAATCACAAAAAGACAAACATGGTATGTACTCACTCATAAGTGGATTTTAGACAGATTAAAGGATTACCAGCCTACAGTCCACACTGCCAGAGAAGCTAGTAAACAAGGTGTACACTATGAGAGACATACATGGTCCCCTGGAGAAGGGGAAAGGGTCAAGATCCCCTGAGCAAATTGGGAGCATGGGAGGAGGGGGAGGGAGGTAGGAGAATGAGAAGGGGAGAAGAGGAGGGTGAGGAGGACATGAGGGAACAAAAAGGT
Organism: Cricetulus griseus; assembly: GCF_003668045.3. NCBI lineage: Eukaryota > Metazoa > Chordata > Mammalia > Rodentia > Cricetidae > Cricetulus > Cricetulus griseus. The sequence continues at coordinate 141,053,327 of NC_048599.1, read as the reverse complement.
TGAGTCTGGGGAAGAATAGAAGATAACAAGAATGGAGATACCATAATAGAAGGAGACATTTTAGGTTTGCAGAGAAATCAGGCACTAGGGAAAGGTCTGGAGATCTACAAAGATGACACCAGCTAACAATCTAAGCAACAGAGGAGAGGCTACCTTAAACGCCCTCCCCTGATAATGAGATTGATGACTGACTTATATGCCACCTGATAGCCCTCATCCAGCAGCTGGTGGAAGTAGAAGCAGATACCCACAACTAATCACCCGAACTGAACTGGAATCCAGATGCAGAGAAGGACAAGTGAAGAGCAAAGGGGTCCAGACCAGGCTGGTGAAACCCACAGAAACAACTGACCTGAACATCGGGGAACTCTTGCTCCCCAGACTGATAGCTGGGATACCAGCATGGGACTGATCCAGACCTCAGGAACATGGGTTTCAGTGAGGAAACCTCGGAAACCTACGGGACCTCCTGTAGTAGGTCAGTACTTATTCCTAGCATAGGTGTGGACTTTGGGAGCCACATAGAGGAATACTCCCTGAGCCAAGACACACAGAGGTGGGCCAAGGCCCTATCCCAAAGGATATGATAGACTCTGATGACACCCTATGGAAGGCCTCACCATTCAGGAAGAGCAGAAAGGATATGTGATAGGTAGGGTTTTAGTTGGGGGGGTTGGTAGGGAGGACGGGAGGGACAAGGGAACTGGGACTGTCATGTAAAACAATCTTGTTTCTAATTCAAATAAAAAATAAATAAAACTCATGAACCACAGAAGAAGAAGAGGAGGAGGAGGAGGAGGAGGATGAAGAGGAGCAAGAGGAGGAGGAGGAGCAAACACATCAAATTGTCATAGGATGAAGCGGGCTGTTTGTGCTGAGAGGTCAACTCTTAGGTGATCCTGATGGTGGCCCGGTTCATCCACAGTGTAACACATTGTGATGTGCATGCAAACACAGTTACACTCACCTCAGAAGGGAAGTATATGAACAAAAATGGTGCATCAAGACTGTTGTCTTAGCACTGCAGATATCCTCAGAGGTGCAATAGTGGCACTGACACCTTGGGGTAACCAACAGCTGTCTAATTGGACATAAGACTTACTCAAAAGGAGAGAATTCATGACTGGTACTGTAAATCTAGCCAACTGCCTGTGGCTAGTGAGGTCATGGAATGTAGAGGAGAACCTACTACTGCCCCTTTCCTAAAGCAGTGTAATTCCTAACTACACTCCAAGTGCTCACCCCATAATTCATCAAAGCTTGTCTTTGCAACAGATAGAGACTGTTTAAAAAAAAAAATTAGTGGTGAATGCAGAGAACAACTGGTCATGGGGTGTTCAGGCCCAGCTGACACATCTATAGCACAACCCATATACCTAAGTCTCAGGGAAGACTGTGGAAGAGGGGGTAGAAAGATTTTAAGAACTAGAGGACCAGACATCTGCAATGAGATTGTATCTTCTGAAGAGAACATACAGCTTCACCCATGAAATCTCAACAATATAAGTTTCCTATACAAGACCTGCACAATGACAACACCAGTGGGCATGCCAACATGGGTCAGGAAATCTCATAAGGCTCAACCCCTAGATGAAGTACTAAAGGCAACCGATGAACTGCTAAGGGAGGAAGAATCAGTCTTCCACAGGGATAAGCTCTCTACTTTGTTATCCAATCCATGTAGCAATAAATTAAAGAAAATAATAGACATAACACATGAAAGTAGAAGGAGGACTTGGAGGTAGAGAAGGGAGAGCAGAAGGAGGGGGGCAGGATATGGATGAGGTGATTAAAGATGATCAAAGTATATTATAGACATGTATGAAATGTCATAATGAAACCCATAACTTTGTACAATTAATAAATGCTAATAAAAAGAACAAGGAAAAAAGACTACTGATCCACTTGTAAAACAACAACAACTACAACACAATTCAAGTATCTGCTACACTAGGCATTAATAATGCCTTCACAATGCAAGGGGATACCAGGGGAAGGTATCCTGACAATCCCATCAGAAGATGTTACTTGCCCAGAGTCACACCGCTGATACCAAGTTCATACATAATACTTAAACTATTGGTTCTCAACCTATGAATCACAAACCCTCTGGGGCCACATAGCCGATATCCTACATATTAGATATTTACATTCTGATTCATAAAAGTAGCAAAATTATAGTTATGAAGTTTCAATGAAGTAATTTTATGGTTGGGGTCACCACAGCATGAAGAACTATATTAAAGGGTCACAGCATTAGGAAGGTTGAGAGTCACTGAAATGTTTCATTACAGATGTGTTTTACTGCCAACTATCCAGTGATGAATCATAGCACATATTTAACTTCATATATAAATCTTAAAACATCACTAGCAAATGCCTAAACACACTAGGCATCTAACATCTTAACATCTGACACTGCTCTGAAGGTAGTGCTGAGAATAAGCTCCAAAGGCAAGCAGGACACTCACCGCACGGTGAGCACATTACTGAACAGGAAAGAGACAGGCAGTAAATAAAAGGAATGAGTAAACCACGGAGCTGGCAGCAAGGTGCATAGAGAAAATACAGCAGGGACACCAATGGGGGAGATGGCAAGACAACCACTGCCATTTGGAGGAGTTCCTGCAGAGGTTCACAAAGCTGAAGGATGCAGGCATGGGTATCACAGAGGAAACCAAGGAACAAGGAATGGGGGGGGGCAGGGAATTTCATCATACCTGCAATATACCTCAATGGCAAAGCCTCCCAAAACCAAAGAGGATGAGCCCTCATTGGGGCATCTGAATATTATCCCAACCAGACTCTCTTCCTTTGAACCTTGCTGAAGGGGATAATGGGCCTAATGGATCCCAAGCATGGAGCTCAGCCTTCTTCAGTCGAGATCATATGAGATGCTCCCTTGCACGCTCCTCACTACACACAGGTCCCTCACTAGTTACAAATGGAAGGACAATCATGTGTGCTTATACTCATCTTTTAGATAACCTAAGACCCAAGAAGCAGACTGTGAGGAAGGTAAGGTAAAGAAAGACAGGCCTCTGTGGACAGGCAACACCGGAAGGCCAGAGGGAAATGGCCAAGTGCAGTGGCCCTTGGCTTAAAATCCTTCCTCTGAATGTGCCTGGGTCTGAGCAACAGCTTTCATCCTAGTGTCTTCAATGTAACAGGTCTGCAAACATGAAAGGTGGGAGCTAGCTTGAACTCTCCATGGAGAACTGATTGTGGTCTTCCCAAAAAAGTGGACCCCGAACAGCTGCTGGAAAATAAACCAGCTGGGTTGAGGGTGTAGCTTGGCTCCCTTGCCTTGCATGTCCAAGGCCCTGGATTTGATTACCAGCACAGCAAAGCAAAAGAAAATCCAAACAAGAATGAGTCAGAAGGAAGGATAAAATGCTGGCCTTTCCAGAGCCTGCTTGGTAACAGTAGATAGAGATGAGAACACCACCTTTGTTCTCTAGCAGCAAAGGGAAATGGGCTACAGATGATCTAATTGCTTAGAACAAATCCTAACCCAGACAATACCAAAGACAAACAACAGGAGGCAGAGGGATGCAAGTGAAGAGTTCACAGGGCGCCACATGGACTGATGGGGATATTTCTAGAAGCTGGAAACAAACCCAAAATACGTAGTTTAAGAAAACTGTGAAGAAGATGGCAGGTACTCACTAAGGGAACACTTCACCACACCCAGCTGACCTGAAGCTCCCAGCATTCTACAGGGCCAGTGCTGGAACACGTCTTAGCAGGGTTGTGGCAGAAGCCCTGGCCTCTCCTTGGGCAATGATAAGGGCAAAGCTTTAGTGAGTTGGGGTCAGACCAGTTACTAACCCTGAGGCAGCAAAGCCAGTTCTGCCATAGGCCCCCAGACAGAGCCTATCCCTGCCATCCTCCTAAATGCCCAGCCCAGACTCCTAGAGCTGACATTTTGAATGACAACTGCAGATTCCTCAAAAGAAAAAGACTAAATTGTATTTATGTGGGGGATTGTTGAAAGTAGAAAACAGACATTTTGGAAACATCAGAAAAGAGAGCTGGAAAACAAAACTATTCTCAGGCTAATGCTTAATAAGTAGGAATGTCAACTCTCCCTGAGCTTGTGGATGCAATCAAAAGACAGCTCTTTGGGATGGTACATGGCTGCTGTTAAGGGCCTTGGCAATCACTATGTTGTTAACACCAGTATGTCTGGGTTTTGAAGAAAGAACACCATGAAACAGTTTACCCACCACCTTCCACCCAGGCACTCCAGTGCAGGTACCCTTCTCTGCTCCAGATCCTTGCGTGCACAGCATAAATCATATTGTGCAAACACTTTCCAAAGCTGTCTGTGCAAACTCTTTTACTCTTGTTCCAGGGTCTTGATGCTCAGTGGTGCTGTGAACCTCATGGAGCTACAGTCTTATTAAACAGATCACTCCAAAACCAAAAATGACCTCTGTGACAGATGCCATAGAAGAAAGACCCAGTGCTAGAAGCAAACACTCACCAGAAGTTCATGGCAGGCAGAGGGAGTGGCATGGGAAGAAGCAGGGGCAGCATGACAACCATGTGCTAGGGAAAGAGGAAGAGGGCCAAGGTGAGCCAGCAAACTTAGGGACAGGAGCAGGGCCAGCATCTGAACAGAGATGGTGTGGCAGGAGATGCTACAGGATGAAGCACACAGCCCACATCTGCTCTACTATGGAGTGAGTAGAACTGGAGCTGCACAGCAAATAAAAACTGAGATATGTGAATCTTTGTCTATGAACTTAGAGCAGTAGGATTAGTACACACTGGGGCTTTCTCAAATAGCTCTGATCCGGAGTCCCTGTTGGATGAAGGCATGAAAGGAAACAGCAGTGTGAGGTCTCAAGACACCTGGGCGCTAGTTTGTTCAGTCCCAATTACTGCCCACAATGCCTCCCTAAGAGTAAGCAAGGCTTCTGCAACGGTGGCTCTAACAGTTGAAAGACTAGTTACTGGCATACAAAACAAAAAGCGACTGAAATTCTTGGAGCGGTTGGCAATTCATATTTCAAAATCTAAAGCTTGGATGGTAAAGGGAGCAGATGGCTGTGCAATATGCAAACAAATCCACAGCAACAATGGGGCTTGGGCTTTGGTGGCATCGAAGAGAGTGGAGCTGCCATGCTGGCACAGAAAAATGACAACGGTATGGCAGAATCCCCAGGAAACATCACCAAATGAAAATGGGCAAAACATGTGGGGCTTTCTGCTGTGGGACGGAAGTGGGGCGCGTCTTCCATGCATGCTCAGGCTGCCGCAGCTCGAGTTCCCTTCCCAGAAACAGCACTACCATGACACCTGCCTCCTCAACACCAGCTAGATCCTGCCTGCCCCAGGAAGCCCACATCCTGGGGTGGGGGAAGGTGGTGAGTGACGCATCAACACCACTAGATGCAAAGAATCGACAGAAGTCACAGTTGGGAGGATATGACATTTCATCTAGTACAAGCTGATATTTTACTTTAAAAATCTTAAAGACCCAAAGAGAAAAGTGGCTTTTTCAAGGCTATACCTCATCCATCCACCCAAATGTTTATGAACCACTCCCTAAATGTAACAGGTACTTTTCTAAATGCTTAGAACATAATTGTCAAAGAGACAAAGAGCACCTCTAGGAGAGGGGCATGAACCCAAGGTACACTTTTCAGGGAGAAAAAGATGTCACATAGAAAGATGAGGCACATTATGATTTTTACCGGGACACACACACACACACACACACACACACACACACACTATAATGCTAAACATGGTGCTCACTGAGAAGAAAAGATTGGAAACAAGGTGACAGACATGTGGGCTCTGTGTAGAAAGAACAGTCTGCTCAGAGGCCCAGAGTGGCCAGGGAGTGGAGATGGAAGCCAATCAGAATAGGCTGATGTCAGAGCAGAGAACACAGGGAGTTCAGGGGTGATCCCTGAAGCTTCACTGGAACAAGATGGGAGCTGTTGCAGAGTTGGAGGTAGGTGAGGGACAGGAATTGACTGTCCTTGCTGAAGAACACTGCCTGCTAGTCAAAAGCACTAGAGCAGGAAGAGCAGGAAGTCCATGGCAGGACCAAGACAAGAACAACCTATTTAGTAAAGACTTTGATGCAATTAAATAGCATTATTTGGGCCCCTTGGCCTTCAATTTGACTTCTAAATTGGAAGGAATATAGTTTGTTAAAACAACTCTCATCAGAATGTAGAATACATCTAGGTGAAAAAGAACTTTCTAAGCCTCAACACCAAAAAGCGGCAAAGAGCAAAGTAAGGCCAGTACACAAATATTCTAACTTCAGTCTCTTCCCGCCTGCCATTTTCCAGGTAAGCACTGTGTCAGGGGTTGTGATAGAAGGCAAGAGCATGGGACAGCAAGGAGGGTGCTGGAACTGAACTGTCCTATGAGTTGCTGTTGTGTTTTACATTTCCTCTCCTCTAAGGGGGGAACGTGGAACTAACAGAATATGTGCCTCTACACTGTCATCATGCAGAGTACCCAGCTTCAGTCCCTAGGACACAGCAAGTACTTGATAAATATCAGCACTGTCTGCACTTTGCTGCAGCTGTGGATCCCATGTCCACATTATCCTACCACACAGAGGGAGGAAAGTCTGGGGAGGTCTCAGAGTGAATACTGACTGAGTCACTCTGGACTGTGATGACAGACTCTGTGTGTGAACCCCATAAATATTTTAAGGAAAGTAGCTTCACTTCAAGCACAGAGAATGGACACACACACCATGTCTCGACAAGAAATGGACTAGGAGCAGCAGGCAGATATGCCCTCTCATTGACTCCTCCCTGTGCAGATGCCCTGCCATGCCCAGTGCCGGCTCTATGAAGGGCACTCATGACTTCCTGTCTCTCTAGGCTGTTACTAGAGAGGATACACCCTTCACCTCTATTACCCAGGGCCTCTCTCCATGGCATCTCTCTTGCTCTGAAAGCTCTGAAATTTCAAGGTTCCATTTCTTGTTTGTTTTGTGTTATAAAACCATGGGAAAATGAGGAGTGTCAATAAAAAGGTATTTTGATAGAGAACACACACAATGTCCCCTTCACACAACAGTATGCCATGATAAATCTCAGACCACTCACACATCGAATTTCAAATGTTGTCGAGTAGATTGATGGAGAGTAAGCCTCTTATCTGGTCTGCTCAGTGCCCCTCCCAGAGCAGGGGCCAAGCAACACCAAATAAAGCCTGGCCTTTCAAGCCACTGTGAGCCTCAGCCTATTCCCCTTGGTAGGGAAATGAATTACTAAAAGGTGAAAATGCAAATGCCGGCACCTTTTTTCTTTCTTTCCCTGTGGAAGAACCATTTAAACCACACTAGATGGAGACCAAGTGGCAGGCTCCTTCTGAACAGCTTAGAACAGCTTAGAAAACTACCCAGACCAAGAGGTGGGCCAGAGAAGATGGCTGAGCCCAGGTAGCTCCATCCCAGAGGCCAGCACTGAAGGAAAGCCTGCCCATACAAATGTCAGGAGAAAGTTCTAGAAATAGGACTTTGATTCATATATCAGGCAAAATTTAGGACAGAAAACAAATATGAAAGGAGACATTTGCATTTAGCTGGAAGTAGGGGTGTGCGTGTGCGTGTGCGTGTGCGTGTGCGTGTGCGTGTGCGTGTGCGTGTGCGTGTGCGTGTGCGTGTGCGTGTGCGTGTGCGTGTGCGTGTGCGCGCGCAAGTGCTGATGCCATGTAGACCTTTCAGCTTGTCAGGCTAGAACCTGCATCAGGGACACCAAGGTCTCAATGTACACTAAAGAGGACAATGTATCAGAGTATTATACTCAGTCTGGTTCTTCGGCCAGCACACCCAACATGTGTGCACTCCTGCTTCCTGCCCATGCACAGACTTTTCTAGAGAGGCAGTACAACCATTTTACTTGTCCCTTGAGTAGCTAACATCAGGCCCTGAATGCTTCAGTCAAGCTGAGGTTAGGGAAGAGGAGCATTTGCAGCCTGGCTCCCAAGAGCTAAGCTACAGCGCCAACCACAAGCCTAAAAGAGGAAACAAAGACAAGTAAAGAGGGCCGCTGCCTGGCTGCCCTCTTGGTCCTCAAGAGCCTAGAATGGGTTGCTTACAAAGAGGAGCATGGGGTCAGCCAAAGAAGGACAGAAGAAGGTCATCCCAAGAGCTAGGATCTGAGTAATTAACCTGAGCTACTACTGATGTGGTTTGCCTGTGTCCCCAGGGTTCATGCCTGGTCCTTGGTGTGAAGGTTGGAGGCTAGTGGGACCAGTAAGAGGCAGAGTCTAGTGGGATGGCACCAGAAGCACTGGTGGTAATGCATCTGGGAGCAAGCTGGTTTCCAAGAGGGTGCTTATAATAAAAGAACAAACCTGGTCACACCATGATTCCTTTCTCTGCCTAGCTGTCCACGAGCTCTCTCTCTCACACATGCCCCTGTCATTGTAGTGCCATCCATCAGGAGGTGCTATGGCCAAGAGGGTCTTAACCAGAGCAATTTTGAATTTGGACATCTGAAACCACAACCAGACTGTTGTAACTGAGAAGTAGCTGACCTCAGGTATTTAATTGCAATAACAAAAACTGGCCTAACGCCCTTTCTGCCCAGCACTACAAACACAACCCCACATGCTGTGTCCACATGCACTACCAAAGCTTTACCAAAAGATTTAGATACAAAAGCAAGAGATTACTTTTTAAATGTTTAAATATTCAAATATTCAGCATAGCTTTAAAAGTTGTTCTTTAGGATTCATATCCAAATTAGTGCTGTGTGGCAAACAAGGAAATGGGGGTGTGGACACAGAGAGTTTGAAGCAATTATAAGCAGGCACAGTCACAGGCCTGGCCTGTGGTGGCAGCTGCCACTGACTTTCTTCTCCTCAAGAATGCAAATGATTAAGATAGATTAAATACCTACTTTGCTTAAATACTCTTGATAATGAGTTTCTTTCCTTCTTTTAAGGGTGTTTGATGTTGGCAGTTGATGGATCTTGAGTTAAATTGTTTTAATTCAAAACAGCACCATCTGTTGTCAGGATCTGCCGGCACTGCAGAGAGCTGAGGAGGTGACAAGTACGTGATCTGGAGCTGCGTGGAGATGGGCAGGTGGCAGGGTGCAAAGAGCACTGGGAGAAAAGACCCAGCCTGGCTGCTGAGTGGTGCACATGGTCACAAGACCCGAGACTCAGTTTCTTCCTCTATGAAATGAGAAGGCTGACTGGAGGATAATGGCAATGGTGACAATGGCAGCGATTACTGACAGTTATTAACACAGATTGTGCACCAGGCTCTGAGATTAGGACTCTATAGAAACATCTCACCGTCTCTTTTTGCCTTGTTGAAATGCAAGATGGGAAGAAAAGCAGGGCTCAGAGAAGGAGACATCAACCAGGACACATCAACTAAGGCCTGAATGACTCCAGAGTACACCCAGGTGACCAAATACTACACAGACCAGTGCAGTGGTGTCTGGGACTGAAGACCCCAGTGTCTCTGCCCCTTCAGGATCCACAGTCCAGCAGCTGCAACCTACCCTCCTTGTATTTTCATAGGAGTAAAAGCCAAGCCGAGCTCTTGCACTTCTGGGCTGGTATCCTAGGTCTGTGTGGGCTCCCTGGCACCAGGCACTACTATAACAGGGGTCTTCTCTACTGGGCTCCACTTACAAATCATCTGCATCCCAATGTTCACCTGCATTGTAAAACTTTCCAAAACTTGTGGCAGAAAATCTACACCATTTAAACTTCTGAAAGGCCAGCTGTCATCTGAGACAAGATGACTCACAGGGATCCTTGGTGCCAACTGTAAAGGGAATGGTTCTGCTCCTGCTCGTCAAGCATACATTGCTCTCATAAGTCACAGAGGCCCAAACACAGTCTTTCTGTAGACCCCAGCCACTTTACCCTTGAGAGGCAAGGTAAGCTCTCTGATGATAGCCAGGGAAGCAAAAGCAAATCTCAGCCAAGAAAGCAATGCTTCCAAAGAAGTGGGCTTCCTCTTCAGGAATGGTCATGGTCTGAATTAGGGCTGAGGGTCACGGAAAACACCTACTACCCATAAGGGATGGAAGCCACTCAAGACATGGTTGCCAGTGCCAAAGTTATCCTTATTGCCAGACTCAGGTGCCTCAGCCTTCAGCAAAAGAAATACTCAGACTGGAGAGATGGCTTGGGAGTTAAGAGCACTGGCTGCTCTTCCAGAGGATCTGGGTTCAATTCCCAGCACCAAGGCAACTCACAACTTCTGTAACTCCAGTGTCAGGGGATGAGAGACCCTCTTGTGGGCACCAGGAAGGTATGTGCTGCATAGATTTATGTGTAGACCAAATATTCATATACATACAAAATAAAAATAAAATTTAAAAAGAATACAGATGTCTGTCTTCCATAACTAACAAACCCAAATTTCAGACTATGTCTGTTGGTATGCCTAGAAAGAGTCATAGATGTTCCATGGACAGCGGGGAGGCTGAAATGGTCCCTCCTCATGGAGAAGTACAGAATTGGTCACTTTGTTGACTCATATTTCTCACACATATAGTTCTCTGTACAAATCTCTCATCTAAAAAAAAAAAAGCGCTATTGGGGAAAAATTGACAGAACCTGGGGAGTTGGCTTATAACTAAATGGTGCAGATCCAGACAGCAAATTCACTATCCAAAAGAAACCTGCATCTAGAGTCATCCAGCCCACTGGCCCAAACCGATCCATCTCCAGAATATGAGCCCCCTACGGTGGCAAACCCTCAAACCCCAATTCCCCCAGGAATTCCTTTGGAAACCTCAAAGATCAAGGCCCAGGATGCAGCAGAAGCCAGCCCCTCAGTGTTTGGGATGCTAGAAAGAGTGTACCAGTTCCTTAGCCATTCTCAACTGGATAGTTCAAGTCTGCTGGCTATGCCTGGACCAAGCCCCAATATTATGTTGGGATTGGAACAAATTAAATAAGCTCCACTTTCAACCCTAATAGCTGTAAATGGAACCAACCTAAGGTCACCTGGGGAACCTCCAAGGGAAGGGTACCTGTTTAATGTCACCAAGTTACCACCTAGAGAGTTTCCCCTATGCAAGTTAAATCCAGGAATGGCTGTTGAATATATTTCCAAGCTCCAGAGACTATCTGGCTCACTTGCATTAATGGCTTAACCAAGTTTGCATCTTCTGAATTGTTTACACTGGAGGATATCCTTTGTGCATGTTTCACACAGGTGTTCATCTATGATGGAAAAGAGGGCAGGGCCCACCTAAATCTAGATTCTGGGCTTCCCCGTGTACAGTGAGCAGTCCCATTCTCATTGCCCTGTTGGTGAGGGCAGGCATCGTGGGCTCCGGCTGCAGCAGGAACTTTTAACTCTAGTGATGGGGGATAAACACTTTAAGGAACACAGTACTCAAGTACACATAGACCTGGGCCATCTAGAAAATTCTGGCTTCCAGATAGGAAAGTTAGACTCCTTTGTCGAAGTTGTTCTTCAAAATTGAAGAGGATTATACCTCATCTTTATGAGACAAGGTGGCCTCCGTATGGCACTGGGAGAAACTTGCTGCTTCTGTGCCAATCAGTCACAGGTGATTACAGAAAAGATTTGCCATGGTCAGGAATAACCTTCAGGATAGAGAAAGGAGGAATCAACAGTCTAACAACTGATACCAGTATCTGTTCTCCCAGCCCCTCGTTAACTACTCTACTTGTGGTCATGGCTGGGCCATTAATTCTTTCTGTTCCTAGCTCCGACTGTCAGACCCTGCTTACTGACTACTTAGCTATGAAAAAAAACAATAAATTCTGTTAAACTACTAGTGCTAAGGAGATGATAGAATCCCCTACCTCCAAATAAGTCCATGATTTGACTCATGCCCACAGAACAAATGAGGAATATAATAGGTCCCCAGACATTAGCACAACTGACACCTTGATGGTATTACCACTCAGGCCTTGAAACCCACCATGTAGGCAGCCATACCTTCCAAAATGAGAACAAAGACCTAACTTAATCCATCAAAATCCACAGTTCTGGAAAAGTTCCTAAATGCACTAACCTTGCTTTTTGGCTTCTGTAGGTTCTGTTTCTGGCTGTTTTTGCTAATTGTGGTTATGTCAACACATGAAGTTCTTTTTGTGCTTAAAAGTTCATCCTGAAAAAAGCTTGGGGCTGTACTCAGGTCCCAAACACCCAGTGTAGTTGTCAGCTGGCTAAGAAAGACTTTCTATTAATTTGAACACATGCCAGAGTGATCTCTGGTAGATACCTCCCAACAGAGAAGTGATTAAGGAAGGAACCCAGTATCATCAGCCTTGAGCCTCCACACATACCCACACCCACAAAATAATGATGATGATGATGATGATGATGATGATGATGATGTGTAGTAGATTTTGTTGTTACAATTATTTAGCATACAGGCGTGAATGTGTATGTGCGCGTGCGCACGTGTGTACTTTTGTACCATGGAGCATGTGTGGAGATCAGTGGACATTTTGAGGGAGTTGGTTCTTTCCCTCCACCATGTGGATCCCAGGGATCAAACTCAGGTCATCAGATTTGGAAGCAAGTCCCCTTACTGCCAGGGGTATCTTGTTGGATCAAAAATACAATCAATTTTAAAAGGAATTCTCCTGGACCTTAGCACAATCTATGATTCAGGAAAAGAGATACTGGCATGAAGAAACCAACATTCTACAATGGGGGAGGGGGCAGCACAGGACATGGATGTCTACAGAAACAATAATAAACTACACACCAAAAGATGGGGCTGACCCTCAACCTGAAATGTGCAAAAGAAGCCTTGAAAATATCATCTTCCCCGAAGCTGGCTACAAGATCACACCGGCATGCAACACTTTGGAACAGGAGCATAATAAAGGAACTCACCCACAGTGGATTCCACAGCCCCAATCTTTTGACATGAAGACAACACTGCCATCTACAAAGCTCACACTTGAGAACCATACAAGTGAATTTGTAGTATCAAATCACTCACACACATACACATACAGAGTCTCATTACGTTTTAAGAATTACTACACTTCTGTGTTGGGCTTCATTCATCGCTATCCTCGGCATCATGTGCTTTGAGGCCACAGGTTAGCTCCACCCATGGAGTGTCAAATGGCAGTATTACCACTTCCTCCAAGTTGCTATATTCTCCAATATTTCTATGGCGAACTTTGATAACCAATGAGTTATTTTTACAGTTCATGAAATAACTGAAAGGAGGAAAACTAAGCAAACAAAGCAGGAAGAGAGGAGGAAAACATACGGTCAGAACCAATGAGACCCTGCCTCAGGCTGGAGGTGGCAGAACCTAGCATAGGGCACTAGACTCAGGTTTGGCTTCTCCTGCTGAAAGAGGATGACACTGCTGGTATCACAGAACTGCTTTGACACTTCCCTTGCAGAAACCCTTCCCCCTGTCCCTCCCCTTAGGCAGGGTCTCATGTGGCCCAGGCTAGCCTTAAACATGCTACATGGCCAAGGATCACTGTAAATTTCTTCTCCTCTCCTCCTCCCCCTCCCCCACTGATAGGGCCACAGGAATCAGCACCAATCCCAGGTCACAAGTGATCTATTAAAACTGTTCTTCATGCTTCTCTCTCACACCTGGCACCAAAAGCTATTGAGGACAAGAGAGAGGAAGGGGGTAGATTGTCCATGAAACAGTCTATCCTGAGGGGCCACAGGAAAAGAAGGCAAGGGTGCTGCGAGGGCAGCCCACCCCTCCCTGCCTTCCTGGCAGCCTTTCTGCTCACTATGCCATTCTCTGGGTCCACAGTTAGCTCTGTTTCTCATAAACACAGAGCTGCATCTGCTGCCCTCAAATCTGAAGGACAACCTGAGCCTGCTAAGACAGTCAAAAGCAGCACATGCTCCCCAGCAAATTTTATGGCTGGGAAATCTTGTGAACTCCATCACCATACCCACCCAATGTCTTTTTCACTGTTAGTCAGTTTCATTTTATGAGAAGCTTGCCATTACTAGACAAATTTAAAATTCACTTAACTCCATGAAAATGCATTAAAGACAAGAAAAATTCTAGCCTGGAGTGCTTCCTCACATCAAACACCTGAAACAAATCTCCATATCTTAGACTTCAGAGTATGAGATCAAGTCACAGGGGATGACATGGCAAGAAAGCAACTGTGACGACTACCATCTACTTCTAAAATTAAAAAAAAAAGAAAAAAAAAAAGAGGAAGGACCAATAAATCCCAACAATAAAAACTTAAACCTTGTGGACGATTATAGAAAAAGAAAGTATCACAAAACTTAAAGTAGCCAACAACTTACAAGGATACATGGAAAGCATGAGCCTAACATTAAGCTTTCAAGAAAACAATGACAAATATGTATGCCACAGGTGCCAGGAGATATGCTTGAGACACCCTGCAGCAAATCTGTAACAAAATACACTAGGCAGCCCATCCATCAATAGCAGACAAACAAACCACAGTGATCCATGATTGACTATCAGATGTACGGCATACATGTGAGCTGTACACATGATGTATGAGAAAATCAAAGAAGGTTGTATGTCTAGCAAGAGCCACATTTGTTTTTCTAGAACGAACACACACACACACACACACACACCCCTCCTTTTCGGCCTTTTCTTCTCTCTACTCTCTCATGTCCCAGCTTCTAAGTGATGGAAGCAGAGTGGCGACAGCGCACTGGCAGCAGCAAAGAGAGCCCCCAAGAAGCCTATGAAGGAGCCTCACATTTGAAAGTAAGGAAACTGCCTGTCCAGTCAGGAGCTGTGAGTAGAGGAACTCCCCCCCTTCCCACCCCTCCATCCCCCACCCCCCACCCCACCCCCGTCCCAGGCTCTGCCTTGGTGTTCCCTGGGCCTTTCTACTGTGTCATCACAGTTTCTCAGTCAAGGAAACAAGAAAGCCTCAAGGCAAGGATGGGAAATCACAGAAAAGAAACACCTGGCACAGTGACAGCACCTGAGGACTAGCGCTTGCATCTCTCAAGTCTCTGAAACAGAGTAACTAAAATTCTGTTGCACAGATGAAATAATGAATGGAGCTGATCAAATTCGAAGCACCAGAATAATTAAAACAATTTGTATGAAGAGGAACTCTTGTTAAAGAACTTAACTTACTAATTTCTAAGCATCCCATCAAGTTACAATAATCAGGACGTGTGGGACCAGCATGAGGAAGATACGAGGTCAGTGAGAGACCTCGATGAAATGAGGCAGAGAATCTGGAAGTGCACACACTCATGCATAACTGAGTCCCACAAGACAGCAAGCCAAACCAATGAGGAAAGGGGAGTCTCAACAAGCAATGCAGGGACAGCCAGAAAGTCTTACCACCATGGTCCCACGCCATACATAAAATTTAACTCAAGATGAATCACAGATCTAAATATTAAATGAATACCATGAAATTTCTGGAAGAAAAGATAAAGCCTTTGTGAACCAGGAATACAGGAACTTCCTTGGATATGACACAGAAAGGAAAGTGAAAGAACCCATGCAAATGTCGAGACCACCATTTAATAGGCAAAGATTCAAAACACCCAAATGTCGGTCAATCTGTAATACATCCATACAATACAGAGACACAAAAAATAAAAGGGAACCACCAGCAACTTGGGAACTCAAAGGCACCATGCTCAGTGAAGAAGCTGGAGCAGAAGCCCAGATGAGGCATTCACAGAACACTCTCAGACACACCACTGTAGTCTGAGGAACACACCACAGGTTTGGGAATTGGGAATGATTTTTTTTTTTTTTTTTTTTTTTTTTTTGTCAACAGAACTTCTCTGGATGCTTCTACTGGTGTCCAATCCATAAATCTACACAAGTCCAAATTCACAAAAAAGTCATTGTCAGTTTTTTAACAGGGTTTTCTTAAAGCCCAGGTTATCAGTGGCCCTGTGGTGGTAGTATCTTCGATAATGAGGCAAGGAGAACACAGGTGTGCTGGTCTACAAAGTGGCAGCAGCCCTCTTCAGCAATCTAAATGCCTCTTTGTCACACCAAATACCACAGTCCTCTGACAGTTTCCTTACTAGCCACAAATGCTTGCAAACTGAAGGGCAAAGTACAGTTTCCATGCAACACCTTCCCAGATGCCCTTCTGGCTCTGACCATGCTTATCTAACTCCATCACCCATCTCCCAAGCACCTTTTAGAGCATTCAGTCGTTGTTCTTGGTTTTATTTCCAGTTTGTATCTGTGGGGCTTGGAACATGTGGATGCAGTGCCTGTGGAGGCCAGAAGGTGTTGTATCCCCTGGAGCTGGAGTTGTGAGCAACCTGATGCAGGTGCTGAGAATAGAACATAGTACATACACACTCTTAACCACTGAGTCGTCTCTCCAGCTCCTATTTTGTTGTTGGCTGGTTGATTAGTTTTGAGACAATCTCACTAGATGGCCCTGGCTGGCCTGGAACTAGCTATATAGAGAGCAGGCTGGTCTGAAATTCAAGAGCAATCTTTAGAAAGTATCAGGTTAAAGATTCAAATTTACCATGATAAAGTGAATGTGTGCTCACGAAGACTATACTTGCTTTGGAGATCTCAGTACCTTTAGGCTTTGCTCCTCACTCCAGTAACCCCATAGAAAATGAGGGGTACAGACTACTTCAGTCTGTTCAGTAGTGTGCTAGACTAACAAGAGGCAGAACACAGGGTGTAGAGAGCAGCAGCTAGAGTCAGGGAACATTACAGCAAGCATTAGGAGAAAGAGCACCAAAGGGGTGGATGGGTGGGGGACCGGACACAGATGAGAGTCAACACAGCTTGAAAATCTTAGAGACCTGATTACATTTTGCAAACACGTACTCATACACAGACACAGACACAGACACAGACACAGACACAGACACAGACACACACACACACACACACATACACACACACACACACAATTCTTGATCCAGTTGACATCTTTGCCGTGAGTTAGGTAGCAATCTGCTGAAGCGTGATCCTGTAAAACAATCTTGTTTAAATCCTGGAAGAGAGACAAGACTTTGACTAGCAATCGCTCTGAGCCTGGGTCCTTAGGCAATCCTAAGGTGCTGATCCCATCCGTTTTATAACAACTAGGAAATAGTATGGGAAATCGTGGTACATGTCCTGAATGGAATTAGAACATTTTTTTAAACGTCTAATTTTCTAATGCTATCCAACAATGTCATATGATATCATACACAATTCTTAAAGTTCAGTGAAAAATGGGGCAAGGCAAAACAAACCTAAGCCAAATATATTTCCCTGGGGGTGGGGGGGGGAGGGGGGGCAGAAGAAAAGACATGAACTGTATTTAAGTGTTGTGATTAGAGATGACCTTTTTCTTCTTTACACTTTTCCAGTTAGGATAATGAGCGCGCACCTCTTTGAAAACTGTAATTACCCACTACATACACACACACACACAATGTTAATTTTGTCTCTAAAATGTTGGAAACATTCTCAACTTTCACTCTCAGGACATTTGATAATATTACAGATTATACACCCCAACTTTTTCTCTCCAGATCAGGGGAGGCCCTTCAGGTATGGGGCGGGGGCTTGTTTTGTGAATGGAGGAACCATGGTGGCCCTTGTTTCTGGTCCTTCAGTCAATCACCATGACAAGAAACAAACATTCCTGTAGCTGATGGGCAATAAATAATGTGAAATTATTCAGAACTACTCAAATCAAACCATTCCTCCTTATTAGGGAGAAGTTAATAGGACACATTTGCAATAGTGTCATTCCAACGAAGCCTGGTCACTGTGGACAGTTACAGAATGTCAGGCTGTCACCCAGAATGCAGCTAATAACTGAACTGTTCTCTTGACTCCTCATAACTTAAAGGTCCCACCCTCCCGAACTGTCAAGGAGGCCTCTTCCATCTGCTCTACAACACCATGTTTAACATGCAGCCAGCAGCAGAGCCCTGTGCACCTGTCAGCTAGCTTCATCAACTGCTCAGAGGAGCTGGCCCACTCAGTGGCCGCTGTCCGTCCTTCTTCTGTCTGTGCCACAGGCATGGAGAGCAGGGCTTTGACAGCCTGCTGGGATATCAGCCCATTTACATTAGGATTTCCAGAAGGGAACCCTACCATTCCTAAAACACAGCCAAATGGCTGTGACTAATTTCCAGGATAAAAATGCACACAGAGTTTTTGCCCTTTAAGTGCAGGCCTACCTGCTTGGTGAATTAGAGATGTGCTGTTAAAGGCAAATATCAGCAGAGGATAGCATAAAGTCAACTGTAGAACCCAGGCACTCTGGAATCTTCTCCCAGCTGCCTGCAGTGTGATTAAGCATGACCTTTAAGAGTAGTGGATCAGCTGATCGATGCTGGTGCAACAGCCTTGCATGTGATGCAGGTGTGCTATGCAGACAGACGAGCCTACTATAGGAGCTGGGCAGACTCACCTCACCATGCAGGAAAAGTTACCAAGATTTATCTCCATTGATTTTACTTGTAAGAAAAACACATCAGCATACTGCAGCCTCAGCAGGACACTAAAGGTCGGCCTCGGCTTCTTGAGGGATGAACTTGATATCAATAGTTATTAGGACACATTCATACAAGGTACACAAGAGAGACAGAGGAAAGATGCTGGTAATCCCACTTAATCCTGGTGCAGCCCTATCAGGCTCTGCAGACTGTGGGAAATCAGGGAGAAGTCTTGCCAGTGCCGAGATGAGACTCTGTGTGCATGCGCTTGCACTTGGAGCCAATTGTAAAGTAACAGCACCATAGGAACCCCACACCTGGGGTAGATGGGGTTGGGGAGGCAACAGGCAAGGAGGGAGAAGACCGGCACAGCCAAGGCTCAACTAAGGAACAATCGGTGTGTCTAAGCCCAACAACCAGCAGAGCCCTAGATGGTCCCTAGCAAGGCAGCACCAAAGAGGAGCCAGGAATGCTTGGGCCTGGGCAGGGGCCTTCCAACCAGAAAGGGCTGAGAAAGCAGCACCAGCAAAGCAACTGTCTGCAGCTGCGTCTCTGACACGCCAGGAGTTAACAGGACAGCCCTGGGGCCTCACTTCACCGTAAGCACGCATTCAGTTCTCAGCAAAATCAGGAGACTGAAAGAAAACCCTGCCAAAGAAAGGTGGAGGGACTGAAAAAACAAAAAGGCGAGCTCTCTTCTGAAGAATTGGGGGGTGAGGGGAGGCTCTTCTACATTTTAAAATAAAATTGTTTCTTAGTGTAATTGTTAGAGCCCAAGCCCAAGCCCAAGCCCAAGCCGCTACAATCTAGTGGTTCTCAACCTTCCTAAGCACCTCATGCTGTGCTGACCCCCAACATAAAATCATTTCCTTACTACTTCATAATTGTAATTTTGCCACCGTTATGAATCATAATGTAAATATCTGATATGCAGGATATCTGATATGTGACCCCCAAGGGGGTCATGACCCACAGATTGAGAACTGCTGCTAGAGCGCTTTTTCACATACTGGAATTATCCCAAGCACACTTACCACCAATTCAACAATACCAGAGGATCGTGGGAGACATAATATAAACACACTCAACTTTAATTAGGAAATGCAGGTTCCTGTCACAACTAGCTGACATAAGAAAGTGTCCAAGAATTAGCAAAGGTAAGAGAACCTTCAAGGGTGAAAGGATCTGGAAAGGGTGTTTTTTAAAGAGACCTGATATAGGCAAGAGGGACATTTGCAAAATACAAATTGTGGCCCCTGGAGAGGAACAAGAACACCTAGACTGGAAAGGCTCTGTGTGGGGTGTCAGACAGATGAGGCAATTAGAGTGCTTGGCTAAGAGGGGCAGCTGCCAATTAGATCACCACTGAGGACACTCAGGCAGGAAGAAGGTCAGCTACAGGTAGCAACTGGCCACCTGGTTTTGATAAAAATGCCCACTGAGTAAAGCCACTCTGTGTAATAGGTCAGAGCCTATTATGTTGACGGGGACAGTGGGAGAGGGTATAAAATGGAACACATCGCATCTTCTCTAACAGCTATAAGCCTAGTAAAAAGGTTTCAAAAGACCTTTGGTTTGGGAACAGCAAACAGCAAGAAGTTTGGTTTTTCAAAAGACTCTAAAGCCAAACTTATTGCTGTTTGCTGTTCCCAAACCACTGTTGACTGGCCCCTCTGCTCCCTACTAGGCCTGTCCCCAAGCCCATCTAAAGAGCCCTACCCAGTCTCTCCACTTTCAGCCTGTAGGCTTATGTCCTTAGAATGCTCATCACTGCTTAATGTTGGTTTCTGCCCCTTTGTCTCCCGCAGCTGAGGAGAGTGTCTGGATGCCAAGCCTTTGGTTTTCATTCCTACCTTGCCAACATCTGAACATCTAGTTGGTACTTGGACATAAAGGGTAGGTGAAATACCTCGGGGATGGCCTGAAGCTGTATTTTATTGGCCATTACCTGTCCTGTCCAGGAAACCCCAGGCTCAGCACACACACACACACACACACACACACACACACACACACACACACACACACACACACCATGCACACACAACAGGTGCTGCAGATGCTGTCATCAATCTCTGTGGCAGAAGTGTCAAGGCACAGGGGTTTTGTAATCAATTACGAAGTCCTTCACAAGTAACATGTTCCCGATAACACAAGCTTGTCAATGATTTACTAATAAATTAGATCAGATTCAAGGTTATCCCTAATAACACATCCACCACTCATCTGCATCTTGGTAAGCTTTCCTGTGTGGGAAAGAAAGGAGAAAAGCACATCTGGCTGGCAAATGGATTTCTGAAAGGATTAACATAGAAGCCCAGCATACTTTATTCTTGAATCTAACCATGCAAGGGAGAAAAGAGTTCAGGACTCCGCCATTGGAGAGTCTGCTTTCTTTTGCATCTCACCATTACAGCAGATGCTTTCTAAAGGCGTGACTAACCCTCCTCCCGTCCAAGCTGTGGAGGCTGGGTGTGTAGCTCGTTGAAGGGATCTTACCTAGACTGTGGAGACCCTGGGGGCAGGAGAGGGGGACTGTATAACTAAGTGGAAAGGGAGGTTGGTACTGATCCATATGGCCCAGGAGTCCTTCCAGTCTCCAGATCTATGTTCTCTAATTTGGTGGCTACAACCTACATATGGCTGCTTAACTGCACCTGAAATTTTCTCTCCTTGGTAGCAATGGGCACATTCCAAGAGCTCACAGGATACACATGGCTAAGGGGCACCGTATTGGATAATGGTCACTGAGCGTCTCCATGAATAGCACTCCCTGTTCTAGAAAATGTCTCCACCATGTGCCACACTCTGTGTCCAGAAGGATCCCAATGGAGGAGGCAAAGGTGCCAAAACAGGTCCCTGCCCCATTTTAATTATATCAAGAGCCTGATTGCACAAAAGGCGACAATAAAACAAAGCAAACTGAGGTCCAGGAAAGGGATAACAGGAGAAGATGGCCCAGTCACAATTCAGGAAGGTCCTACTTATTCTTCACAGCCCAAACATGAGGGGGTAGGGGGACAGGCTACAGTGTAGCCTTACAAGTGGCTACACACAAAAGGGAACAGCTAGGAAAAGCAGCCTTAGCTGAGAGCACCCTACCCCATGCATAATTGTATTGTTACCTTTCTTTTTTAAAGGGTCTGTTATTTACTAGGAACTTCTGCTTTCTTCTGGAGAAGAGCCTTCACCTAAAATGTAATCAGTACCCATTTTGGTGTGTGTGTGTGTGTGTGTACATATGACTGCTTGTGCAGAGGCCAGAGACTAACCTTGGGTATCATTCCTCAAGAGTCATCTACCTTTTTTATGAGACAGAGTCTTTCACTGCCTGAAGCTCCTGACTAGGTTAGGCTGGCTACCAGTGACTCCTAGAGATCCAGCTGTCTCTGCCTCCCCATCACTGGGATTACAAGCAGGCATCATCTATGCCTTGCTTTTTATGTGGATGCTGGGAATCAAACTAAGGTCCTCATTTTTGTGCAGCAAACATTAATAACTGAGCCATCTCCCCAGGGTCCCTATTTTGAAGCTTAATAATAAAGGTTTAATTGCACTATTTGGTAGCAATGCAATATGTATTTTTTGAAGTCTAGACTAGAAGTCACATTTCAAAGGTAAGACTCATATACACACTCAGAGAAAAATGGCTCCATAATGAAACACAGGCTAGTACAGCTACAGCAGCTTCTACCCACACTCCAGGTGGGTACACCCCACTCTTCCTGAGCGTGCACCTCATTCAGCCACACTGAGGTGCTCGGTAACCTATCAGCTGATGTGGCTATAAAGAGAACTAAAAAAGTGAGATGGGTATAAAGATGCTGCTTTCTTTGGGATAAGCTCCATGGAGCTGAACACAGTAATCCAGAAGAGACAGCAAGGCATCGTGGGGAAAACGTTACCTACAAAGTTGGGGAAAGAAATCTAACAAAGGCTTACCTTATCGAATCTTTCTCAACTCTCCCTGTTTTTCAATCTGGGAAATACTACATTTTAACGAGCAAACACAGGGTCAGAAGCAACAAACCTGACGTCACATAGCTAGGAAACAGCAGAAGAGGCTACAGACCCAATGGCCCAATGTGAAGATTCAGATCCAGGCCTGTAGCTCCAAGGCTATGTTCCCTGCTCCTCACTGCTCTGCATCACGGACTCTTCTCCTTCAAGGAAAAATAGCCAAGTCTCATTAGCTAAATATCCAGTTGGCCAAAGCATGTGAGACATAGCAGGGGTCCACCAGACAGCTCCTGGGTAATGCCCAGGGACACTGCTTTTCATTTTAGTATATATATGGATAATCTATTAGCAAATACATATGTTTATATAATTACTGAGTGGCAACATTTCCTTTTTAAAGCAAATATACTCAAAAAGCTAATTTAAACAGGTATCAAGTAATCAAAAATAAAGATACAGAAATATATCAAAAAATCAAGAGGGGAACACATGAATGTAATTTCTTAGACTGTTTAGGAATCTGGAGGAAGGGATTATGAATTTTTGCTCAATATGGTCTTCCTACCTGGAACACTCTCCCCTCCCCTCCACATGGCCTGCCAAACACATAATACAACCTAGGGGTGGCCAGCCCCTCACTTGTCTTCTTTTGGGTATATACAGCACTGTATCCCCATAAGACTCTTTAGAGCCCTTCCTTTAACCTTCAGTCTTGCGCCACTGGACATGCCTTCCTCCCACTCTCCTGGAAATGCTGTGAGAAGGCCTGGTTTCCCCAGAGATCAGCAAGCAGCTATGCACAGTAGTCCAAATGACCACAGAGGCACAAAACAAGTATGCCTATGTAGTGTGTGTGTGTGTGTGTGTGTGTGTGTGTGTGTGTGTGTAGGTTATGCTTGCCATGCCAGCATGTGGAAGCCACACACTGCCATCAGGATGTCTTCCTCAATTACTTTTCTACCTTGTTTTCTAGAGAGCATCACTTATTCAATCCAGGGCTCATCATACTGGCTACAATGGTTGGTCAGCAAGTCCCTG
The DNA here is from genome assembly GCF_003668045.3 of Cricetulus griseus. Classification (NCBI taxonomy): domain Eukaryota; kingdom Metazoa; phylum Chordata; class Mammalia; order Rodentia; family Cricetidae; genus Cricetulus; species Cricetulus griseus. Next base: position 141,029,947 of record NC_048599.1, on the reverse strand, counting down.
AGATCCTCCTGTGTCCACCCACTGGTGCTGTAGCTATGAACATATGCTGCTGCACCTGGCATTTTATATAGATGCTGAGGATCTGAACTCAGGTCCTCATGTTTGCACAGCACCATCTCCTGAGACCTGCCCACATATTTCTTAAAACAAAAGACTAGAGCAGGAATCATTCACCAAGCTACAAGAATTGGGAATTCTCACTTTGATGCTCATCAGGTTTTACTGAAGTCTACAGACTTAAATGGTGATAGAATTTTCTTAAGTCCTCCACAATATGCCCAGCCTCCTGTGAGCACTTTATAAACAAAATACAGTAATTAACCTTGGGACCATTGGAAACCACATGTACAAACAGACTAAATTAATATTTACAAGATCAAACAGGATAGCACACACGATTAGATCAAGAAGGATTTAGATGTGGGTCAACTCATACTGCCAACCACAAATAAAATCTGCTATTAAGATGCCTTAGACTCTCTAAAGCACTGATAAGCCATTTCCAAGACAGAGCATTAGGAAGAGGAATACCATTTGGACTAATATCAGCACAGAAAAGACGCCCCACTACCATCCCCTTGCTGGAGCCAACAGAGCGGCCAAAGCCATTAAATCTGCAGACACTGCAAAACCTCCTGTTAGTCAAACCCCAGCACAGCCCACTCATGCTGAATGATGGTGCCGAGAACAACAGCTGTTTACTGAGCCCTTACTATATCCCAAGTGCCCTCCACAATTCCGTGAAGCAGTGAGGTGGTTAGCCCCATTTTTCAGATAAGGAAGCAGAAAGGAGGAAGTCACATGGACCAGGATACCCAGAAAGAGAACAATAAAACCAGTCTGAGTCTAGAAACTGAGTTACAAGTGCTTGATCATCGTGTCTGAGCTGTGCAGTACTGTCCTCTCAGCTATAACTGACAACATTTCTCATATTCCCACCACAATAACGAGGGCATACTGTTTACTTCATGTCTTTGATAAGGTAACCTCATTAGGGAGGACAAGTGCCGGCATTTCTCACACCTCGTTATTCGGTCTCTAACAGACACTGCTCCGGGAGGATGCAAAGATAAACGTTCCTGCAGCTGCATGGATCCCCAGTTGGTGCTATCCTAACAGGAAAATGGAACATTAGAGCTCTAAAACAAAAGGTTGACACCTGGCTAATAATTATGTTACAGCCAATGTCCCGTTCTAGTAAGAAATGAGAGCGCAGGGTCAGATGACCACCAATCCTCACTTTAAAACTAGAATCAAAAGATCCTTCACTGGGCCCATAGTGCTCAGCTAAGCTGAGAAGGTGTGACCTCAGAAGCACAGGGCCACCTTGTTCCACCACTATAAACAGAAAACCCAACAGAGACGCAATGAAGCGGGGACAAGGGACCATGAGGCCCAGGAGAGCCAAGACCCACATAGTAGTTACCATTAAAAGGAGTCCTACATGGCCTGCCCTTCAGTTCCATAAATTCCCAATAAATGTGACCTTTATTAAAAGAACCTAGACGTATGTAAAAGTGAGCCTCAGACTGCACACCTGATGTAATTTTCAACCAGCCCAGCCAAGCAGGATTAGAGGGCGAATGCCTCTTTGGAACAGAGGAGGGCAGGTGTGCACAGTCTGGGCCTTCATCACTGTCCTGCCTGCTCTTAGGCAAAGGCCTTTGCCTTCCCTGACCCTCTACGTCCTCATCTGACAAACCAACAGTGACTGCCATACTCAAAGGACTTGATTCATGAGTCCCTAGGGAGCAAAGGTAAGACACAGGAGTGAGAAAGCAGCCTTACTGTGAGCAATTACTTCCCTGGAACCTTGATATTGAGTCATCACAAACAAAGGTGTGAAAACTCGGGTGAGCCTCCAGGAGAGACCACAGCTGGCACAGGGACCACACCTATACTGTGTGGTGTTCAAGTGCTCTCTTACACCTGTAGTCAGCTTCCTTCTGCCTAAAATAACCAGAGTAACCTAGATGGGTCCTCATCCAGCCTTATTTATGCTTGGATAAAGATAAGCGAATGAGAAGGCTGAATTTCGTTTCCTAGATACCAAATCAGCAAGTGACCAACAAATTAAGCCAGAACTGGGGCGTTTCCAGCAGGGGGTCCCAAGTCAACAGACTTCCCAAGATTCTTTCCTCAGAGACTCAAATTGTCACCTCCTCCCTTTTCTTAGTGCTTCTTGATGACGGCAATGGGACTGGGCTCAAGGTGAATTTAATAAGCACAGTAGAATGTGCTCTTGGGAGAAAACAGCAACAATGACAGTTTCTCTTATATGCGTGTGTGTGTGTGTGTGTGTGTGTGTGTGTGTGTGTGTGTGTGTGTGTGCGTGCGCGCGCTTAGGACTTCTGGATCAAAACAAATGTTCTGATTGCTGAGCCATCTCAAGTCCCAATAATAGTTTTTAATATCAGGAATTTAAAGTCTTGTACAGAAATGTTAATAGGAAAACCTTCTATTAAGCCAAGTGAAAAAGCTGAATGTGTTCATTTCTAAGTCAGACAAGAAAACGTGGCAACAGGCATTGTCCATCTCCGTTATCTCAAGCAGTGTGGGCACTGGTCTCCCTCTTCCTACCTCATAAAAGCAAGGTTTGTTGCTCTCTCTCTCTCTCTCTCTCTCTCTCTCTCTCTCTCTCTCTTTTGTAATGTAGAAGTTCATGTGAAGGTCACTGAAGAACAACAGCAAAAAAAATCCCCATCTTCACAGCTTCAGTGAAACTGCCTGAAAAGCTAAGATTGCATAGCCAAACCCCACCATCACTAAGTCATAATTCACTTATCCTAAAACCTGACATCGAAACGTCTCCCACCATTGTGGGGGTCCTAGGATTATATGACAAGTGTATTGCTTTCTCCCATAGTTTCCCAGCAGCACAAAAGAGAACAGCATGCCTTATAACAAGCAGCAGTAATGGACAACAAAACAGGACCAACTTTGTGAGTGTGCCCCACACACATGCTGCTCACAACCCCTCCCCATGCTCACAAAAAACACAGGAACCTGCTCTAGCCCCATTCTGAAAATCCCACTTGAGTCAAAGAATAAAGCAGCAGCAGCCAGCTACTAAACCTTACTGCTGAGAGAAAATGGAATTGAACTCACAGGCAAAGATAAAAGGGCCAGTTCTCTGCCCATGAGATGTGACATACCGGATCAGAATCCAAACCAGCGCTTTGCCTCACTTTGGAGAGTCTGGTATCTCGGGGAAGGCAAAAAGAATAAGAAATTCTCTTGCAAAGACTTCGGTGAAGAGCTGTGGACCAGCATGGGGCTCGGGAGGGAAGACAAGTCTCCAGTTTAAACAGTAATTTGTGCATAATTATCTTTGCAGGTTGATACAAGATAGTTAGATTAAATAAATTAATCAAGGTACAAATTGTGCTGGCAAGCTCCAGTGCCTAGCTTCTCCTAAGGCCAATCTGCCAAAGGCTCCAAGCTGTGTCTCGGTCACCAAATCGGAGCTGGCAGGTGATGGGCTGTACCTCTGGAACAGAAGAGGCAATCTGAGGGGCGGGCCCAGGGAGGGCTCTGCTGAGGCATGACAACGGAAGCCTTAAACACAAGATCCATTACAGCCTGCACAACCACAGCCATTTACATATGACTGATGGAAATAAATCCTCAGGAAAGCAGCCATTAATATACCTTGCCCAACATAGCTGGAGAACCCTATCTGCTTTTTAGTGCTGCCGGGACACATGACTTCCCATACCCTACATGGACATTCAGGAACACACCTCATTGCCACACTGCTAACATGCTCATTCTTTACCAATGTTAGCTCCTGGAATTGTCCCAAGAACCCTACACTCTAAGAACCATGATGCCCCCACTTAAACATGTGGAAAGTAAGACTCAAGACAGACCACGCAGTCTGCCCAGGGTCATAAGTTGAACTTGAACTCCTTGCCGGGCTACCTGAAGAAATGGAAAGGAAGTCTGTTTTCAAGGTGGAAAAACATTAACAAAAGCACTTAAAATGTTGATTTCCACCTTTTTTCCCCCCGACAAGCCTTGATTAGTTAAGTGTATACATGATACAAGGAATCCGGTCTCTGCCATGAGGCAAGACTGCAGGGATGTGATCTTGTGGCACCACAAGGACATTCGTACATCTGGAAGAAGTTGGGTCAGGAAACAATAGATAAGGGTTGGCAAAAAGGACAAGCACCTGCAGCCTTCACTCACAAACACAGACGGCCCCTCTGGAACTGTCTTGGGCATAACAGCTCAGAAAGGCTTGCTCTGATAGCAGCCAGGAAACATATGGGGAAAGTCACTTCACACTGCCAGGAAGTGTTGGTTCATCCTCAAAGCAGTGGCCATGCTTCTGTGGAACCTTCAATACATGCTGTCTGGCTTCTACAGCACCTCCATTCAATGCTCCACACCCCCACATCCCTGAGTGTCATAGCTCTGCCATGCATCTGTTGTTCAAGATTCCATTTTCAGTATTCTCAAACATTCCCTCTTTTTTTCCTGGGAAATACATCCTGAAGTGTCACCTCTCCTGACAGCTGTTGATACTGTCTGTGGTCATCTTCATCAACTAAATGGCCAACACCAGACCCTTTCTGACAGACAATCATTCCTGTAGAATTAAGGGACATTATAGAAAAAAGCAAACTGTGGGCACAAAGCAGCCTGGGTGAAGCCTTGAGGGACACAGAATGAGCTTCAACTTTGGAAAGGGGTTTTCTAATAGAGAGAGGAAATCAGGGTCAAAAAGACTAGGTCATCCTACCGCAGCACATTCCTGCTGTCCCTGTCCTTAGGCTATAGCAGGGCCTTAGCCAGCCCTGTTAGAACCAGAAGGGATGCACTGATGATAGGAATAGTGTCTACACCTACAAAATTTGGGTGGAAATTTTTTCTTTTTATACTTACACCAATAACAGTTTGCAAATTAAGTTGATTTGTCACACACTCTGTGTGTGTGTGTGTGTGTGTGTGTGTGTGTATGTATTTATGTATATATGTATGTATGTATGTACGTACGTACGTACTGTGGAAGCCAAAAGACAACTTTGGATGTCATTCCTCAGGTACCATTCACTTTGTTGAGATGGGAATCTCTCGCTAACCTGGGACTCAACAAGTAGGCTAAGCTCTGGCCAGCAAGCCTTAGGGATCCTCCTGTTTCTGCCTCCCTATCACTGAGATTTACATGTATGCACCACCATGCTTGACTTTTTTTTACAAGAGACCTAGGGGAATTGAATTCAGGTCCTCAAGCCTGTAAAGCAAGCTTTCTTCTGACTAAGCTATCCCCCAGACCTGATCTGTCATAGTTTTAAGTTACATTGTTAATGGTTTGAACAGTCTGATAAATAAACCATGTTAATCACCATAAAAGTTACTCACAGCTCCTGGCAAGTCAGCTACTTATCCTAAGCTCTGGGCTCAAAACAACCCAGAGGTGGAGACTGTTCCTCAGCCACAGTTTATACATCGGGAGATAGGAAGCTGTACAAGGTCACAGACCAGTGAAGAAGTAGACCATGAACCCAGATAGCATGGCCCCGGGGGCCAATGCTTTAGTCCCATCTGGACACCACTTCTCCCAGGTCTGAAAAGATGATCACCAGGCCCACACTTCACAGCTGTACGGTGCTATGAGGTGTTTCTCTAACTTTCACTTTATTCTATTCTTTCCCTTTCCTTCTGCCTCAAAATAATCAAGACCATTTGCCTTCTGTTTATATCCCCTAACTAGTTTAAAAAAACAAAACAAAACAAAACAAAAGAACTGGAATGTGCATTATCCTTCAGGAAGCCTCACCCTGAGTAGAGTGTGTAAGTCAAAGACAGATCTCCTGCACCTATGTCAGAGAAGCCAACCCACCAACAAATGGGGACACACCTCTATTCCCCATCTCTGTCTCTCAAAAACATGGGTATGTTCTTGTCAGTTTATTTTCTTAGTGGATACTGGAAACACAAGCATGAACAGGCTGACATGATCCCTGGCTCTAGTCCAGCACCTATAGTTCAACTGAGTTCATGATGACAGCATCACAGGGTGAGCGGACGGCAGAAGCTTACAGAGGGATATCTCACCCCAGCTTAGGGGTCACAATTCTCCCAGTTTATGACTCTTAAACAAATACATAAAACAGGGACCATGTCAAGCAAAAAAGAAAAAAGAAAAAAAAAAAAAGAAAAAAGAAAGGAAAGGCATGCTGTGTGGGGCAGACAGGCTGGTGCAGATTGCTCACTCATGGCAGCAAACACTTCCTGTGCCATCTGAGGATCTCTGGGAAGCACCCTGCCGGCCACCAAACTGCAGGTGCTGTCACTGTTCCTCTAGGACCAAATGGAAGGGGAGATTTACCAGAGAAGCTTCTGCTCTCCAGAAACATACCCAAGGCTTTGACACTTGACTGGGAAAGATGCTTCTCAGCTTGGAGAGGTAGTAAGAGGAAAGGCAACATGCCCCACAAGAAATCTAGCTAGGAAATTACTACATTCTGGCTTCATCAGCAGAGGTCCCTGAGTACAATGTTTTGGCCAAAGATTCCTGTGAACTGCCAGCAGGATAATGTGGTTACTCTGTCTGAGGATGGGAAAACACATTACAGTCTCAATGTCTGAGTGCACCCAAACAATCAGAACCAACACACTGCTCTGTTTAAGCAAGGGGCAGAGAGTAGCAGATTCCACAATCCACTGCTGGCTCTTTAGGTTGCTTTTTGTTGTTGTTGTTATCCCACTGTAGTGGTTTGAATGAAATGTCCCTCATAAGTCTCTGCATTTTAATACTTGGTCCCGAGTTAGTGGCTGTTTGAGGAGGATTAGATGTGGCCTTGCTACAAGTGTGTCATGGGGCAGGCTTTAGAGTTTCAAAAGACTTGAGCCATTCCGAAATGGCTCTTTCTACTTCCTGTTTGCAATTCTAGATGCCAGCTCTTGGCTACTGCTTCAGTTGCCTGCCTCCATGACTTCACACCACCATCCTGTACCACAAGCCCCTGGAAACAGCAAATGAGCCCTTCCTTCTGTAAGTTGCCTTGACCATGTATTTCATCACAGTAACAGAAAAGTAACAAAGACACCCACCTGAGCTTTAGGGTCACCTAAGGTATATGACACAGGGAAAGGAGCTCAAGGCAGTGAAAGAAAACAGAACTACTGAGTGCCTATAACATGCCTGTCCAGTGCTAGATGCATTCCCTCCTGGAAAAGAAGTGTCTTTAGACCTACTCTGTGTGTGAAGATAGTGAAATTATCCCAGTGGTTTAAACATGAAAACATACTCCTCCCTTGTCACACCAAACCCTTCGATGGTGGCCTACTTGCTTCGTGTTCACTGGAGAGTCTGAGACTATGGTTTCTCTGGACGCTTGGGTGGTTCCAGCTCGACACAGAAGCTATGGATGACATACTGGGGAAGCTAGCTGAAATAAAATGTGATTTTAAACGGGAAGGCAGAGCAGAGGCGATGGCTCAGTCAGTAAAGTGCTTGCCTTGCAGCATGAAAACCTGTTCATCCCTAGAATTCACACTTTAAAAACCAGGAATGGTGGCACACACCTATAGTCCCAATGCTGGATAGGATCCCTGGGGCTTACTGGCCAAACAGTGGGAGAACCTGAGAATCAACACCCAAGGTTGTCCTCTGGCCTCCACACAAAGGCAGGCATGTACACATACAGGAGCACAAAACACACACACACACACACACACACACACACACACACACACACACACACACACACACACATACACACACACATACACACACACACACCACATAAATGGTGAGGCAAAAAAACAAAAAAAACCCATGGCTTGATGACTGGATGGAGCACCAGGTGGTTGGTCAGGCAGTAATGGAGCCCCCGGGTGGGGTGCTGAAGTAGGGATAGAAGGCCAATACACACATTAGCAAAATTACCCTTCAGGACTCAGTATCTGAAGAAGATCCTAACAGACTCAGGTAAAAATACAGTCATCCCCTCAACTATGGCTCCGCTCTCTAGTTTCAGTTATCCAAAATCAGCCATAGCAGTCTGGAAATGTTAAATAGAAAATTCTAGAAATATGTAAGTCTTAAGATTTAATTATATGCTGTTCTCAGTAAAATGGTTATGGTGGTGTGGATGAGAATGGCCTCATAAGCTCATATGTTTGAATACTTGGTCCCCAGTAGGTGGAACTATCTGGATTAGGAGGTGTAGCCTTGTTGGAGAAGTGTCTCTGGGTATGGGAATCGAGGTTTTAAAAGGCTCCCACCATTCCCAGTGTGTTCTTTCTGCTTCCTGCTTGCAGATCAAGATGTGCCTTCACTTTGCCATCCATCACTGACTTCACCCCTCTAAAACCAGAAGCCCAACTAAATACTTTCTTTCCTAAGTTGCCTAGGTCATGGTGCTTTGTTACAGCAATAGAAGCATAACTAATTCAGAACTATGGCAAAACCTTGGCCACTCCACTCAGGATAAAAATTATCCCTTTGACCAGGGTCCTCACTGAATATGCTACCTGCCCATGAACACCCCAGCAGCTGTCTTGGTTATGGGTGGGGTGACTGAATAACAAAGCAAAGCATAAAATCAGTGATGCTGGTGATTTCTACATGCCAAAGAAAATCTGTAAAGGCTTCAAGTAAAAAGGCAAAAGCTCTTAGGTTAACAAGGAGAGGGGGGAAAAAGCTAGAGCTCAAGTTTCTAAGATCTACTACAAAGAACGAATCTCCCACTATAAATTTACCAAGGAACCAGAGCTCCACACTAGTCTAGCTGTGCCACCTCCAAGTACAAGAAAGGTGCATGGCAAGCACTCCCTTAGAGAGCACAGGCACTCAATCTATGACTCAGTTCCACTAAGCACTTGGAAGGCCTCTCCTGGAGCTACTACTGTACAGGAAATGAGAAGTGTGTAGCACGTCTGCTACTGTGTCACTAGCTCATGTCATGAAGTTGGGGGGGAGTTAAGACAACAGCAGACCAACTCGGCCAGGTTTAAGGTTGGTACATGTGACAGTTTATCATCACTGTCAACTTGACCAGACATGACTCATCTAGTGTCTGTGAGGGCTTTTCTAGAGACCTACCCTGAATGTGAATGGCACCGTCACTGCAGGGGTGTGTGTGGGGGGGGTCCTGAATGGAGACATGCTGAGCACAGCACTAGTTACTCCTGCTGCTGGCGGTACAATGTGAGCAGCTACACTGCTGCCACCTTCTCCACCAGGGTGGACTATATCCAAAGTCACCCTTGAGTTGTCCTTGTCAGGCATTTTGTCACAGTAGAAAAGCAACTGTAATGGCGCCCTAAAATTGACCGTGTAACTGTTTCTTCCTCCGGACACAGATAGAAGACACACATTTAGTACTCTCTTGAAATCAATGAGAACCCCTTAAAACAAGCACAGTTTGGGCTGGCACAGGCTAAGAGCAAACTAGTCATATGCCAAGGACCAATAAGCCAATATAGGGGACAGCACTAGAGAGCTGCATCTGTATCATTCAGGGGCGGAATTAAAACACAGCCAGCTATAAGAACAAGACGACAGTAGGTGAGATACCCACACAGCAAGACAAAACTGCCTTTGTGTTCAAACACTGTTTAGCTTTCCTCTGGGAGTTACAATCATCTATGACAATAGGGCACAGTATGCTGAGCAATTTAAAGCTCCTGGTTAAAGAAAAGGTGAAGAAAGACTGGCAGAGGGGCCAGAATCATGGTTAAAACCAGAGGCTTTGGGAGTTGCACTCTTTTAGAGCTCAGCCCCAGGTGAGGGTATTTCTCAACTTTATTCACCATGCTTAAAACAGTGCCCACACAGCAGGTGCCTGAACAGTAGTGCCCAATTCATCTGCAATGGGCAGGTTGGGTATGTCCTTGCAAAGGGTGTCCTGCCCTCAGGTAGGAACTGATGACAACTCAGTATCTTACAAGTGCAGGCTCTTTCTCACACAGACATTCAGGACACAGGCACACTCTCACCATACTGATTCTAACAGTACACAGGCATTGGAGAGAGCAGAGCTCAGAACGTTCCAGGTGGCTGGGGGTGGCAACCACTGACAGACAACCAATGTCTAAGAAGCCTATTGACTGAAAACAGCAAATAATACAATGCCATTCTCTAACCTAGAACACACAGGTGGGCGTGAATGGGGAGAAGAGCAACTGGCAGCTCATCAGCTCAGAGCGCTGTGACTCTTGTTGAAAAGGAAGACAAGGGGGTTTGGCACTCCCCTGGCACAGCCATTCACTGGTGCTCCCTATTAGGCTGGGAGGCCAGCTGGACTGGACTGTCCTGTTCTGTTTCATGAAGAGTCCCAGCACAAAAGTCAGCTACTTGTTAAGACCCCCAACTTAATGTATCCACAGCTGCCTCTCTAGTGAGGAGGGGTCTGTGGCTGTTCTGCCCTAAATAGTCAAGGGAATCCCAGACCACACCCCCACCTGGGCTGGGGCCTGTGCCTGGCTGTCCAAGGATCACAACTGTCACTAATGATTCCCTCTACATCATCATGTGTCTAAACCACTGCTCTCACCTTACTAACAGGGTTTAAAAGGGCCTCAGAAGCCTGGCGAAATGACTCTGCTCTTCCCAACACCAGGCAGCCCGCCCTGCCAGCCTCACTAAGGGGCTAGCCACATGGCCACAGGCAAGTTACTCTCTGTAAGTGGAGGTACCGACCTGATTGCTGAGCCTGTGAGGTCTCATGCTCAGCTGGAAAGGCACAGTCTGAGTTTTCTTGAAAATACAGCAGGGTGAGGCTCAGTCATCAAATATCCAGCGGACACTAGGTATCCAAAAGGGGCCTACAATTCCAATGCTGGAGAAAAGGGGACACACTGTATCCCTTGATACAGAGTAGTCAGTGAAGCCACATAAAGGCCTAAGGACAATGACAGATAAGACTATCTCTGCTAGGCCTTTATAGGACAGAGAGAGGGTTATACACACGAAGCCACAAGGCATCCCAGGCAGAGGGCTGGTGGGCAGCACAGCACAGTCGTGGCTCCAGCCTCCATAGAAGGCAACAAACAATGCTGGACATTTGAGAAAGCACCTCCAGTTCACAGGGCTGGAACAACTGTGGCTACACAACCAAGTTTGGAGACAGGGAAGACAACAGAAGTTACTGGCTTCCCCGAACCTGCTAGTCAGGAAAAGAAATCAGGGAGTTCCATTCACTGTCAAGTCAGCAGAGAAAAGGCCCAGCCCAGCCCTGGCCAGCAGAAACTGACCCCAGCAACAAGCCTTCCCAGCCCAAGGAACTGCAGTGAGCTGCATCTCCCAAACAAATGAGTGACTGCAGCAAGGGAACACCCACACTGGGAGAAAGGCCGAGAGCAAGTCCCAGGGCCAAAGGACAGTGCAGCAAGCAGGAGGCAAAACAGATGCACACTTCACCTTCCCAGTCTCGCAGAATCCTGACCGAGGAGCCCTGAAGACAGGGGAGGGCCATGAAAGAGGTAGAGAAAGCTCTTGTTTCCACGTCCATGCCTCCTCCCACAGTCCTCTAATGAGCACAAGGAAATCTGCAAAAGGTCAAGGTGAGGGAAAGACATGATCTAAAGGGAACAGAGGAGGAGGCTGGGGCTTCAGTTAACTTGGTTCAAACACAGAGAGCAAGTCAATAGCAATAACTACTTTGAAATGCCACTATGAGTCCTGCCCTGTGTTGGAGACGGCACGTACAGTTCTCATGAGGCACTGGAAATCTGCACAATAGAAAGAGATTAGAACCACTCTGGGAGATGAGTCTGTGTCTATTTGAGAGTTCGGTACACTAAGACCCTACAGGCTTCAGTAATTGTCCAAAGTAGGGCCAAGCTTGGGGCAAACAGGTGGGATAAAAGCAACAATGGAGACAAAACAGGGGACACCTAACTGGATACATATCAGTCTTTCAGAGAAGAAGAGCAAAATGAGCCCTAAGTGACTAAGACTTTTCTACAAAAAGAAATGAGATGTGAGCTAGAAGAACATGTGCAAAGACCCTTGGGAGATTGCAATTCATTCTACAAGATCAAACTGGCCAAAGCGGAGCAGGTGAGTAGGAACCCAGAGTGGGACAATGAAAAGTGCACACACTGAATGACACTGTGTCAGGTCTTGCTTGCTTTAAAATACTCCAGTCCTGCTGGGAGTGAAGTGCATGCTAGTAATTCTAACACTCAGAAGGCAAAAGCAGGAAAATTATAAAATTGTGGTCACCCACGCCACACAGTGTGAACTGTCCAGCCCTACCCCTTCACCAAAAAGGAAAGTGTTCATGGTGAATGAAACAAGACTGTAAAATAATATGATTTATCAAGCTCAGTTACCAAATATTCTGGTTTGCTTTTCTGCTGCTGTGCCAAAACACCAACTAAAAGCAGCTTGGGGAGGAAAAAGTTCCTTTGGTTTATATGTTATATCCATCATCTAGGAAAGCTGGGGCAGGAGCTCAAGGCAGGAGCTTGCAGCAGAAACCACAGAGAAAGGCTGCTTCCTGGCTTGCTCCCTCTGGCCTACTCAATTGCCTTTCTTTTCTTTCTTTTCTTTTCTTTTTTCTTTTTTTTTTTTTTTGTTGTTTGTTTGTTTTTTCAAGACAAGATTTCTCCTTGCAGCTCTGGCTGTCCTGGAACTCAATTTGTAGACCAAGGTGACCTCGAACTCAGAGCTCCATCTGCCTCAGCCTTCCAAGCGCTGGGATTAAAGGCATAAGCCATGACCAGCTTCAACTACCTTTCTTATATAGCCCAGGCCCACCTGCCTAGGAATAACAGCATCCACAGTAGGCTAGGCCCTCCTACATCAATTATTAATCCAAAAGAAAAAAAAAATGTACCAAAGATATGCCCACAGGCCAACCTGATGGAAGCAGTTCTTCAGTTAAGTCCCCTCTTCCCTTCCAGGTATGTCAAGTTGTCAACTGACTGAAGCTACTAAGAATTATGTAATTCTTATTTCTGTGTATATTTGAAATTTCCCATAATAAAACCTTTTGTTTTGTTTCTGCAGGAAGAAGAGAAGATAGGAAGGACAGGGGAAGGTATTAGGGAAGCAGTGTGTGTCACCTTGAGACCACAGATGAAAGCAGACTCACCCTGTGCCACAGACCACAAGGCACCATCACAGCAACTCTAACAGGCAGAACTGCCAGTACCATTTCACAGAAACTAGGGTTGGGTAACAGATTCAGCTTCATGCACACTGTTGCTAGAATGCGCTGCATCCCATCTAGGGATGGAATCATTCCCGAGAGAGACAGGGATCACTGGAGAGTGACAGATACCATGCCTTGAAATCTGGACAGCACAGTTCACTAGAAAGGAGATGCCAGTGATAGGGCTGAGCATCACCCTGAGCAGCAGCCTGAGGGGAGGGTAGACAGGACAGGATGAGAAGGCCAAAAGAGCTGTTGGTGGTTGTGAAGGCTTGGCCAGCACTCATAGGTGACATCAGGGCCTGGGCATAACACTAGATCCCACCCACCGTGAGGAGCAGGGCTGGCAGTGGGGCAAGACTTTCAATCTGGATTGCTTGTCTATGAGATCCATAAGTGGCAAAAGATAAGTGTCTTTCTTGTAGGCACTGGGATAGGAGGGCTCTCGGGAGATCTAGTAGTGTGGTGGTTGGTAATACATGAACTGCAGAGCTGCTGAGATGGCCCAGAGAGAGCTGAAAGATGAGAAGATGCACTAATCTTTCGACTCTTCTCCAGCCTGCCCACCAGGATGAGATAAGATAACAAGAGGCAACCCTAGTTCCCTGTCTACACAATGACATGCTTCCTTCCCACCCACTGTACCCTGGCTGAGGAGGAATGACATGGGCAGTTGAGGAAAGGAATATGCCCTTTTAAGGCTCTGGTTATAATCTCCAAAAGGTTCTGAACCTATATGTAAACCACACACACACACTTTCAGTCCTGAAAAGACTTAGAAGAGCTGGGTGGGGGTAACAGCTCAAGGCAGAGTGTTTGGGCAGCATGAATAGGGCCCCAGGTTCCATCTCCAGCACAGCAAAAACAAAGGTGTGGAGCGGGAGTAAATGAAGAAAGCCACAAGCCTGTTATACAGCTGCAGCTGCCCATGGATAGGCCAATTCTCTGTGCCACAGCAACAATAAGGGGACCATTTTCACAAACCACAACAAGAACACTGAGATGTGGACCAGCCTAAGCCTTGGGCTAGAAACCACTTCCGTTATGGTGCATCGCCTAGCTCTCATTAGCATTTATATGGACGTACTGCAAGAGCCAAGGCACTGGAGAAACTTTGTGAGGTAATTTTCCACTGAGCCCTCAGGCTGCCTTGCTCTCAAGTCAGATGCTTGGAGCATGCATGGCAGCTCTGCACATCAGGAGAGAAGAACAGGAGAGGTCCTCTCCAGGCCCCAGGAGGCATTCCCTCCCTACCTACAGGCATGCATCAATATTACTACTGGGCCTTTCCAGGTAGGAGCAGAAAGGACCTTGCGAGCACATCCAGCCCAACCCCTCAGTCAGCCAAAGAAGACCAGCAACATCAGATGGCACATGAGCCACATGACTGCTCCATCTAGTCACCTCAGATGAGTTACTCTTAATCTGGTGACAACTCTGAACCAGCAGCTTCCAGAAGGGCACAAACTCACCTGGTCATAATGCCAGTGACACACTAAGAATAATCCAAATGCTTCTTTCCAAATTGGCATTTGTGTTCAACCTGAACCTAAAGCAGCAGTCAGGCACACAGCATCCCCTGCAGCAGAGGACCATGGGAGCAGTTACAATTCTAAACTCCATGACAGACATCTTACTGAACCTCCAGGTGAACCCTCTATGGTTTGGACACTCAGCCTGCTTGACTGGGCCCTTCCTAGCTCCTCCTCTGTGGCCTTCTCATCCCTCTCTGTGGCTTCTTCTGAGGAAGGTCTCCTTGCCAGTATGCCTCACAATTAACCACCCTTTGCCGAACTCCCAATCCCTCACTCCACACCCCAGGTTTTAGAAAGAAAGAACTGACCCTCATACTATGTTGCACTCAAGTGTGATGGGTTGCTGTCCTTGCTCGGGCACTTTGAAGAACTTTCAGAGACAATACAGATGCAATGGTGGGAGGCCTGGTGACAGAGTGGGAGCCATGACAGGAGGTCAGAACACCCTGGAGTCTCTCAGCTTTGCTGTTTGTGAATTCGGTACCACCAGCCCTACTTTATTACTCAGATCTCCTAACCACCTCTCTGAAACATGCCCAACTTAGAAAGCTAAGGAGACAACCAGAAAAGTTAGTCTCACATTGAGGTAATGGGATGTGAACCAAGCTGCTCGGGCCCTGGAGATTACACACATAAGCACACAGCAGCCCTGCTGCACACCACAAATGCACATGCATGTGTACACTACCATGTGCTGAACACAGGCACCACTGATTCAACACTTACTATGTGTAAGTTAGCTAAAGGCAGGTTTTTTTTTTGTTTTTTTGTTTGTTTGTTTTTTTAATTTTGCCATCTGAAGATGAATGCCAGGACCTCTTCTTAGCGTTTCTCTGTGGCTTTCAAAGCTGTCCTGGAACTAGCTCTTGTAGACCAGTCTCGAACTCACAGAGATCCACCTGACTCTGCCTCCCGAGTGCTGGGAATAAAGGCGTGTGCCACCACTGCCCGGCGCCAGAACCTCTTCTATGCTAAAATAAATGATCTACTACTGAGCTACACACCAACATCAACAGTCAAAGCATTTTATAGACATCATCTCTACTTCACCAACACTACAATACAAACCCTAGTTATAGCCTCATTTCAGTCAAGACATCCCCACTCAGGAAGAAGTTTATCACTTAGTCAAGGCACTGGGTAAGTACAGAGCTGGATCAGAACCCAGGCTGCCTGACTCTAAAACCTGCACCAGGCCTGCACAGATCCAAGCCTCAGGGCATGTGGAGTGCCAGCAGGCTGCTTTGATGTTGGTTTCCTGTTTGGTGATGTTGCTCTGCAGTCTTTCTGTCATGCCTCCCATGAAAGGGTACCAGGTCTGAGGCCAACTAGACAGTCAATATCAGTCAACCTGCCAGCAGGTTGGCTGTGAGACAGTAGATGCTATGAGACCAGGTTTGGGAGAAAGCACCTGCAAAAATTTTACCTAACACCTTTCCCAGAACAGTACCAGGTTCCATAGGAACAAGTATTTAAGTAACTGTCTTTCCCATCATCACCTGTGTGATGTGTCAGAGACGCACAGAAAATGGTCAGGGCCAGGCCTGTTGGCAAGGAAGACACTAGAACAGAAATTATTGATAGGTAGTGATGGGAAGAAGGCTCAGACAATAAAGTGCTTGCCATGCAAGCAGAAGGACCTGTTTGTACCAGTGTCCTAGATAAGTAGTAATTTTCACAGCTTAAAAGTCATCTAAAAGGAGAGCCTCTCTCAATTGAGGACTTGCCCCAATCCAACTGTTCTATGGGTAAGTCTGTAGGGGACTATCTTTTTGTTTTTTTTTTTTTTTTAATTAGAAACAAGCTTGTTTTACATGTCAATCCCAGTTCCCTCTCCCTCCCCTCCTCCCCTCCCCCCACTATCCTCTATCCCACCCCCTTTTTGCTCCCCAGGGAGGGTGAGTCCTTCCATGGGGGATCTTCAAAATCTGTCATATCATTTGGAGCAGGGCCTAGGCCCTCCCTCATGTGTCTAGGCTGAGAGAGTATCCCTCTATGTGGAATGGGCTCCCAAAGTTCATTTGTATGCTACGGATAAATACTGTTCTACTACCAGAGGCCCCATAGACTGCCGAGGCCTCCTCACTGACACCCATGTTCAGGGGGGTCTGGATCAGTCCTATGCTGGTTTTCCAGCTATCAGTCTGGGGTCCATGAGCTCCCCCTTGTTCAGGTCAGCTGTTTCTGTGGGTTTCACCAGCATGGTCTTGACCCCTTTGCTCATCACTCTTCCCTCTCTGCAACTAGATCCAGAAGTTCAGTTCATTGTTTAGCTGTGGGTGTCTGCTTCTGCTTCCATCAGCTACTGGATGAAGGCTCTAGGATGGCATATAAGGTAGTCATCAGTCTCATTATCGGGGGAAGGGCATTTAAGGTAGCATCTCCATTATTGCTTAGATTGTTAGTTGGTGTCATCCTTGTAGATCTCTGGACATTTCCCTAGTGCCAGATTTCTCTTTAAACCTATAATGGCTCCCTCTATTATGGTATCTCTTATCTTGCTCTCTTCTATTCTTCCCCAGACTCAACCTTCCTGCTCCCTCATGTCCTCCTCTCCCCTCCTCTTCTCCCTGTAGGGGACTATCTTGATTGTTAACTGATTTAAGAGTGTTGATGGCACAAAGGTCCTTGGGCCCACAGATTACCATGGAAACCAGGAATGTTAATCACCCAGGGTTGCCTCCTCAAAGGCCGAGAGTGGATAGTGCTATGACCTGATAACCTTTGCTCTCTGTAGACCAGACCAGAAGCATACCCCCAGAATGTTTATCCCAGATTCTCCCTCCCTAGACTTTTATTTTTAGCTTTGTTTATCACATGTACTTTATAGCCTTCTGACCTCTATACTATAAAGACCACACCAGATCCTAGGCCCTTAAGCTATAGAATCCATCTTCATAGTCACATGTACTTTGTGTTGAGTTTAGATGTAAGTATGCCTCCTTGTGCATTGGGGATTGTATTACATCAGGAAGACTTTTTCCAAAATTGTACTGTTTAAATATGCTTACAATAAACCACCTGGTGTCAGACTCTTTAGAAGTTTGAACCAGCACCAACTAAGTTTCCCTTCTTGACTCTCATGGTTCATTTCCCTGCTAGCCTTGATGCTTGCAGGGAACCCCCACATAAGAAGGCCCAGTCATCTGTGGGTGGTACAATCCCTAGCTAGGTAATCCTGAATTGAATAAGGAAGTTATTCAATTATACTTATACTTATACTTAGCTGAAGTATAAGCCAGGCTGACAGCCAACCAGGAAGCAACATTCTCCATGGTTCCTGCTGTACCTTGTTGGCTGTGAAGTGAGTTCCTTGGTCAGAAACAGTAAGCAGGTCAGCCTTCAAGTTCCTGCGTCAACTTTCCTGTGATAGTAGTGACTGGAGTGCTAAGCAGAGGAAAGCCTTTCCTGCCCTAAGCTGCTTCTGGTCAGTGTTCTATCAATGGGGAGAGCAACTGAAGAAGACCCCAGTGTCAGCCTCTGGCTTCCATGAGCACCTGCATACACACACACACACACACACACACACACACACACACACACACACACACACACACAAAATCATTGAAAATTCACAAAGTGGGTAACCCCGGGAGGCTGGTGGAGTTGGCCCTGTTCTTCCCAGATAGCTTCTGCACTGTTGGAAAAGTGACAGCTGCCACAGAGAACCTGCATTAGGTTCAACAGCTCAAATTAGCCTGACTCGGTCTGCCCCAAGGATCTTCCACCAAACTGTGACCCCTCCTAAGCACTGGCTGTGGGCCTGGTCCACCAAGAAAGGCATCCTGGATGACAACACTCACAGATGAAATGGCTAAGCTCAGCCTCAAAGATCTTACCATCACCTAACAACTGTCCTCTGGCTGACCCTCCCAAATTACCTTCCTGAAAGTCAGTCCAGGCCCTCAAAGGCCCAGGAATGTTCTCTCTTCTACTAACAGTGCAACTGAACTTCTCAGGAGTGGCTAAAAATGAAGATACCCTATCACACTTCATCAAAAACACAAGCAAGCCACAAAGGGGTCCTCAATTTAAATTCAGCACAAAAGACTTTCGTTTATTCTTTCATTCCTTCAGAGGTGGTTTGTTTGTTTTCCATATGCTATGCTAAGCAAGCACTCCCTAATAAGCTGCATCTCCAGCCCCTTCCATAGGTGAATTTGTATTGCATGTTTATTCTGCTTGTCTACCAGACTCCTTGCACGGTTCGGGGGAGACCCAGCAAAGAACAAGATGGATGTGGTATCTCCCCTCTGGTATTTACAGTTCACCCTCAAAACAAGACAGGGTTCCCACAGGAAAGGCTTAGTGTTGCACCATAAAACAACCCCAGACCTGCCAGTCCCAGAATGCAAAATCAGAAAGCACACTTGCAAAGAGGTGAAACCAGGAGGATCACACATTCAAGGCATCCTGAACTGAAGGCCAGCCTGGGCCCCATGAGACCCTACAGATACTGTGCGCCTCCCCTAGGTCTTGTCTTGGAATCTGTAGACTCAACCAACTCCTAATGAAAAATACCACTCTCATACTGAACATCTACAGACTCTTCCTTGTCATTATCACCTGGGCAAGACAGTGAGGCAGCCATCCGTATAGCAAATGCACTGTATTGGATATTATGTCACCCAGTGACGGTGTTATGCACAGGGGAGAAGGTGGGCATAATAGCACATGCTTCCATCCCAGCTACTCAGAAAGCTGAGAGAGAAGGATCACTTGACAGATGCCTGGGCAACACAGCAAGAATTCTAAAAGCACAGAAAAAAGGAGAAGGTGATGAATGTAGTTAAATGCAAACACAGCATCAATTTACGTGAGGGACTTGAGCATCTGTGACCCCCCTAACTTAAGGCACAGGCGTTCCTGGGATCAAACTCCTACTGGGACCACAGAGGACTTTACACAAAGCAGCCTTCTGCCACAAACAAGTAGAAATCATCAATGCCTGAAATTAAAAGCCTAATGACAGGAGGCTGGGATCCTCAGAAAGGGACTTTCTGGACAAGTTGAGTCTCTCATGTCTGAGCATAACAAGTGACAAAGTCTACATTGACTACTTTACAGCAAGGACAGTGCTGATGCCAATTATTTTCTGCCCAAGTGGAGAGAGCTTGTCACCCTTCTGCAGAACAATTATCTATAGGTGCATCAGAGTCAGAAGCTCAGCTCTTTCCCCGAATCAGCATGGGAAAAGTGCTGCTCACAGCAATTTGACACCATTTCAGTAAATTAGATTAATCTTTGAATGTGTAATTCTAACAATTATGCCAACTACCATGTAATTAATACTCCAACTAACTTTACAAAAATTAGGAAAACTCACCGCAAAGAAAATGAGTAGTCATTAGACATGCATGAGACCTTTCTATGGCCAAGAGCACATAAAGTCCACCACATAATGTGTAGTGTCAAAGCCTTTTCTCATGTCCTTCTATGCTCAGTCATAACACAGAAAGCTGACATGGGCAAGATACCCAACTCCCCTTCACACATTATTGCATGAACTGCTTTAAATTCCTTGAATAAAATGATGAATGGTGAATGCTTTAGCAATTAAAGTCTCTTTTCATTTATAGAAGCAAGAAAAACACATAATTGTGATTGGCCTCTTACATGTCAACAGCTGGAAATGAGAATATTGTTTTGTTTTTTCTTAAGGCTATTTCTTAAGTTTATTGGAGAAATATACATAAAGCATCCTCACCCTGGCTTTCTTCTTCTCTTTCAAGTTTTATGGATCTCATTATCCTAAGTCTTTCCCTAAGTAAGGTGTGGAAAAAATAAGTAACAGCCAAAATAGATGTCATGTCCTGCTACAGAAGTCAAGTCCCTTGCAGCCTAGCCATAGAACATTTGTACAGTTTAGAGTCAATCCACAAACAGCCTGAGCAGGAAAGAATGCAACAGTTGATTAGTAATGTCTGCCTTGGAAGGAGCAAAAGTTCAAAGACCCACCCACATACTATATATTTGTCTTCCCTGCCTTTTGATAAACCATGGAGATTCATATTCACTAAGTGAGTAGAATAATATATATATATCACATGAATTTGTCAGATGTGGCCAAAGGGGAGAAATGTTTTCTAAGTTGAAAACTTTACCAAATTTTAAGAAAACAAAAATAAAACAACCGAACTCAAACTGTAGTCCAGATAGGAGCTACGACAAGGTCAGTTCCTAGGGCTTCAGCTTGCTTGGCTCTAACACTTTTGCTGGTGACACAGGGGACTAGTAAGAATACACTGTGGCTTTATAAGCATATCACCACATGTCAGGGCCATGCCTAAAACCTCCAAAGCTCCCCAACACTGGCTATAGGAGTTAGTCTAGGACAAGCTTCCAAAACTATTTTAACCTGTAACATCTTGAGGCAACAGTTCCAAACACATATAATATTTATTTTCCCCCTCCCTGGGACAAAGGCAAGGGCCAGAACTTGATTCCACAGCCAAACAATCTGATTCTTTAAGTTATGAAAGTAGCGTTGTTCAAACATAAATTGCCATCAGTTCAATGTAAGACCAGCCCAAATCGTCCTACTGAAAAGCTCTCATCACCTGGGCTCATCGCCCATGTGACACAGGAACAATACATCTTCATCCAAACAGGATTTTCTGGGAGACCAGTCATGCATCTGCTGACCAGCTTCCACCTAAACTCGTGTTCAGATCCCAGGCACACCCCAGGAAAACCAGGAAGCTTCCATGGGGCAGTCTAGAAAGCAGGGGCTCTGGCCCCAACAACTGCCACTGTTCCTGCCTGGTGCCTTCTACTCTGGGTGGGTATGTTTAAGTGGGTGTTGTTACCTCCCACCAAGCTTCATTGGTGAGAGGGTTTATCCTCAGCATGATGATGATCCATTAAGAGGGGAACCTACTAAGAGGGCCTTAGGTCGACTGGGGACATGTCCTCAGAAGTGAATGGGAGACACTAGCCTCTCTGACCTCCTGTCTGACAATGAGATCTGTCCCACCTACTCTACCATGAAGTAAGTCCTCACCAGAATCAAGCCAATGCAGCACCTTGACCTGGCATCTCCAAAACCAAGGCCTAACTAAACCTCTGTTCTTTATAAAGCTAGTCTACCTCAGGTACTTCATTACAGTAGCAAAAGCAGACTAATACACTCTCCTTTTAGGAAATGGCCCTCTCCAGTACCAAGAAGAATCACTCCAATGAGCCAAGCTCAGATTTTCACCCATTGATCCAGTTAACCTTTTCCAAGAACGCCTATCACACAGGGCCTGGCACAGTCATTGGGAGCTCTCTACACATCAAGATGCAGAAATCTGCAACTGCTAGGCCATCCTCTCTCCAACAGGAAAGTCTGAGGGCAACAAAAGCAAGCCAGCCTGAGAAGCACCTGAGTGACACAGCCACGCACATGTTGACCCTCATAAGCTCAGCTTCAAGCTAGGGAGTTCCCTGACTATTTTATATGGATCATTTTTGACACGCTGAAGTTTCCTCCAACTGCAGCGTGGGTTTCTACACCTGGCACCACAGAATTTGGGAGAAAGGTCTTAAAAAACAAATCATTATACTCAGAGTCCAAGTTCTTTTAGACCCCAGTGACAATCATCTTTCTGAATCTCCAACTCACTTCAAACCAAATACTAAAATAAGCCCACCAGAGAAATTCTAAGGAAAAGAAAATCACACAGCAGAAAAATTATCAAGACTCATCTATCACCAAGACCCAAGAGGGAGACGACAGGAGGGAAAGGGTGAAGGGTGGACCTGGAGGAGTACAACCGTTCACAATCAATAGGTCTCAGGTGCTATCCGAGCATACTGAGAAGGACTTCTAAACTTGTCCCTAATGTATGTGCCATCAGCAGGAAAACATTCAACACACAGCAGACAAGCAAACTGCTTCCAGCTTTGTGAGCCCAGGGGTTCCTGCTATTTTAGACTATTGCTCAGTTCTCCTCTTCCAGCTTTCCTGACAGCCAGGCCATGGACCTGCCTACTTGATGACATCACAAAAGTCACACTCTGTAGCACATGTTAAGATGGGTGTAGGAGAAAGTGGAGCATAATCTAATCCATAGCACTCTCTAGATATTCTTCCACCATGACAGAGAAACCATGCAAGTCCATAAACTTAAAAAAACAAAACAAAAAAAAATGAGTAGCTAAGCCTTCCCATTACCAGTCTTTAAACTTGTAACTGTCAGGACCTCCTGATAAACTGAGGAAAGCTAGGACAGATGCATCTTCCTCAGGCAAAACTGCACACAACACAGCACACTGTATGCAACACACCACAGCACATTTCATGTACTACCACAACATGCCATATGTAAATACTACAGCACACTACATATAACATACCACAACACACTGTGCATGTACCATCCAGGGTTCTATCATCTGCTTTACACCCAATCCCCAGGCTAAAAACATCTGATCTAGGATTCCCTTTCAAATGTAATTACTTGTGCATCATTATCAACTCCAAAGGCTTCAAAGGGATGAAATATCACTTACAGGAAACCCTAAAATTTCAACTCTACACCCCATGCAGATTCCGAGATACAAAAGAGAGCCTGCTCTTAAGCTCTGCTTTTCTGGGAGAAATACTGGGTTTTGCTCTATCAGCTCCATCTACAGCACCCCCTTACCTTGTTGGACCATTTGTATGCTTGCAGAAGTTGGCTGTAGAGTGGCGTTTTGTCCTGCACAGGATCCAGGCTTAACAGCCCACTGTTGTGAAGAGGGTGGTTCTCAGATGGCTTGCCTACCAAGTTGCTCAGACGTTCCAGCTCACTAAAAGTAAAGAGAGACACTACATAAACCTGAATCCACCTTACTCCAGAAAGCCAAGCACACTGTTCAAGGCTAGATGCCATCAGAAATCTCTTTTCTGGAAAAAGACTAGGGGCTAACAAGAGAATGCCTGAGAGTTTTCATTTCAAACATACCTGTCAAAACCAGGCATGGTGGTGCATGTCTTTAATCCCAGCACTGGGGAGGCAGAGACAGGCGGATCCCTGAGAATTTGAGGCCTGCCTGGTCTACATAGGGAGTTCCAGGCCCATCAGGGCCACACAGTGAGACAAACAAAACAAAACAAAACAAAACATAGCTGTCTCATGCCATTCCAGAGGGAAAATAAAGCTAAGGACACAGAGAAGCAGTAAGTTTCCCAGAAATTAGGATTTAACAACTCAGATCCATCCACAGCAGGGAGAAGGACTTCTTGCAGTGTGGTATAACACTGCCTCTCACTCAGGACTTTCGGACCCACGTGCACATCACTCCATTTGGCAGAGCAGCAAGTACCTGAATAAATCATGATTATTTATCATTTCACATTGGGATAGATTTGTGCTTCACAGATGGCAAAGCTTTAGGAAAACAAAGAAGAGATAAAATAAGCAAATGGAATGGGAAGACACCATCAAGGAGCTGTACCAAACAAACACACTTCAGTCTAGCAGGGAGACTAAGGAGAAGCTTGAAAAAGGGAGCCAAAAATGAATCCACACACTCCAGAAGTGGATTCTGAGGAGCCTGTCCCAGCTGCCAACAAAACTGTGAACCACTTCCGGGCTGCATCCAATCTAGAAACTTCAACCACTATCTCTCTGGCACTACTATACATTTAATAAGTCAAAGTAATGTCAATATTGCTAAGTTTCTTAAGCAAAAAAGGGCTGTAACATGCCATTAGAAAACCAGAGGGGGAAAATTTGAATGGAGGTGTGTGATGGTGGTGGTGGGTGAGTGGGGCAAGTATTACCTGTTGCTGGCAATGCAATCAAAAATGTGTATATGTGTAATTTAAGGAGGGATATGGACTATAGGGGAGGAAAGGTACCCATTATTGTCATGCCAAGTTCGTGATACACCCAAAAAAAAAAAAAAAAACAAGGAGCCGACTCACTGATACAAATGCACAAGGTTTATTACAGTTACAAGTCCAGTAAACTGGCACAGCAGCTGCAGGAAAAGGGTGCCTGCCTCAATTATAATGGGTTTTTAAAAGAAAAAACCACAAGCAGGGTGGTACATGCCTTGGTTGTTCAGAGTAGGGAAGAGTAGGTGACCTTTGGATTCACTGACATGGGGGCTAGGGGAACTTCAAAATTGTTACTAACGGTTACCCACAAGGACAGTTGTGACAAGAAGATGTTATTTACCAAAATTAGTCATTGCCTGGCCATGCTGATGGGGTCACTTTGACCGGGGTGGGTACAGTTTAGGTGCTCCTTGGAACTGTTCATGGTTCCTTGGCTGAAGCTGAATCAGCCTTGTTCCATGCAGAAATTTCTCAGGGTGGCTTTTTCTGAGGATGGAGTCAACTCCATCCTCTCTACTCCATCCTCTCCAGTTTACCTTACTCTTACAATTATTTCACTACCATTTGTTCCTCCATCCTACCAGACCAAAATGGGGGATGTGGGGAATCCTGGAGGTTAGCTGAGTATTGAAGAACTTGCCTGACACATGCAAGGCCCTGGGTTGGAACTAGGCACTGTGGAGGTACAAGAGATGGGAGAAAGGAACCCCGGTCTATCCAGAAATTCTAAGTGACTAGCTCAATTTCAGAAGTAAAAGGCCAAAGTCCTTAAATCCTAAGACAAGAAGAGAATACAAATTCAGGCAAACAAGAAGTACCTAATAAGCTGGGTATGGTGGCTCACACCTTTAATCCCAGAATACAGCAGGTGAAGGCAGGTGGATCTCTATAAATTCGAGGACACCTTGGTCTACAAATCCAGTTCAAGGATATACAAAGGAATCCTGTCTTGGGGGGAGGGGGATGCCTACTATGGACCAGGCATCTGACAAATGTCCTCTCTGTTAATTCTTTTCTCTATGTATCCCTGGCTGTCAGGGAACTGTCTCTCTGTAGACCAGGCTGGCATCAAACTCAGAGATCTGCCTGCCTCTGCCTCCTGAGTGCTGGGATTAAAGGTGTGCACCACCATCAACTGGCTCAGTTAATTCATAGCACATTAATGAAAGTAATAAAAAGTAAAAAAAAAAAAAAAGAAAGAAAAAAGAAAGAAAAGAAAAGAAAAGAAAAGAAAGAAAGAAGAGTCTTGTAAGAACTAAAGTAAATATGTAATGCCAGGACCACAAATTAAGAATTATTAGGGGCTAAGCTGCTCCTTCATACCTTTCCCATTGTAGAAGACTTAAGTCCTCTGAAACTGTGCCCCCCCCCCAAAAAAATACAGGGATGAGTAATTAGCCTAGTTAACAGATGTGAAATTAGGTCTCTGTGAACAAATGGAATGACGGTGAAGTGCAATGCTGAGGAAAAATGGAAAGAGGCAAAAGGTAACGGAGGTAGTGTTTGAGAGTGTGGTGAGGACGGGAATTGGAGCTCGTCAGATCGAGCCAGGGACAGCGTTAATGGGTAGTCTGGCCAGATGTGATGGTGCCCAAGGACTGACAGGTAAGAAACCTGGTAAGATCAGTGAGGTGGAAGTTCCTGAAAAGAGCTTGTTTCCTCCTCAGAATAAGGACGCCACAGCGGGGACAGAGGATCGCAAAAGCAACCAGGACCAAATAGCCAAGAGAACGAATACTAGGTAATGGGACGGGGGGGACAAGGCGTCCCTGTGGGGCTGCTGGAAGCTAGGGACGAACAAAAGAGACAACAGACTGAGGACAAGGAAGAGCGGCCCGTGATTGGGAAAACTGGCGTGGGATCCCGGCGGGTTAGGTGCCAAGAGTCTTCGACCCGGATTCCTTCAGCCAGTACCTACTTGAGGTCCCGGTTGACCGAATGCAAGTTGTCCTGGAAGTGCGCGATGAAGGCCTTCTCGCGGCCCTCCAGCGTCTCCTTGTTGCGCATGCCATCCTTAAGGCAGTCGAACACCCTACTCACGCTGGAGCGCAACGCCTGGATGGCACTGATGGCTTGTGAGAAGGCCTCCAGGTTCACCCCGACGCTCAGCACATCCGCCATGTTGCAGCCGCCACAGCCGGCTTTCGGGAGCCTGGGTGCTGCGCGGCACTTTCTGATGACGTTGTCCAGGGAGGCTTCTGGGATGTGTAGTTTGAGACGTGCCGGGCTCTCGAGGCTGCTAAGTGTGATCTCCTTGTGGAGAAGTCAGGTTACCCTCACCTTTTGCTTGATGGTGAATGACAAAGAAATACAGAATTTCAGCCAGGTGGTGGTAGCGCACGCCTTTAATCCGAGCTCTTGGGAGGCAGATGCAGGCGGATCTCTGTGAGTTCAAGGCCAGCCTGGTCTATGAAGTGAATTCCAGGACAGCTAAGACTGTTGTTACACAGTGAAACTCTGGCTTTCAAGGTCACAGCACACATGTGGTGCTGTAACATATATGCAAGCAAAATGCTTGTACACATAAAATAATATGGAAAAAAGAACACATTTTGCCAGTGATAATTTCACGGGTGAAGCCAGAACAATGAGCTATATGAAGCAAAAGTGTCACAAAACACAAATATCCTAAGGTTCTGTTTCCATGAAATATTGAAGCAGTCAAAAGTCACATAGAGAAAAAGAAAAATTAAGCCGGGCGTTGGTGGTGCGCGCCTTTAATCCCAGCACTCGGGAGGCAGAGGCAGGCGGATCACTGTGAGTTTGAGGCCAGCATGGTCTCCAGAGCGAGTGCCAGGATAGGCTCCAAAGCTACAAAGAGAAACCCTGTCTCAAAAAAAGGAAGAAGGAAGGAAGGAAGGAAGGAAGGAAGGAAGGAAGGAAGGAAGGAAGGAAGGAAGGAAGGAAGGAAGGAAGAAAAATTGGAGCTCCAGGTGTTGGTTTCCAGTGATATCCACACACCTAAAGAAAAGGTACCTAGCATAGATACACATTGTAAGAAGAAGAGACAATTTGGGATGTAAACAAAATATTATCCAAATCTGGCACAGCAGTTTAAGGCATCATACTTATTTTTCTGTCCTGTGTGCTATGGGCAGGTTCTGTCCTGAGATGTGCCAAGTATACAGAGTTTGGCATTGAGAAGATGAGTAGGAAGATGCCCATAATGCTGGCCTTTGTTTTATCTTTGTGTCAGTAAGGGAGAGGAGCACTTCTGGGATATCTAGGAACAACAAAAGAACCAGTAGTAGCCAGGGATATAGCTCAGTGGTAGAGTGCTTGTCTGATATATGTGAGGCTCTGGATTCAGTCTTCCAGTCCCAGGAACAGTAAGACAGTACAGGGAAGCAACAGGGAGGGAGGCTTTGGCCTGCTGTCTCAGGAACATTGAAGAAAATGGACTTGGAAAAGTCTCTGTGGATGGAGGATGGGGATGCTTGTATAGCGATGCAAATGGTTATACGGCACTGTAAACGGACTGAATGCCACAGACTAGACTTGTAAGACAAGAAAGTATCTCAGGGGCTGGAGAGGTGGCTCGGCAGCTAAGGGCACTTGTTGCTCTTGCAAAGGACCTGGGTTTGGTTCCCAGCACCCACTCAGTGGCTCACTGCTGTCTGTAACCCTACCTAGTTCCTGGAGTTCTGATCTCCTTGGGCACCCAACACACCACGATGCAGGCAAACCTGACACGTAAAAATTTTTTTAAATAAATAAAATTGTAAAGCTTTGAAAAATAGCTCAAAACATTTTTTCCTTTGGTTTTTCGAGACAGGGTTTCTCTGTGTAGCTTTGGAGCCTATCCTGGCACTCGCTCTGGAGACCAGGCTGGCCTCGAACTCACAGAGATCCGCCTGCCTCTGCCTCCCGAGTGCTGGGATTAAAGGCGTGCGCCACCAACGCCCGGCATCAAAACATTTTTTTAAACTTAGTAATATAAAATATGGCTCAGCAGATAAAGACAACCTGAATTCAAACTCTAGGCCTCGCATGGTAGAAAAGAACCAACTCCATCAAGTTGTCCTCTGACATACACACACACTTACAGAAACACAATAATAAGAATGTGCTAATAATAACAGTAATGCATTTTTATATGTGGAGAAAACTGGCTAGACTTCACAGACAGTAGCTTACCCAGAGGGTCAAGATCAGCATCACCAGGGACAAAACACACTTCGAACTTCCTGAAATCATGAACTAAAAAGAGGAGACAATGAGACTTCTGTGCTGTTTCTACCCACCAGAATGCAAACCCTGAATGTAATAAGGATTCAGATTGAAAACGAACCTCAAACTGAAAGAGTTACAACAGAATAATTGACCTGTCAGAGTTTTTTAAAGCCTAATAATATTGCGCTAACAAGAACTAAAGGTGGAGAAGCTGTTCCAGGCCATGAATTGCTTCCAGAACGTGACAACCAAATGCAATGCTTTCTTTTTTTGCTCATCTGATTGACACAGCTGAAGAAATCTGAATAAGGTCTGCAAATTAGTTTTCAGTGTTTTGCCCATGATAATTTCATGACATTGTTCATCATATTGTAGTTACAGAAGAAGATACCCTTGTTGGGGGTGGGAGTGGGGGATACATCAACACATGTGATAGAAAAATAAAGACCACCACTGCGTCTACATGAAAAGGGAAATGTTTATTTGGAGGGAGAAAGATAAGAAAACGTGGCAGAATGTCAGCAGTCATTGACATGAAGATTCTTTCTAGCATTTTTTTCTTAGTGACTGTAAGTTTGAAACAATGTCAGAGTCATTTTGAATTGCTTTTCTCTGATGACTAAGAATATTCAGCATTTCCTTAAGTGTCTTTAGCCTCTGTTGAGAGTTCTCTCTTTAGATCTGTACCCCATTTTTTACTAGACTGTTTGGTATTTTGATGTCTAGTTTCTTGAGTTCTTTGTATATTTTGGAGATCAACCCATTCTGTAGGCTGCTGTTTTGTCTTATTGACCATGTACTTTGCCTTATAGAAGCATCTCGGTTTCAGGAGGTCCGATTTATTAATTGTTGCTCTTAGTGTTTGTGTTACATTTAGGAAGTGGTCTCCTGTGCCTATGCATTCAAACCTATTTCCCATTTTCTCTTCTATGAGGTTCAGTGCATGATAGGGGATGTCCTTCTGCTTGCTGTGAGTATGTTTCTCTTATTGGTTGATGGATAACTGCTGATTGGCCAGTAGCCAGGCGGGAAGTATAGGCGGGGATACCAGACTAGGAGGATGCAGAGAAGAGGAGAGGTAGAGAAGAGTTGCCAGAGAGCCACCATGTAGCTGCTGAGAAAGCAAGAGGCTCTGGCATTTCTGGTAAGCCAAGACAACTTGAAGATACACAAATGAGTTAATAATTAATAGAGAGCTAGCCAATAAGAAGCCTGAACCATAGGCCAAACAGTTTATAATTAATATAAGCCTCCGTGTATTTATTTAAGACTAAATGGCTTCGGGACCAAGTGGAACAGAAAATTCTGTCAACAAATGGCATCCAGATGATTGGCAAGAATTTCCACGTAAAACCTGACAAAAGCTTAAAAAGGGTTCTGAACACACAGAAACAGAGCCGCAGTGGGCTTCCTAGTCTCACAGTCTCATGCAGGTCATGGTACAGAGACACTGTGGCAGTAGGGCTTGAACACAGCAATGGTGGCACACAGAGGCCACATCTCCAAGCGACAGAGCATGCTGCATGGCAGATTTATCTTTTACTCATACAGAAAAAAGATTTATGGGCAGTGAGCTACAAGCTGCTTGATGGTGGCATAGACAAGAGTTGAGGTGATGTGCACAGTTCCCAGAGGTGGCTGTAGACATACCACCAGCATTTTGGAAAGCTGAACTAGGTGTAGCCAGCAGCCAGCCGCTGCTTTAATCTTACCCATGCTACTTAGCAGATTAAAGACTCAGTGTCATCAGAAAAAGATAGAGATATACAGTAAGGACAGATTCAGAGAAACAAAACCTCTAAATGGTATACAGTGTGTTTAAAACTATATGTAGGCTTGGGAGAGAGAAAAAAAAGGATAGAGAAAGTCTTTAAAAAGAAATAGAGTAACTGGGTGTGGTGGCTCACACCTTTAATCCCAGCACTCCGGAGGCAGAGGCAAGCAGATCTCTATGATTTCAAGGCCAGCCTGGTCTTCAGAGTGAATTCCAGGACAGCAAAAAATACAGAGAAACCCTGTCTCAAAAAACCAAAAAAATTAAAAAAATAAAAGTAAAAGAAACAGAGTTTTTAAAAAAGCCACATAAAGATGGAAAATACATAGAGTCTGGATATTGTGTGTTATTGTGTTGTCTTTGAATTGTTTGATTGCTGAGGAAGGAGCATCAGCTGCTAAAAGATATTTGATTATAAATGATACTGGATTAATCCAATCTATATATTTTGAAAATGCCTTGACTTCAAAATTTAAGATTAAGGACATATTACTTTTTCTGCTTTTGTTCCCACAGAAGATGAAAAGCTGTGGATTCCTTCCAGACTAATATGGTTTGATCAAGCAAGACCCCCCCTGAAGCAGTGGCCCAGGTGATCCAACATCCAAAACAGCTGAGATGATCCAGACTACTACAGCCAGGATTTGGTCATCATTCTGGGTTTTCTCAGGATCCCCTTGGGATTAACAGGGTCCCCAAACAGCAGGAAGCAGCTCGGAGAGAACTATGCTCAAATTCCAAAATATTGTTTATAAATGCTTGTTTTCATTTAAACGGGGTTGGTTATAAATGTTTAATGATCACAGTCAATCTCTTTTTAAAGAAAAAAGGGAATATGATATAGAACAGAATATTTTGCATTGGTATGGATTTTGGTTTATTGATACAAATTTAAGGTCAATTTTGTTATTTTATATTGCTACTCTTGTTTAGATATTGTGTTTATATAGCTCATTTAAGAATGTAATGTATAGGGCCTGGAGAGATGGCTCAGTGGTTAAGAGCACTGTTTGTTCTTCCAAAGGTCCTGAGTTCAATTCCCAGCAACGGCATGGTGGCTCACAACCATCTGTAATGAGATCTGGTGCCCTCCTCTGGCCTGTAGGCAACATGCAGACAGAACACTGTACACAAAATAAATAAATAAATCTTTAAAAACAAAAGAATGTAATGTATAATTAAATACAGATTATAAATAGTCACCTATAATGGTCAAAACCTATAGTTATGTTAGTTTAGGTTTTCTAGATATCCAGAGACATATTTCAAATGGATAGGTATTCTTCAAAACCTTTCAAAGACCTAGAGAAGATGTCATTTAAAATGGTTTATTAGGGTTTTTCATGACTATGAGACATGACTGCTCCTGGCAACACCAATTACATCAGAGAGGAAGATGGGCATCGAAGAAACTCCTTGAGGAGTTTGCCTTTAACATGGCAGAAATAGCCATTTGGACAAGAAGCTGCTCTTGCCTGGACTGCTTGATGCTGTCCAAACTGGATAGTCAGGACTCACAGGAAAGTGACTACTGAACTTGTCAAAACAAGGTGGAGTTCCTTCTTGTTTCTTCTTCATGGAAGAGTTTTCCAGATATTCTGCAGACACAGAGAAAAATGACTGACAAACTGCCAATACTGGTGATACAGTTTCATATTCCATGAGAAGTCTGCAAGACACTCTAGGCCTATAGGCTGAAGATGGATGCCCCAACATTACAAAAGAACTTTGGGTGACTGTCCAGGCATCCAGATAGTTCTGTCATTTCTAGAGTTTGGGTAGTTGCTTTACAATGCACTTCCTGTTTACTTAGGTAATATTATATCCTTCTGGGGTCTTTGATGGAGTGGAAGACAGATAGTCATGGTTATGGTTTTCCTTAGTTATGATAAAAATAAGTTACAAATAAAACTTTAGACTCACAAATATAGGATAGATGATAGAATATCTTTTTAAATTTTGTCAAATGTTAGTGGACAAAATGCTGTTAATTATAGTTCTTGCTAGATAACTGTTTTGTTATATATAATTTTACTATGTTAAAATTAAAACCTTCCTTTTTATTTAGACAGAAAAGAGGAATGCAGTTGGTTTTATGTTGAGGTCTTTGATCCATTTGTACTTGAGTTTTGTCCATGGTGATAGATACAGATGTATTTACATTCTTCTACATGTCGACATCCAGTTATGCCAGCACCATTTGTTGAAGATACTTTCTTTTTCCCATTTTATAATTTTAGCTTCTTGTAAAAAACCAGGTGTTCATAGATGTGTGAATTGATATCAGTGTCTTCAGTTCGATTCCATTGGTCCACCTGTCAGTTTTTGTGCCAATACCAAGCTGTTTTCATTACTGTAGCTCTATGATAGAGTTTGAAGTCAGGGATTGTGATGCCTCCAGAGGTTTCTTTATTATACAGGATTGTTTTGGCTATCATGGGTTTTTTGATTTTCCATATGAAGTTGAGTATTGTCCTTTTGAGGTCTGTGAATAATTTTGTTGGGAATTGCATTGAATCTGTAGATTGCTTTTGGTAAGATTGCCATTTTTACTATATTGATCCTACCTATCCAAGAGCATGGGAGATCTTTCCATTTTCTGATGTCTTCTTTAATTTCTTTCATCAAAGACTTAAAGTTCTTGTCATACAGGTCTTTCACTTGTTAGGTTAGAGTTTTCCCCAAGATATTTTATGTTATTTATAGCTATTATAAAGGGTGATGTTTCTCTGATTTCTTTCTCATCCCATTTATCATCTGTATATAGAAGGGCTACTGAGTTTTTGGAGTTAATCTTGTATCCTGCTACATTGCTGAAGGTGTTTATCAGCTATATGAGCTCCCTGATAGAATTTTTGGGGTCACTTATGTATACTATCATATATCATCAGCAAATAGTGAAAGTTTGACTTCTTTTCCAATTTGAATCCTCTTGATCTCCTTTTGTTGTCTTGTTGCTCTAGCTAGAACTTTTGAGCACTATATTGAATAAATATGGAGAAAATGGACATCCTGGTCTTGCTCCTGATTTCAGTGGGATTGATTTGCGTTTCTCTGTATTTAGTTTGATGTTAGCTGTTGGCTTGCTGTATATTCCCTTTATTATGTTTAGTTATGTTCCTTTTATCCCTGCTTTCTCCAAGATATTTATCATGAAGGGGTATTAAATTTTGGAAGACTTTTTCAGCATCCAATGAGATGATCATGTGGGGCTTTTTTTCTTTCATTTTGTTTATATAGTGGGTTACATTGATGGATTTCTGTATGTTGAATGATCCCTGAATCTCTGGAATGAAGGCTGCTTGGTCATGGCAGACAATTTTTCAGTTTGCCAGTATTTTATTCAGTATTTTTGCATTGATGTTCATGAGGAAGGTTCGTCCATAATTCTCTTAGTTGTGTCTTTGTGTGGTTTGGGTATCAGGGTAATTGTAGCCTCATAAAAAGAGTTTGGCAATGTTCCTTCTGTTTCTATTGTGTGGAACAATTTGAGAAGTATTGGCATTAGCTCTTCTTTGAAGTTCTGGTAGAATTCTGTGCTGAAACCATCTGGCCCTGGCTTTTTTGTTGGGAGACTTTTGATGACTGTTTCTATTTCCTTAGGGGTTATAGGTCTATTTAAGTTGTTTATCTGTTCTTGATTTAATTTTGGTGTGTGGTACTTATCCAGAAAATTGTCCATTGCCTTTCAATTTTCCAATGTTGTGGAATACAGATTTTTGAAGTATGCCCTAATGATTCTCTGGATTTCCTCAGTGTCTGCTGTTACATCCCCCAATTTCATGATTTTAACAGCAGGAAAAAAGTAAAAACACAATCCATATGGTAAGAAAACTCTTCTATTCTGCCAGGCTATAGTGACAGATAGTGTTGTATGTCACCCTCCTTCCTCATTTACCTCATAAGAATTCCTGGCTTCTCCTTAGACTGATTGCAGTACCTCAACTTTA
The DNA here is from genome assembly GCF_003668045.3 of Cricetulus griseus. Classification (NCBI taxonomy): domain Eukaryota; kingdom Metazoa; phylum Chordata; class Mammalia; order Rodentia; family Cricetidae; genus Cricetulus; species Cricetulus griseus. Next base: position 140,995,583 of record NC_048599.1, on the reverse strand, counting down.
ATCCAGTGGTTCTAAAATTTTAAAGAAAATTCTGGGGACTGGAGGGATGGCTCCGATGTTAAGAGCACTGGCTGCCCTTACAGAGGACCCAGTTTTGGTTCCCAGCTCACAACCACCAGTAACTCTGACTTCAATTGATCCAACACTCTCATCCATCCTCCATGGCACCAGGCACACACATGATGTGCACACTTATACACATAAAATAAAAATAAACAATCTTTTTAGAAAATTAAATTTTACATTTCATTTTGTCAACTATTTCATAGCATTTGCAACACCAGGAATTACAGCTGTATAACACGATAATTAAAAGATCCAGAGACAGAAATAAACAACTTTTTAAAAACATAAATTCTGCACAAAAGTCTGGTTGCCAGTGTTGCTTTGCCTGAGACAAACAACTCTTAAAACACTATTTAAAGGAATTCACAGAACCTGGTAAAGGGAAATTGGTCTGGTGACTTGGGTTTCTACAACAGTCATTTCCTGGCATGAACCTCACCTTCACAGGGCTGCTAATTACAGCTTTTCTTAAGGCTGGAGGGGGTTTGTGAGGACATCAGCTGGGGAGATGGCTCAATAGGTAAGAGTGCTTGCTGTGCAGCCATGAGGACCTGAGTTTGAATCCTCAGTGCCTGTGTAAAAAGTCAGGCACAAACCTCTAACCCAAGGCCACTAGCCTATCAGCAGATTCATAGATTCACACCCCTACACATACACATTTACATACAATACACACAAGCATATGCCACATACACATAAACAATAAATATTTAATCTCAAGCTGTAGAATTTTACCTGAGTTATGTCTTCTTCCTAACCTTGATTATTTTGTTTCTTGTTTTTGGTTTTGTTGGTTCATTTGAGACATGAACTCACCATGACCCTAGCTGGCCTTAAACTAACTATGTAGAGCATGCTGCCCTTGAACTCACAGAGATCTGTCTACCTGCCCCTGCCTCCCAAGTGCTAAGGTTGGTTTGCTGTCTTAAAACAGGTAATAAAACTGATTTTCATAAAATTACCCAGAGGCTTTAATAACTATATATACAGGTAAAATTTTTCAGATCTAGGAGACTGAGGCAGGAGTATCTCCTTAAGTTTGAGGTCAGCCTGGGCTAGAATGTGAAACTTTGTCTCAAAAAATGAAAAGTTTTGAAATAACACTTGATATATAATAAACACACTGAAAACCATAGCCATCAGGAGAAGGTACCTGTGACTCACCACAAGGGGATTCTTTATGAAGAGCCAGGAAAGGGTTAACAGTCTGTTTGTTCTCAAGATTTCTAATGACATGACCCTGTTGCTACTACATTGTTAATTAACTGTGTCCCATGGTTCTCTTATGGGGTAGACTTTTCATCAACTTTGGGATATAGGGTTTTTTATGGTGTTTGCGCAATATGTTTTAGAAACATAAAAGGAACGGAAAGTATCAAAGTCCCTGGACTTGTGTTGGTTTGGCAAGGCTGGAGATCCTAAATTCTAGCTTTGTGTACTTATTTTTTAGTGGTCCCTGGAGGGTCAGGAGATGTGGCCAGCCATGGTAGTTTCTGCCTGTAATCCTAAAACAGGGGAGGCTCTGGAAAAAGAATTGTTGTGAATTCAAGGCCAGCCTGGACTACGAAGAATTCCAGGGCTACTGAGCAAGATAGTGATCAAAACAGGAAAAGATGGGAGGCAGAGACAGGTCTGTGAGTTCAAGGCCAGACTGGTCTACATAGCAAGTTCTAGGACAGACAGGACTACATAGAGAGATCCTGTCTCAAAACAGACAAACAACAACAAAAATAGGATAAGAAGGGGGAGGGGAGAGGAGGAGGAGAAGGAGGAGGCGGCAACCCAAGCTGTGTTCCTTGTACCTAGGGGGAAGGGAAAATGTACCAGGATTTTTCTGCTCTCATCTATATTTACCCATGTGAGATTCTGTGGCACATCTGCCACATCTGTGGGGTTCATGATCCCCATAAAGCCTAAACCTGTTCCTCTGGTTAAGGCTCTCCTGCAGTCTTCACTGTGTCTCCAGCACCTAGGACACAGAGGCTCTGGGTCTGTACATGGAAGCAATGAGTCAATGCAGTGTAGTGTGTCTGCTGTTTTGGCTCCTCTTTCCTAACGACTCCATCTCTCTTGTACTCAGTCGTTCTTCATCTTGCTCAGCCCCTCCCCGCAGCCCCCACACATCTTCCTTTGTCTTCTCCTGTGATTCGGTGGTTTCCACCCTGATTGGAGCAATAAAGTCCAAATAGACTTTGCTCCTGCAGTCATTAGTTTTCTGAATTTCTCCATGGCTCCCCTCTTCTGGGAAACTGAGAAATTGATCAGTGAAAATACACATTTCCCCTGAACCTAGTAAGGAGTCTTTTATCACGTCAACAGAAAACTTTTCATTTCAGAAAGAAATGGACAGGGTTTCTCTGAGGTGTTGTAAATTCTCAAGGATGTTGGCATGTACATGCCCACATCTGTGTGTGTTGGCGGGGTAGAAATTATTTTAAAGGAGTTCATTTTGAGCAATATCAGATTTTAATTATTATGATCTTCTGTTTGGATAAAAGGCAGCACCCCACTGCTAACGTCTTCCAAATGAGCAAGCCATTAGCTGGATGATACAAGCTCCGGAGTATGAGAACAAGCAATTGGAATTATAGTTGTCAGTATTTAATTAAAATACGCTTGCGACTCCCTTCGTATTCTGAGAGCATGCATTTGAAGCATTCAGAGAAGACATCCTCATCAATTAATAATTATTAAGGACACCCTAGATGCAAAGCTATGTATAGGAAAGTTGGGCAGAATGTTACCAGAAAGATTTCACCAGACCTGTCCTGGATCAACCTGTTGTAATCATAAAATACAATGCTTAAGACATTGTGGGCTGGGGCTGAGGACTAAGTGGAGGCAGCATAGAGCCCCAGGGACATAATACACACTCATGTTAGTCATTCAGTATATATGCACACAGGATGTATGCAGTATTTTGCAGCAGCTGGAGGTGGGAGCAATGGTCTGGGCAATCCAATAAGCAGCATGAAAATATCTAAGGTGGATTATATACTGCTTTGTGTTTACCTGGTCAAGGCTCAGACATCAATCATGTTTAAAGGACTTAGCATCAGGCCCATTACAGTCCATCTAACGTGGAGGTGGTACAGACCTCTCACATGCTCCCTTGCTTTTGTCCCACCATGACTCTGATGTGATGCTGAAGACCACAGGGCAGTGACAACAATGATCAAGCCGACCCCAGAGTCAGAGAGGCCCCTGGAAATGAGGCCTCAACACTTCCACACCTGTGATCTTTCATTTTTTAAAGATTTCTTTTTATTATTTTTATATGTGTGTATGCATATCTGTGTGGGTGTATGCCACATGTAAATGGATGCTGGTAGAAGCCAGATGAGGGCGTCTGATCTTCATGGACCTGAAGTTATAAGTGATTGTGAGTCTCTGGACATGGGTACTGGGAACCAAACTTGGGTCCTCTGGAAGAGCAGCAAGCACTCTTAACCACTGAGTCTTCTCTCCAACCTGACAAACATGTGGGCTTGCATGTAGAAGACAAGGAAATGGGGGCCATCGTGACAGCTTAGACAGTAATGTGCCAGCTGCACAAGCATGAATAACTGAATTCAGATCCCCAGGCAGGTGTGCTGGTGAGTATATGCATCCACAGCACTGCTGGAAGAGGTGACAAAGACAGATGAGTGCCCTGGAGATAACTGGCCAGTTATCACTGAGCACCAGGTTCAGTGAGAGACCCTGTCTCAAAAACTAAGAAGGAGAGCAGTAAAAGAAGACACCCAATATCACCTCTGGCTTCCACATGTGTACACACAAAAGTGCATGAACAACCACACATATGTTCACTCAGAGATGCAAGCACACACAAAAGACAGGCTAAGGAAGTGGATTCTTCCCAGAGCTCACATTGTGAGGTATGGCAACAGGAGGGATCTTAATTCAAGGAGAGAAAAAGCTGAACAGACGTCTTGGTGGTTAAAAGTATACTGGGTTTGTAGGAGACTTGATTTTTAGTTCCCAGCACCAATATCTCCAGCTCCTATAACTCCAGCTCCAGGGGATCCAATGCCCTCTTCTGGCCTCCACAGGCACCTGCATTCACACACACACACACACACACACACACACACACACTTAAAATAAAATAAAACTTTTTGTAATGCCAGGCATGCTAGCATAAATCTTTAACCCCAGCACTCAGAAGACAGAGGCAAGTGGATTTCTGTGAGTCCAAGAACAGCCTGATTTACATAGGGAGTTCCAAGCCAGCCAGAGCTGCATAATAAGACTCTTGTCTCAAATAAATAAATATATCTTTGTTTGTTTTGTTTTTCGAGACAGGGTTTCTCTGTGTAGCTTTGGAGCCTGTCCTGGAGCTAGCTCTTGTAGACCAGGCTGGTCTCTAACTCACAGAGATCCTCCTGCCTCTGCCTCCTGAGTGTTGGGATTAAAGGCGTGCTCCACCACTGCCTGGCTCTTTTTATCTTTTTAAAAAAGATTTATTTATTTTTATGTGCCCTGGTGTGTTGTCTGCATGTTTGTCTGTGTGAGGGTGTTGGATCCCCTGGACCTGGAGTTGGAGACAGTTCTGAGCTGCCATATGGGTGCTGGGAATTGAACTTGGGACTTCTGGAAGAGCAGACAGTGCTCTTAACTACTTACCATCTCTCCAGCCCCAGCCCCACATCTTTTCATCTTTAAGAAGAGGAATAATAAACACTGATCCACTATGCTGCCAAATTTGTTTAGTAACACACACCCAAGAAAGAGGCTAAATGAGGTTCAAATGGAACATGCTTCCCTGGAGCAAGAAACACAAGAAGTGTGTATAGGTTGGTTCACTGGAGGAATAGAAGTGGTAGAATATATAGAAAGGGAATTTATTAGGATGGCTTACAGGCTGTGGTCCAACTATTCTAACAACAGCTGTCTACCAATAGAAGGTCCAAGAATCCAGTAGTTTTTCAGTCCACAAGGCTGGATGTCTCAGCTGGTCTTCAGTATACAGCAGAATTCCAAAGAAGTAGGCTCTAATCCGGTGAAGGAACGGACTTGCCAGGGAGAGCAAGGGCAAGCAGGCAGAGAGAGCAAGCTTCCTTCTTCCATGTCTTTATTTAGGCTGCCAGCACAAGGTGTGGCCCAGATTAAATATGGATCTTCCCATCTCAAAGATATGGATTAGAGTAGGTTTAATGGTTTAATTATGAAAAAAAACAAATCCCTCACAGGTGTGCTCAGCCATTTGGGTTTCAGTTCATTCCAGATGCAGTCAAATTGACAACCAAGAACAGTCGCCACAAGGTGCAAGTGAAAAGTAAGAGATGTACGTAGGGAATTCTGGAGTGGCTACAGATGGTGGCCAGCACATCCCAGCTAGGAGAGGCTGAGCCTCATCTGATAAGGAGAATAGGGGCTTAGCAGGTGATGTGGGGAGCAGTGGGAAGGGAGGACCCAAGCCAGGCCTGGACCATGAAAAGCAATATGACATGTAGAGCCTGTGGCAAAATGTCATAAAGGCCTTGGCCTGCTTTCGTGTTAGTCAGGTTTTGTTTTGTTTTGGGTTGGGTTGGGTTTTTTGTGGCTATGACAGAATACCTGAGGAAATCAACTTTAGGAGAAGAAATGTTTGTTTGGGCTTACATCTTTAGAAGTTTCAAACCATGCTAACCTGGGTCTGCTGCTTTAGGACATGTAGCAAGGCTGAATTAAGTTCGTACATTAGTTACCTTTCAATTGCTGTGATAGGACACCATGATGAAGGCAACTTATAAAAGAAAGCATTTAATTTGAAGGCTCACAGTTCCACAGGGTCAGAGTCCACGGCCATCATGGTGCTGGAGCAGTAGTTGAGAGCTTACATCTGATCCATAGGCAAGAGGCAAAGAGCAAGAGAGCTAACTGGAAATGTTGTGGACTTTTGAAACCTCAAAGCCCACCCTCCAATGACACACTTCCTCCAATAAGGCCACACCTCCTAATCCTTCCCAAATAATTCCACCAACTGGGGGCCACACATTCAAATATCTGACCCTGTGGGGCCACACTCATTCAAAGCACGGAAAGTGGAGAGAGCATAACAAAACAAAGGAGACAAAAGGAGAACGATGGGTCTGTTACCTCCTTCAGGAGCACATCCTCAATGACCTACCTTCCTCCCACGAGGCCCCACAGGCACACAGACTGGGAGCCTAGCCTTCACCACACTGGGACTTTCCTGATGTAGACTAAAGCAGAATTTAACAAATCAAAATAATAACTGTCATATGGAGCCTGTGTCATATGGGGATAGGGCAAGTACAGTAGATGATTTTAAGTAGAGATGTCCTGTGATTAGATTTGCATTTCTGAAAGTCTCCTTGCTATGGAGCAAATGGGGAAAAGGGTCCAAGTTTAGAAGCAGAGAGACCAGAGACTCTCTCTCTCTCTCTCTCTCTCTCTCTCTCTCTCTCTCTCTCTCTCTCTCCACACACACACACACACACACACACACACACACACACACACACACTGCTTAGTGGCCAACAGAAGACCATGGGTGAGCTTCGTGCTTCCCATCATGGGAATCCAAGAGGTGTTTTAAATATCTTAAATTATTGACCACCCATTTGGACACTCACTTAATCAGCCACTGGGCGTGTTGTGAGGGCCCCCATTCTCTCCCATATTAATCTGTAATCAAGTACAGTGCATCTTAGGAATAGACCCTTTTACCAACACATTAAGTCTTGTCAGAGCACAATGAGGTGCAAGTTGTTTGTTCAGCCCATTTGAGGAAGAAACTGCCCTCTAATCCTATTACTAAGTTCTGTGGATGATGTATTTTTAACCAAGAGGGACCATAGGCTGCCCACAGCAGACACTTCCAGACACTGCTGAAACTCTCAGCAGAATCTGGGGTCAGAGGCAGATGCCTGGGTCATAGGCTCCCGGGGTGGGGGGACCAACATACATAGGGTGGTGACAGCCCTAGAATCTTTTCTTTTAAAAGATTTATGTAGCCAGGTGGCGGTGACACACACCCTTAATCCCAGAACTCAGGAGGCAGAAGCAGGTGAATCTCTGAGTTTGAGGCCACCCTGACCTATGGAGCGAGTTCCAGGACAGTCAGGGCTACAGAGAGAAGCCCTGTCTCTGAAAACAAACAAACAAAAAATTATTTTATTTTATGTGTATGAGTGTTTTGCCTACATGTATGTCTGAGCAATACATGTGCGTGGTGCCCACAAAGACCAAAAAGAGGTATTAAATCTCTTGAATTAGAGTTACAAATAGTTGATAGACACTTTGCAGATGCTGGGAACCAAACCTGGGTCCTCTGCAAGAGCAGTCAATTCTCTTAACCACTGAGCCACCTTTCCAGTCCCCAGTAGTGGGATCTCTGTCTCAGAGGGCCAAATCCCTTTTAGCTGCCAGCCTCCCCATCTTTCTGGTAAGACAACGAAAGAAAACTGGTGAGAATCCTGTCTAGGAAGAGGACTGTTCTTGAAGCTGGGATCTCCGCCCCCTCCCCTCCTCTGCAGCTTTGGCTTTTTTTCCTAATTAGAAAATACATCATTACCCTGAAATCCTGGAAACTATAGAAAACGCTTACATAAGGAGATAAAGTTGCACACAATTATACCACTCAACGTTTTGGAAATTCACACATACACAGTCTTCCACAAAATGGAAATCACGGAACTTTTGAACTTCCATTTTCCATAAGATAGGTTAAATACCTCTGTCTGTCATAAACACACTTCTAAGACATCATTTTAATGGCCACCAAAGAGTCAAGTCAATGGCTTTGCCAAATAGCTTGAACCCCTGGTATTGGCAGCTAAGGTTTTCCCTAAGCTACACAACTGTGGACGTCTGTGTGTCTCATAGACATGTTTCTTAGAATTGACCAGGTAAATGTTTTTCTTAAGTAGATACAACAGGTGCAGTAGACCCCAGGAGCCTGGTGCTGTGTGTGTGTGTACACATGCAGGCATATGGAGGCCAGAGTAAATCTCAGGTGTTATTCCATGGGAGCCATTCATCTTGATTTCTTTTTAATATTTTCATTACATTTATTTATGATGGGAGAGGAGGTGTGTGTCATGGCACATACAGGAGATCAGAAGACAATGTGCAGGAGTCAGTTCTCTCCTTCCACCATGTGGATCCTGGGGATCAAATTCAAATAGCCAGGCTTGGTGGCAAGTTCTTTCACCTGCTGAAGCATCTTGTTGGTCCTTGCCTTATCTTATGAGACAGGGTCTTTCACTGGATAAACTGACTGACTAGCAACCCCCCCACCCAGGATCCTCCTGTCTCCACTCTCCAGGTCCTAGGATTGCCATCACGCCCGGATTTTTTTATATGGTGTCCTATCTAGTTGTGATTGTCAACTTTATACAACCAAGAGTCATCTAAGAAGAGGGAGTCTCAATTGAGGGACTGTCCACACCAGATTGGTCTGTGGCCATACCTGTGTTGGGATTGTCCTAATTGTTGAATGCTGTGAGAGAGCCACCCCACTGTGGGCAGTGCCTCCAATGGGCAAGAAAGTAAACAGCACAAGCCAAGGGAACAAGCCAGTAAATAGAGTTCCTCTATGGTTTCAGCATCTACTATGACATCCCTCTGTGATGGACTATCAGCTGTAAGATGAAATAAATCCCTCTTTTCCAAGTTGCTTCTGGTCATGATGCTTATCACAGCAACAGAAAGCAAACTAGGACATATACGTTCTACAGCTCAAACTCAAGATACTCATGTTTGCAAGACAAGCACTTTACCAACTGAGCCATCTTCTCAGCTCCAGCAACCATTCTCTATCAGCGCAGGTAGTAGCGGGTAAGAACACATGAGAAGACAGATTTCCTGCTCTGTCAATTACACAGTGATTCCCAGTGTTTGGCTGCAGCCAACAGGAAAGTTACCGGTGGGCTAAAGAGAGAAGAACGTGCTGCTCTTCATAAGTGGCTCGGGGCGTGTATTAGTTACTTTGCCATTGCTGTGACGAAACATGATGACCCAAGGCAACTCATAGGAGAAAAGAGACTATTTGTGCTGATGGTTCCGGAAGGTTAGAGCCCATGATGCAGAGGGAAGCAGCAGGCTATAGGCACAGTGGCTGGAACTGAGGGATCACATCTCAAACCACAGTGCAAAACAGATTGAACTAGAAATGCCGGGAGGATTTCAAACCTCAATCCCACACCCAGTAACGTACTTCCTGCACACTTCCCAAGCCTCCCTAAATGGCAGTATCAATGGCAGACCAAGTACTCAAATGCCAGAGCCTATGGGGCACATTTTCATTCAAACCACCACAGGATACATCTTGAGAGACTGATGCAATGATTCATTGGGAACCCTACCTTCTCATCAGTCTAGCCTACCAACCTGAGATTTATCCTTGTTGCTTTCATTTGCATGTCACATTCTGTCACTTCTGTGGACACAGGATGGCTGTGCCTAACTAAGCATTAGAAAGAATGAAGATAAGGGAGGAGAAGCAAGCCAGCAAACTTCCGCTCATTTCTTATCAGCCACAATAATGTTACATGGCCATCTCTGTCTACAAAGTTTTCTTTCTTCTCAAACTTCTAAAAGTACCACCAACAAATGTAGCCTATGCACTTCCTAATTGCCTAATACCCTTAAATCCACCAGGATGGCTGCAATAAAAATGATAACCATCTGTCTGGGAAGGTGACTCCGTTGGTAAAGTACTGGCCATGTAAACACCAAGGACCTGAGCTTGGTTCCCAGAAACCTACATTTTAAAAGCTATTTGGGCCGGGCATTGGTGGCGAATGCCTTTAATCCCAGCACTCGGGAGGCAGAGGCAGGCGGATCTCTGTGAGTTCGAGGCCAGCCTGATCTCCAGAGCGAGTGCCAGGATAGGCTCCAAAGCTACACAGAGAAACCCTGTCTTGAAAAACAAAAACAAAAAAGAAAACAAACAAACAAAAAAAAGCTATTTGGAGTAGGCATGATGGCACACGACTTTAATCCCAGCACTTGGAGGCAGAGGCAAGAGGATCTCTGTGAGTCCAAGGCCAGCCTGGTCTACAAAACAAGTTGCAGGCCAGCCAAGAACTCTGGTGGTGAGGCCCTGCCTCAAAATAAACAAACAAACACATAAATAAATAGGAAAGAAAAGAAAGCTATGCAGGCTGGCAAGATGGCTCACTGGGTAAAAGCACTTGCTGTCTAGCCTGGTGGAAGGAGAGGATTGACTCCTGTAAATTGTTCTCCAATCTTCGCAAAGAACACATAGCACACAGGATGTGGGACAGGAGAAGTCTTGATATTTAAATAAAACTAATGAAATATGGCCAATTCTGGCTTCACAGAAGTTCTCGAGGTATCAAGTCAGTTCTTAGTGATAGAAAGTACAATGGGGGCTGCCAGGGCCTAGAGAAGGGAGAAATGGGCTGCTGGGTGCAGGCAGAGATTCAGATCTGTAACATTAAAGGGCTCTGGAAGCAGATGGCAGTGATTGGTACACAACAATGGCATGTACATGCAGGATCGCAGGCTTAAAGTGGTCAAGGACTGTGGATGCTGTTCAGTGGGAGAGAGTTTGCCACCAATGTACAAGGCCCAGGACTTAATCCTTAGCATTAGGCACCCTCACAAAAAATAGGAAACAATTTTTTCTTCCTTTTTGACAGTTCGCTAATTCTGCCTTGAACATCAGTGCAATAGAGAAGTACTAACATGTCAGGTATCATTCAGAACTCATGGTGCTAACATGTCAGGTGTCACCCAGAACTCATGGAGAAGACCTCCAGGATGGGCATGGTGGTTCATGTTTGAGTCTGCAAGCCTAGCACTTAGGAGACAGATGCAGGAGGATATCGAGTTCTAGGCCAGCTTGGGTGAGACCTTGTCACAGAAAAACACATCCATTTGGAACTTACAGAAGGTGAGTTGCTTTAGTCATGGTATTTTGTCACAGCAATATCTTTTCATAGGGTGAAAGAGTTAGACTGTTGACTGCCAACCAGCACCAAGATCTAACACATTCAGAGAAGATTCATTTGTCCTGCAGGTGGGCCCATTCCCCTTTAGCTGGGCAGGACATAGAAAGACATTTGTTGTCTTGGGTACTACTATATTTCCGTATTAATACATGTTTTGTTTCAGTAGGAGGCCATATATTAAGCTTGCAGGAGTCCCCCTGGATGTTTGTGAATTATGCTGTACCTGTGTGTGCGTGTGACAGCTCAAACAGCTCCTTACAACATTACTTAGCACATAGTTTTGCTGTTTCAGACACACAGTGATGTACATCTGTAGTTTGCTTCTTTTTATAACTAAAAGAAATAATCATTGGACATTTAGATTGTTTCCAACTTGTAGATGACTATCATGAATAACGGTGCTATGAGGGTTTGTGTACAAGTTCTTGGGTGGATATATATATGTGTGTGTGTGTGTGTGTGTGTGTGTGTGTGTGTGTGTGTGTGTGTGTATTCATTCTACTGGATATTTATCTAAAAGTAGAATTGCTGAGTCATATGGTAACTCTTTGAGATGGTTGAGAAATTGCCAAACTGGTTTCCACAGTGACTGACACACCCACCAGCAATGGTTAAGAATTCTTTCTCCTTGCTTGCCAACACTTCTTACTGTATGCTCTTTGATTCTAACCATCCTAGGGAGGACTATGAACTGAAATCCCTCTGTGGGTATTGGTTTGCATTCTAAATACAGAGGATTCTCAGCATCTCCAGAAGCTCATTGGCTGTTTGTAGACCTATCTGTTTAAACCCCCTGTCGCTGGACATGGTGGTCCATGCCTGTGATCTCAGCACATGGAGGTTGAGGAAAGAGGTCAGGGAGTCCCAAGCATACCCTGACTCAAGGCACTCAAGTGATTGTGATGGTTTGAATGAGAGTGTCACTCACAGGATCTGGCACTTGAACACTTGGTCCCCATTTAATGGTGCTGTTTGGAGAGGCTTGGGAGATGTGGCCTTGCTGGAGAATGTATGTCATTGGGGGTGGGGTTGAGGTTTCAAATCCTCATGCTACTTTCAGTTTACTTCCTGCTTCCAGCTGTGGTCTGTTGCTCCAGCCACTATGCCTTCAGCCTGATGCTTCCACTCTGCGCCATGGATTCTCAACTTCTGGAAGTATATGTCCAAATAAACCCTTGTGTTGAAAACCTGCCCTTCCTAGTGTAATTTGGAGTGCTGGCTAGTGCTTAGGTAAGAGTCAAGATGATGAATAGCTCAGAGGATTTGATGATCTCTGTGGTGCTAACATGTCAGGTGTCATCCAGAATTCATGTATGTCAGGTGTCATCCAGAACTCATGGAGACCTCCAGGATGGGCATGGTGGTTCATGTTTGAGTCTGCAAGCCTAGCACTTAGGAGGCAGATGCAGGAGGATATCGAGTTCAAGGCCAGCTTGGGTGAGACCTTGTCGCAGAAAAACACATCCATTTGGAACTTACAGAAGGTGAGTTGTTTCAGTCACGGCGTTTTGTCACAGCAATATCAAAGTAACTAATACACACCCCGGCAGCTCATGCAAGACCAACTGGACACACAATCTAATTAAGAACAGATGGGAGGTGAGGGCTGGAGAGATGGCTCAGAGTTTTGACAGTGCCTTGCTGCTCTTGAAGAGGACCAGAATTCAATTTCCAGCACCCATGATGTATGTCTCACAACAGACTACACCTCCAGCTCTAGGGATTCAACACCTTCTGGCCTCCAAAAACACCAGAATTTATATGTGTACACACATATGCCACACCTCCCCACATACTCAAACGGTCAAAAATAAATAAATTTTTTAAATGGACAAAGGGTTGGGTGGGATGTGTGGCCAATCAGCAAAATGTTTGCCTTGCAAGAATAAGGACCAGAGTTTCATCTCCAGGACTCAAAAAAAAAAAAAAAAAAAAATCCAGGCATGGGTATGAGCGCTAGTAATCCCAGTGCAAAGACAAGTGAATCCCTGGCATTTGCTTGCCTTTTTATTAAGTTTCAAATGGATGTGTGTTTTTCTGTGACAAGGTCTCACCCAAGTTGGCCTTGAATATAAGACCCTCCTGCTTCTGCCTCCTGAGTGCTAGGATTGCAGATGAAGCATGCACCAGTGGGCAGCACCACACCCACCTGGACATCTCCGTGAGTGCTGCATGGCACCTGACACTACAGTTAGTATCTTGGAAGAGAATCAAACCCTTGGAGCTTTTCACCAGTCCCAACCTTACCCCAAGAATAACCAGGATGCTAAATTACACTAGAAAGGATGGGTTTCCATCATTTAAAAACAATCTCAAGGGCTGGAGAGATGGCTCAGAGGTTAAGAGCACTGACTGCTCTTCCATAGGTCCTGAGTTCAATTCCCAGCAACCACATGGTGGCTCACAACCATCCGTTATGAGATCTGGTGCCCTTTTCTGGTGTGCAGATATACATGGAAGCAGAATGTTGTGTACATAATAAACAAACAAAATCTTTTAAAAAATCTCAAGCTGAAGCTCCAAAACCCTCTCCATTTCAGGTGCAGCTGGTGGAGGGGACATCACTCCTTCTCATGCCTTGTGCTTCCTGGGTACCTACTGGCATCTAACATGAGAGGCAGAAATACAAGTCAATTTACAACCAACCTACCATAGGAACTCGGCCATTGGAATGGTGTGCAGTGGGCCAGGAACCTGGAAAAGGGGGACAGTCAGCTGACATGAGAGAGACCACACTAAGACAAAATCAGTCACCCTCGGGTCTGTCGGTAGCACATTCTTAGGCTGTGTAGATAGGCCCTTGAACATCCATGCAATGTACATTAATTCATCAGTTACTCAATGTCAGAAATGATCTCGGCCCAGAGGATATCAGAGGAATGTTCACTCAGTAAATACATCCCTCTGCAAAGCCCACATCCTACTGAAGGAAAACCGATCATCAGAAAGAATGGGGCTTCTCTGTATGACAGGTCACGTAGTGAGGTGGGTTAGGGGACAATAAAGCAGAATAATCAACAGAATGACAAGGAGGTGGCTATTTACATATTCATTTACTAGTGTGTGTGTGTGTGTGTGTGTGTGTGTGTGTGTGTGCGCGCGCGCGCGCGTGTGCGCACACCCGTGCAGGAGCGCCATGGCATACATGTGGAGGTCAGAAGACATCTTTGTGGAGTCACTTCTCTCCTTCCACCCTTACAAGGGTTCTGGGGGTTAACCTCAGGTCATCAGGCTAGTACAATAAGAAGTTTGCCCTCTGAGTCAGTCCATGATGGCTATTTGCATAGGTTGTTCCAAAAAGATCTTTGGGGTGTCCCTGGCGCGAAGCTGTGAGGACATTGCTGGGAAGAGCATTCCAAGTAGAGGGAATAGCAAGAGCAGTGCAGAAAGCAGGTGTGGGAACACAGAAAGGACAGCAGGTGGAAAATGGGAGATAATGTCACATCCCCAACATGCTTACGAAATCCATTAAGTAGCTATCAGATGCAGGGCAAGCTGGTTGGTGAGCTCGTTTTTTCTCCTTGAGTAGAAGAGGAGAAACTGGTTGGAGGGGAGGGCCTAAAGCTTGTCAGATGGGCTAGTGTGGGGGGTCTCCAGGTCACTCCCTCTGAGAACCTCTCCACTAATTAGAATCTGGTTTCCAGCCAAGTCATATCTTCTGAGAGGGCACACAGAGAAGGAATAGGAGGACTGTGAACCAAACAGAAACAACAGACTGTTGGGTGAGTCTGGCTTTATGGGGGTTCAGACAGGTCTCCTGCTACCATATTGGTTTTTAATATTACCATTCCTACCCAAGCCCTCAGTGGAGCTGAGGGTACACAGCTTGGAAGAGAGATGATAGGCAGGAGGAAGGTCATGCTGGTGACCTTCAATCCACCTTTGTGTCAGTCAGGGAGAAGTGACCTTCTGGATTATTTAGGGAAATAATAAGAGTCCATTGCAGAGAAACTGTTGAGGGTAGGCTCCAGTATGAAACTGTGAAGGACTTCCTATAGTCAGAAGGTGGTGGGCTCCCCAGTACTGAGACTATTCAGGAAGGAATCACAAGAACATTTATCTGGGGTACTCTAGCTGACATCCCAGGCCACTCTTAGAAGAACTAAGGTTCTCTAATTGTGTTGGGGCTGTCTTTACTCTAGGTAAGAATCGTACCATTTTGACAAGAAGCTGCAGAATAAGTTGAAGGTCACTTACAGTACACCCAGAGTTTTTCCTCGAGTCTTGAGCTGCTAAGGGCTTTTAATTAAGCTTTCCCCTCTGGGCACAACCAGCTTGTTTTTGGTGAGTGCAATATGCCGTCCCAGAATATGTCAAACTTCATTTGCAAAATATCAGACTGCTGTTCCCCCCCACCCCGCCCCAGAGCCAATCTGCAGAGTAATGCGTTCAATATCTTTGCTCTTTTTTGCTCCCAAAGATAGGTCTCTTTCTGGAGTCAATAGCGCAATAAATACGGAATCTGGTGCAAAAGCCAATGGAAAGAAAAGATATTGTTATTTAAAGGCCAAATAACGGCTTAAAATTAGAGTCGCGAAGGCATTGAAAAACACCAGACTTCCCAGATGGCTTGGAGATAATTCACTTTGCACTGGGTCCACTCGAACGCTTAAAAAAAAAAAAAAATCCTTTTGACTCCGTTTCTCCCCAGATTGAAAGTTGGTGCCTGCGTTAAACATATGTGCTTCTCTCTTTAAATTTAGCTCTGAGTCATGTTGTATTACATTAGGAATCCAGCAGGCAGGCTCTTGGAAAATGTACAGCCATGCGTTTATTTTTAAAATGATACAAAAATAAAAATATATATGTTTAAATATATTAGCAGTATTTTTGCCCAATTTCAAAATGGCTGTTCTTCAGAACAGATTAGATAAAACAATAATAAGGATGATGACACTGAATTCTGGACCGTAGCCCATTCCCGAGAATCCTGGAGTGACTTGGCAGCTCCCAGGGCTCCAAGCCCCCTGCATAGCTAAGTGCTGGTTTCGTCACTGAAGCCTCCGCCTCCACTGGGGACCACGCAGCTCCCTTAACAGCTGCAGGGTGGCCTAATTAAGATGCTCCTGCCTCTAGAGTGGCAGGTCTCTGGGCAGAAGTCAGCAAAGGATGGGAACAGTCAGGTGGGCAGAGGCCAGAGGAAGACAGTCTGGAGGGACAATTTTGGCTTAGTTGCTGTCGTAATGTTTTATACTTTTGTATCAGAATACCAAAGGATGGGGACTTTATTGAAGGACAGAGATTCATTGGTTGGAGTTCTGGAGTTGGGGAAAGTCCAATATCAAAGGGCCAGCATCTACTGAAGTCAGGAGTGCCAGTGCATGTGTGTTTGTGTGTTTGTGCTTGTGTGTGTGCAAATGTGTGTGTGTTCTTTTATGTGTATAGGTATGTGAGTGATGTGCATGTGTGCACCTCTGTGTGTGAGAGAGACAGAGAGAAAGAGAAAGAAAGAAGGTGTGTGTGTATTCCTTTCTGTGTACAGGTGTGTGTGTGTGTGTGTGTGTGTGTGTGTGTGTGTGTAATGTGCATGTGTGCACCTCTATGTGTATGTGTGATCCTTTGTGTGTGTGTGTGTGTGTGTATAGCTATGTGAGTGAGTGTGCATGTGTGTGTGTGAGAGAGAGATAAAGTGTATGTGTGTGTGTATTCCTTTGTGTGTACAGGTGTGTGTAAGAGTGAATTGCACATCTGTGTGTGTGTTCCTTTGTGTATACAGGTATGTGTGTGAGTGATGTACGTGTGTGCACCTCTGTGTGTATGTGTGTCCAGGCAAGATGGTACTGAATTCACATTCTGTGTGTGTGCATGCTCCTATGTGATTTTGCATGTGTTTATGCCTGTGTATAGAGGCCAGAGTTCAATGACAAGTGTCTTCCTCAATCACTCTCCATCCACTTTTTTTTTTCTTTTTTTGAGACAAGGTCTCTTTATGTATTCCTGGCTGGCCTAGAACTTGCTATATAAACAAGACTGGCCTGCTTCTGCCTGTCCCTCACTCCACCTTCCTAGTCCTGTAATTACAAGTATATGCTGCCAAGCCCACCTTTTTATGTACGTGTTGGGACTGGAATCCTTCATGCTTGCTAAAGCAAGCACTTTACTAACCCGGCCATCTCCCCAGCACCAAACTTCTACATTAATCCACTCTGTTGCTAACAGCATCAACCCTTCATGAGAGCCAGTCCTCAGGAGCACACCTCTCATCAGCCCCTGCCTCCCAACGCTGTCGGACTGAGGACTAAGGTTACAGCACATAGACTTTGAGAGACATGTCCAGGCCATAGAGGGGCTGAATATATGGGTTTTGGGCTGTAAAGTCAT
Organism: Cricetulus griseus; assembly: GCF_003668045.3. Lineage (NCBI taxonomy): Eukaryota > Metazoa > Chordata > Mammalia > Rodentia > Cricetidae > Cricetulus > Cricetulus griseus. The sequence goes on along the minus strand of NC_048599.1, from coordinate 140,978,268 downwards.
GGCTTTGCTCCTGCATTCCTGGAAACTGAGAGGAATTGTGTCTCACTTCTGGGAAACGGCTGATGACTCCCAGGATCTACTGTTACGACAGCCAGGGCTGTGTGGGGCAGTGTATTCCATTCATTTCATCATTCACCCAACATACCTTTATTAAAAGCTTCAGGACAGACCCAGGACTATAGAACCTCATAACATCCAGCCCTAGTGTGTGGAGATGTGAAGAAATGACACAGCACAGTGACGTGATGCGAGAGAGCGTGTGGAGGAGCCCCAGCATCTGAAGGCTTGGGACAGCCACAGCCAAGACACTGAGCATCAGCCACTTAGTGGGTGCTTGCTGGTTCCTCCCTGTGTTTTCTGTGGCTGCTGTCATAAATGGCTGCAAACTTAGTAACTTTAAATAACACATTTATTATCTTCAACTTCTGGGAGTCCTGAGTCTGAAATGAGTCTCACTGGGCTGGAATTCAGCAAGACATTGGCAGGGCTGTGTTCCTTTTGGAGGCTTGAGGAGAGAATCTATTTCCCTGCCTCTTCCAGTTTCTATTTTGTGTGTGTATGTATGCATGTGTGGGTGGGTGTGTAGGTGTATATGTGGGTGTGTGCTTGTGAGTGAATGTGCATGTGTGTGGAGGTTAGAGGTTGACGCCGAGTGTCTTCATCAACTGCTCTCCACCTTATTTTCCGAGGCAGGGCTTCTCACTGGATCTTGCCCGATTTGGCTAGACTGGCTGATCACCAAGTCCCAGGAGTCTTCCTTTTTCCACCTCCTCCATGCTGGGATTATAGGCATGCACTGCCATGTGTAAATTTTTATATAGGTACTGGCAATCCACACCCAGGTACTCACACTTGCAAATACTTGACCAACAAAGACATCTCTCCAGTCTCCTTTTCCAGCTTCTAAAGGCCACCTTCATTCCTTGGCTCTTGGCCCCTTCCTCCAAGGTACACTTCTCCAACTTCTGCTTCCACCATCATGGTTTTTCTAACTTTAACATCGCTACCTTGTGCTTATAAGGATCTCTATGATTCCCTTGGGCCAAATGAAATAACCCATGATAATCTCTCATCTCAGACCCTTCCATGTGACCTCCCCTGCCAAATCCATAGCCAGACAAGCAAACTTCTCAACAGGCTTCAGGTGTTGGAACACAGGTACTGTGAGAGCCATTATTTCGTTCGCACAACTCAAAAGTTCAATAGTCAAAAACAGAAGCTCTGTCTAAGAACAGACAAAAAGACTGAAAGAAATTATCCCAGAAGTAATCTGTGGGCATGTATCTCAGGATTTAGAATCTGTGCACTCAGGGCTGAAGCACATTAAAGGCTTCCAGGGAGGTTGGGGAAGATGGCTCAGTTGGTCATCTATGCCACAAAAATACAACGGCCTGAGTTTGAGTACCAATACACACATTAACAACAGCAACAACAAAAAAAAAAACCTATAATATCAGAACTAGGGCAGTGGAAACAAGAGGATCTTTGGATCTCACTGTGCACCCAGCCTTGCCAAATTGAATTGGTACATTCCAGGGTAAATGAGAAACTCTAGTTTCAAAAAAGATACAGAAGGGTGTGGTTGGCACACGCCTATAATCATAGCATTCAGGTAGCAGAATCAGGTGGATCCCTATGAGTTCCAGGTGAGCCAGCCAGGGTTACATTGTGAGATCCTGTGTCAAAGCAAAACAAATCAAAATAAACAAAAATAAGGTGGAGAGCAAGGCATATTCCCAATGTCAGCCTGTGGTCTCCACACCACACACACGTACATGCACACAAGTATACACATCTGTACACACACAAAAGCTTTTTGAGAACTCATAAATGATAAAGGATCAGAACTGGAGTTTCCAGCCCCATTACTGGTCACTGGATGTCATGGTGAGAATCTTCATAGTTCCCAGGGAAAGTATCTCCACCGTTCTTGGTAATGCCTGACCAAGTCTGCCTCCCAGGCATCCTTTCTCAAGAGACCATTGGAGGATGTGCTACCTCAAAATAAGAGAGTAAACTAAGAAGTCGGAATCTGAACATCCAGGAAATGCCCTGTAACAACAGAGAGGCAAACACTGTCTGGTCCACGGGTGTTATCCAGCCAGCCACAGCAGCCAGGCCTGGCTGGGCTGAGGTCCGAGCACACAGGAAAAACAGAACCATTAGGTTCCTGAGTGCTTTATTATATCAGTAAGAACTTAAGCTATGACATAACACACAGAGAGAAAATGGAAGAACTGTAATACAAATAAGAATTTTACCCAAAAATGCAACTGCCAGTCCCATGAGCAGGGAGACCACATGCAGCTCAGCTGATAACATGTTGTATGAGGCCCCAAATTTGACCCCCAGGACCTACATAAAAAGTCAAACATGGCAGCTTACTCTTACAGTCCCAGAGCTGGGGCAATGGAGACATGGATTCCTAGAGCTTACTGGCCAGCCAGTCAAGATAGAGGCGCGAGAGAGATGGCTCAGTGGTTAAGAGTACTTGCTGCTCTTCCAGAGGACCCTGGATTTGATCCCCAGCACCCACATCAGACAGTTTACAACATCCTACTACTCCAGCTCCGGGGGATCTGTGTCTTTTGGCCTCTGCAGGCATCCGCACACACTTGATGCACGTACATACATAAATAAAAAAAAAAAAGGAATTTGCTTTAAAAGTGAGTGGCTCCTGAGGGACAGATCCCAAGGTTATCCTTTGATCTCCGTGTGTACTCACACATGTGTGCCTGCATATACATGAACATGTATGTGCACAAACACACAAACTCATGCACTAATGACACTTTCGTAAGTTAAAGGACAGTAAACACTGGTGAGTGATTCAGCTAGAATCTGTGGTATTGGGAAGATGGGGAGGGGCCAAGCTGATGCTCTGAGAGAGACAAACAAAGTGTCTACAGCAGGACATGCATTTGGATGATGCATAAAACTGACAAATGGAGATAAACTCAGAGAATTGCATGTGGCAGCCTCTCAGGGAAGGGATGAAATTGGTGAGCAGGGGGTGACATAGACACTTTCTAGTTCTGTTTGACTCTTTTAAAGACTATCAATGTCTGAGTTCTGTTAAAAATGTTTAAAATTCTCAGTGCAGAGGGAAGGAGAGGATGTTAGTGTTCTCTTGAGAAAGAAGGAGGGTGAGTGCCCGGATGAGACAACCCCTCCGGCCTCTGCAGGTTCTCTTTGACTTCGGCCTCATTAAGTCACAGGAAGGGGATGATCTCTATGAAGGACATTGAACCTGTGGGAGGTCCTCTGAGGCCATGCGGCCCTCCACCTGCCCCAGTGGTTGCAGCCATGAGAGCAAGCAGGGTGGCAGACAGGGCCTGGCAAGCAGCAGGCACCTGTCACTGCTCAGAGTCCTCCCAGCAGGCCTGGTGTCCCTGGTGGAGGGGTCATTACAGGAAACAAAGCTCTGGGACAGACCTGAGTGGGGAAGGGGGTGGAGACAACCCTCCAAGTGTGGACTTGAGTGCACCCCACCCTCATGATACCCACCAGAAGTATGAGCACAGGTCAGTTTGCTGCAGCAGCCAGAGACACTCTGTCCTCTGTGGTCTTTTGCTCACCACTCCAGTCTCTGACTGTGAAAGGGTCTCAAGAGAAGAGTGCAGCCCCTGGAAAGGTGACTGTGAAACACAGAACACCAGCAATGAAGCACCAGCTTCTGGGAAGTTAGCCCTGCTACATCTCTGCCCCATTATCATTTCATTTCAAAGGGTTTCAAGATACCTAGAACCAGGAAGGGTTTGACTAAGGCTTCCAGGAAACTCATGGTTCATGGTTCAGACACTCCAGAGCTCAGCACTGTTACAAAGAGAAGTGGTGAATGGTTAAAATAAAGTGGTCACTTGTGAGACTGAGGACATAGTTCAGTTGGTAGAATTCTTGCCTTGCAAGCAAGAAGCCCCAGGTTCCATCACGGCATAAACTAGGTGTGGTGGGTGTGCCTGTAATCCCAGCACTGGGGAAGTAGAGGCAGAAAGACCACAAATTCAAGGTCATCCTCAGTTACACAGAGAGAGAGACTAGTCTGGGCCACATAGGCGGGTGTGGTCATTTCTGCACAGAGTGGAAGGTGACCTTACATGGTTCCCTCTATCCCTCTTTCAAAGGGTGATGTTGTCAAGTTATGCTGTGTCTTTACACGTAAAGACATGCAGACATGCTGTCAAAGCACTAGAAACTGAATGTCAAGGGAGGTTCTGTCTCTCATATGCTATCTTCTTCCCTGGCTTTCTCTCCTTTCACTCATTTGTGGGTGTCTATTTATATTTGCATGTGTGTGCCACAGCGCTCATGTGGAAATCAGAGGACAACTTTCTGCCCCCTCCCCACCCCAAGACAGGGTTTCTCTGTATAATTTTGGACCCTATCCTGCCTCTGGCTCTGTAGACCAGGCTGGCCTGGATCTCACAGAGATCCACCTGCCTCTGCCTCCCAAGTGCTGGGATTAAAGGCGTGTGCCACCAACGCCCGGCCAAAGAACAACTTTTAAGAGTTGATTCTCTCTACCATGCAGGTACCAGGGATTGAACTCAGGACTTGGTAATAAGTTCCTTAGCCATTGAGCCACCTCACGAACCCAAGAAGGACATTTCTTAAAGGAAGGCCTTTGAGTGACAGACTTGAACCCAAGAAGAAACAAGGTCATTCCTCACATTCTCCACAGAATGAACCTAACTAGTCTTGCAGGTAGCATGCTAGGAGGTGTGTGTGTGTGTGTGTGTGTGTGTGTGTGTGTGTGTGTGTGTCTGCTTATGGGAAAATGATGATTAAACAAGGCAAATGGGTGGGTATATGAAAGGCATCATTGCTCATGGTAGATACTCCAGATGTTATATCTTTTGACAATTACACTTGCTTTCTTGAAACATCACAGACTGTTGGGTTCCATGAATATATTTTGGGAAACACTAGCCAAACATCAGGGCCTGGGCATCTTCAGAACTGGTTCTCAATGTGCTTAGGGAGAACATGGCGGCATCTTTGCTCTTCTTCACCCCCTGGTCCCTCACCCAACCCGCAGCCCAAGATGCTAGCAGGATGGGCCCATCCTTTCTACCAGTGATTTCTGGTATCCATGAAATGCATCTTTATTTTCTGTTTTTTAAGATTTGGTTTATTTGGAGGGGGGATATGTCTCTAGGTGCATTGTCTTCAGAGACCAATTGGATTTCCTGAAGTTTGAATTACAGGCAGTTATGAGCACCTTCTGGACATGGATACTGGGAACTGAACCGGGGCCTTTTCGAGAGTGCATGCTCTTAGCTGTTGAGCTGCCTTTCCAGCCCCCACATCCTGTGTTTGGTCTTTTGTTTGTTTTAACTGATTTCCCTGTCTGAGGGAGAGTCTTGGGAAATGGGGCTCTAGTGACCCAATTCTGGCTCTTCTGTGATTACCTGAGTTTCCTTTACTTAGAAAAGAACTTGCGGCTGGGCGTTGGTGGCACACGCCTTTAATCCCAGCACTTGGGGGGGCAGAGGCAGATGGATCTCTGTGAGTTCGAGGCCAGCTTGGTCTCCAGAGCGAGTGTCAGGATAGGTTCCAAAACTACACAGAGAAACCCTGTCTCGAAAAACCAAAAAAAAAAAAAAAAAAAAAAGAAAGAAAGAAAGAAAGAAAAAAGAAAAAAAGAAAAAAAGTTGCACATTTTTATGCCTGAGAATCGCAGTATTCCCCAACTTTGTTCTCCAGCCTGATACAAGCACTTCGTCAAAAGCTCTCTCACCATTTGAAAGGTGGAACATGGGACCTGCACACAGCAGGGCTTCTCACACTGTCTAGGTGCTTCAGGGGCATCAGGTGTGGAGGGACAATCTCAGGAGCCACCCACTCTGTAACCCCCCTCTTTGATTCATCCGTCTAACATCTATTCAATTAAGCAGCGGCTCTGAGTCAGGAACCGAGCTACACACTTGAGTACAGTGGTGATCAAGAGAGATGTCGTGTCTGGCCTAGTGGAGCTGACATTCCAATTTCTTAAATGGCTACTTCCTGCCTGGATGCCATGTGTGGTCATGCAGGGTCACTCTTGCATAAGGGCTGCTGGCCAATGGGGCAAGCAGGAGCCGAAATCCACCCATTGCTCCATTCGCCAAGTGACTCAGTCTCTTTGTCCTGCTATATAACAAAATACTCAAAGCTGAGTCATTTATGAACAACACAAAATGGGTTTTGGGTGGGGAGAGGGCAGGCAAGGAGTCCAGTGAAAGGCCGGCAGTTTTTGTAGTCTGAGACGGCTACTTTGTGCTTCCAAGATGGCACTTTCCTCCAGAAGGGAGGAATGCTGTGTCCTTGCAGGTGGAAGGCAGAAGGAGGAGCACACAGTCTCTTTCCCAAGGGCCATAATCATGCTCACAAGGGAGGTGCCTTCCTGGCCCAATCAGCTCTTAAAGAGCCCATTGCTAAGTACCACCACACTGGCATCACCTAAGCATTGGCGGGGCTATGGTCAAACCATAGCACTAAGTCAGAAAACATGGTGGCGAGAATGCCTAGTTCTAATTTAGTGAAGTCTGAACCATGGTGTTTTTGTCTAGTACCAATGCACCTGAGGGCTATGCCCATCCATACACGGTTACAGCTTAGTAAGTGGCTGTTCAATGAATGACTAAGCTCTCACACCAATAATAGTAGCTGCCGCAGGCAGTGGGCCCCACTTTTCCCTAAGGCATTAAAATTAGAATATGTGGGAGGTGGGGATAGAAAGGAGATGAGAAAAGCTCCAGAGACTATGATGCCTCCCCCAAGGGGGCAACCCTTCTTCCCATTTAGAAATCCATATTCCAACGGGAACTCCAAAAGACATTGCTCCCACTCTTCCAAGACCACGGACTGTTCTCTTGTGTCTCACATAACTCCTTAGAGATGTAAAGAGAGGCAAAGACAGCCAGGGAGCTTGGGCCAGGACCATCATAGGGCCTGCCTTGGAGGCCCTACACTGCTGGAACTGATTCCCTGGGCTCTGTGCTCATGTTTTTTGATGAACTGGCAGACCCTGGGTCAGAACTTGGGCACTGTCAACCTTGCAGCTTGCTGCCCATCTCAGGGCCACCATGCCCCTGTCCAGCATGGAAGTCATGCACAAAGCTTCTGTTTCACCTTCAGGCAAACTGGGCTGCCTGGGCCTCTCTGTGGGCATCCCTGTGTTGACAGTCATGAGGAACCAAGTGTTTCCCTACATCATTCAGAATAGTGAGGCTCCTTTTTGTTTTGTTGATTTTATCTGCTCGCAATGAGCACACTTGTCATGAGAAAAACCTCAAAACATTTGGAGTAAATTAGAGAAAACTTAGAATCACAGCAATGTGTTTCTACCATCAGATTAATGAGTCCTATGGCCATCAAAGTGCAGTGATTGTCTGAGCCTGATTTGCCCAGCTCTGTGCCTGGGGACTTGCATGGTCTGAAACGAAGCCTGCCTGATGCATCCCAGCAATCAGAGAAGCTTGCATCCATGAGATCTTTGAGGAAGGACAGAGTGGGCAGCCACAGCCAGACAATGACCATTGATCTGAAACAAAAGAATACTAAGAGCTGTATGTTGGAGTTAAGAGCTAGACATGGCAGCTCATCCCTGTAATCTCAGCCCTCAGGAGGCTGAGGCAGAAGGAATGCTATGAATTCCAGGTCAGTCTAGGCTACAGAGTGAGACTGTCTGAAAAACAAAACACAAAGGGCCAGTGAGATGTATCAGTGGGTCAAGGTGCTTGCTCTCCAGTTTGATGACCTGAGCTCCACCACCTGAGCCCATGTGGTAGAAAATGACTTGGGCCCATGAACCTCTGACCTCTGCATGCATACCCGGCCATAAACACACCCGCTCCACTCACCCCCACAAGAATGAAGGAAGAAAGAAAGGAAGTGAAGATTGCATTTAATAAGAACTAGGAATTTGATAGGTAGTAGAAATACTATGAACAGTAAACACAGTATGACCCACCACACATTGGGTTTCTTTTTTTATCTTAAAGAGATATTTTTTCCTGATTATAAGAGCTATATTTACCTACTAAAAATAGAAAATAAAACACAGAAGTGTGTGAAAAGAATGGAAAATGGTCCCAATTCTACCCTTTGTGTGGATAAGCTGTTTGTACTTAGCTCATTCATGTAGTCTCAGGGATGAGCCTTCCAGCACAGCCTGAGTGGCTCAGACTCCTGGGCACTTGTGTCATGAGTATGTCCTTGGCACTCTGCACCCAGGATAAGCTCCCTACAGCCACCTCATGAGAAGAAGCCTGATTGTAGCTTCCACATTCTGAACAGTACCCTCCGACCTTTAAGGCACAGGGTAGAATCGGTTTTCCATGTTGGAAGTACTTCAACATGTGTAGCATGCTGCCCAATTGGTCGACAATCTTGGAGGGTTCTAACAACAAAATATATTTCTAATCTGATCACTTCTGGCTACATGCTGTGACACCTCCATGGCCTATGTCACGGTCCCCTCTTATTCTCTCTGGCCTCCTTACTTCATGCTTTTGTCTCTGACACATTCTTCTTACAGAAGGCCCAGAGATGTTTTTTGAAAGATGCATTGTTTTATTATTTTTAATTGTGTGTGCAAGTGTATGTGTGGGGGGTATGCATGTATGAACACAGATGCTCAAAACAGAGGAGTAAACTAGGTTTTTGTTTGCTTTGCTTTGCTTTGTTTGAGACAGGATCTCTCTAGAGAACCCTGACTGTCCAGAAACTTGATCTGTAGATTAGACTGGTCTCAAACTCACAGAGATCCACCTGCTTCTGCCTCTTGCATTCTGGTATTAAAGGCATGCACCACCACACCCACCCTGAGTCAGCTGGTTTTAAGTAACACCTTTTTTTTCTGTTTCTGGGTGTCTGTTTTTCAAAAATGTTCAACCCAAGGATTTGAAAAAATTTTAGTGCACAAGGTAGACAGTACATTTTTAAGTGCTTCATTGTTTGTTTACAATGGTCATATGATTATGCAATACAAATGGCACAAAAAGAGTGAAAGTGGGTATCAATAGCATCATGTATTTGTCTTTCTCCTTTGAATGCAGTTAGCACTGTCTTAGAACTAACTCTGGGCTCCCAGCTTGCTTAATGGCCTTCAGCACCACGGACAGCTACCAGAGCTCCTGCAGGTGGAACAAGAGGCTTGGTGCTGAGTACAACAGGGGTGCAATGAATAGGGTGGGCAGGTCTGAGGATGAGTACAGCTCTCTGCAAAAACATGAAAAGAATATCTCAAGGGAAGAAACATCCTCCATACAGACTCTGAAAATAGGGGAAGATGATGGCTTATTTGAAGACCTTCAAAAAACCCACTGTGAAAGCTGGAGAGATGATTTCCTGGAAGTGTGAAGACTTCATTCTGGACCCCCAGAACCCTTATAAAAGCTGTAGAGTGCATGTTTAATCTCAGCACTCCAGTGAGAAAATAGGAAACAAAGACAGGAAAATCCACAGAAGCTCAGGGTCCGGCTAGCCTAGCATATGCAGAGACAAACGAGAGACCCTGCTTCAAAACAAGGTGAGGACACCTCTGGTCTATACACATGCGCCATGACATGTATATGCACACACACACACACACACACACACACACACACACACACACACAGAGAGAGAGAGAGAGAGAGAGAGAGAGAGAGAGAGAGAGACCTACCTTTAAAAAGCCACTGTGTTAACTACAGTGTAGATAACAAATATGGGTCAGCAAGATGGTTCAGTGGATAAAATGTGCTTGCTGCACAGCCTGACCACCTGAGTTTGATCCCTGGGATGCACATAAGGGTGGATGAGAGAACCAACTCTACATGGTCCACATGTACACCATGGCATGTGTGCCCACATTCATCCAACACACCTACATGCATTAAAATACAATAAAATATTAAAAAGAATGGTGAAACTTGAGAAGGGGGCAGATGATTAAGGACCATTAGGAGCCTAGACTTTATCCCAACAGGTGTGGAAAGCCACTGGGGTGTTATGGGAGGGACAGTGATTTAGAAATAATTTATTTTCAGTGTCCTCTAAAATACTGATCTAGCATACTATAGGACATTTTTCTCCTGGAATTTTATTTTATATTTAACTAAGTGTGTATGTTTGTGTGCGGGTATATGTACATGAGCATGGGTGCTCATGAAGGCCAAGGGAGTGTGCTGGATCCCTTGGAGCTGGAGTTACAGAAGGTTGTGGGCTACTTGGTGAGTGCTGGGAACTGAACTCAAGTCCTTGACAAAAGCTACAAGCATGCCTAACTGCTGAGCCATCTCTCCAGCCTTCAGAGTATTCTTCTTTTAGTTTCCAGCAGGTAATGTCTTACATGATACAAAGTAATCAACGAAAAGACTATTTTACCTCTATTTTTTCCCTGAAGTGATCAACCAACGTTATTCATTTCATATCCATATGTCCAGAGTTATATCTGCCTAGAAAGCAAATATATGCATATATATGAATATAAGATTTATGTATAGATATTCCAACTTCATTGTTAAAAATAACAAATGCATACTTCACCCAGTCTTCAGCACTTAGTTGTTTTTCATTGATATCAGTAGAACTGGGGGTTTTCCACAATGATTGTGCCAGGGTCTTGGGCATGTTAAACAAATGATTTACCACTGAGTTACACCCCCAACCCTCCCTAAATGGCTGTATGCCTTGGATTAGCACTGGAGACATCTCATCTGCCCCAAAGTGTGTCTTTCTATTTTTTATTATTTTTTATTTTGTATGTATTTTTCCATGCATATGTATGGTGTTCATCTATGTGCAGGTGTACTCGAGTGTGCAGTTGCATTGTGAATGTGTGTGAAAGTGCATGCGGGAGCCAGAGGAAAACATTAAATGTTTTTTTTTTCTTGGGGCTCACCAAGGCTAGGCTACTGACCAGGATTCCCCTGGGAATCCTCCTGCCTCTGCTTCTCCATCTATCACTAGGATTACAAATCCATGCTACCACACCTGGCTTTGCAAAAAGATGGATTTTATTTTTTAATTGTGTGTTTGTGTGTGTGTGTGTGTGTGTGTGTGTGTGTGTGTGTGTGTGTGTGTGTGTATTTTTAACATGAGTACAGGTGCCAATGGAGTCCAGAAGAGGGTATTGGTTCCCTGGGAACTGGAATTAAAGGTACTTGGAAACCACTTGATGTGGTTGAGGGAAGCAAACTCTGGTCCTCTGCAAGAACAGCAAATACTGCTGAGCCGTCCCTCCAGCATCCACAGCTGGCTTTTTAATGTGACTCAAACTTAGGTCCTCATGTTTGCAAGGCAAGCACTTTAATGACTGAAACTCTCCTTAGGTGTCATTATTTTTTCTTTTCTTTTCTTTTCTTTTCTTTTCTTTTCTTTTGTTTTCTCTGTGGGAGCCTATCCTGGCACTTGCTCTGTAGACCAGGCTCCTGAGTGCTGGGATTAAAGGCGTGTGCCACCAGCGCCAGGCTTATTTTCTTATTTTTTCTTAAAAGGTGTGGCCTTGCATATTTAGGATGTTCTTTTCCAAACTTTATCTCATATTCACAGCTCTCTCTCTCTCTCTCTCTCTCTCTCTCTCTCTCTTTCCCTGCATCAGTGTTCCCAGAGGAACAGAAACAGTAATATATATAGCTGGATGGAAGATGGATGAGTGGAAGGATGGATGGATGATAGACAGGCAAACAGACAGATAACAGATGAGGGGGAATTATCACAATTGACACATATGATTACGAAGGCTGAGAAGACCCACAGTATCCATTTGCAAGCTGGTGACTCCAGGACCTCATATGTCCCAGTCTGAAAGAAACCAGAATGTAGGAAGCTAGTGTGTAATGTATAATCTAAAGCTGAAGGATTAAGAATCTGAAGCTCACATCTGTGAGTTCTGATGCTCAGGACAAGAAGAGGAGGAGCCCAGATACACTGGTGAGAAAGGAACGGACCTCCAGATAACTGGCTGACACCCAGAAGCAGTGAGGGTGAGTCCCCTCTCAGCTTAGCCACTCACATGCCAGTGTTCCTAGAGGCACCTTCACAATCACACTCCAAATTAGCTCTTCACTGGGTTTGTAGGTAACCCTTAATCTAGTCCTGTTGGTAACTGATACATTAATCATCACCACCCCTCATCCTCAGTTATCTTCGGAAATGTCAGGTAAATGAAGGCCAGTGCCTGTGTTACTGCAGACCTCCCCTGGCTTGTAATGGATTTGGGAATCTCACATTCTTCAATGGAGTCAGGGATGCTCTTTCCCCTGTGCTGCCTCTTAGATACCCCTCTAAGCCTCTTTATGTCATTTGCTGCAGAAAAGATGCTGGGGCAAGTGCCTGACCAGCTCCCAGTGACCAGTGCTGTCTCTGTGCTTGCTGCTGGCCAACACTTTTCTGTCATCAGTCCCTCCCCAGACAAGTTAAAGAACAGTCAGATGAGCACATTCCTAGTCAGTCCAGAGGCTAGACCCTAGTCACCTTGATTAAATCTGAGTGCGCTCCGGGTCAGCAAGGCATGCATGAGCTGTTTCTCTGAGTGAGCAATTGTCTATGTTTATGGAACCTATACCCATGTTTTTGTCCTTTTCACCGTGTGTGTGTGTGTGTGTGTGTGTGTGTGTGTGTGTGTGTGTGTGTGTGTGTTATACATGCATGTGTATGCATGTTTGAGTGTGGAGGGGGCCTATATGTGTGGATACAAACGTGTGTGCGTGTGTGTGCACATGTGTGTGCATGCACGCACACGTGCATGCATGCCTGGGGAAGCCCAATGTTGATGATGGAAATCATCCTCAATCACTCTTCCACCTTATTCATTGAGGCAGAATTTCTTTGTTAAACCCAGAGTTCACCAATATATCTAGTCTCACAAGCCAGCTTGCTCTGAGAATCCCCTGTCTCTTCTTTCTGATGCTGAAATCACAAGTCAGGTCTTCCCTGCATTGAAATCATTCCTGAGACCTGAACTCCAGTCCTGCAAAACAAGTGCTGTAAGCACTGAGCAGTCTCCCTAGACCAAATGCTAATTCTTAATAGAATGGCACTTTAAGGGAGCCTCTAATTCAAAGTTGGAGCATTCACTCCACTCCCTAATAGCTGATTACAGACCAGAGGGCTTTAAGCTCCATCTCCACTGCTGGGTCTACTACCCAGCCCCCCATCCTCAGGTTTGGTTGGGTAGGCTGTTTCATTGGCCAGCAATCTTTTCTCTTTGGAATAACTGCAAAGTCTTTCAAGGCAGAAACTTCGTTCTCTTCTTCTTTGCATGTTTTATATCAACCCCCCACAGTGCCAGGCACAGTGGTGCTGATTAATTATTTTTTAAATAACTCACCGGGAAGGGACAGGTATTTATAACCTCTCCACCTGTCAAGCAAAAGGAAACACATATTGCTCAATGGCAGTCCTGCAAAAGTGTGTACATGGGGTGGAGGCTGATGGGGAATGGTGGGCGTGTTTGCTCTGTACCTGCCTGCCACATCTTCCTCTATCCTTGCTTGCAGAAGATACCCAGGGGACGCTGGAGGTGGTGGGCATAGGCTATACACCTAACTGAATGGTCACAGAAAAGCTGATTATAAGGGCGGGGCATCCTCAGAAATCACAGACTCTTATTCTCCTCACTCTACTTAATTGAGAGCTGTAAAGGAAGCTTGGCTTTCTCAAGGTTCCTGTAGACCTGGGTGTACTTGCCTGGATCTGCCCATGGCAATGCTTCCTCCTTTGTAAAATTTGGTCAGCGATCAGCTTCTGGGATGCCCAGAGCATGCACACAGAGCTCTCAGTGTGGTACCTGGCACTGCTGTTGCTCAGTGTATAGCAGTAACTGTCACTATACTGACGTGAAAGAGTAAGGCTGATTTCTCTGCAGGGCTGATGTCTACCTGTGTCACACACTTGTTAGGGGCCAGCAAATATCTGATGATGGTGACATGAAACTTTCTTATGACTAAGGGCCCAAGTGAAACAGGCCCCAGTCTCCTTGTATAAGATGAAAATAGCCTGTATGGCTGGTTAGGTAAAACTTGAAATGCCCCCTGCCTCAATTTCTCCCTTTTGATATTTGATCAGAGAAAGAAGATAGAGAAAGCTTTGATTGATGGATTCATTAGGGCTTGGAAAGGGGCCGCTGGTCCTCAGAGCCAAGGGCTGTTATTTAAAGAACACTGATGGAAGAGAAGAGTTAGGTATTCAAATCGCCCTCGGAGGACCAGCAAGTCAGCCAGTCATTGTGGGGCATTTAGAGAGCTAATTCCTTGCTTCAGTATTTAAGGCCTCCCAAAAAGCTACATCCATCTTCTAGAAAGAAAAAAAAAATGTTCCTGTGTCTTCCTGCTATCCAGAGATTATTTAGTGCTCTGATATTGACACCGCTTCTGTAGGAAGATTTAAAGACGAAAACGCAATGTGTTCGAGCGCTGGTCATTTTTCATCGTCACTTAGTGACAGAAGAGCCTGGAGTCAACCACAGCAGATTTGTCTTTGGTGATATTGATTGTGGGCATGCATGCACAGCTGCTCCCAAATCTTTGGCTCCGTCTACCAGGAGCCTCAAAGACATAGGGATGAGAAGGGGCAGGGGGGACACTGACTCTAGATCTCTACTCTACCAGAGAGTCTGGGTGACTATTGCTGGGACCAGGTGGGCCAGAGATGGCTGCCCATTAAATACTCTACCATTTGATAGCATGGCCTGCTGTCTTATCATGGTGGAAAACCTCTGAAGTGCTCTGTGATTCTATCCCGGGGCTTATTAAAAATTGCCAAACTGGAGTTTCAGGCTTCATTGACCCCCTCTGTCTCTTTTGGAAAAGTGTGTAGATCAGCAGCTCCCAGGCCTTGGTGAGAGGCAACTAACTAGAGTACCACACCCTCTGCTCTCCCTTCTAACCACAGAGGTATTTGCTGGAGGCTGCTGTGCTCTGGGCACTCTCTAAGCTTTTTTCTTCCCAAAACCCATTGGGGAGGGCAAGAGGGAATGGAGGAAGAGAAGGGGGGTGTGGGCAGTTGTGGTGGGGCACAGTGGTCATTACTGTGCATTGTGCAGATGAGACTGAGCCTGAAAAAGCCAGGTCTTGCCCCCAAACTACCCAGCTCTTCCTTTCATCTACTCCCCACCAGCAATCTTACCCTGGGTCACTTTCCTTCAAAGTCAACTCCAGACACAGGGTTTCCCTGTTAGAGTTTCTCTCTAGACCCTGAGCTCCCATGTGAAAAATGTGATAGGTCGCGGGGCCTGGAAAGATGCCTCAGTGGGAAAAGGCACTGGCTGCACAAGTCTAGAGATCTGAGTTCAAACCCCAGTCCCTGTGTGAAGGTGAATGGCATGAATCAACTCCACAAAGTTGTCTTCTGAGTGCCATATGTGGACCATGGTATATGCACATAGATTCATGCACACACAGAGACATACCACACACACACACACACACACACACACACACACACACACACACACACACGGGGAGGGGATTCCCTGAAACGCTGGACCCAGCTGGGTGTACATTGGAAGCACAACTCTGAGGAAAGTGGCTGAAGTGAATTTAATGCAAATTTAGAGTTCCAGTTCTCCATCCACCCTTGACTAGCTATCCGCTGGTGGACAGAAGACTCCCAAGGGCTCTGCCTCCAAGAAAAACCATCAAAAGTGCTTTAAGAACCTTGGGTCCTGTGGAAGACAGAGCCCCAGCTCTGACTTCTGGGTTGTAGATGCTGAGAATTCATAAGAGAGCCATCTCTCACTGTCAGATAGCCTTCCTCAATATTTAGTCTCATCCACTATTCCTAAATTTCATCAATCATTCCTCCTCAGCCCCGCTAAGTCATCCCTGCCTCTGCCTGTGACTCTACCCTTTTCAATGCTGGTCTACCCTTTCCACATGATGCCTGTTCAGACACCTCAAAGACAACCAAGAGACAGAGTCTCACTCCCTGTCCCGCCTCCGCCACAGACACACAGGTTTTTGAAGCAAGGCGAGGCCTTATTGTTTCTTCTTTTTTGACGAGTAGAAAATATGAGACCCAGGGAGGATGCCCTCTCAACAAGGTCTCAAAGTTTAGAAGAGTTTGTCTTTTTGGAAACGAATATAAAATGAAACAAACTTTCTTTTTTTTCTATTTTTATTTAAATTAGAAACAAGCTTGTTTTGCATGTCAATCCTAGTTCCTCTCCCTCCCCTCCTCCCCTACCCCCCACTAATCACCTATCCCAACCCCTTTTTGCTCCCCAGGGAGGGTGAGTCTTTCATGGGGGATCTTCAAAGGCTGTCATATCATTTGGAGCAGGGCCTAGGCCCTCCCCCGTGTGTCTAGGCTGAGAGAGTATCCCTCTGTGTGGAATGGGCTCCCAAAGTTCATTTGTATGCTAGGGATAAATACTGTTCTACTACCAGAGGCCCCATAGACTGCCGAGGTCTCCTCACTGACACCCACGTTCAGGGGGGTCTGGATCAGTCCTATGCTGGTTTTCCAGCTATCAGTCTGAGGTCCATGAGCTCCCCCTTGTTCAGGTCAGCTGTTTCTGTGGGTTTCACCAGCCTGGTCTTGACCCCTTTGCTCATCACTCCTCCCTCTCTGAAACTGGATTCTGGGAGTTCAGTTCATTGTTTAGCGGTGAGTATCTGCTTCTGCATCCATCATCTACTGGATGAAGGCTCTAGGATAGCATATAAGGTAGTCATCAGTCTCATTATTGGGGAAGGGTATTTTAGATAGCCTCTCCACTATTGCTTAGATTGTTAGTTGGTGTCATCCTTGTAGATCTCTGGACATTTCCCTAGTGCCAGATTTCTCTTTAAACCTATAATGGCTCCCTCTATTATGATATCTCTTATCTTGCTCTCTTCTATTCTTCCCCTGATTCAACCTTCCTGCTCCCCCATGTCCTCCTCTCCCTTCTTCTTCTCCCCTTCTCTTTCTCTAGCTCCCCTCCTCTCCCCCATGCTCCCAATTTGCTCAGGAGATCTTGTCCCTTTCCCCTTCTCCAGGGGACCATGTATGTCTCTCTTAAGGTCCTCCTTGTTTCCTAGCTTCTCTGGCGGTGTGGACTGTAGGCTGGGAATCCTTTGCTCTATGTCTAAAATCCATCTATGAGTGAGTATATACCATATTTGTCTTTTTGTGACTGGGTTACCTCGCTCAGGATGGTTTCTTTTAGTTCCATCCATTTGCCTTTGAATTTCAAGATTCCATTGTTTTTTTCTGCTGAGTAGTACTCCATTGTGTAAATGTACATTGAAACAAACTTTCTTAAGGCTTCAGGTTTCAATGGACAAGTTAATGCCTATAGGGCTGAGAAGTCAGCTATTGGTAAAACTTACAGGCCTGAGTTTGACATCCATAATGCACATAAAAAATAAACAATCACATCTATAATCCTAGTGCTGGGGAAGTAGAGTGGGGCAGCCCCTAGGCTTGTTGGCCAGCCTAACCTATGTGGCATGTTCCTGTCTCAACAACAACAACAAACAAACAAATGGACTGCTCCTAAAGAACAACACCCACATGTGCACACACCTGCACGCACACACACACACACACACACACACACACACACACACACACACTAATGTGTATTACTGTCACTGTGAAGGTCACTTGCCCTTGCAGTGGTCCTTAGAGGTGGGTGTGGCTGAGGCTCGAAGACATCAAAGGCTTCTTCACAGACACACACCAAGCTATAGGCAGAGCTGGGTTTCCATTCCATGCCTCCTAAACTTAAAGGCCATCACTTGTGTCTTGATGACATTTGCAACCAGAAGTCAACAAATTGACAATAAATCACCAAACATCAAATTCTGAAATGAGAACAAAGTGAAAGGGCTCCTTAGGAACCAAATCACTCAGTCATGGTGCCAGGAACGAAGGGCACAGCAATCTCCTGGGCATCCCAGGACAGGGATGTCAGAGACTCTTGGTACCCACAACGTCTGGTGGAGAAGATACACAATAGACGCTTTTGAGTGACAGAGACAGTGAAAAATGACCTCATCAAAGGGAAGACTACATATCCCAGCACATATCTCTTGGCTACCACATGGGAGAAGAGAGGGGTGTCAATGCTACCCGAGATGGGCCAGAAGTCTGCCCTGATTTATCCAGAACATGCCAGCAGAGTCACAGAGAAACAGGGTAAACACTCAGGACCATCCCTTCTCTGCTTTTAGTTTCCAGCCTCCTCTCCCAACACCTCAAAAGGATTGTTTCCCAAAGCCCTTCCTCAGGGATGTTAGAGTGAGGCCTGGGTTCCCTGTCCCCCTCAGGGCCAGCCATTCTGCGAATACACCCTGCTCTCTTGTAAAACTGGTAGCTTCAGTGTGTTGTATAATATTATTTTAAGATGGGTGATATTTGTTTATGCTGTGGAGCATTTGTTTAATGATGCAAAGATGTGTTACATTATTTTATGCTGCATTTGTTTATCTCTGTGAAGCTGTGTTACTTTGTCTAAAACACCTAATTGGTCTAATAAAGAGCTGAGCAGGTAATAGCTAGGCAGGAGAAAAGATAGGCGGGCTAGCAAGCAGAGAATAAATAAGAGGATAATCTGGGAAAATCTAGGAGCAAGAGAAGGAGGAGGACTCTGGGGGCCACCACCCAGCTACACAGCAAGCCATGGAGTAAGAAGTAAAGGAAGGTATATAGGATAAAGATAAAAGCCCAGAGGCAAAAGGTAGATGGGATAATCTGAGAAAAGCTGGCCAGAAATAAGCCAAGCTAAGGCCGGGAATTAATAAGTAAGAAAAAGCCTCTTTGTGTTTATTTGGGAGCTGGGTGGCAAGACTGACAAAGAGCCAAAAGAGTAAAGAGCTAATAGAGTAAAAACAACCAACTACATCAGTGATTGGCATATCACATATCAGTATCTCGATACTTCAGAGTTAACCAGCCGACCCAGAGTTACTGACCAGCTAGCCAGGCATCTCACTGAATTCCAGACTTGAGGCCATAGATAGTTATCATTCTGGGACTTGCCACCTGGAAACACTATTCTGGCACCAAGTACACACAATCAGGGCAGGATTTTTCCTCCCTTGTTCTTTTAAAATTACAATTTTATTTATTTATTGCATGCATACTTGCATTAGTGCACACATGGAGGTCAGGGGACAACTTGCAGAACTCGGTTCTCTCCTGACACATGCTGGTCCTAAAGATGGGACTCAGATTGGCAGGCTTGGTAGCAGGTACTGTTACCAGGTCCTTTCTTACTTTTCATATCATTATTGTTCTCTGTCCCATTAACTTGAACCCCTGCCTGTCGTCTATTCTTGTTGTTGCTGGGGTGATTTTTGTTGTTTGTTTTGAGATAGGGTTTCATGTAGCTGAGGCTAGCCTTGAACTCCCTATGTAGGCAAGAATAACCTTGAACTTCTGATCTTCCTGCCTCTACATGCCGGGTGCTAGGATCAGAGGCATATGCTCAGTTTATGAAGTGCTGGGGATCCATGTATCTAGGCAAGCTCTCAGCTAGCTGAGCTATGTCCAAGACCTGATGGTGCTGTTCTATCTCCATCCATGTTTTTGGACATACAAGCATCCAAGAGGTGTCTTCCTAGGAGAGTGTCTAATTGTGACACTATCTTCTCAAGGCCTATGGAGAAAGGTGGCCCTGGAGACACACTGAAGTGTCCTTGAGAGTGTAAATGCTAGGACAGAGGACCTGTCCAGTCAGATGTCTGCAACAGAGAAGAGCTTCAAAAGATCTGCCCAGAGTTTCTTCAGAGCAAAAATGGTACTGGCATCTGCAAGCAAGACTGAGCAAGGCACCTCACAGAGGGGTGCAGCCAGACCCCCCACTAGCCCCTTCACAGAGGGGTGCAGCCAGACTCCGGCTTTCCTGATCTCTGTAGCCCATCTCCAAAACCTGCTGTTTCTCTCACTGGATCCAGAAAACAGTGCCTGTCAGTCAGCCTGACTGGCCTACATCCCAGAACTCGCCAGGGGCCATCCTGTCCTAGCCTTGCTTCCCTGTCTGGGGATGAAAATTCCCGGAACTAGGCTTCCAGTCCCCAAGAGGTCATGATGACTCTGAAAAAGAATTCCCAGGCATCGTTTCCCATTTTTCCAGGCAAGGGGTCCAAGGCTCTAGAGACCTAGGTGGCCCAGCAGGGTATCTCAGGGGCATCCCAGCAGGGCAGAGATAGAGATGGGCTCCCACCATGGGAACGCTTGCCTCCTCCACGAGCTTGGCCGTTTTCCATGGAACCTCTGGCTAAGCTCACTCTGCCCAAGCCACTTTCAGCATTATTTCTGCATTGTTCTATCTCTGGGGAATATCCTGTTTTAGATTTTCTTCCCAATTGAATTTGTCTTCCTCCCTGTGAGCCAAATCTTATTTTGTTATTTTTCCATCCATGTCTTTAGCCCCCTTTGAGGCTTCTGCTTCGCTCTTCTGCCTTCTTGGTGACAGCAACACCTCCCAATTAAGAATCGTATGCAAATTTCATTAGTGTGCTGTTGACTCCATCTTCCTGACCATTATAAAAGATGTTAAATGGGAGATGAGCAAGCATGGGCTGCACACCCCTTCAAAAGGGCTTTGCTCTGTCACCTGTCTCGTGTGTGTGTGTGTGTGTGTGTGTGTGTGTGTGTGTGTGTGTGTTTCCTTCATTCCATTTTTCGTCCCCAGGTGAATTCATTTTGCAAGGAAAGTTGCATAATACATTATGGCAAATGTTTTAATAAAACCCAATCTTATCACTATCCACCATTCCTCCTGTATATATGGACTCAGCAGAAGCAGGGACATGCTTAGGTGACTTGTTTGCCTTCCATAGAAACTGGGGAGTTCATAGTCTCCAGGACACCAGCTGAGTTTCCTTGAACATCTCTGTATCTCTTAGTCGACCAACCAAGAGCATGTGCTAAATATCTATGTATGCAGGCTTTCCCCTTGCTGAGAAGAGATGTCCAAGTGGGAAAATGTGGTTGTGCTAGTTCATTTTCTGTTATAACAAAACGCCCAAGGCTGGAAACTTCAAAAAGAAGAGAGGTTATAGTTAACTAGCAGCTTTGGAGAATGTTAAGACGTTCTTTGTATATTTTGGAGATCAGTCCTCTGTCAGATGTGGGGTTGGTGAATATCTTTTCCCAGACTGTAGGCTGCCATTTTGTCTTGTTGACTCTGTCCTTTGCCTTACAGAAGCTACTCAGTTTCAGGAGGTCCCCATTTATCAATTGTTGATCTCAGTGTCTGTGCTACTGGTGTAATGTTCAGGAAGCAGTCTCCTGTACCAATTAATTCAAGGGTATTTCCCACTTTGTCTTCTCATAGGGTTAGTATGGCTGGGTTTATGTTGAGGTCTTTGATCCATTTTGACTTAAGTTTTGTGCATGGCAATAGGCTTGGGTCTATCTGTAGTCTTCTACATGTCTGCATCCAGTTATGCCAGCACCATTTGTTGAAGATGTTCTCTTTGTTCCAGCATTATAAATTTGGATTGTTTGTCAAAAATTAGGTGTTCATAGGTGTGTGGGTTAATATCAGGGTTTTCAACTCTATTCCATTGGTCTACCTGTCTATTTTTGTGCCAATACCAAGCTGTTTTCAGTACTATGGCTCTGTAATAAAGCTTGAAGCCAGGGATGGTGATGCCTCCAGAAGTTTCTTTATTGTATAGGGTTGTTTTGGCTATTCTGGGCCTTTTGTTTCTCCATATAAAGTTGAGAATTGTTCTTTCAAGGTCTGTGAAGAATTGTGTTGGAATTTTGATGGGTATTGCATTGAATCTGTAGATTGCTTTTGACAAGATTGCCATTTTTACTATGTTGATCCTACCTATCCAAGAGCATGGGAGATCTTTCCATTTTCTGGTATCTTCTTTAATTTCTTTCTTTAGAGAGTCAAAATTCTTATGGTACAGGTCTTTCACTTTTTTGGTTAGTGCTACCCCAAGCTGTTTTATGTTGTTTGTGGCTATTGTAAAGGGTGATATTTAATTCTTTATTTCTTAAGGTAGGGTTTCTTTGTGTAGTCGAAGCTCTCCTGGAACTCAGAGATCCACCTACCTCAGTCTCCCAAATTCTGGGATTAAAGGCGTGTGCCACCATGCTGGGCTCTTCTTTGAGAATTTCATACAACATAGTTTGATCATATTCATGCTCCTCCTCCAACTCTCAGATACTCCCCCTCCTCCCTACCCTCCCAACTTAGTGTCCTTTCCCTCCTTCTCTAAAAATTCCCATTGAGTCCAGTTAGTATTGGCCAGCTACTCCTGGGCATAGGATCTGCCTAGAGTGTGGGTGATATACCAGGGGTCCACACCACTGAGAAAAACTGACCCTCCCTCTCTCAGCAGCTATCAAATGCCAGTAGCTCCTCACCTATGGGCAGAACTTCATTTTCACCTCCCCTCCTCCAGGCGTGGGTCTTGGCTTGAGACTGCATATGCGTTGTTGATGCTGTCACATTCTCCGTGAGATCATATGTGCACCCGCCCACCCCATTGTGTCTGTAAAACACTGTTTCCTTGGAGTCATCGACCACCTCTGGCTCCTACAATCCCCTCCCCCACTTCCAAGAAGAGCCATGAACCTTGAAGGGTGGGGTGTGATGCAGGCATCCCATTTAGTACTGAACACTCCAAAGTCTTTTTTTCTGGTCGCATTGACCAGTAGTGTCAATCAGACTTTCCTTGAAAATAAATTACCACAGCACTATTACAACATGTAACGCACTTTTTAAAATCCCTTATGATGGCTGGTGAAACTCACAGAAACAGCTGATCTGAATAAGTGGGAGCTCTTGGCCCCCAGACTAATCATGGAAAACCAGCATGGAACTGATCCAGACCCCATCCAGACCCCATGAATGTGGATGTCAGTGATGAGACCTCGGAAATCTATGGGACCTCTAGTAGTAGATCAGTACTTATCCCTAGCTAGGAATGGACTTTGGGAGTCCATTTCACATGGAGGGTACTCCCTGAGCCTAGACACACAGGGGAGTGCCTAGGCCCTATCCCAAAGGATGACAGACTTTGAAGACCCCCATGGAAGACCTCACTCTCCCTGGGGAGCAAAAATGGTATGGGATAGTAGGGTGTTATTGGGGGGCAGGGGAGGGGAAAAGGGAGAGAGAACTGGGGTTGACATGTAAAACAATCTTGTTTCTAATTTAAATAAAAAACGGAGAAAAAAATTCCTTATGACAGTGATCTCTGCTGGTCCTTGTTTAAACTTTTTGCCCAACTGACCCCCACAACCAAAATTAAAGGAGTCTTTTTACAGTTGGTGTACCTGAATCAGGACCAAAATAGGGACATTTGGTAGACATGCCTTGAAAGTCTCTTACCTACAATAAGCCTTTTAAAATGCCATTCGTGTGTTGAGGGCTCTTAAGTCTCCTTCCCTGTAGAATTACAAATGGAGACCATTCTGAGAGGTATTTGCTTTATATAAACTATGGACATAGAGCTACATTTGCACAGGAATTCTTAGGGTTGGAGGGGAGCCTGGGGGTGAGGGGGTTACTTGTATAAACCGGATTCACCCATCCAGACCCTCACCCTGACACAGAGGCCTCAGCAAGAATAGCCTGATATATTTGACAGATGTGTCTCCCCTTCAATCTGCAGAGAAACCCATTTGAGATTCTTGTAAATAACACATTGTCCTTGCACAGATAAGCAGCTCCGCTCTGCTTAGTAAGCACTTGCGTGTGTTCACACAGGTGCAAAAGAGCTGTTGCCTGATGTGTGCTTCGCAGGGGAGGCTGGAAAGAGAGAAGGGGGAGGAAGGGAGGGGGAGGAGGAGAAAACAAAAAGGATAAACCAAAAAGAAGAGGGGTCATCGTCTCAAGGAGACCCCCATGGTGGGGTTAGGACCTTGAGGGAAGCAGAGGTTAAAGCAAAACTGACTGATCATCTGTGGAGCTGCAATGTGGTCTCTGCCCTTCATTTTATTATTTTTGCAATAAAATACCATTGTGTTGCTAAGGCTGACCTTGAACTCCTGAGCCAGTTATTCTCCTGCTTCTTGAGCAGCTGAGGGAGGGGTGTGGTGTGTGTGTGTATGTGTGTGTGTGTGTGTGTGTGTGTGTGTGTGTGTGTGTGTGTGTGTGAATGAATGCCAGCTTGCCACACACAATCAGGTGTCCTCCTAGGGACACTGTCCACTTCCCTTGGGACAGGGTCTTTCCATGACCTCTATGAGCTCACCAGTTAGGCTAGACTGACTGATAGTGAGCCCCAGGGAGCTTAGCATCTAAATTCATTGAGTCCCTATAGCAGAAAGGGAGGCAGGGCCAGTAAAGGGCTGCTCAGCTGAGATGAACTAGCTCAGTCATTATCCAACTGAATGGGTGGGATCCTGCAAGATCCTGGCACTGCTGAACACTGCTTAACTTTCTGAGCCCAAGTTCTCTGTTCCTGGGAGAACAGTTTGGGGGCTCTCTGCCACATCTCTAGCACGAAGTTGGGTCTGCCCATGGTCAAGGCTGAGTTCCATTTGTAAACCCCAGACAGATTACCTGCTCATTCTGCCTCTGACAGCAGATTGCTGCATTGGAGGAAAATCTGTGGGATCCATTGGCTCTTGTAACAGGTTTATTGGGGAATAATAAAACCTTTGACTAAGCAGAAAAAGGGAACAGGCTGACCCATCAGAGGCTTCCTTGCTGCTGGCTTCCCAGCTTTGGGAGAGTGAATTTGAGACCAGCTCTTCCTCCCTTCCTGAGACAGGTGTGATGTACTCTGATCATTTTGCATTTCCAGCCTCAGCTTTAGCCTTGATAATTTTCCCAAAATACCAACTAGGTTAGGTAAGCCCTCCAGGGCCCTTGGAATCACAGGGCCTGATGTGCTGATGGTGCATCCGTTTCCCACGGGGATCCAGGTGAGAAGAGCCCACTCCCTACCCCTCCTCTCCTACCTCTGCCAAATACATGGAGGCAGACAAGAGAGGAGGCCCCAGCCCCTTCCTGGAAGGGAAAGTGGCCTGTCAAAGAGACTATTGGTCCTGTCACTAGGGACTGGCAGGAGGGATGCAAGGAGCTGTCGGCATCATGTCAGGGACAGTGAGCTAAATTCCTCAGGCTGTTGTGTTTTGTTTGAGACAAGGCCTCGTGTAGCCCATGCTGGCCTGGAACTTGTTATGGGGCCAAGGATGACCTTGAACTTCTGATCCTTCTGTCTTCACCTCCCAATTGTAGGCATTACAGGTCTGTGCTGTCACATTGTGTTGTGCTGTGTATCAACCAGGGCTTCGTGCATGTTAGACCGGCACCCGCTGAACCACGTCTTCAGTCCTTAGTTCTGTGGTTTTAGCGGGGCTTTCACTCCTCGCAGTTATCTTGGGCACCCGTTCATTTCCGGTTTCTATTGAAATAAGATCACAAGACAGCTGTCTGCATCCAGTGGGGGTTCATTCTTCCCTCATCTGTCCAACCCCTCCTGGGCTAGCCCACTCTGAGCCCCTCCAGTGTTCTCTACCATGTGGTTTCCAGAGAAACACTGATGCTCTTCCAAGTCCATTAGAAACCCATTATTTACAGCGGTCATCCTCACTTCCTCCCAGGCCCCTCACCTCCCACCACGAAGATCCCCCTTCAGGAAGCTTGGTATTAGGTTTCCTGAGGGGGACGAGGTCCCTCTGTGTCCATCAAGTGACTGCACACAGCTGAGGCCCATGAGGGAAGCAGTCTTCTTGTTGTTTGGAAGTTCCTTGTCACCTGTTTGGACAGAGCACTGCATCCTGGCAGGGCAGAAAGGAAGAGAAGCAGAGGCTTTGGAAGCCAGCCTCTCCGTCAGAGCTTTTTGCTATCGATCCCCAGCAATCGATACCTTCTTTTCAATCAGCAAGCTTCATATTTCACCGTCTTTCCACAAGCCCCCAAAATAAACCCTGCCAGCACTAAGACTCCCTCCCCCATTACTGCTGTATCTTCTCAAAGCCTTCTTGAGTTTGTTTCTGAGTAGGGACATCCTTGCTGCTGAAGCTGACCCCTGATTTTGAAATGTGGACGCCATGTCTTCTTTTGGAGGGTTTTTTTCGTTTGTTTGTTTGGTTGGTTGGTTTTGGGTTTTTGGGTTTTGTTGTTTTGTTTTTGTTTTTGAGACAGGGTTTCCCTATGTAACTGGCTATCCTGGAACTCCCTATGTTGATCAGGCTGGCCTTGAACTCATAGAGATCTGCCTGCTTCTGCCTCCTGAGTGTTGGGATTAAAGGGATGCAACACTAAACTAGGCATTTTATACATTTATGTATGTATTTATTTATATGTGTGTGTGTGTGAATATGTGTACATCTGCGTGTATATAGGGTGGGCAGAAATTAATGTCAGGTTGCCTTTTCTCAGTCCTTTTCCCATTTTTTTCATTTGTTTAATTACATTTTATTTGCTTATATTATGTGTGCACACATGACAACCTGTGGGAGTTGGTTCTGTCATTCCCCAGTGTGGGTCCTGAGGATGGGAACTAGATTCTCGGGCTTGGTGGCAAGGGCCTTTCTCTACCAGCTGAGCCATCTTACCAGCCTCTTCACCTTATTTCTAATTTAATTTATTGAGACAGGGTCTCTCTCTGTGACTGAAGTTCACCATTTTAGCTAAACTGACTGACCAGTGAAGTCCCAGGATCCGCCTCAGTGCTGGGGTTACAGGCACCTGCCTCTGCACCAGCTTTTTACATGAGTTCTGGGTTCCAAACCTAGGTTGCCACGCTTGGTCAGCAGGCGCTCCACCCACCAAGCCATCCTCCCAGTGCAGAGTCACATCTTTGCCATGAAAAAGAGCAGTGATGGTGACCACAAGAAGCTCCAGGGTGACCCCGCTCATCTTCTGGCCAACCCCCCCCCCAGCTGATCCCAGTTTCTCCAATTACACTGTTGGTTTATTAATAATTTAGCCCAGAGCGAGGGTGTCTCTGCTGCTGAATGGCTTTGGGGCCTCAGGTTATTGAAATACTTAATGCTACCCATTTATCAGTCCTTGCTGATGGAGTGTCAGAAATTTCTGGAAGTTGCAAGAGATACAAAACCCTCCTAAGAGGAAACTGTTGATTGACAGGAATCTGTGAAGAAGGAAACCTAGGTATGCTGATCCCCTGAACTGACTGCTGGCCCTGGACCCTCAAGGGACGACTTTGGCTCAAACTTCGAAAAACCTCCTAGGACCTTGGGCAAAGTAGGGAAGCACAACGAACTTGGTGGTTTAGATTTTAAATCTGGCACATGACCCTTGTGAAGTCTCTTTGTGGGTTCCATGTCTGTCTGCCAACACATGGGCCATGCAGCCAGTGTAAGTGGATTCCCCAAGTTGTGGTGTCCACTCATAATGTTCAACCACGAACCAAGAACAGCTCCCTTCCACTTTTCCAAGCTGTCTTCTGGCCTCTGAGGTGCTCAAGAGGAATAGTGTTGGGAGATTTTGCTGCCTGCCTCATGCCTGCTCATCTTCCTGAGGAAGAGCCCGACACCCCCAGGCTCCAGTGAGAACTGAGCACTGAGAGTATTTTAGGGAATTTGGCTGTGTTTATTTTTATAGTCACCTTATATTTGTAGCCCATTGTACTGCTTTTCCATTTGCCATGGTGATACATGCTTTCCTTTGAAAGAACATATATTTAAGTTAAACATCTCATGATTTACACTAAAAATATCAAAGAAGTCTCAGTCTGTGGTGAATGGACACGGTGCTGGATGCAGAGGGGACCATGGCATGCTGGGAGTTCAGGAAATCCGAGTGTGTTTGAGCTGCTTGAGAAGATGCAGGTCTTCAAAACCGCCACTCCTTGGTGCTGAGGGTGATTGGGCAGGGAGGGCTGTGTAGGTTTCACTTAAGAAAGGCCTGAGCAAATAAGAACATCATGGAAAAGGCACATCAAACCCCTTTGAAATAATCCCATAACCCCAGTAACTAGGTGGTAAAGACAAGAGGGTCAGAGTTCAAGGTCATCGTCAGATACACAACAGAAGTCAAGGCTACATGAGACCCTGACTCAAAAAATGAAACAAAACAAGCAAACAAACCAAAAATCCAAAGCAAAAACCATGGGATACCATTGTGGTGGTCAATCTTGGTTGTCAATATCGAAAGGATCTGGAATCAACTAAAAGCCAGCTGCTGGGCACTCCTGTTTCTTGATCAGATTAGGGGAAGCAGGAAGATCCACCCTAAATGTGTGTGGGGGGGTACTTTCTAAGGACAACCCAGATAAAAGAGGGAAGAAAGGGGCTTTGCTTTTGTCTGCTTGCCTTCTCTGGCTGGCGGGTTCATCCACCCGGTTGTCACTGCCACTACTGGTTCCTTCCCTGATACCAGGACCCAGCTTCAGGCTTCCAATGTGGACTGAACTCTAGCAGTCCTCCAGGAATCCTTTAAGCCTCCTGCACCAAATTGGGATCCTGGGGCATCCAAGTCCATGTACTGAGCAGCCTTCCCTGTGAGACAGCTATTGTTGGACTCCCTGTGCCATATCATGTAAACCAACCTAGGGAATCCCCTTTTATTAAGTATTCATTCTCTCATTGCTGTTTCTCTGGAGAATGTTAATGCACCTGTTCATACCCACTAGGACCTAGGATGGCAAGAATAAAAGGTACTGACAGTACCAAGCATTGGCAAGGAGGTAGAGAAATGATGTGGTGGCTGATCTTGGTAAGTCAGTTACTCAGCAGGGAAGAGGGAACCTCCATCAGGTTGGCCTATGAATTGCCTCCATCAGATTGGCCTGTGAGCATGATGTATGTGGGGGCATTTTCTTGATTACTAATTGATGTAGGAGGGCCCAGTCCACTGAAGGACATACCATTTTTCAGCACATGGGCCTGGGCTGTGAGCTGAACATAAGCCTGGAGCAAACCAGTAAGTAAGCAGCATTCCTCTTTGGATTCTGCTTCAAGCTCATGTGTGAGTTCCTGCTCTGACTTCCCTCAATGATGGGCTGGAACTTGTAAGATGAAATAAGTGCTTATTCCCCAAGTTGTTTCCAGTCATGGTGTTTATTACACCAGTGGAAAGCAAACTAGGACAACTGAGGACCTGCATGAGGGTGTAAAATGGTGTGGCCACTTTGCAAAACAGTTTAGCAGTCCCCCCCGCCACAAAGAGAAAGCACAGTTATCATTTGTTCCTGCACCCGTGAGAATTGAAGGCCTGAAAATCTTGCACAAGATGTGTTCACAGCCCAATGAAGGAACAGCCCAAGAGTCCATCAACAGCAGAAAGGACAAACAAAACACAGCATATATCCTCAATATATCAAAAGGGGATCATGGAAACACCCATGCTACCACACAGATAAACTTGAAACTCTATGCTAAGTGAGGCCAGCCAGTCCCCACATGCGTGAGTCTGACTTCGTGAACTGTCCAGAGCAAGCAAAGCTATAGAGACAGACAGTAGATTGATGGTTGCCAGGGGCCGGGTAATGACGGGGTGGGTCGCTTGGGGGTGATTGGGAAGGGTGGCAAGCTAAAGGGAGTGGGGTTTCTTTTTAGGATAATGAAATTGTTCTAAATTGATTGTGCTGATGGCTGAGCAACCATGGGAATATGCTAAAAGCCATTGAATAGCACAACTGAAGTGGATGGATCCGAGAGTGTGTGAATTATGGCTCAATAAGAACTGGGGAAAGAGCGCTGACTAATTTAGTGGTTATTTGTGTGATTTAGAAAGGTTTGGGAGATGTTGTCATTTGGAGCTTATTAAATCTGGAGGATGTTATTTTCTGGTTGGGCTCTACCCTGGGCGTGGCTCAGCTCCTGTGGCTAGCTGGATTACATCCAGGGTTCTGCCAACTGTTGATTCTTGACTCAGTGGAGGTTACTCCAGGACCCAAAAGTCATGATCATGTGGACCCTTTGGGCCTGAGTCTTTTATTTGGAAGAATATAGTATAAGCTTATCCCGTTAGGAAGAAAGGAATGGAAGTGTTCCCTGGGCAGGGGAGCAGCACGGGCAAGCAGAGCAGCAGGAACAGCAAGTGACTGAGTCTGTGCTAATGGGGTAGAGGACGGAGGACAGAAGACATCCCAAGAACTAGGGGCACTCACCGCATGACAGTCCCCAGGAGGGACTCACTGGCTAGCTATCATTCAGGAACTTGAATTTAAATTCTCCCAGAATGGTTTGATTCTTACATCTTTTTCGTGTTAATATAAGAAAAAAATGGGATCCGTGTTAGTCATTTGTCTTGTTGCTGGGACAAACCACCTAACAAAGGTGACTTAAAGATGGAAGGAAAGGGTTACTTGTGCTCACAGTTTTCGGGTATAGTCCATCCTGACAGGAAGACGTGGCAGCAGGAATGTGAGGGGCTGATCATGTTGCAACCGCAGCCATGAAGGTTGAAACCAATGCTGGTGCCCACCTTGTATTCAATCCACGACCCTAGTCTGTGGGATGGTGCTGCCCAGAAGTAAGGTGGGGTTTCCTACCTCAGTTAACCTGGTCTAGGTCACCCCCCAGGGGCAAGCCTAGAGGGTTATCTCCCAGGTGGTTTACAGCCTGTCAGGTTGACAGTCAATATCATCCATCCCAGAATGCATCCATCTTCCCACAGACTACATCACATAACTCCAATACAGGGCCCGTGCAGTCAACCTGGAAGAAAAAGGAAAGGGGAAGGGTTTGTTGAAAAACTAGTGTGAAAATTAACTGGATTGTCATCTTGGTGGGATTTGAAATCACTATAGAAACAATTCTCTGGGTGTGTGGAGCGGGTCCTCCTGGATTGGGTTAACTGACATGGGAAGGCCCAGCCTGAGTATGGGTGGCAAGGTCAACGGGCTGGGGTCCTAGATGAAGAGAAGGAGGAAAGCAACAGAGCAACAGCATTTGTGTGTCTCTCTACTTCCTGACCATAGACACAATGAGCCTGCTCCAGGCTCCTGCCACTTTGCCTTCCTGCCGTGATGGAATGTATCCCTCCTTAAATCATGAGGCAAAAAACCCTTTCTCCCTTGAGTTGTCTCTGTCAGATATATTCTTACAGAGGCAAGGTAACTCACACAACCAGATTAGTCTGGCTGTCTAGTTAGTGCCTGCCAATCACAATAACAAATAGTTGATGTTTACTAACCCATTACAGTGTGCCAGCATCTGTCTCAGTCAACCAAGGCTTAATTTCAGCAAAGTTTTATAGTGACCCATTTTGTAGATGAGAAAACTGAGAGGCAGGAGGAGGGGTGGAAGGAGATCTGTTGTTGGAATGTAAAATGAAATTAAATAAATTAACTAATTAATTTAAAAAAAAAGAAAACTGAGGCACAGAGGAATTACAGAGCCCAGTTAACCATGAACGGATTTTTGGTGAGTCCCTTGCATGTATGTGGCTGTTCTAGTTTTACTTCTGTTGCTGTAATAGGACACCCTGCCCAAAAGCAATATGAAGAAAGGTTTCCTTTAACTCATAATTCCAGGTTACAGCTTATCACTGTGGGGCAGGCAAGGCAGGAACTTGAAGCATCTGGTGACATCACAGCCCAAGTCAAGAGCAGAGCGAGAAATGAATACATTCAAAGGCTCGGCTCGCTCTCCCCACCTTATACAGTCTAGGACGCAAACCCAAAGAAGGCATCACTCACAGTGGGCTGGGTCACCCCACTTCAATTAAGGCAGTAAGACAGCTCCCCAAAGGCATGCCCAAGGCCTGATGTAGATAGTCCCTCATTGACACCCTCTTCTTAGGCGATGCTGGGTTGTGTCAAGCCGGCAATTAAAACTAACCATTAGGCAGTTTAAACGAAATGCAGGTGTTTTATTCACTCTCCTCCTTGCTGTGACAAAAGCCTGACAGAAGCCGCTTAGGGCAGGAAAGGTCTCTTTTGACTCTGGATTTGAGAAATAGTCTGGTACAGCATGGAAGGCATGGTAGCTGGGGCTCCATCAACCGTGGCAGGGTACATCTCAACAGATCCGGGGAAAGGCGGCCAGCTGTAAGCCTCAAAGGTCCACCCGCGATGGCCCACCTCCACCAGTGATGCCTGCTGGCCCAAATGTTCTACAGGTTTCCCAAACAGCACCCCCAGCTGGGGACCAAGTACTCAAATTCATGAGTCTGTGGGGAACATGTCACGTTCAAACTGGCGTGTTGGACATATTTATTGTAGGTGTTACTTCCTCCGGGTGGGTGACCAGGGAAAGAAAACAATGACAGCCACTCTGTGCTGGGGCCAGGCATGGCTCCAAGTGCTTTGTGTGCATCATCTTGGGAAGTCCTGATGAGAGGACTGTAGGTGGATTTGGTATTGTTTTCTGTGAGGTATGAGGTGAAAATCTAATTTTAATTCCATCCTTAAAAATTATCCACTTTGCCAGGCGTTGGTGGCGCATGCCTTTAATCCCAGCACTCGGGAGGTAGAGGCAGGTGGATCTCTGTGAGTTCGAGACCAGCCTGGTCTACAAGAGCTAGTTCCAGGATAGGCTCCAAAGCCACAGAGAAACCCTGCCTCGAGAAACCAAAAAAAAAAAAAAAAAAAAAAATTATCCGTTTTGAGGCTGGGTATGTGGCTGAGTTGGTAAAAAGCTTGCCTCTAATGCATGAAGCCCTGCATTCAATTCCCATTACTGCATGAAAGTAGGTGTGGTGATGCACATGTGTAATCCCAACACCCCAAAAATACGGACAGGAGTATCAAGAGTTCAAGGTTGTTCTTGACTGTGTAGTGAGTTTGTAGCCAGCCTCGGCTACATGAGACCCTGCATATAAAAAAGTCGACTGTCTTTTGCATGATGTGAATGAGCAGACATATGCATCTCTGTCCTATGGCCGGGCCTCTCCAGTCTGGCCAGTTTGTCTAACAGTACACCAGTACCACAGGGTCACCATGGCTTTGTGACATATTTAATGTAAGTGAAGGTCTGGCTTCCAGCCTGGAACAAGGCAGGGGAGCTAGGGCTCACTTAGTATGCCTCTCAAACACTTCTGATTTCCTGCCAATCACAGAGATATTTAGGGGTATCTATTCTGGGAAAGTTGTTGTAAGTGGAATAGGTCACTTCTGGTGCCATTGCCACAGTGGGCCTTGAATGAGTTTGGGGGCCTCTCTGAGTCTCCTTTTCCTGAGCTGAAAAGTGGAGACAGAACATTGAGAGAAGCAAATGAAACGGTGGAGACTGAACAGCAGGAAACACCAGCACACATATCACTCGGCAGCCATTCTTGCTTTCATCCACCCACAGACATTTATTGACTTGTAAGGTGCCAAACACAGGTCTGAACACCAGGATGCCACATGAACCAGACAGACAGACAGACAGACAGCACCATGGACTGTGTGTTCTGCCAGATGTTAAGTGTGGCAGATGGGGCCTGTAGGAGGGGAAGGGAGAGGAATCAGAGTGGGAGGGAGGGAGGGAATGTTTTACCACCCATAGAGCCATGTGGGGATCACTGCACAGGCTAGGCCCTGGCTGGCCACCCTTCTAAGCTGTTGCTATTGGTACTGTTGAGAGTAACAGTAGCCATGGTGATAGGTACGGTGGTTGTAGTAGTACTTACAGATGTGTGAGAGGGGCTGCAGCAACAGCAGTAAGACTGCTTTTAGTAATTGTGGTAGTGTTAGCAGTTAGAGAGATAATGACGGTAGTAACACAGATAATAGTGACTATAGCACCTGGTTGCAGTGACAGCTGCGATTGCAAGCAGTTATCTCAATAACAGTTGTGGTAATAATGACTCCTGAATTACAGCGAGGGTGGCTGTAGTAACAGTAACCATAGCAATGCTACTCATATAGTGACTTCGGTGATGGTGGCTAGGTTAATAATGGTTGTAATGTTAGCCTCCACAGTAACAGTGGCTGTAGTAATAACAGCTATAGCAAAGTGGCTGTAGTAACAGTGGTCGCAGTGACGCCTGCAGCAATACTGGCTGCAGTGACAGTGACCACAGCAGTAGTAGTATGGAGGTTGCAGGTATGGGCCAGACTCTCCAGCCTCCTTCTAGCTGCAAATCTAAGACTTCAGGATTTGTGCAGAATCAACCTCTAGTCCAGCGTCACCCCCCAGCCAGGCTCTTTTTCCTCAGGCTGGCCCAACAAAGCCAAAGTCACTTCTTTACCAGGATTATTCTGAGAACCACCTATAGTGGTGGCAAAGGCTGGTCTAGGTGTAAGGGTTAAATCCAGCCAGGCTGGACAGTCCTGTTCTGACTCACAGAGGGGCCTCTCACCAGGCTTAGCCCCAATATATACCCACAAAACCGAGCAGGAGAAAGGCTCAGCCTGAGATCGGTCTGGCCATCAGAAAGGAACACAACTGTTTTCTAGCTCCTTTTCCCAAAGAGCTCTTCTCACACACCAACCACCAAGGCAGACCTGCAGGACTGGCTTCAGCTTGGGAAACTTTCCCCACCCTGGTCCCTTTAAGAGTGTCTGCATTGCCTGGCCAGGATGTGGCCCTGGGTTATTGCTCATCTTTCCTTGGAGGTTCCCAGCCTCTAGGCGTACACACATGATATTCTCATAGTGATCTGTAATGACTGGCACTCTGGCTTCCCAGTCACATGTGAGTTCTGGCCCATGTGAAGACCATGCTCACTGCATCCGGCTGGGGCTCCAGTCCACCTTCAGTAACTTCTAAGCACGTGAGGTGAGGAGAGGGAGAGGGCAGCAGAGCCATGTGGCTAAGCAGCTGACTCTCCCCTTTTTCTGTTTGCTCATGTGTCTAGAGCTCCCTAGGCCCTTCTAGAATCTTCTGTCCTGCACTTAGTAGATATCCTCTCCTTTGACAATGGACTCCATCCCCCTTGGATCAAGATTCTGCTGACTAGCCTGCATTCTGCATTATAAAGTATGTATAGGGCTCAGCGCTGGCAGTGCCCTTTCTCCAGTCTCCTGTCTGTTCCTCCTGGAAGATAAGTAACCAGGCAGGGCAGTGACCAGTCAGGACTGCAGGTGCTGCTCCCACGGTTCCTTCTTCTTCCTCCTTTCAATACAGTTCTACGACTATTTGCTGCATGATGTCCTGCGCTGAGTCTGCACCCTGAGCATTCCAAACATGAGCAGAGATGGGGGAGAGAAGGCTGCTGCCTCCCTTTGGGACCAGGTGGGGAGGCACAGATGGAATAGAAAGATGGGGTTGGGAACAGTTTGGGGGCCAAGCTGAGAAAGTTGCAAGTGAGGGGAGGAGGGGAAGAGAGGAAAAGAGAAGGAAGGGAAAGGATCTGGGGTTGAATTAGGAAAAGGATCATGGCTAGGAAACAGTGAGAAGGGTCCCCAGGTGTCACAAGGAGAATGACAATGTGTCTGTTTTGGTGGTAGAGGACAAAGGAAGTGGGTTTTCTTTATTTTTCTTTTCAAGACAAGATCTCATTATATAGCTGTGGCTGCTATGGAGCTCACTATGTAGGCCAGGTTGGCCTTGAACTCATAGAAATCAGCCTGCCTCTGTTTCCTGAGCACTGGGATTAAAGAAAAATGCCACTACATCCAGCCCAGAAGTAAGTCTTCATGAGCAATGGTCAAATGCCATGCAAAGTACTCATGCAAGGCAATTTGAGATGCTTTGCCACAAGGTAGGGATTTGCTCCTTCATCAGCTCTCTGTGTTTAGTGTTGTTCGGGCTAGACTGACTATGGAAACAGTGAGATACCTAAGTAACCTACTACTTTGTGAGATACCTAAGAACCACTCAGGTGAGCCCAGCCAGCCCCCACAGTTACTGAGAACAGTCATTTGAGGGTGCTGACTTAAGGAGCAGAAGATGCCATGGACCAGGGTGGGAGCAGAAGACACCGTGATCAGGGTTGCATGGGTAGTTCAGAGTGGAAATGTGGGAAACCAGGGAAACCAGGTCTGTTGACAGATGATTTCATTCTGAGTTACTCAGGGACAGGAGTATGGAAAGATTCTACCAAGACTCATCCTTCCTCACCCGATGCCTGGTACCTCCCTGCTGCCTAGCAGTACCTGCTTCCCCAAGAAGTCTGCTCTTGTCCTGCACCAGTGCATTGACCATGTATGTTCCAGGGCAACCTGTGCCTTTAACTTGAGTTTTTCTCTTGAAAAGAAATGCATTGTGCAGTGTTAAAGGAATGTAGGTATCAAAGATGTGGAGGGTAAGCTCAGGAATGTAGAATAGGGTCAGCAGTACTAAAGCCAGCTCCTACTGGCTCAGGAGGATCAAGTATTTTTTTAAAGAGTACCCAGAGAGGCCTTGAGCTGTGGCTCAACTGGTAGGGTGTTTGCCTAACAAACATGAAACCCTGGGTCCCATCCCCAGCATTACATAAACTGGGCACAGTGAAACACACCTGTCATCCCTGCATGCAAGAGGCAGAGGCTGGAGGGTTAGGAGCTCAAGGCCTTCCTGGTTACATAGTGAGTTAGAGGCTACATGAACCCTGTCATATCAAAAACCTATATACAAAGAGGTAATTATTTGGATGGTTAACCTGAGATGACCCATTCACTGGAGTAGGGATGGATGCCTGGATAGCTGGTGAGGCACTCTCTCTGTGCATGTATTTAAGGGAGTTTCTGGAAGGTACTGGCATTTGAGATAGTGGCCTGACCTAGGAAGGCCTGTCACCACCCACTGTGGACATGACCCAGTGGGGATCCAGTGGGGTGGGGCAAATGGGGAGAGAGGGAGTGGAAGAGTGATGGTGTGAGCTAGTGCCAGTGTCCATCAGAACCCCAGATTCTGAAGACTTTGGACTCTGGACTTGAACCTGTGGTTCTCAGGCCTTGCACCTCAGACTGTGCATTACACCATCAGTTTCCCTGTCTCTGATGCCCTAGAATTCAGAGTGAGTCATGATGCAAGGTTCTGGCAGTCTCAAGCTGACCAGACTCTACTATCATCATGTGAACCAGTTCCTCTAATACACCCCCTCTCAGTGTGTGTGTGTGTGTGTGTGTGTGTGTGTGTGTGTGTGTGTGTGTGTACTGTAATGTTCAAGGCTCGTATGTTTGAACACTTAGTCCTTAGCTAGTGGTGCCATATTGGAAGACTGGAAACTTTAGAAGGTAGAGCATTGGTGGGAGATGTGAGTAGAGGCAGGAGCTTGAGTTTTCATAGCGAGACACACTTCTGTCTGTCTTCTGCTTTCTTGTTTTGGGATATTTGTACGCTATGTGAAGATTCAGTACTGTGATTGATTTAATAAAGAGCTGAAGGGACAATAGCTGGGTAGGAGGTATTGGTGGTGCTTCCGGTCAGAGAGAGGAAGTATAAGAAGAAATAACGAAGGCATAGAGGAGACACTAATGAGACACAGAGGAAGTATGACACACAGAATGAAAGAAAGGTAAAAAGCCACATGGTAAACCATAAATTACTAGAAATGGGTTAATTTAAATTATAAGAGCTAGTTAGGAAAAAGCCTAAACTATAGGCTGAGCTTTCATAATTAATAGGTCTCTGTGTCATTTTTTTTATGAGCTGGTAGCCCAAAGCAAAATCCGTCTACACTTTGTGACTTTTTAAAAATTATTTATTTAGTTAGCTTATGTGTGTTGATGTTTTATCTGCATGTATGTCTGTATAAAGTGTTGTATCCCCTGCAACAAGTTATGAGCTGCCATGTGGATGCTGAGAATTGAACTCGGGGCCTCTGGAAGAACAGCCACTGCTCTTAACCTCTGAGCCATCTCTCCAGTCCCTGCTTGCTGACTCCGAAGCAAGGAGACAACCATGTTTGGCTCTGCTGCCATGCCTTCTGGTCATGGTGGACTGTACCCACCAAACCCTTCCTCTTTTATGTTGCTTCAGGTGTTTGATCACAGAATGAGAAAAGTAACTTGCACACGTGCACACACGTCTGTCTCTCCAGAGAACCCTAATACAGCTATTAAACATGACCTCTTATTAAAAATTCAATTACTCAAGCCTATAATTAAACAAATTATACTAAAATCAAAGGTGGTTACTACTCAAGACTCAAGCCTTCCTAATTATTTTACCGAACTATGGCTCTTCCTGAGTTCTGGAGGTTATTTGCACCCCTGGAGTCAGCATGACAGTCATGAAGACACTAAAGGGCTCTACAAGGTTGAAGATGACCTTGAACTCCTGATCTTCCTGTCTCTATCTCCCAAGTTCTGGGGTTGCAGCTGTGAACTGCCATGCCTGGTTTCTGTGATGTTGAGGATTGAACCCAGGTCTTCCTGCCGCCTAGACACACACTCTACAAACTGAGCTACATCCCCAGCTCCTTGGGCCTGGAACTACCATCCTCCTGCCTCAGCCTCCTGAGTTCTAGGATCCCAGGTGTGTCTCACCATGCCAGCTGGTTCAGGTTTTAACAAGTTAATTGTACATGTTTTGCTGTCTGGGTATCTTTCATGATGACCAAGAAAAGAGAGAAGGATGTCATGTTCCTAAACCTCAAGAAATCAAGCCACAGATAACGGAGGCAGAGCCAGAACCATGTAGTCATGTGACCTCAGGCAAACCCTTTCCCCTCACCAGCCTCGGTACTCCCCCCTCAGAAGCTGGAGAACAGGATCCTGCTATAGAACCTTCCAGTGCAGGACTGAAGATGTTCAAATGGGCTCCCGTGACCTGTCATGGGTTCCCAACGCCAGGGACATCTGACCCAGCACCCCAGCCAACTCTGTGCCTGGTATCCCCTCCCTTGCTACCCGACTTCCTCACTGCTCCTTTCCCTGCCAGAGAGGCTCTGGTTCCCAGAGCAGAGTCCAACCAAGCAGCTGCCACTTGGCCCCATTGATGGGAGCGGGCTTTGTACTGAAGCTTTTAAACCTCCCCACTTCGTCTGAGTATTGATCATCCTGGGGCCTTAATGGGCTGTTTCTAAGATTGTCAGCCTAGGTTCCTTCGGCATCCATTGTTCTGTGCCATCTCAGCTTGGACTGCTCCTCTCAACTCAGAGCTGGTTGAGAGTCACCGCTTTCCTCTGAGGGTGGGCAAGGGAACTGAGAAACAAAGCCACTGCCCTTTTGTGCATACAGGCTGGGGCTGCTGGGCTGCACCACCGCCTCTCACAGCAAGTGGTGGAGAAAGCTGCAGAGGCTCCCACCAGCTTATTAGTGTGGCTACCCTGTCCTGAGCCCGGCCGAGTCTCAGCTCTTGCTAGAAGGCACCACCACTGTTACCCCTCTTGCCTGCCTGGGTCCTCATGTGGGTGAGTTACTGTAGTCCCAGGGGCTTCCTTCTGTTACCAAAGAAACCCACAAAACATCCCCCTCAGGACTGAGCCCCCTCCTTCTTCCTGGGTAGCAGTTTTCTGATCTGTGTTGCTATGGACTCTAGCATGCGTCAATGTGGAAGCACAGGGTTGGCCGCCTGCCCCGGGTCCTCTGACTTCCTTTACAATCAAGTCAATAAAAGTGTCATCTCACCCTCCTGTTTTTTAGTATCTGTGTTTCAGATCAGTGTGAGGCCTGAGGCCCAATGACTTACAGGAGCACCTGGCTAAACAGGCTCATTCTGAAATGGGTCAGGG
Source organism: Cricetulus griseus (assembly GCF_003668045.3). Classification (NCBI taxonomy): domain Eukaryota; kingdom Metazoa; phylum Chordata; class Mammalia; order Rodentia; family Cricetidae; genus Cricetulus; species Cricetulus griseus. The sequence continues at coordinate 140,938,949 of NC_048599.1, read as the reverse complement.
AGGGAGCTGGCAAATGACTCAATGCTTTTCAAATACTTACATGGTCTGATGTCTACTTTGGTTGGAGTCCCCTAGTGCCATTCCATGAAGTGCTGCTCTGTGTCTCCACTCTCAATATGTGGCTCCACTCTCACAAACAGTCCACAGTCCACACTGGTGTGTGGCATCTTCTGTGACCCCTCCCGCCAGAGGGTGACCTCAACAGAGGATCACGGCTGGCTGGGAGAAGAACATGTGTGTGCTGGGCTATGTGACATCTCTGGTGGCAGAGCCACATCCAGTTAGATGACAGCTGGCCTGAGTCCATACATTCCAACAACCCTCTCCTCAGATCATCAATAAAGCAGTCAATCCAGTCACTTCCAGTGTCATACTGGCCCCAAGGCTGCCTTCCAAGGCAGCCTGGAAAGGAACACGACCATCCAAGGGATGGTCTGAGCATCTGCAAGAAGGACATGGTGACAGACCATAAACAACACAAACCCCTGAGCCCCACAGCTACTCTTGGCCAGTTTCTCCCGGTTCACTGGCTCGCTCACTCACTATGGATGATGCTGTGATGGGCCAGAGAGATCAGTCCAGGCTTCAGAGTAGAAGGGAAATGTCATAGAGACATAGCTAATGGGGCAGAGCCAGATGAGGGAAAGGAGTTTTTAATTATTTATTTGTATTTTATGTTCATTGGTGTTTTGCCTGCATGTATGTCTGTGTGAGGGCGTTGTATCCCTTGGAACAGGAGTTACAGGCAGTTGTGAGCTGCCATGTAGGTGCTTGGAATTGAACCAGGGTCCTCTTGAAGAGTAGTGCTCATAACCACTGAGCCATCTCTCTAGCCCCAAGGGAAAGGAGTTTTAATTTGTGTTTTACATTTTAATTTTGTGGGGTGGGAACACATGTGCCACAGTGTTGTGGCCCGGCTTGTCTCAGCTTTAGACCACGACAGCCATGAGGTTCTACCTGAGTGGGGGCGTGTGGACCTGGAAACTTCTAGGAACCCAACAGCGATAAAGACCAAACACAGGCATCTTGTCATCTTCAGAGAGCTCTCAGTTCCATGTTGTGGAACTAGAGTCATTTGTTTATTAGCCATCTTTTCTGGTGTCTCTTAACCATCCTGCTAATACTACCAGGCAACCATTTCTCTCTCTGTCTTCTCACCCTCCAGCTTCTGTCCTCATACTACTCACACACCACCAGCTCCTCCGCCCAGGTTAGGGCCTATTCAGATGCTTAGGAACATACAGATGCAAATAAGAGGCATATTACCCTCAGGCCAGGTAAACAAAAGTACCCCTGCTGACATTAACAATACAATAGTGGGCCGGAGTTTCCTGGTGCCACCGCTGTTGACAGCCAGAGCCTGGGACCCCATATTCGGTCCCCCACACATGTGTGTCTGTGTACTGTGTACAGTGCTCACAGAGGGCAAAATCCCCTGGAACTGGAGCTACAGATGGTTGCTAGCCATCATGTGGGTGCTGGGAATCGGGTTCTCTGACGAGCAGCCAGTACTCTTAATGCCCCAGTAAACCCAAGTTTTGTTTTTTTTTTTTTTTTGTTTTGTTTTGTTTTTTTTTTCTGAGGCTCAAACCCAGATAGAGCCTTGTGCTTGCAGGGCAAGCACTTGACCAAATGAACCATCACCCTGGCAGGTATGTTAAAATGTTTCTCAAGTGACTGGGTGAACATAATCTCAATCGTTGTCCATCTTGGTGCTGGCCTTGGGTTTTTGATCTGGGAGCCCTGAACTTGTGGCAGGTCTGAGTGGCCTTCCTCTGGAGGATGGGAACTGCCACCTCTACTTATTATTCCCAGGAGCAAAGCACCCTTGGGAGACTTGTTGATAAGAGACGCCGGGTGAAATAGGACCAGAGCTGCCATTAAAAATGATTAATGAGAGCTGTGCCCCTCGTCCAGTCTAGAGTCACACTGTCAATATTAATGACCCTTAAGAACATTCTATGCGCAGACACTTGCTGTTTGGTTTTGTACTTAGTTATATGTTTGATTCTGTACTTAGTTATAGCACAGTTTCTTCCTGTTCTTTTAAGTTCCCTCCAAAGCTTGGCTCTTCCCCAAAACTGTACCTTTGGGGGTGGCAGGCCACAGTTTCTGCAGCTCACTTGTTCAAGAACCGTCACCATTGTTTCCTGGACCCTGGCCACATGTGTCAGGCAGCTCAGAAAGCACCATGCCCTCCCATGCCAGCCATAAAGCAGGCAAAAGCCACTTTCAACTGCTTCATTTTGTAGCTCAGCATCGTGGCAGTTTCTGGGAAGATCAGGACAATGAGGGACCCCGGGGGAGAGGGCTCAGCTTTCCTAATAAGATGGCAGCTGAGAGATAACACAGATGTCACAAAGAAGCCGCTTCCATGGGGGACTGAAAGGACACCATTCACAGGGGAGGCAGAGTGCAGAGCCAGCAGGGCCAGACGCCTGGTGGCAGCGCCAGTTGAGAACACTGGCTGCATCTGGGAAATCTCCAATTAAACGGCTAACCCTGAGCAGGGGGCTGCTCAGAGCCTAGACACTTACCTAGCATGCATGAGCCTCTGGGTTCCATCCCCAGAACACACACACACACACACACACACACACACACACACACACACACACACACACACACACACACACACACCACGGAGGGAGGGAGGGAGGGGGAGGGAGGGAGAGAGAGAGAGAGAGAGAGGCGTACAGGATGTCAGAGTGCTCAGTTTTACTCTGTTTTGGGGACCAAACATTACCCCCTTTGTGTTCCCCCTGTTTCTTGTACTGGTGATATCTGAGGTTTAGGAGAAGATGACACTGCTCCCAAATCCTTGGAAGGACAATAGCCAGCCTGGCCCATCTGCAACTTCTATGGGGTGAGAAACCTAGACTCGGTTTCTCACTGTTACTGAACATGAACATGAGCCTTCACACACAGTGGGTGCTCCATAAACACTGGCTTAGTATTTATTATTGGGCTACTTGCCCCCATATATAAGTGGCCCTCCACTATCTCTGCAAATTCCTGGGACAGCCACACATGCCTGGATAGTGGTTTTTCTTAAGTTTATATTCACAAATATGCATGGACATTCGGCATTTGCCAGGAAATATTTTGTTGTTGGCTCCAAGAGGTATGAATTAGCACTTTTTAATGTAACTTTAAATGTAATGGACATTTTATGGGACACTGGGCATGAGCCTAGGCCTCAGGAAAGCCTGATGGACAAACTTCTCCACAACACCTTAAAAACAACTTGTTCAGGTGAGTCCCATGTAATAGACACTGTCCCTGCCCGCCCCCCACACTCAGCTGCATCAATGTGGGTGTGGGTGTTCATGTGGGGGGTTCATATGAAGTTTATTGAAAGCATGGAATACTATAATGAACAAAGCTCTTACTCTATGGAATCAGTTCACCTCTCACCCCCCATGACCTTGGAGAGGAAACAAAGACAGGTCAAGTAACTTCCTGTTGTCACAGGCTTACTGTGGGACAGATTGTGTTGCTGAAACCTTTTGATTTGGAGGCCAGATGTTTATTCAAGTGGATCAAATGATCTCCTCAAGCAAATGAACAGGATCTCCTTGAGATCTGATGTCATATGACTACCTCCTGCCCCTCCCCTAGGGCTGGGACAGAGCTTGGAGCTCCCCACCTTGCCAGGGGTCCCAGTCTTTCTAGCTGTTCAGACCTTCCTTCCCCCACTGCCTCGCTCTGCCTTCAGTTCCCTTTAATTAAACAACACTTCTCCGAGGATAGCAATTGAATTATCCAATCATGTCCTCCTAACCTGATTACTGTTTTTCCGCACAGGTGTCTTGGTGGCTCAGAGAAGCAGGTGTTAATGGGCCTCAGTGTCTGCTCCCTACCCTAGCCTGCATACCCAGGACCCTGTGATGAATCAGTCGCTGTCCCTAAAAAAATTAACAGCCTGGATCTCAGCTGTTGATGGGGCAGGGACCTCATTCCTCCCAGAATCCTTGGTCAGTACCAGGACCTCTAGGTGGCCCTATAGTCCTTGGCTGCACTCTGTGATAATCAGTTTTGTGTATTCACCCTCTAGCAAGTATTCACTGTGCCGGCACACTACTAGGAGCTGGACTTAGAAGATAAGTTCTCAATGTCCTCTGGTCATGGGTATCAGGGCTTAGCCTTCATCCCACCCAAATACAGAGCCCATCTCTGAGCCCTTGGCAGAGGAGGACTGAAACATCTGGGTGAAAATAAAAATAGCTATTAAGATAAAATTCTGATTCCGTGTGCACAGTAACGATTCCTTACTGTATGAGATTTCTGTGTCATGGAGCCCATTTCTATGGAATGAAATCTAATTGTTTTTACTTCTTAATCTGAAAAATATTCAAACCTACATGGGAAGAGCAAATTTAACTTCTCTGTACCTGTCCCCTTGATTCACCATTGCTGACAAATTGCCCATTGCTCGTTTTCTACAGTAGGCTTCTATTACCATGGCTGGTGTTTTGCCTTGGCCCTGGAGAGTAAGTCACTGGTCAAGGACCTTTACCATGAACTACTTGCCTGAGAACAGGTTGCTTTCTTTTGACAGCCTTGGGATGGTGGTTTGCTGTTGAGACTTCCTGGGGAGATATGAGCAAACATCTATTCACTCCAGTTAGAGGACTGAAGACAGAACAAAGTTTCCACCCAAGTCTAGATCAGCAAAGCAATGAGTTGATAAGAATTTCCTTCAGGAGTATGGGTGACTTAAAGACAACTGTGTCAGCAAAAAGCTCACCACTTCTGGTGAGAATGCATGAGAGCTGCATCCTTGGAGCAGTCACAAGCAGCTCCCTCCAAGAAATCCCCACCGGTTGGTACTGCTTTAATAACTGGGATGGGCCTGTGGATCTTGCAATACTCAGGAATTTCCTGAGCCTTTTAAGTTTCTTCTGGTTCCCACGTCTTCTGAGCTTCTTCCCTCCCTCCAGAAGGGAGTATTTCAATTCATGTAAAATAGCTATACCACCAGCCCCTGCATTGTTGTGCCTGCTCTGTGACAAAGCACCCTGACAAATTCAAGTGAGGAAGAAAGGACTTATTTAAGGCTCCAGGGGGATAGAGTTCATCATGGCTGGGAGGCTACAACAACAGCCAGAGAAAGCATGATGGTAGGAGCAGGAGGCTAGCTTATCACATTTCCATCAATATTGAGGAAAGAAGGAGAGAGAACAGGAAGTGGGGTGAGGGTATAAGCCAGAGGTTCTTAGCCCGTGAGTCGCTACCCCTTTAGGGTTGCATATCAGATATCCTGCATATCAGACATTTACATTACAGTTTATAACAGTAGCAAAATTACAGTTATGAAGTAGCAACAAAAATAATATTATTGTTGGGAGGTTCACCACAGCATGCAAAACTGTACTAAAGGGTCACAGCATTAGGAAGGTTGAGAACCACTGTCCTAAACCCTCAAGGCCCACCCCCAGTGGCATACTTCCTCCAACCAGACTCACCCCCTAAAGGATCTGTAACCTTCCCTAACAGCCATCAACTGAGAACCAAGTATTCAAACACATGAGCCCACCATAGTTGTATTCAAGCCACCATAGTTGCCAGGTCCTCCGGCAATCAGGGCTGTGAGAAGGGCCAGTCCAGCTAGTCACTGAGCGGGATGGTGAGTGTCCATGACTCAGATCCCTCTCTCAGTCACCAGAGAGAATCACACAGAGTTGTGGAGATCTGTCGATGCTGAGCCTCACTTTATTGTAACAGGCGTGTGCTTATATAGGCTTGAGAAAGCGGGCGGGGACCTCAGGATGGGGTGAGGTGTAAAGGCCAATAATATTCCACCACATTAGCAGTAGCTGGGCAGAGGCAGTTTTGCTGAGACAGGTCGCCAAACTCTAGCCAGGCTCAGGAAGTTACACTAGGCCTTGTGTCTGAGCCTTTTTAGGCCCAACACATAGTCACACTCAGAAAATGGAATAACTTAATATTGAGGGAAGACCACCATCCTACATGTGGTGTATGTGCTCATTTGGTTAATTTTCTCAATAGTGATCTTTTTTGAAAAACATTTACACTACTTAGTTTGTGGGGTGGGATGGGGTGGGCATGTGGAGGTCAGAAGACAACTTCTGGATATCAGTTCTCCCTTTCTAGTCACGTGACTCTGGGTGGAAATCAATCTCCGGCATCGGGCTTGACAGCAAGTGCCTTCGTCCACGGAGCATCTTCCTGGTCCTCGGGACTGATCTTTTCATCAATTTGTTTTTTTCTTGATCTCTGAGGACTCAGTCTAAGGCCTGTATTTTGTTCAATTGAGCCTCTTTACCCCCTTTGGTCCAGACTAGCTCTTGATACAGTGAGATGTGGGCCCGGGAAGTGTGTACTGAGATCTTATTACTGTAGGAGCATCCAAGGGCACCCTCACACACAGCTGGCTGCTGCCACTCAGTGACTCCGTGTGGGCTCCTGATGCCTAGGTCTGAAGCTGTGGGTGTAAGCTTCAAGCTGTTTTGTAGTGACTATATTTCACAAATAGAAGAAGTACTCTCTAAAATAGTGACAAAAAAGAATCATATAGTGTTATAAGTTGTAGAAGGCAGGTCCACAGAAAGGAAGGAAGCCAAGATGAATTAATAAAGAAGAAGAAAAGAAAACCAGGTGTGGTACTGCACACCTTTAATCCCAGCAGTCAGTAGGCAAAGGCAGGTGAATCAAACCCAGGTGAGTTCAAGGCCAGTCATAGTGAGACTACATAGTAAGACTCTATTTCAAAAAGAGAAAAAGAAGAAAGATGATGAATATGAAAAATGGAAGGAGAAGATGTTATTAGTGGACACTATATAACTTTTTTAAAGGATAGTACAATAAACCGAGTGGTACATAATCCCAGAACTCAGGAGTTGAGGCAGGAGAATTACCATGAGTTCAAGGCCAGCCTGGGACGCATAATGAGTTGTGTGTTAGCCTAGGATATGTGAGACTCTGTCTCAAAAAAGAAAGAGGATGAGAGAAAAGAATGGAGGAAACATGTTTGGCAGGACATAGTGGAGAAATTTGCCAACTGCACAGCCCTCATCTGGACTTGGGTGTGAAGATTGGAGTCCCAGAGAGAGGAGAATTGACATATCTTAGGAAGAACAGCACTTAATAGTAGAGTGAGGATTTGAACTCAGCTTTTTCTGTCCTACTACCCCTGTTATCAACCTAAGACTCAATTCACTTTCTAAACTAAGGGCCCCACAGTCCTGGTGCGTTCTGATGCATCCTACTAGAGAAAGCCAGAAGGCATGGCCAAACAGGTTCTCCACTACTCTTTAATCTACCTGGTGGCTACTGTGCCCAGGAGGTGAGGTCAGCCTGGAAGGCAGCCAGCACCCCTCTGCCACTCAATAAGAAAACACTAATCCCGGGGCTCCACTTTAATAAGGGGTCCAGCTGGCGGGAGCTTTTATTTTAGCAAAGTGTGAATGCTGTTGCCATGAAACGCAGCCTTGTGTCCAGGGAGCAGGAATCACCGGGAAGAGAAGCCATTGTGATGCTTTTCCCTTCATCCGAATTTTGTTTCCCTCTGAGAGAGGTTTCAATCTGCATGGAAAATTGGCACACCTTCAGCAGTTAGCAAGGCACTGTCTCCCTTTCCCCTTCCGCATGTGTACACAGTGCCCCTCCTGGGCAGGGAGGGAAGGAAATAGATATTTTCCCACTGTGGGTGAAAATAGCATCCCGGGAAAGAGCAGGAGGAGGGGGCCTGACATGCCAATCCAACCCCTTATCCTCCACAGGACATGGTCCCCTAAGTGCTTCCCGGCTCCTGTGAAGATTTGGTTTAGAGAATCTCTTGAAGGAACGTGGGGTTTGGAACCCACAGGAGGGTACTGTGTGATGAGCATCCCTGAAGTCACTTGTGTGTCAGGCTACATATGCAAGGTCTTGGGTGTGCAGACTGACGTCCACTTCCAACTAGCTGAATGACCTTGGGTCAGGGGTCTAACTGCTCTGGGCTTTCAGGTTCTCATTTGTAAACATGGGGATAGCGATACTTTAAGGCAGTGGGGTTAAGAAGATGGCCATAGAGCTCAATGCCCAGTATGTACCTGCTGTTCTATTTGAGAGCTGGTGATACTATTGCTTTAATTTAATAAGAATAATAATTTTAGATCTGGGGCTGTTGCTCAGTTTGCAGAGAACTTGCCTAGCTAGCACAAAACTGGAAATTCAATTCTCAGCACCACATTAACCAGGTATGTGGGCACGGTTCTGTTAGGATTGTGTATGATCCCAAGTGGCACACAGGTTGCCTTCCCGTGCCCTGTGAGAACAAAGCATCAACTTCAGAGTTGTGGTTGTGGGCTATGTGTGTGTTTGGAGACAGTCAACAGTCCAGACAGTCCTATCCAGGAAGAGTTGGGGCAATAAAGAGACCTAGGTGGAAATTTGATCTTAAATATTCCAATTAACATTTATGCTGATCCTACTAATTCACTGTTCACTCAGCTTTACCTGATTCATAAGAGGCATCTAAACCTACAGCATCACACCTCTCCATCCTGCCACCTGCTCGTTCAGTTCACCAACATTTACTGAGCATCTTCTGTGTGCTGGGCCCAAGTCCACACTCAGCCAGCCTGGATGAGCCTTCTCACAGGAAAGCTGGCTGTCCAGTCACACATGGAGAAGGGGCAGCTGCAACCAGAACACCATGGTACAGTGTGACAGGGTCCTGTATGGGGTCAGGTAGAATCAAGCTGTCCAGATGCTGCCCCCAGAGGTTACATCTGACTAGCTGCCTCTCAACCCATCTGAGAGTCACATGGAAGGTATGGCCAGTCTTGTTTCCAGTCACTCTCCAAGATAAGGCCCATGGCATAAGCTGAACATTTATTTGTTGAACACCATCAGGGGCTACAGAATATAGGGCCCTTGGCATTGACAGTTTGCTTCATGCTCTTGTCTCCTTCTTCAGATGAGGGAAACTCAAAGAGGTGAAGTCACTCACCTCAGGCCACCCAGCAAATCAGTGACAGGGACAGTCATCTTTCAGTTCTCATCCTCCTGCCCCACTCCCTACCCCCACATCCAAGACTCCACCACTTTCCATCAGCACCTACTACTTCCCATAGATTCTGGCAGGGAAGGGCGTGGAAAGGGTGGGGGCAGGTCAGGAGTCAAGAATATCTAACATGCTCTCTGTGCATCTTCAGCTGAAACTCAAGAGCCCCCTGACTCAGCAGGATATTAATAGCCCTGGACAGTCTGGGAGGGTGGCTCTGCCAGGGATATGCAGTAGGGCTCTACCAGACTCTCCATGGCTGCCCAGAAGTCCATGCACCCACCGCACTCACCTCGTCTGTCTCTCCACACAGGGGTGTGCCTCGAAAGCTCTTTGGACTGATGTGGGTTTGTGTCTCAAGCCTTAACACAGAGCCTGACATACAGCCTTCCGTGTGCTGAAATGTTGGAATACCCTGTGTTTATTTATTGGTACAGGAACCCCAGAGGAGCTGCAGCCTTGTGTGCAGATGGCTGGTGGCAATGTGTCCTTTCTGGAAAATGTCCTGTGGCACCTGCTGAAGAGTTACAGTCTCACGCTTGGGTTCCTGGGCCCCCACAGTCTCATGGTGCATGCTTGGTCATTGAGCCTCGAAAGGCAAGTCCTTCTGTAAGGAATCTCTGTGATGGCATTTCTGGAGCCCTTTCCGGCAAACAATTAAAAAATCAAAGCTACAATAAGACCTTCAGGCCTGCTTCATTGTCCCTGGTGGCCTCACACACACTGCTCTCTGCTCTCCTGCCTCTCCCTTGCTGAACAACTTGGTTGTTAATGTCAGGCTTCTAACCAGCCTCCCAGAGCTCCTCTCCCTCCTTGGGGACCTGTCACTTATGTTAGCCCCAGGAAGTGCCAGAAAATCCAGAAATGTTAAGCTGTAAGGACCCCAAGACTTCCTGCCCCCCCCCTTTGACCATGAAGATCTAAGGCCCCAGAAGGAGCCAGGGACTCAGTCAGGTGCCTAACAACTCCAGGGTGTAGACTGGAGCAACAGACTCTAAAGTTTGCATGGGCGTCGGTGGGAACCAAATGGGGTCAGGGTAGTAACTGTGAGGTCACTGACCCGGGGATGAATCTCAGTATAGGACTTGGGGCAAGTGTTTGTCTCTTGAGCTTTAGTTTCCCAGTCTATAAAGTGGTATGGGTACCTGTGTCAGGATCTAGTCCTCAGTCCCCATTTGAAATGGGGACAGAAGGAAAGGGAGGGTGTCACTTCCAGCAGCACAGTGACTCTAGCTAGCCTGGGACAACAGGTTAATGTGGATAGGAAGAGGTGCTAAGAGCTTCATGAAACAGCTTCACTGCCTTTGGCTTCCAGTGCTATCTTAGTTTGTTGCCTGATGGGTTCAAATCTAGAGGTAGCTTTCCCCTCTGTGATGACAGAGAACCCAGAGTCTACTGTTCAGGCTGGGGATTTCCTGGAGAGTGGAGAATCAACCTGATGCCTGCCTTCAGTCTGATTGCACTGGAGGGGAACTCCAGAATACAACAGTGAGTTCACAGTTTGGTCTTCCTAGCAAGTGGGGGGTGCTGTGGCTCCCATGGCACCGACAGGAAACTGGGGTGCAGCAGGCATCCTGAGACCACAGGGGTAAATAAATGCAAGGATTCCAAGCTAGGTTGTGGCCCCAGGGCCCCACCTATCAATGCCAGGCTTACTGTAAGTGTGGTCAAAGAGTCTCACAGCCTTGATGGGGTGAGGAGATGCAAGCCCTAAACTTCCTGTTCCCAGATTACTAAACCTTCAGGAGTCCCTCATAGGGATGGGAGGGGAGATGTTAAGAATCGCGTTCTTCTTACTCTGAGACAACTTCAAAAGCAAAGTGTTTGTCAGATGGCCATTGGTTCTTGCCATCTTCTACACCTGGATTTCCTTAATGAAGGGGACAGGAGCCAGTGCGGAAATTGAGAGGAAGCAGGGTTAGAGAGGAACCCCAGGCATGAGGAAAGGCAATAAGGACCCCAACGGGAACAGAGGTAGTGTGAGTTAAATGTGGACTAGGAGAGATCACAAGTAAAGCCCACCAAAGCCAGCAGAGGGAGAGAGAGTGGTGGTGACTTCAGGAGCTGTCTCCATCCATTAGGCGAAGGGCCACTAAGTGAGAAATAGAATATGAATAGTTAGAACTCCCAAAACAATAGTACCTGCCACCCTTGGGTAGTCCCATCGCAGCCCTTTCCTCTGGTTGGAAAAGATGACTCCAGAGCAAAAGGAGGCAAGAGGGATACTGTCACAGTGTTTCACAGCCAGGGCTGCTGATGTGCCATTTAGGGCAATGTCACCATCTGCCCTTTGAGCAGGTGTCAGAGGGCAAAGGCTGAAGACACAGGGCTCCTACATCCCAATGCTTTGATGGAGCAAGGAGCCAGGGGTGACCTCATAGCGGGCAGTTTAATGAGGAAATTTTTGCTTGGGACAAAGAGTGTGAGTGATTAAGAAAGAGAGAGAGATGTTAGAGGATGCCTTCCCGAGTGTTTCTCTCCCTGTGGGTGCCTTTAGCATCTGTAGCTTCCTTGGTTCAGGAGTTGCTCTGCTCGCCATCTCAAATGCTTCCTCTGCAGACCACTGCACATGCTTGGTCATGGGTGCTTTGTGTTGGAGGTCTCCTTGCCACTCTGTGAACAATGCCAATGATTGGGGAGAATGGGATGAGGGCTGGTGTGTCGGTGCTATGGGTGTTCCCCAGCAGAGCAGAAAGGAGAGGGCCAAGGTGCAGAGCTAGTAGTTCTATAACTGGATCAATTATTTTGTGATTGGCACATGTCTGAGAGGAAGGGCACAGCTGCTATGCCATCCTGCCCCAGATCACCAGCTCTATAAGGAAAAATCCCCACTGTCCTCTAGGTATGGAGCTGGGACTGACGGGGGGGGGGGTGTTGCCAGTGAGATTGTGGTTCCTCCCGGGGTTCTTCTCTGGCTCAGCCCCACCTTGCTGTCATGCTTTGTGTCCCCACCTTCTCACCTGCAAACAGATCTACAGTCAACACCTGGGCAACCCCAGTAGAATCCTTCACACCTTCCAAAAGACAGTGGGGATAATAGAGATGGAAGCCAAGCAAGCTTCTGTTCCCCAGGCTGAGGGTCAGCAGAAACAGTCCTCAGATGAAAAAGGGAGAATGGATGGTGGGAATTCAGTTGCTAATCCAAGAATGAGGAGATAATTGGGGCTGGAGAATACATGGGTTGCATGGCTGAGATTGCTTGGTATAGCCCCATTGTGTGTGCGCGTGCGTGTATGTGTGTATGTGTGTGTGTGTGTGTGTATGTGTGTGTGTGTGTGTGTGTGTGTGTGTGTGTGTACATGTGCACACGTGTATGTGTGTTTCTAGACTGACCTTTGTCTGGCACATAGAAGATGCTTAGTCACCCTTTGTTTGCTATGTGGATAGCATGGATAGTCTCACTAAACTGTGGTTCTATAATCTCTGGGCCCCAGCAGGATGTCTCACATAGTAAGTGCTCATCTAGGATCCCAGAATTGCCTACAGAGAGAAGCCTTTTGAGGTGCAACCTCGTTAGGACAGGCAGTCACCTGCTTTCTGGTAAAGGGACTCTGTGCATCCTGTCCCATGACCCCAATGAATCCCCAGCCCCTGTCTCATGGATGTGAACATTATTGGTTCCATCAATGAGGCTTCACAAGCAAGAATTGCTGCTGCCGAGGAGCCCTGTCTCTCTTCTCGTCCCTGGGATGGGGGAGCAAGGCATGCCTGGGCTTCATCTTTCTGGAAGGAGTCCAGCAATTTGTCTGCAAGGGCATTGGACTCTTCCTCCTAGACTGGGCTTCACCATTCTCCTCTCCCTGTCATGTTGCCTGGAGTAGGGGTGGTGACATCTTCTTACCAGGGTTCCTAATCAGACCCAGTGCCAAAGGCAGGCAGCTGGACATGTTCTCATCCATTCACAGTCTGTTCTGAGCTGCCCAATGGCTCCTTTTTGGTAGGTGCTCTACCAGAGGCACCACACCTCTCCAGGTCTCTGTATGCTCTGCAGGCAACTAGAGACCACCATGCAAGTTACTGAGAAGGAAGTACTAGAATAATAAATGTAGGGCAAAGACCAAGTATCAGTGAACCCAGGCTTCCTATAGGGCCTTCCCTGACTGAAGAACCAAGAATGGAGTCTTTAACCTTAGTGCTCTAATCTAGACAATGGGAGAATGCTAGTCTCTCTTACCTAGAGGCAGAGGGTAGAGACTGGAGACCATCAGTAAACTATCATGTCTGGGTGAAAAATGACAGTGCTACTCCATGCTAATCACTTTCTAGAAACCAAAAGACTTCAAGTATTTGCTTATTAGGTCTTTGGATGCCTGCAACTAGACAAGATGTGTCCTTGGCTCAAGGTCACAGAACCAGAAAATGGCAAACAGGATTGTGAACTCAGGGTGCCTAACTCTGAGTCCTCAAAACCACAACTGCTACTGTTGTCAGTGTTCATTTCAGATCTCAGAAGAATTCCTGAAGTGGACCTATCATCTCATTTTATGATTTTATTTTCAAGTGTGTGTGCGTGCACGCATGCACGAAGATTCCTGCAGAGGACAGAAGAGGACATTGGATTCTCCTGGAGTTACAGGTGATTGTGAGCTGCCTAAAGTGGGTATTGGGAACAAAACTCAAGTCCTCTGTAAGAGTAATAGGCCCTTTTAACTGCTGAGCCATCTCTTTGCCCCATCATTCCATCTTAAAGTGAGAAAACTGAGGCCCAGAAAAAGAATGATAAGTCTAGTTATAGATATCCTACAAACTTAAGGTTCCTATACAGCAGGTTCTAGATGCTTAACTGGTTTTAGCTGTCCAGAGAGAGGGGCTATTATTAAAACCACTGTAACTCAGGCAAACTGAGGTGGGAAGGAAGCAGCTTGCTCAAGGTTACACAGCTCATTTGCAGAAAGCCTAGCTCTAGAGCCCTGACCCAGTAGCATTGCCTTCTGTAGAGGAAGGCCGGTCTGACCCAGCTTCTGGGGGCTCAGATGGACTACCGTCTACAGGACTCCCAGAACACAGGCAACACCAGGCAAGGCAGGACACCATTGCTCAGGGAAATGGACAAGGAGTAGGGCTGGCTGGAAAGCCCAGTCTGCCTAAAGACTATTAGCCCCCTGTCTCTGCAAAGAGAAGTTTATTCAACAAAATGCAGACGAGCTAAGAACACGTCCTGCTCTATGTGAGTCCTGTTGTAGGCTGTGCACATCTTGGGAGATGTGTGGATGAAAGGCGCCATATAAAATGCAATCAATTATGAATCACCATTTCTGAATTAATCACATGTATGATTAATACGGTAATAATAATTAATGGGAGTATGATCTAGAGATTAGAGCTGAGAAGGGGCAGGGAGGAGCTGAATGCTTCTTGCAGTTGCTGCTGCTGTCTAGAGGCATCACCTTGGGGAATGCCCTGGGAGTGAGTCGTGTTCTTCCTTCTCTTGCACCAACCTAAGCTGTAGAGGTAGGAGGTCCCGGGATGGCTCGAAACCCCTAAATAGTCCTGGTTGGGTCCCAGGAAGCTGCCACCTATTCACATCTATATCTCAACTGTTCAAGGTCAAACGGACAAAGAGTTTCTTGAAGAATCCAAATTGTGGTCTGGCACAGAGAATGCAGCGACCGTGGGCGTGGCCAGACCATGGAAGAAGCAGCTTCTAAGCTTGTGCTTGACTTTCTTCCTTTGATCTGCCCCTCCTCCTGTCTGTCTGTGTTGGGACTTGTCCTCTTTCCGAGATTCCCCAGAGGGCAGGACCTCATCTATCACCTCTCACTGCAGAGCTAGGAGCTTTTTATCCCATGTGACTTTATAATTTCCTGTTACTCCTTGATCCTTTGTTTACTTCCTGATTGCAAAGGATTTGGAAGACATTGGGAAATAGCTGTACCAAAGCATGTCATTTTCCCCATCTCCCCTGTTTATGGACTGATAAATATCTTTGGAGTCTTTGTGTAGTCTCTATGTGTGTGACATAAGCAAATGCACAGGCATATATGCTTAGACACGAGTCCTTTTTTAGAAATAAAGGCAGGTGCCATCAGATCCCTGCACTGTTTAATGTTGCTTTTTGATTACAGATTTTTCACATGCACAATTCAAATTACAACAGTCCAGTGAAGGCAAAGTCCCACCAATGAAGATGATTAGGCCTCTGGAGAGAGGGGAGCCATTGATGATTCGGGTGGGGGTGTTCATTAACACTTTTCTGCCCCTGGTGCTCAGCTGCTTTCTCTGCCAGTGAAAGGTCATTTGTCAGAAAGCACCTTAATGCAGTTTAGAAATGAACGGGCCTGGCCACCTGGTCCCTACATGGCTGGAATCCTATTCATTCCTGGCACTCTATTATCCTTTGAAAGGAATGCTTTCCCCTGAAGGCTGCTGTGGAAGGTGGCTGGTTCAGGATAGCAGAGCAGGGGTTGCATGCCCAGACCAATCCCTTTTCACACAGATGGGGAAACTGAGGCTAAGAACAAGGAAGAGTTCTCCCCAAAGGCATGCAGCTGGGAGTTAGGCAGGGCCAAGACACTCCATTATCTCAACAGTGCTCACCCTGACTTCCACTTCCACTGTGCTGTAATTTTAGTGGCAAGATCTTTGCATGCAAGGGTCACAAGAGCCATCCTGAACCCACTGGCAGAATCAGCCCAGGGTCCCTTCGTGGGGTTCAGATGAACTGGGAGTCAGAAGCATCCTCCTGAATGCCTTGTTGGCTGATCCTGACAGTGTCCAGCCACTGTGTAATGCAACAGCAGGCCAAAGGCCTACTGGGTCATCATTCACCCTGGGCAGAAGCCCCACACTGCGTCCCTTACTGTTGCCTGAGGCACAAATGTTTACAGCCCAAGAGGCTGTGATCTGCCTTTTCCCTCCAAGGAGTTTCCTCTAGTTGAAGGCATTGAGGCCAGGCAGGGAGTAGGTTGTGTTGGGAGCGGGGCAGGGGAGGGGAGGAGGCACTGTCCTGCATCTGCTTTCCCAGACAGCTTGGTGGGGTGGCCCTTCTCTGAAACCTTGAACATGTCCTCAGAAAAGGAAGGCCTTGGCCGAGCATTAGTGGCACATACCTTTAATCCCAGCACTTGGTAGGTGGAGGCAGGTGGATCTCTGTGAGTTCGAAGCCAGAGTCTGGTCTACAGAGAGAGTTCCAGGACAGGCTCCAAAGCAATACAGAAAAACCCTGTCTCAAAAAACAGAAAAGAAAAAAAGAAAGGAAGAAAGAAAGAAAGAAGGACAGAAAGAAAGAAAGAAAAGGAAGTCCTTGCCATTCATATTTTACAGATGGGGAAACTGAGGCTCTGAAGAGACTTGTGCAGTACCACAAATTAACCAGCAAGTCTGCCAATGGTGGAGCATCAACTAAGAACCCAAGATCTATCTATCTCTCAAGACAAAATCTTCCTTAGTCATCTGACCTTGGCCAGGTTATTTAAGATCGACAAGCTCCAAGTTGACATTTTGCTAACAGGGGTTAGGTCATATGGCTTCAGGAAGAATTAGGGACCGATATGCACAAGCTGCTTTGCATGGAGCCTGACATGAAAGGTGTCCAATAAATGTTTGTTACTATTATCATCATCATTATTACCGATGATAATATCTAATTCTGCATCTTCTGCCTGCTTTGTTGGAAGATTCTAAATGTTAACCAACAGAACAATCCTCTTTTAAGATTTAGGGATAGATGCTGAGAACAGAGAAGGGTTAAAGTGGATGTGAGAAGTGGCAGTGGGATGGGGCACTGAGGTACAAGCCTATCTTGCTCCTATTTCTGATACCCTCTGTGACCTTGAACCAACCTCTCTCTCTCTCTCTCTCTCTCTCTCTCTCTCTCTCTCTCTCTCTCTCTCTCTCTCTCTTCCTCTCCCTCTCTCCCTCCCTCTCTCTCTCCCTCCCCCCAGGCCCTTTGTTCTTGATGCATCCAAATGGCATCACTCTGTGTGAATACTGCAGCAAGAACCCACCCCAAGGAAGCCAGGAGCACCCAAAAAGGCCCATAAGTGCCCCTGGGAAGACCAGAATGCACTTCTACAGTCCTGGAGGCAGCCTGGCAGGAAGCCTCCAGGGGGTTGAAGAGAGCACAGGGCTGCCCTAGCTTTACCAACTCAGTGGCCTCTGCCCAGCCTCTGCAGGAGTCCTCCCACGTGGTCCTCCCAGGCCTGCCCCAGGGAGGCAGAGAGCTCCCGAGCAAGGTTCCTCCTGCCCCCCTACTCTGCGCTCCCTGCAGAGCTGGCTTGGCTTCTCCGTCAAAAGCAGGGCCCATCAGGCTGGAGGCGGCGATGTGTCAGCTGGTATTCAGGCTTTGGTTGTGCGCTCAGAGCGCTCCCCCTCCCCAGCTCCCCAAATCCACCCACCCACCCCTTTACCCACTGCTCAGGGCCTTCTGGGTTGCAGCGCTTCACAGAGAGAGAAAGAGACAGGGACCGTGTAACCAGCAACCTAGAACCCTGGTTGTGGGGGGTGGGGGCTGACTCACTTGGCCCCCTCCCTGGTGCCGATGGGGCAGCCCCCACACCCCTGGGCGCTGGCACCGAGTCAGGTCCCACAGTTGGGAACAAGGGAGATGCGGCTCTACTGTGCCTGACCCAAGTCGGCTGAGGATGTACCCGGAGCTCAGGGACCGCTTGGTCCCCGGGCCGCCAGGCGATGTGTAGGCAGCGACCCCCCACAGCGGGCTCACTCCGGCGGCCGCCTGCTAGGGCCACCCTGGCCACGGGCCCGCCAGGACGCCCCTGCTCGCCGCGCCCCTCCCCGGGCTTAGGCTCTTCCCCGGAGCCTCGCAGTATTTCCTTCCTGCACCTTTAAGAAGACCGTTGCTCCGTGGTGGGATGGTGTGTTAAAGCCACACAGAGGAAGTTACGCAGCCCGGATCAGACCGGGAGATAAAAGCCCCGATGGTGACCGTGAGTGATGGCAAGAGGATTTAGCCTCGGCATTAACTTGGAGCGGAGTGCAGGGGGGCGGTGAGGCTCCCCGCCATCTGGCCGGCGCCGTGCCAGGGGGATGCTCGGGCGCCTGGACCAGCAGCGGCAAAGCCCACCCGGGCCAGGGGCTGAGTGGGGCAAGCGTGCAGATCCTACCCTGGCTGCCCAGGGGCCCCCAAAAGTTTGCACTTGTTAGCAGCGACCTCCCGCTCAGCCAGGCGGGCGATGAGGGCGGTGCAGTTGGCCCCCTCCCCTGGCCCGTGTCTCCGGGACGGCTGCGGGCGGGCCCCCTGGCGGCCCGAGGGCTCCCCAGCCCCGATCTGACAGCGGCCGCCACAGCCGCGGCGCGGGGCAGGAGTCCCCAGCTCTCAGCCCTGCGGCCCGTGAGCCCACTCAGCGCCCGCCAGAGGGTGGCGGTCTCCGGCCTCTCGGGTCTCGCTCCGGGAAGCTGCTCCAAGCCGGGGTAAGGCGAGCGGGGAGCGCCGGGGCGGCGGGCGGGGACTGAGGCGCCGCAGCTTCGCCCAGGGTGCTTTCATTTTGAAAATGCTTAGGTGACGGTGCTAGTTCTCCCTCGGCCAGGGAGTCACTCCAGGCCACTCAACCGAGGCTAGGATGCAAAGTTATTCGGTGGCGGCTTCTACTAGCGAAGGGCTGGAGCCGCGGAAGAGGGGTGTGTGCGCGCGCCCGGTGCAGTATCTTTAAGAAGTAGAGTAGCTCGTCTTTCCTCTGGGCTCCCCGCCACCCAGCCCGTCTTTTTCCGTACTGTGCGCCTGTGTGGGGAGGGGATGGACCGTTGCAAGAACGCTTACTTACTTGTATTTATGGAAAGCAAATTAACCCTTCTCCGCCGCCTCACCCCCTCCTAATTTAAGTCGCCTCCGGGTTCTAAAGACGCACGAAGAACTCTTGGCCAGGCAGGCTAGAAACTTCCTTTAGTGCTGTGGAGAGGGTCGGCAGGTGGAAAGACGTCCTCCACCATGGTGTGAAGTCCCACTCTATGGGGAGCAGAGGCAACGGGACCGCCAGATCTCGGGTCCGTCCGCTTCAGAGTAAGTTGCGGGTACGGGCTGGGGGGTAGCGGCGTCAGGATCCCCGCGGAGCAGCGGTGCCTGGCAAAAGAATGCAAATAATTCCAAGGAGCTTTGCACGGTGTCTTTTAATTAAGGGAGGCGATATCAAATGAGGGGGCAGTCTGGATGCTGGCCTGGCCTTTATTAAAGGCTTGATTATTAATTGTGCCGGCGGTTTGCACCGAACTTAAGAAAAGCAAAATGCAGCGGCGGTTTGTGCTCCGTGTGCAGTGCATGCCACTGTCTACGCGCCCCAAGCTCAGCGCGGACTCAGCCAGACTCCTCGGTGTCTGCGGGTCGCATGCTAGCCCCGCCCGTCCTCGGGGACTTACCCGCGGCGGCCTCAGCCGCGCGTCCTAGAGCTGGGTGATCTGCCCCGCCCCCAAGAGCCCAACTTTTCGGGGCTCCCCAGCCGCTGAGAGGGCGTCAGGGAGAAACCAGAGGTCTAGAGAAAGCTCCCTTTCCAGAGCTGTGGACACCGGGACACCTGAACCCGGACGTCCACCAAGGCAGCGGTGAGCGCCCGGGCAGCCCAGGGCGGGGGGATGGGGTAGGGGCGGCGAATGGGGGAAGGTAATCGTGGGCCGTGGAGCTCCCCTTTCCTTCCCGATCCCTCCTACGGCCTCCAAATCAAGTTTCACACACCCTTCTACCCTTTGTCTAGCCTGGGTGGAAGAATAAACCTTCGGTGGACTGCCCCCATCCCACCCCCGGTTCCCACCTCACCCCTGATCCCCAGGGACCCTGCGCCCGCAGAGGCAAGTTTCCGACAAGGAGAGCGCACAGCCGGAGACTCCGGCAGGAGCCTGTTGGCAGCCCGGCCAGCTCCGAAAGGCGCTAATTCAATAAGACAGAGAAATCTGAGTTCAGAAATCCTGATAAAATCTAATTTTCGGGTTTTAATACCCAGGCTATCAGCCCCCCTCGGTTCCTGAGGACTCTTAAAAGAAAATAAAGCGCATTGATTCCATTTGTTTCAGAGAGCTGCAGTTTCTTAATAATATCAGGTGAAGATTTATTTTCCAAGGAGAAAACGATCCGCGAGGATGCAACCTCTTACTCTGAATTTCTCCCCTGCTGGCTCCTCGCTCCCTGCTATCTACCTCGTTTTTCCGCGGACTCTTGCCTAGGTCCCCCGCCCCTTGTTTTCTTTTTGGCAAAAAATTCTTGTAATTTTTGAGTGCTGAGCTCACAGTGCCCGCTCGATGCCAGCAACACCCAATTGATTGACGGGTTGTAAACACATTTTCCGCTGGCAGATTTTGTTGTTGTTTCCCTCACCCCCATTTTCTAGGGAATGTGTGATGCTTAAGCCAACAAAACTGCAAAGCAATTAATAGATTTGCGAGTTGTGCCGCTTGCTGCTCACTGGGTCTCCGGCCTCAGGGCCTCGTTGCCTCACCACTCGGGCCAGAATCCAGAGCTGTCCCAGACAGGAGCAGCCGCTGGCCCTGCAGATGAAGCCGGCAGCTGGACCCGCCTTGAGAGCCGCAGCCTGGCTCTCTGGTCGTCCCCAGCCGTCAGGAGCGCCCTACCTGTTAGTGAACAGTCGGGTGCCGGCTGCTGGAAGAATTAATTAGGGGCATGCTGTTTTCTGGGCAGCTCAGAGCTTGGCTGGAAACGTCCAAACCATTGCTGGGGCCCGTGCTATTTTATTTTTACTACATTTTCTCAGATTGAAAAAAAAAAATAGACGCTTGGTCACGTTCTTCCAGAGTTTTCTAGCAAGAAGCGAGCCCTGGGCGGAGTCTAGAGTAGTTTTCTGTTTAAACGGTCAGTCGGAGGAGAGGTGTGAAGTGTGGTCTGGCTGGGTTCTCATTCATCTATATTAGGAGTCCTTCATCCCAAGAGGGGACAGGGGCGGTCTTAACACAGATAGATGAGGCCCACTGCAGCCTGAAGCAGAGTACTGGCTGAGGGCTTCCCCCCACCCCGAGCAAGTAGCTCTCAGCAGTCAGGCTGGACCAAAACGCACCCCTTGTCATTTGGGCAGGAATGTGCTTGTGTCTGGTGTGTTTCGTGCAAAGACAGTTAACTCCTCTGGGACTTTTCTGTATACAGTGGCTGACAAGGGCTTCGGTGAGAGTCAGGCCACCATATGTGAGGTTTGGGAATTTAAATGCAGCAACTGTGAGCACTATAACCAGAATAATTAATAACAGATGATATTTATTTATTTATTTTATTTATATTTGCTACATCCATTTCAATAACCTTTGCCCTATTGGCAAAGATTATTTTTGGCGGGGATCTCATGCTGGCGGGCTCAGATTCGTCCATGATGTAGCAAACGCCTGGGAATACACTAGAGTCTGGGAGTCATATGTTTCTAGACGCAGCACTCCTATTAGCTATATTTATTTTAGCTTTTAAATGATTACTTCGGGCTTAAAATAGATGCTGCCCTCCTAAAATGATTGCAAACTGTTGGCCTTGGTCAGAAAATCTAGCACAACAAAACACTCTGATTCCCCTGGAAGCCTTGGACATCCTAGTTTCTGGCTATTAACTCATTTAATTCATGATTTCACATTGTGCAGATGACTGGGGAGCAGACTGCTGGTTGCCCTCAGAGACCTCCCTCTTGGGCTGCAGCAGTAGGGACAGTCTCCTCTGTTGTATGCTCATGGCCTCCTTTAACAACTTGGACATTTTGGCTGGTCTGACCCAGTATGTTAGAGCCACCATTAAACCTTGGCTCTTGGGAATGCTTGAAAAAGTTCCTCATTCTCAAGAAGGACACTAAACAAACATCCTCACAAATGATGAGGAGGTACACCACCTTTTTAATAGTGTGCCCATCTCTAAACCTGGAACTCTCGTATTAATTAAAAACAAAATAGCCCAGCTTTCTCTGGAGATCTTGCTAATGCAATCCTTTGTGTGTGTGTATGTGCACGCGCGCATTTTGCTAGATATCTTTTGTTCTTATATGTCTCTAACCCACACACCCCCCTTTTAATTTGTTGCAGGTGTTGCTGCTAACGAACGCAGCCTCGCTCTTCTCCCTTTACAATGAAAGCCAGGCCAGAGCCCACGTACCTGGAGGTAGTGAAAGCTGAAGCCTCAGGAATTTCCCAATAAGTGGCCAATGGCTACTAGCCAAGGTCAGCCAGTCCCCATCCGTGCCTGTCCCCACTAAAGCAGAGGCAAATGGCCTCTCCAGTTAACACCTCAGTGGCTTTTTTATTTTCTAGTCTAGTCACAAAATCATTGTCACTTGCAGCCCATATGAAAAGAAATCTCTTTTATTGGTCTGAGATGCCAAGTCCAGTCCCAAAGAGGGGACTCATTTCCAGCTAACATGTACACCTCCTGATTTTATTTTATCTTCACCATGCAGGCTGGAGGGCCGTTACGCAGTCGTGTTGAGCACACCACACATTGAGGGCCCTTTAAAGACCTGGATTGATTGGAAGGACAAAAATTAAAAGCAATCTGATCCAGTCCCATGACGGATCCCTTTGGATTTCCTCCTTATCCCATTTCCATCCACTGTCACAATTTGAGAGTCTGCCCAATTTGATCAGCTTCACCTCCAGGGGAGGTGTAACGCCAAGGTTAGGAGGACGCCAAGTTACAGGCAACTTTTTGATCTGCCCATCAGCAGCCTGAGAAACGCTGGCTCTGGATTTTCCGTATCGGCCATTTGGAAAACACAAGCTTCCACCATTGGCAAACCTGCAGTGCTCAAGTCTGATACATCCCAGCCACCGTTGCCTAGTAGATGTAGCATTTCCATGCTGAAGCCCCGAGTGCCCCCTGACCCCACCACCACCTCTCCAGTGCCCTTCTGGGCCCCACCCATTCTGACTGTACAGCCATGCTGCACCTGCTGGCCCTCTTCCTGCACTGCCTTCCGATGGCCTCTGGGGACTATGACATCTGCAAATCCTGGGTGACCACAGATGAGGGTCCCACCTGGGAGTTCTACGCCTGCCAGCCCAAAGTGATGCGTCTGAAGGATTATGTCAAGGTGAAAGTGGAGCCCTCAGGCATCACGTGCGGAGACCCCCCTGAAAGGTTCTGCTCCCATGTAAGTCATCCCTCTACTTTTGTATTACTTAAGTTGAGGGGAGGGGACTGTGTGCTGAGAAAGACCCCAGGGTGGCTGAGTAGAACCAGAGGGCCTTGATACAAGACTAACTCCAAGCCCCAGCATGGAAAGGTGCCAATGCCACACTGCCCTGAGGACCCTGGGGGTTGAGTGACATTTTGTGGGTGGAAGCAGTCTTAGCCAGCATCTGACCCTGGGATGTTTTCCTGCCAGGAATTACACAATAGTCATAGTTCCCTGTCTCAAAGCCAGCCCTTCCTCCTTTTCGGGAAGTCAGCATTCAGGCCAATGATCTGGGTACTGTTTGCAAGGTTACACTCACACACGCATAGGTTCACCCCTCTAGCGGTGCATCCTCCCAGCCTGCCCAGTCCATAGTATAATGATCCCAGCTCATGCCAAGCACTTACCGGGCATCTTACAGAGGACGGTTTCTGGGAGGGTTGGAAGGAATTCTTGAAACATGGGTAGAGGATCAGGCTGGAGAGATGCAGCCAGCACCTCAGCCAGTGACGGCCCCTTGTCAAGAGGCAGGTACTCAGGCCTAGTCACCTGAGCCCCTAGTTAGAGAAGGGGTCATGGAGCTAGTGGGAGCATCAGTGTTAACATGGTTGATGTTAATAGCAGAGTTTGACAAGAGCTCCAGGAATGCAGGGTTGAGAGCCCAAGGCCTGCTATTCCGTGGGGGTTTTCCCCTGGGCTCCACCAGGCTGGTTCTACCTTGGACAAAGTCAGAATGTTCAAATGGCAGTGTCACCAGTGTCAGACCAGTGTCTCTCTGGGTTTCTGCTCTGTCAACTGTAGAATGGGTACATTGATAGTGTGCTCTGAGGGTGGTTGTAAGGGGTTAGTGGCTCCATGGATACAGGTCTTCAAAATCAGACTGGACACAGAGAAGGTGTCCCAGCTGCTTGGTCATTCTGGTCATATAGACAGGGAAACTGAGACAGCTGGGTTGAAGGCCCTTGGCCAAGGTCACACAGCAGAAAGTGGTGAAGCTGCTGAATTAAGCTGAACCTCCAGCACACAGCAGGCCTGTCCCGGGTGGAGGCTGGGCAGAGCAATCGGGGGAGCTGGCTGGAGGGATTCAGTGTTCCCCTGCAAGCGGCTGGTGCCTCTGAGTGTCCTTAGGGAAAGCTGGGTTTATTGCATAGTCAACCTGGTGTACCCAGCCCAGGCTCCTGTAAATGTCTAAGTCCCTTGGGGAGGCTTCAGTCACAGTGTAGAGCAGCCAGCCCAAGAAGGTAGATCCCCACTTGTCAATTGTCACTGTGGGTGGTGGCTGGGCCTGGGCCAGCTTGGAGAAGGGGAGGGAAGAAGGAAGGGAAAGAGAAAGGCAGAAGATGGCTCAGGGCTGGGAGCCAAGACTGGTTTGTGTGTGGACATTGTTGAGCACCAAAAGACCACGCTGGCTCAAGACAGGCAAAGGGCCCAGGCCCTGAGAGTCAGTCAGGGCTGAGGCCATAGTGAAGTCCATTCTGAGTGCACATATAACCCCCTGGGAACTGCCCCAACCATGCATTTCCCAGACAGAATCTCAACGTGATTTTGTCTGTTAACTATTAATCATTGCCAGGGTTGGGGGCAAGTCACAAAACCGGCTTCTGCTCAAGGGTGTAGAGGCTACAGATGTCCACCAGAGGCAAGTCCAGGGCCTGTCCTGGATGGTGAGCCCTCCAGGTCTTGATGTTGGTTGAGCTCTGGGGTCTGGATGGGGGAAAAGATCCGGAAGGAACCCCAGTATGGCTGAAGCCTCAGCATCTTAGCACTTGTCTGGTGGATGTAAATGTCCCATGACAGGCAAGTGCATCTTTGCCTTTCATTACAAATGTGAGACAAGGAGAATGGAATGCCACAGAGGCAAGCGGAGGGCAGCCCTCAGAAAGTGCTAGCTTCTGCAGGGAGGTGGGCACCACACCCAGTCTGTATGAGAACTCCATACTGCTTTTTACTGAGGCCCTTCCTGGGCATGTCCAGGGCAAGCCACAGGCATGTGTCGTTGAGCCATTTTGAGGGCACCCTGAGGTAAACTCCAGTCTAATCCCCTTATAAGCATTAGAAAGATTGCCTAAGTCCTGCCAAGGTCAAGAAGCTCAGCAGGCAAGGCAGAAACTCATCTGTGGCCAGAGCACATGCTCACCCACCAGGTGCCTGGCTTCCCTCTCTGAGCATGCTGACCTGGCTGAGTCTTGGTTTTCTTCCTGTTTCAATAAAAACGATAATGTAGGTGTGTCGCTGAGCTGGCATGGAGACAGCTGGGCCAGGCACGAGCGAGCATGTGGGAGTACTTCAGTGTGCAATGGCCATAATTGTCTTACGTCAACCACTGTTATTACTCCCCCGGTGGCTTCCTGGGTTTCTCTGCTTCCCTGGAGTATATTGCTTCACTCCAGCCTTGACCACATCACAGTCTGCATTTCTTGTCTACAGGCAGCAGGTGGTAGATGGATGCTCAGGGGCTTTAACCGCCCTCAGCCAGAGCAGGTGTGGCTAACTAGCCACCAGAGGGCACCCTGGTGGCAGCCAGACCACCCAGTGCCCTCTTAGTCTTCTAAGCCAGGACCAGCTCATCCCTGCTCTCTGGCAACCCTGCTGCTAACAGGTGAGGGCCTGCCTGAACCAGCACCCAGACAACCAGAGCATGAACCCTGGAACACCCTGAGAGTATAGGGTATAGGGGATAAAGGAGCAGTTGCCCTTTTCAGTCCTAGGGTGCAGCCCCTGCTCTCCCAGATTCCTGTCCTTCAGCAAGGCCACCAGAGAACTGAATTGTAAATTCCAGCCTGGTGAGAAGGGGAGTGGAATAAAAGACAAGATAAATGAATAAATAAAAACCTATTGGCTCTAAACGCATGAGGAAAATGAATAGGGATGAGCTTTCCGCAGAGGGCAAAATTTCAGTGAGAACTGCAGGTCAGAGGCAGCCCTGGGAGTGGGGAGGAGGAGGAGGAGGAGGAGGAGGAGGAGAAGGAGGTGAAGGAGGAGGAGGAGGAGGCAGTCAGCAGAAAAGGGCTTTTCAGCTTTTCACAGGGTGAGCAGCTCTGGCTCCTTGGACCCCTCTGCCATGAGGCAAGCACACTGGAGCCTGGATGGACAGTGTCTAGTGCTTCTTGCGTACAGCCTTCATGCCTTTCTCTACGTCAAGGGGACAGGCCCTTAGGACAGCAAGGGGTGACAGAAGAGAGACTGAGTGTGCCCAGCCTTCTTGTAGTCTCATTACCAGAGTGTGGTCCCTGAACCCCAGCCTCAGCCTGCCAAAAATGCAGACTCCCAGCCCCTACCCCAGCCCTGCTAAACTAGACTGTAGGGCATGAAGACACAGGCAGGGTCTACAGTGGAGAAGCTTATTGTGAAGGCTCAGGAGGCCTGTCATTTCCTTGATATCTCTACAGCTTTGAGTGTGGATCACTGCCCAGGGAAGAAACAAGAGCAAGAGGGACCCAAGGGTCCTGAGAAAAAGGTTTAGGGTCCAGCACTAAGGTCATCAGGTTGAATCCTTGAAAAGCAGGGTGGACCTTGCCAAGGCTGGAGTCTGTTTCACTCTATGTGAGTGAGATGCAGTGACTGCTTCCAGAAAGAGGCAGAGAACTATTTTGGTGAGACTCCCATCTTACTCCTCTGGGCTCCACGGTCTGGAATAAGCCATTCAAATTCTCTACACTGGGCTGTGGATGTGGAGTGCATAGCACGCACAAAGCCCACAGTTCAGTCACTAGCACTGTATAAAACAGCCGTGGTGGCACTTGGTAGATGGAGGTAGAAGTTCAAGGTCATTATTAACTTCATAGAAAGTTCAAGGCCAGCCTGAGCTACGTGAGACCCTGTCTCGATAATTAGGCTCAGAGTAGGGGCTTTGTGGGGCTGGAGAGATGTCTCAGCAGTTAAGAGTACTGACTGTGTTTGCAGAAGACCTACATCATGGCTGACAATCATCTGTAACTCTAGTTCCAGGGGATCAGACACCCCTTTCTGGTCTCCATGGGCACTGCACACACATGGTACCCAGACATACAAGCTGACAAAATAACCATATGCATAAAAGACAATAATTTTTAACTAAAAAGAAAACTGGGCTTGGTGGCACATGCTTTTAATCCCAGCACTAAAAAGGAAGAGTAAGTGGTTCACTGTGAGTTCAAGGCCAGGTGAATTCCAGATTAGCCAGTATTATAAAGGAACATTCTCTAAGTCTCAGTTTCTCTATCTAAGAACTTGCCTTGCCAACTCCATCACCTTCCTGAAGAAGGAAGCAAGTGCTTAGTCAGAATGAGATCCAACCATTGGCCCCTAGCTAGTCTCCCACACCTGGAATTTTCCATGTCAACATGTGTGAACATCCATGTGTCTAACAAATCTCCAGGGAGATGACAGTTTGCAATCCCATGCCGTGTGACCTTCAGCATGGGATGTAACCTTGTGTCCTCAGATTGGGGTTTGTAGGAGACCACACTCAGGACACTGTCACCAGTGTAGTGCCTGTCACGGGTGCTTGGTTCATGGGGCTCTAACAAGAGTGTTCTCTCTCTCTCTTCTTAGTGCCTGTGAATTATTTGATAGACAAATGGATGGGTGGGTAGAAGGATGCCATGGTCCAGGAAGGTTTCTTGGGGGAAAGCGATTGATGCTGAGGTTTGAGAAAGGCCTGGAGCTTTGATCAGGACCCAGGGAGCTGGGAGCCCTCACTTCCACACTCCCCATGGCTGTGGGATTGGCGTCAAATTGAAGCCAAGGGTTTTCCAACTCTTTGCTTAACTCAGTCACAGTGTCTTGGAGTTGCCAGCATTAGCCCTTAGCTACAGCCATGGGGACATCTTGTTGCACAGAGAAGTCTCCTGCTGGGGACAGACAGGAGAGGATGGAGCTGTGCTGCCATGGAATGCCAGGCCCATGGAGGTCACTGGTACTTCTGACATTTCTGGTAGGAAGTAGTTGGGTTCAGACACCCTGAGGAGAGCAACAGCAGCTGCAAAGTAATAAGGACACAGAGGATCCAGAAGAGACGTCTCCCCAGAGTGCCAAAGACTTGAGAAACCTGGACCTACTACCTTTCTAGGCTCAGTTTTCTTTATGTCCATGTCCTGATTTTATTTTTATCTACTTATTTTTTGAGACAGGGGCCAACTGAGCCATACCTGGCCTTGAGCTTGCTGTGTAGCTGAGGTTGAACTTGAACTTCTGATCCTCCTGCATCCACCTCACAAGTGCTGGGATCACATAGGCATGAGCCACCACATGCAGTTTAAGCCATGCTGGGGATCGAACCCAAAGTTTTGTGCCTGCTAAGTGAGCACTCTACTAACTCAGCCAAGTCCCCAGCCCCACCCTAGTTTTTGAGAATCTCATTTTGAGTATTATGGCTTTAGATGAGGTAGACAATTGGTTGTCAGACGGACACGCAGGTTCTCCTATGCTGACTTTGAGACTGACCCCCTTCTGGCCTGTGGAACTTGGGAAAAGTCCTTGTGATTCCAAGCTCTTGCTTTCTCATCTGGAAATGGGGGTGATGCTTTCAAGATTCTAAGAACATTTCTGGGAATGAGATGAGGCAAGGCATGAGAAGCCAACATCAAAGGAATGCCCATTGAAAGGGCATGTTTCCATTCTAGAATTAGCAAGAAGAGCACACATAAAGAGACAGTGGGCAAAAGCTCACCCCGCAGACAACATGCATAACATGGTTATAGAGGCAGGAGTCAGAGATGGAGAGCCTGGAAGGTTCCAGAGACCCACAGAGAGCAGGAGAGAGTAGTAGTGAGGAGGAGCACACTCCCTGCTGCTGTGCCTTGTGAGGCCTGAGAACAGGGAGCCGCACCACAGGCTCACCTCTGCATTCTCTGGCCAGTTTTTCCTAATGAGTCTTTTAGGCGGGATGTTGGTTGACTCTCTTGGAGAGGGAGGGTGGGTGGTTAGGTAGGATGGCCGTGTTTCTCTCCAGCCCCTCACTTGCTCTCCATGTTCTCCTATGCTCCTCTCCTTCTCAAATCAGCCAGGTCTGTCCCCACCCAGATGCTAGTAAATATATTGGACAAAGAACCCTCCAAACTCAAGAGCAATCAGAAATTGTCCAAGGCCAGAGGAACCCCACTGCCTGGAAGCACACTGCAATGGTGCCAGCCACTCAAGGCAAAGTGGCTGGCTGGCTGCTGCTATCCTTCTAGCCCTGTTCACAAGTTCCTGGGACTCACCTCATCCCTAGATAGGTTCCTGGTGGAATCCAAGCCCTGGGGGTACAGGACACCGCCCCCAGGCCTCTTTTGACCCATTCATACCCTGGATTTGTTCTCACGAGGTGACACATGGTAGGAGACATGGGACATACCTGGAGGTCACCTGTGCCAGCTGAGGGCTGAATCTGCTCCTATATGGTTGGTGGGGTTAAAGAGGTCACTTCCTGACTCACCTAGGTGAGTTCTCACAAACTGCTGCCTCTGCCACAAGAGGTACCTCTCAGAGCTGGATCTTGAAGACCCCAGGAGACAGAGATCTCACGCTAAGCCATGTGAGCAATGGTTCTCCTGTGGCCTTACCATGAGGTGTAAGGTCAGGCTGAGGCAGGATAGGGCAATGATGGGAATGTATATAATCATTAAAGTTGGTACCTTTGAAGGTCCTTGAAGTAGGATTCTGGGAGTGCACCCTTCCTTTGCCACATACTGGCCCATCTCCCCAGGCAACGTACATATTGTGGCTACCACCACACTTGATATATGTAAACTTTTCATCCTCTCCATAAGATTGTCACACAATGCTGGATACAGCAACGGTTAGAGAGGTGAAGACACTTACCCAAAGTTACACAGCCAAAGCCTGGATCCTCCTCAGAGCCTTGCCCACTCTCTCCCCCAAGCCTTCTTCTACAGCACAGTTCTGAATGGCTGCTGTGACATTGGGCAGCTGCAGAGAAACCTGGCTGGTAGGAAGGGGCTGAAAATGACACCCCCCCCCATCGAATAACCAGATCTAAACCCTGGCAGGGATGTGTGTATGTCGAGAATGGCCCCTCCTGTGAAGAAGATCCAGTGTAGTTTGTCTTAAGTCTTGGGGGACTCTTCAGACCTGCTCAGTCCCTGTTCCATCTCCCTCCTGCTGCCAAGTCATTTGTCCACTTGACTGGAAGCACTGCCCAGGGAAATAAGTGGAAATGAACCAAGACCCTGTGCATCCCCTCCGCCAGGCACACTGTCGGTTTCTGGGCAAAGGTGAAGAGGAGGCTGGGGAAGCTGAAGTTTCTTAGAGAATGCCCTCCCTTTGGGGGATGGAGAGGCAGTTGGCAGCAGGAAGGGGAGACAGTGGTGCTGGAGAGACAAAGTGCACCCTAATCCAGAACCATTACCAACAATCGTGTGGCAGATTTGATGATGGGCCAGCTCCTTGGGACAGGTCTGCCCTTTGTAATAGCTGAGCAACTTTGCACCTTCCCCAAAAGAGGAAGAACAAATGAGGAGATCTGAGTGTGGACATCTGAGTTCCCTGCACTCCTGACTTCCTCCTTCCTACTTAGTGATGAGAGAGAAGAACAGCATCCACCCAGGCACTGGGGATGACCTGAGGGGGACCAAAGCAGAAGCCAATTCCTGTCTCAGCAGCAAAGCCCCAGGGCAGGGGTTCCTGACTTACGGGGGCCACAAAACCCTCTGAGAGCCTGCAGTGTTTTCCAGAACAGAATCCCAGCATGTGTTCGAACATTCATGTGTACACATACAAACACAAGGTTGCAAAATCCGTGGACACTTCCCAGATAGCCTCAAGTCCACCTGTGGGCCCTGGTGGCCAATGGCACAATTCACAAGGACCCTACTTACAGGGGGGCCTTTAACCTCAGAGAAGTCATGGTTCATCTTCTTGCTATCTAAAGATCTGGTTCCACGCCCTTCATCAACAGCCACATTTATGGAGTGTCTAGTGTATACTAAGCAGTTACCACAAGCTAGTTCAACTGAATCCACACAGAAAACATGGTAGACTTTATATTAAAACCCTATTTTAGCCAGGTGTTGGAGGTGCACTCCCAGCACTCAGGAGGCACAGGCAGGCAGATCTCTGTGAGTTAGAGACCAACCTGGTCTACAAGAGCTAGTTCCAGGACAGCCTCCAAAGCCACAGAGAAACCTTGTCTCAAAAAAACCAATAGATAGATAGATAGATAGATAGATAGATAGATAGATAGATAGAAAGAAAGAAAGAAAGAAAGAAAGAAAGAAAGAAAGAAAGAAAGAACCCTATTTTAAATATGAGGTTAAGCCTCTTGCCCAAGCTCACACAGCTTCTAACATGCTGGGCTGCCCAGACTTTCGTGTCTACCCAGGCTACAGGGCTGTTGGGAGTCTGGGCATCTCAGAAGGAGACAGAAATGGAGAGAGCTATCATCTGTGTGTGTTCACACATGCATGCTGGATGAGCAGAGCCCCCATCAGCCCTGGAGGAAGGAGGTTGAGGAGGAGTGATGCTATGTTTTCCCGCCCACTGCTCTTTGAGCTGAGATGGAGCCTGCTAATCAACTTATTTGATAACTCGCTTGTTCCACGTCTATTTGGAAGCATGCAATCTCCCACGCACCAGCTCCATCAAAGGCGAGGTAGCTTTGCTTATTCCTCTAAACCTGGAATCTGATCTGTCTTTCTGGGGATGGAGTAGTGAAACTATACCCGCCAGTGGACAGTAATGGACCTAAAAATAGAGGGTGCAGGGAGTGGTGGGTGAGAAAGGGTGCTCTAGGCCTAACTGTCTAGCACTGGGCAATCCTGCCCACCCAGTTCTTGGGATCCTTTTAGCCTAGGGAGAGATATGAGAATGAGGAGGGTGGGAGACAGACCGTCCCCTTGATGCCACTTCCCACATCCAGATGCCATTGCCCACTATTCCAGGTCTGGAGGCAGTGCCCTTGCCCTTGGCACTCTGAAGAGTCATAAGCTGTCCACTGCCTAGGTCTGTGCATTGAATATGGGTATCCCCTGGTCCTAAAGGGAGAAGCACCTCTGCTCTGTGGTTGGTGAGAGTGTCTGTGCTCTCCTCCTTTTACTCCTCATCTCCTTACCCTTGGAGGGATTTTCTCAAAGGCCCCAATGATATCTGGGGAGCAGTGACCAGAACCATAGCAGGCAAGGACCAGGAGGAAGTCCTTCTCACAGCTCCAGACCCTCTGCTTACTGGGGCTTCTCAGGGCACTATGTGGGGACTCCTGCAGAGCTTGGCACAATCCTTGTGCCCATGTGTGCCCAGCCAAACAACACAGGGTGAGCCTTGATTAATTGGTTTGCTGGCTAATTGGCTAATTGGTTGGTTGGTTGGTTGGCTAGTTGGTTGGTTGGTTGGCTAGTTAGTTGGTTACCTAGTTAGTTGTTTTGTTGGTCTGCTTCCCCGCTGGAGTAGACCAATGGACTTCAGGCCCATGAATGTTGTTACATATCCCTTCCTTTTGTCCTAATGGGCAAACTCTGAAGCTGCTTCTCTGGAGTGACATCATTCAAATAGCTCACAAGTAGCTGATGAATAAAAGAATAAATCTGCACCTTCTAGCCCAATTTCACCACTCCTGCCCCGACTTGAGGCTTCACCTACAGAGCTGGTAGCTGTCCAGGTACGCCCCACCTTGTGGCTTCCTACTTGTCCCTCTGCCAAACCTCTTAAGTCCCCAAAGAACAGTAGAAAACTTTGCAGGAACCACCCCAATCCTTGTGGGTGCTGTGTCACTCCTAAGCCTTTATTCTGACTGCTGAGGACCCAGAGAGGGAACCCACTGGAGGGGCTCTCACTCTGCAACCCTGACACACTGCATGTGCTACTCCTGTCTTCCCAGAGCACTCTGAGGAGATCACATAGACTTGTCCTTAACCAAATATGTCATGCTATGTGCACAAATCGGCTGTTGGACAGAGCCCGAGAGGTGTCCTCAGGAAGAGGGTTATTCAGACACCTGCCACTGGGTGGAGCCTTCAGATAGGGGTGTCCCAGCCTGAGAAGGGAAGCAGAGGAGTTGCTGAGATGGCTCAGTCAGCAAAGTACTTGCCAAGTAAGCATGAGGGCTTGAGTTCGATCCCTAGAATTCTCTCACAAAGCTGTGCACTTATAAACCAATTGCCTGTCTGTGATCCCAGCCATGGGGAGGCAAAACTAGGTGGATCCCTGAGGTTCAGTGGCCAGACATAGGGCTCACTGGCCAGCTATCCTATACCATTTGGCAAACTGAAGAGCCATGAAAGTCTGTCTCAAACAAAAACCTACATACACACACCACCACAACCACCACCACCATCTCCTGTATACACTTATAAACACATACAAGGCATAAGCACCTCCCCACACACCCAGAGGAAGCTGAGGCTGGATAGAGAGAGGCTGGAGAACAGAGAGGAAGTAGCTGTGTTGGGAGAAATAGGCAGGACTTGGGTCCAAGGCTTGGGCCTGAGGGAGTCTTGGTGTTAGGGCTCAGGAGGCAATAGCATCTACCCCGTCACTTGACACAAGTACCTGCAGACAGGCTGATGATGGGCTGGGGAGAGAAAAAAGAGGGACTAGTGTCTCTTGTGGTGACAGGACAGGGCCTGGGATAGCCTTACCAGTTAGTGGTGATTAAAGT
Organism: Cricetulus griseus; assembly: GCF_003668045.3. NCBI lineage: Eukaryota > Metazoa > Chordata > Mammalia > Rodentia > Cricetidae > Cricetulus > Cricetulus griseus. The sequence continues at coordinate 140,905,327 of NC_048599.1, read as the reverse complement.
ATATTACACCTCTGGGTACCTCGCCCTTTGGCTATCTGTCCTAGGCCCCAGCTAGGGCCCAGTTGCCCCACTCTTCAGCAGGGCAGCTGCCACCAGCAGGTGGAATGATCAGGACTCTAAAGGCCCCAGGGATATGTGAGGGGCTGTGCGGAGCTGTCCTCACCCCACCCTGCGCTGGAATCCTTGCAGCCTGCCTTTTTCCCTCAGGATGAAATATTCATGTCAGCAGAGTAGGACCTCTCTGGGAAGGCTGCCTGTGTCTAGCTTACGCCTTGCACAGGCTTTTAAAGAACAGGACGCTTTTCCTACCCTCTAAGCATTTTCTAAGTCTCCAATCAATAATGCACTTTACCAGTGGCTTCCTCTTCTCCAAGCCCTACCCCCATCTCTTTCTCTCTCTTCCTTTCTTCCTCTCCTCCTCCCATCTCTCCTCCTTTCCTTTCATTTACTTGTTAAAAATAAAAATGTTGAACCATTCATTCAGATGTCAGGTGCAGCCCATAACGGGGAGTGAAGTGGATGGGAAGGTCAAATCACCAGAGTGTGAGAGATGGGGTGTGCAGATGCCACAGGTGGGAGACAGCTGGACAAAAGCACTGAAGAGCTGGAGGGAACCCTTTGAGACTGCTGAGCTCTGGTGAAGAAGGGGCAGGCTTGGACCTGGGTTTGTATCAGTTGGTAGAGAGATTGCCTAAGATGCACAAGACCCCATACACATACAAGGCATAAGCACCTCCCAGGTTCAATCCCCAGCATTACATGAACTGGGCATGCTGGCACACACCTGTCATTCCAGCACTCAGAGGTAGAGACCAGAGGATCAGGAATCAAGGGTCAACCTCAGCTATAGAGGGTGTCTGAGACCAACTGGGATATGCAAAATCCTATCTAAGAAAAGGTTGGGAGGGGCAGACTTGGTTTCATGGAGCCTCTCTCCCACCTTCGCCTAATGAACTGGAAGATGTTGGTGGCCTAATGAGAGAAAATAAGACCATTAAACCAGGACCAGGGGTCCTGGAACAGGCATTGTGGAGCATGTGCCAAAATAGATAGCCAAAGTCTCTAAAAATAGGGCAATCCGGTTTGGGATTTTTGTGGTAGTGAGCACCCTGTGTCTAGATGTATGCAAATGTAGAGGAGTTATCCTCTTCCAAGGCAGGGCCCACACGTGTCTGCTTGGTAGGTGGTACACTGAGGGCCTGGAGCACATTCACTGCATGTGGGGGCCATAAGGCGGGATGCCAGGCACGCTTCAGAACTGGGAAAGGGTTTCCCACCCCAAACATTCCTGGAAGTCTGGCTGTGGGAAGAACTCACATATGCCCAGGGCAAAGCAGAATGGAGCCTTTTTTTAAAGACAATTTTGAGTTCTTGGAGAGATTAACCCTCATGTAGTCACTGCCTTGGCAAAACCCTCACCCCCACTCCCTGTGGTTGCTCTGTTGATGGAGGAAGCCAGCCATACTGAGGCTGTGTCCCTGAAGGCAGTGTGAGCCGGAGCAGGGTCTGGCATTCCACCTTGAGCCAGCAGACCACCTCCTGGGTATCTGGGCCACATTACAACCTGGTTTCCCAAGGTCCTCTGAAGGGATGAGAATGATGCTAAAACCAGCATTCCCAAACAGACTGAAGGTCTTAGGATGAGAGTCCTGGCTTGGCTGTTCAATGCTGCTGCATGAAGCAATTGCTGGGGAGTGTCATATAAGGTGGGGAGTCCTGGTCCCTGCTCTCTTGGACTTTACTCTTGCATATAGAAAGTTCTAGAAGGAAGGCAATTGTGGGTAGGTTTGAAATGAAAGACATTCAGGTGTCTTCCTCCAAAGCTGCTCTGCATAGTGAAGGACCAAGAAGTGTTTTTGCTGACTTGGGCTACAGCCATGGCAAGCTTGGGAGATGGCCTGAGACTTCTGGTCCAAAGTAGACCTCTGCTGAGGACATGATCACTGAGTCTGGGTCTAAAGAAAGAGGATGGTTACTAAGGCTCTGGATGGTGCTCTGCAAGGATGAAGGATTGAGGGTCACGCCCAGCATGGGCAGCTTGTCCTTCCCTGCCTGCACAGTAGATAGAGCATGGGGGAATTGTCCCCACAGAATAAGTCTCCCTAGATGGCTGCTGCTCTGAGTGGGTATTCTGCTGATTTGTGAGAGTGAGGCAGGTGACCTTGCTGTTGCCTGGGGCAGAGGAAGAAGAGGGGAGTAATCAATGAACCCACAGAATAATACAGAGTGCTAGCTGGAGAGAAGCGCTCAGAGGAGGAGGAGGGAGTTAGGGACGCAGGGCAGCCCGAATTAGGACCAGCAGCAAACACAATCTCCGTTTCCGCCTTGTTAATAATTCATCCCCCTGCAAGTTTTCTTACCAAGAAATAGGAAATAATTTGTTAGGACGAATTCCCCCAGCACTTGGCTTTCTCCCTGCCACTGGGCGGGGCGTAGGGGCCTGGCTCTGTTCCCTTCATCCCAGGCTGCCAGGGGAAGGAGGACTATGAAGAATTTTCGACTTTAGGATAGTGATGGCACAGCTGGTCTGCCTATTTCTGCTCTGTCATTTCCCGAATAGGGAAACGGAAGTATAGATAGATCCAGGCCCCGACCCAATGTTATATGTCATAGTGTTAGGGACAATGCACCCAAGAAGTCAATGTGCTTATTGACTTCTGTCCAGGCCAGGATCAGTTCTCCCCAAGTCCACAAAGAAGGAAAGACTGATGTGATTGCCTCTGGACTCTCCACCTTCACTTTATCCCTAAGTCCCAAGACTTAGTAAGAAAGGAAGCTGGTGCCATGTTCCTCCTCATCTCAGCACCCTATACCCTGGCTACTCCTTGGAAGTCTCCTGCTTCCCACCTGGGACACAGAAACCATCTTCAGCCCCCCAGGGAAGTTGACAGCTCAGCAGCCAAGTTCAAAAAGAATCTGTCAGCTGTTGAACTGTTCAGGGCCTGCCCACACACCCGGGTGGCAAAGACACAGGCTGTCTGCCTCCTGGGTGTGGGGGGCGGTGGCACAGACCAGGGGTGGCTATGTCCTTTCCCTCTTGGGTAAATGAGTTTCTTTACTTGTCTTAGAGACATTGGCCGTTGGAGAATCAGCCCCCCTAGGATGCAGAAGGGAAATTGTACTGCTAGGTTGGAACAGATGCATACATGGTGGTCCAGCAATTGATTTATTTCCTGCATCCAGCATCCCTGAGCACACATTACACAAAGCACTCATCTTGTGGTTCCCAGACAGGGTCTCACTGTGTAGTCCTGGCTGACCTATAGACCAGGCTGGCTTCAAACTCACAGAGATCTGCCTGGATCTGCCTCCCAAGTGCTGGAATTAAAGGAGTTCACCACCATACTCCAACTCTTTATTGGCTTCCATTCATTCCATCAGGATTGCCTGAGTCCTCGGATGATACCAGGGGCTAAGGCTTCAGTGGGGACAGAGACAAACAAGGTTGCTGCCCTCAGGGAATTCACCCAACACTTGTGAAAGAAAGTGTCTTTTCCTCACCCACCCCATGTTCCTGGCTAAGACTCCTATCAAAACACAAAGATAAGATGCTGAAGAGAGCTGGAGAGGTGGCTCAGCAGTTAAGAGCACTGGCTGCTCTTCCAGAGGACCTGGGTTCAATTTCCAGCACCATCTGTAACTACAGTCCCATAGGATCCAAGTCCTCATCTGGCTTCCTCATGCACCAAGCACACATATGGTATACAGACATGCATGCAGACAAAACACTTATACATCAAATAAATAATATTTTTAAAAGAGGCTGAAGAGATAGCTCAAGGGTTAAGAGCACGGGATGATTTTTCAGAGGACCCAGGTTTCATTCCCAGCACTCACATGGCAGCTCACAACCATCTGTAACTCCAGTTCTGGGGGATTGGATGTCTTCTGGCTTCCATGGCACCAGGATGCGGTGAACAGACATATGTGTAGACAAAACTTCCAAAAGCATCAAATAAATCAATAATTTTAAAAGAAATATTAGGGGGCTTGGGGTGTAGGTCAGTGTTTCAGCACTTGCATGGTGTACAGGAGTCTCTGAATTGGAAGAAGAAAGGAGGAAGAAAGGGAGAAAGAAAAACATAGATTAAAGCATTCAGATGTGTTCAGTTTAAGTTTTATGTGACACATGAGCTTTCATAAAGAATAGGACCAGGGTAAATCTGTGTATTTGGGGGGGGGGAATTCAAGACAGGGTTTCTCTGTGTGTAGCCCTGCTGTCCTGAAACTCACTCTGTAGACCAGGCTGGACTCAAACTCAAAGAGATCCACCTGCCTCTACCTCCCCAGTGCTGGGATTAAAGGCATGCAGCACCACTGCCTGGCTTGAATCTGTGTATTCTTAAAATAATTTAAAATTCTGGTCAGTAGGTGGTAGTGGCACACACCTTTAATCCCAACATTCGGAGGCAAAAGCAGAGGCAGACAGATCTCTGAGTTTGAGGTCAGCCTGGACTATAGAGTAAGTTCCAGGACAGCCAAGGCTACACATTGAAACCCTGTCTCAGAAAACCAAAAATAATCATTATAACACTTTAAGGCTTTATTTATTTTTATTTATTTATTGTGAATGTGGGCATATGATGTGGGACATGTGTTCTATGCTGAGGTCAGAGTATAACTGTGGGGTCAGTTCCCTTTTTTTGCCTTTATGGGGGTTCTGGGGCTTGAACTCAGCATATCAGGCTTGCAGGGCAAGTGCCTCCAACTGCTGAGCTCCTTGAGTTCTATGCTTGGTGTGAGGGAGATGATAAAAGAGATGGAAGAGAAAAACTGGGTAAGAGGCCTGATGGGAGTTCATAAACCAGGGGACCTCAGCAAGGCCTGGGTGCTCTTTGCTGATACCCCAGGTCCTTAGAGTTAAGGGGTCCCTTTCCATTCTCCCAACACAGGACCCTCCTCAGTGAGGGCCTCACAACCTGCTGAAAAGAAGGGCCAGGGGTAACCTTACTGCATAGAAGTTTCTCAAATTCTTTCCACTTGAAATAGTTCAAGGGGGCTGGAGAGATGGCTTGGTGGTTAAGAGCATTCACTTGCTGTTCTTACAGAGGACCCAGATTCAGTTCCTAGCACCCATACTGGCAGCTTACAACTTACTGTAACTCCAGCTCCAGAGCATCTGACACCCTTTTCTGGCCTCCATGGGTACTTGAACACATATGTGAGCGTGCAGACATGCATACACACACACACACACACACACACACACACACACACACACACACACACACACACACCAGCACACATTAACATAAATAAAAATACATAGTTTGAGGTAGCATGTATTGAACCCCAGCAGGTCTGAAGAAGTTGAAAGTTCATCCATACTCAGGGAATTTGTCTGAGTTCCCTGACAAGAACTGAGAGGATCATCTTCCCCTCCTAGCCCACCACAGACTTACCCTGCAAGCCCCTTTGTGAAGCACCAAGTCAGCCCATATCGTGGGCAGTGACAGAATTTTTGTTCCCATACAGGTTTGGGTTTCAAGCCCAGTTGGTATGAAGCCATTCATTTCTCTACCCCAGACAGTTCCAATTCTGGTGCCTTTGAAAAAGCCACTTGACTTCTATGAACCTCTGTTTTCTCATCCTGTGTTCTGTGTGAAACACAGGTCATGTCGCCACACAGTAGAGACAGTTTTGCAGAGCCCATTCCTTCATGTCAGCTGGAGTGGGAGGGAGACGGAGGTGGGTGCTGGGATATGCCGAGAACCTGGGGACTCCATGACATAGACCACCTGAACATAGGCTGCTTAAGACCCAATAGGCCTGTGAGAACTTCTGGGTTAGGGGTTTGGAGACTCACTGGCTGGACTTTCCCAGATGAGGGCTGCTGTGCTTGACAGCACTTCACTTCCTGTTCTGTTATGCTTTTCACCCAGAGTTTGCTCAGTGTGTTTGCCACCTGGACTCTGACTCCTGCCCCGAAAATAACAGAAAAGCAAAATCATTGAAGAGTCAAAAGTGTCAAGCATGACACACAAAAAAAAAATGGTTTTGCCAGTTGTCTCCTGCTTAAAGACTTTGCAAGAGACCTGTCATGCCACCCTACCCCACCCTGTGCCCTGTGCTGCTGGTGACTTGCTTGGGGTGTGTGGGAAAAGGAAAACTGTGGAGATGCTGAACTCCGATTTCCCAGCATTCTCCAAAGTCAGTCCCGTCGTCTCCATGGATAGTGACATCGGGCTTGTATGTACTTAGTGACCATAACAACATCTGCCCCTGACCCCATCATCATTGTGCTCTACTGGACAAGCTGTTACTAAAGTAGTCTGTGTCATGCAGTCCCCAGGTGCCCAGCATCCACCGCCATCTCCTTCCCTCGTAAGGTAGCTGGGTTACCCCCCATTCCAGTTGACATGCAGGAATCAGGTATGTAAAACTGTCACTACTGTATGATGACATCACCTGGGTTTCTCATACACAGAACACAGGACAAGGAGATAGAAAACACAAGTGGCTTTCTCAAGGTCACAAAACCTTCAGAGGGTGGATCTGAGCTGAGCTTAGGGCTTTTAGATTTTAGGGCCAGTTTCCTTAATGGCCCCCATACTCTTTTTAAACAGGGGTTTCTAACACAGACCTAGTGCTGCAGGAAGCCCCTAGACTCTGTATGGGAAATGTATGTGGCGGGTGACTGCAGTATGTGTGTGCATGTTTTTGTGAGCACATATGCATGGCGGCCAGAGGTCAACTCAGGTGTCACTCTTTAGGCACTGTACACCTTGGTTCTGAGACAAGGTGTCTCATTGGCCTACAATTTCCAATTAATCTAGGCTGGCTGCCCAGTGCTCCCCGTGGATATTTCTGCCAGTGCCTCCACAGTTAGAGCTTTTTAACATGGTTTTTCAGGCTTGAACTTAAGTCTCTACAGCAAGTACTTTACCAACTGAACCATGCCCCAAGTCCCTAAAGCATTTTCCCCCTAAGGTCTTTAAAATCAGGGGTGTCTGCACTCATCTTGGGGTGCTAATCATTAAGTGACCAGAGAAGCTGGTTTTGATAGCATCAGTGCTTAGCCTGGGTTCCCTTCTGCAAGGTAAAAGGGTGCTCGAAACTCGCCTGATGTTGGCTGTCCTTGTCAGGCCACTTCATTTGGCTGTTTTCACTAACACTTAATCTGCTCTGTAGTCATGGAAGCTGGAGACCCAGAAGGCTGGCAAAGTCACTGCTGCCTCCCGTTGTCCTCAGCTGTCCCTCTGCTCACTCTGGTGGGGGTGGAGCTGGCTGGAACTCCCCTGGAGTTCTCCCTACTGTGGCATGGAAAGCAAGCCAAGGCATGTTCAGAAAGGGGTTGGCTCAGTGTGGCCACAGCCCATGCCTCCTTGGTGATACAGGATGCTGAGATCTTGTGGCTGTGAGGTGGGAGGAAGAGGAAAGGCCATGGCTTGGGATTATTTGCTGTGCTCATAGCTGGCAAAGCCCTTTCTGCAGCCAGCATGAGCCTGGTAAATACACAGACTGATTCATTAGTGTCTCACCATCTGCTTCCCAGGGGCTGGGGTAGGGGGATGGCAGGCCCTGCAGGTTGGGCAGCATGTATCCTTAATCAGGCTGGACTCCCTAGACCCTGGCAAAGCCCCTGTACCCATCTTCTCAGTGATGGGAGGCCAGGAACAGATGATGGCTTTGCGGAACCCTGTCCCTGCCGCCCCACCCCCACCCCCAGGACCAGTAGCAGGCTGGCGGTAGGTAAGGCAGGGAGGGGGGACTGGAAAAAGATCCAGGGAAAAGGTGAAGTATGGTGATTCACAGCAGCTGGGGAGGGGGAGGTGTGTGTGACGGGAATATCAACAGTCAATATGAGATGGGCAGACATTAATAAAATTACCCAGGGACCAGGCGGCCTGGGAAAGGACACGGCCTTCGGAGGAGGGTAAAAACAACAAAACAAGGCTATGGAAAAGGCCCAAAGAGTCCCTGAGAACACCCTGGAAAACCCAGGGTCAGCAACACCCCTCTGCGCCGCCACCCCTCCCATTTGGCTCACTAGGATGAGCTTGCCAGGAGCTGACATCTTCAGCAAAGATGTTTACTGTCTCACAGTTTCATGATCAAGGTGCTGGAGGTGTGGTTCCTCCTGCAGCCTCACTCCTTATGGTGTATGTGGCCACCTCCATCTGTCTCATGCCTTTCCTCCAGGTGTGTGTACATATGCCCCCGGTGTTTCTGTGTGAGCCCCTCTTCTTTGCTTATAAGGAGGCCTTTCTCAAAAGAAGGACCACCAGAAGGGGTCCTTCAACTCTTTTTTTTTTTTTTCTTTTTTCTGAAACAGGGTTTCTCTGGAACTCGCTCTGTAGACCAGGCTGGCCTTGAACTCACAGAGATCTGTTGCCTCTGCCTCCTGAGCCCTGGGATTAAAGGCGTGCACCACCACCACCCAGCCAACTCTTCCATCTTAAAGACTGTCTCAAAATACAGCTAGCTGCCTTTTGAGGTTGCTGAGGGTTAGGCATTAACAAATGAATTTGGGGGGACACAGATGAGCTCCAGATGAGGCTTAGGGCAATAGGAGAAAGGGGGTAGGAAAGCATCCAGCCTGAGTCAGCTGTCCTGCAGCTTCCTCGTTCATGTACAAACAATAAGCATGTGCCTGCCATTACACTTCCCAGTATACCAACAGGTGTACTCTGCCCTGGGCTCAGAGTGTCCTTCATGCTACCTGTGGCAGGGGGTTTAGGGGTGACCTCATGGTCAGCCAGTCTCCTCCAGCCCAGCAGCCTGCTACCTTCTCCTGGTCACTGGGCTTAGCCTCTGCTTGTCACTGAGCCTGTGGAGGTCACTCAGATCCTTCCCAGTCAGACCAACAGCATGAGACACCAGTGGAAGTAACAACAATCTCCCTTGTCATTGTGCTTGTAAGCTTGCCAGACTTGAAAGGGGGTATCACTGAGGCAGTGCAGGACAGGATGGGGAAAGAAGAGGGTGGATGAGGGAAAGGAGACAGGAGGGGACGAAGGGGAAAATGAGAAAGACGGAGAGGGAGGATTGATAGGGCTTGGTTTCTCCTCAGAAGTACTTCCAATGCCTTTGAGAAGACCTGGGTTTATCTTGCCTTCCCTGGGCCCCAGTTTCCCACTCTACTCAGTAAGATGCCAGACTGGCTGGAAACCCCAAGGCTTCTGGTCCCACCCATCAGCAGGGCAGGCAGGTGGGGTGGACTTTGGCACCACAGGGTGCTAAGGACAGGGCTATTTTGGTCCATCAGGGCTTTGTAGGACCTGCCTTAGAGAACCCCCTAGGCTAGCTGTGCCCACCAAGCAGCTCTAGGCAGCCAGGCACCAACCCTGTGCTGTGGAGGATCAAAGCCCATGGCCAGTGACTGACTGCAGTGTTGCTGGACAGGGTGGCTGGGGATGGTGGCAATGTGTCCACCCCCCTCAGGGGCCTCGTGGCTCATTAGAGAGTGAGAGGTTTTTAACTCAGATCCAAGCTACTTTGTCTCTGCACAGACACCTGAAATATTCATCAAAGTAGCTGTGTGGACTGGGGCACTGTGCGGCTGTCAGTGGCAGGGTTTGTTGTTTGTTAATTAATAGGTCTACCATCCAGAGCAGTTATGGGCTTGTAGAACACATAGTCGAAAGTACAGAATATCTAAGAGTCCCAGCTTTCTGTCCACCCCGACCCATGATCTTATTATCAGGCACCTGCTATCTGTGTGGGACAGGCACTTCCCATCGCCTGCACCCGGAGCTTGGTGACGGCTAGCAAATGGCTGGGCACCGGGAAAACATACACAGGCCCTTCCCAGTGACCAGCACCTGCTTCCTGTCTCTCTTCCTCTGCAGGAGAACCCCTACCTGTGCAGTAACGAGTGCGATGCCTCCAACCCCGACCTGGCCCACCCACCCCGGCTTATGTTTGACAGGGAAGATGAGGGACTGGCCACCTACTGGCAAAGTGTCACGTGGAGTCGCTACCCCAGCCCACTGGAGGCCAACATCACCCTCTCATGGAACAAGAGTGTGGAGCTGACGGACGATGTGGTGATGACTTTCGAGTATGGCCGGCCCACTGTCATGGTCCTCGAGAAGTCCCTAGACAATGGCCGCACCTGGCAGCCCTACCAGTTCTATGCGGAGGACTGCATGGAGGCCTTCGGCATGTCTGCCCGCCGAGCCCGAGACATGTCACCCTCTAGTGCCAACCGGGTACTCTGCACGGAGGAGTACTCACGCTGGGCAGGGTCCAAGAAGGAGAAGCATGTGCGCTTCGAGGTAAGGGACCGCTTTGCCATCTTTGCCGGCCCTGACCTGCGCAACATGGACAACCTGTACACGAGGCTGGAGAGCGCCAAGGGCCTCAAGGAGTTCTTCACCTTCACTGACCTGCGCATGCGGTTGCTCCGCCCTGCGCTGGGCGGCACCTACGTGCAGCGGGAGAACCTCTACAAGTACTTCTACGCCATCTCCAATATAGAAGTCATCGGCAGGTAAGACCCAGGGCCACTGGGATGTCACTGAGGATGTCAGCTGTTTCCTGGACTGTTGTCACATGGTAACTGTCACCTGTTTCTAGGGATATTTGGTTTTCAGGGATATTATATGATATTTGAAATGTCACCTGGTTCTAAAATGTTACCTGGTTCCTGGGAATGTTACCTGATATCTGGGATGTTACCTAGGATGTTACCTGGGTACCTAGAGATCACCTCTTTCCTGGGATATCAGCTGGTACCTGAATGTCTCCTGACTTCTAGATTGTCACCCAATTCCTGGAATGCTTATGTCAAACTGGTACTAGATATAACCTTGTTCTCAGGATGCCACCTGGTTTCAAGGGAGTCACCTGCCTCAACTGTCACCTGGTGTTACATCAAAGAACAGCCTATGCAGTCAAGATACCCGAGCTTTGATGTAATTGGGGGAGCTTGTGTGGGTGTTAAATGCCAGGGAGGACAGGGGCTTTTACACCATCCAGGAAGTTTGTTCATTCAGTAGATAACTGTGTTGGTTTTATCAGAAGTCCTCATTCTCAAGCCACCTGTAGAACAGAGGAGCTTCCCTCTGGACCTTGGGGTGCTTAGATGAGTCAGACGTGGTGAGGAGCTCACAGCAGTGCCCAGTGTGCAGTGCATTAGCTGGGCAGTGGTGGCACACACCTTTACTCCCAGCACTCAGGAGGCAGAGACAGGGGGATCTCTGTGAGTTCGAGGCCAGCCTGATCTACTGAGTGAGTTCCAGGACAGTCTCCAAAACAATACAGAGAACCCTGCCAAAAAAAAAAGTATTAAATAAAATGAATACTGGCCAAAGGAATGGCACCAGAGGGTGGGAGCAGGCTGACAGGGCAGTGTGAGGCCTGAAGGTGATGAGACATGACAGGGGCAAAGGCAGCACCTGGAGGTCCTGGACCTCACATCTTGTATGTCTCTTCATAGCGGGCCCTGTGCTGCTGAGGAAAAGCCATTAGCTGCCCCCATGTGTCTAATAGTGCCCTGCCTTTGGAGTTTTTTCTTTTTGCTGTTGTTCTCTCTCTCTCTCTCTCTCTCTCTCTCTCTCTCTCTCTCTCTCTCTCTCTCACACACACACACACACACACACATACACACACACACACACACATATGAGACATTTATACACTGGGACTGTATTTGCATCTTGTATCATTTCTACCCATCTTACCCACTCCCCTTTTCTGCTTTTATAAGACACACAGCATGCCTGTGTGTGTTTCCATAATTTGACCAGGATTGAGAAGAAGGGTGTGAAGGCGTGGAGTGGGGAAAGCCTCCAGCCCTTTCCCTCCTTTGCCTGGAGTGGGTGGGTGGGTGGGGTGGGAGGGGAGGGGAGGAGGGAGCGGCACTCTTGATTGCAGTGTGAGTCTAAATTTCTTTCATGTTGATGTGTGTGGATTCCAGGAGATGCAGACAAGGTGACCAGTCAGGAAGTAGAGTCAGGTTCAACACTGGCAGAAAGAAGCAGGTGTGCATTGTGGCCTGTGCTGTGGGTGCCTATGATTTCTAGTTCCTGCCCACTTGGGTCAGGACATTTCAAATCTGGGATGTTCTGGAAGCCATCTGAAGGATGGCCACTGTCTTCATTTCTTTTCCTGTTGCTGTGATAAAATGCCCTGAAAAGGGACAGGAGAGCTAGCTCAGCAGTTAAGAACACTCATTGCTCTTTCAGAGGACCTGGGTTTGATTCTCAGCATCCACAGTCACTCACAACCATCAATAGCTCCAGTTCCAGAGACCTGATGCCCTCTTCTGACCTACATGGACACATACACACATGCAGACAAAGCTTTTACACACAGACAAATAAGCAGGTCTAAGAAAGACTTTAAACACCCTGACAAAAGCAGCTTAAGGGAGAAACGGTTCACAGAGCCGTCCCCCATGGTAGGGAGGTCACAGCTGTAGAGCAGTGCTTCCCAACCTTCCTAACTCTGCAACCCTCTAGTACAGGTCCTCATGCTATGGTGACCCCCAGCCATAACATTATTCTTGTTGCCACTTCATGACTGTAGTTTTGCTACTGTTGTGAAACATAGTGCAAACACCTGTGCTTTCTTATGGTCTTAGGAGACCCCTGTGAAAGGTTGAGAACCACTGCTGTGTATCATGTCCCCAATCAGGAAGCAGAGAGCAATGAATGCAGGCTGCCTCATGGCTCCCTGGTAAGGAATGGTTGTCACTCATAGTCAGTGATCTTCCCAGCTCAACTGACACAATTAAGATAATCCCCACAGGGGGTCATGGTGGCACACCTTTAATCCCAGCACATAGGAGGCAGAGGCAGGGGGATCTTTGTGAGTTTGAGACAGCCTGTTCTATATAGGGAGGTTCAGGACAGACAGAGCTCATAGAGAGATCTTGTCTTAACAAAATAAAGAGGTAATTCACATAGGCATGTCCAGAGACCTACCACACAGGTGATACTAGATGGTGTCGATCTGTCAGAGGTACTGTGGTAAGAACCACAGGCCCATTCACTTTAGCACCTTAAAGTAGCATCCAGCTCCATGGGGTCCTCATCCACTGCAGCATGAATTCTAATTGGTCTTAATAATAACAAAGCCTGGAGTCAGATATAGTGGTTAACACTAAAAGATCAGAGAAGCAGAGCAGCCAGCCCACTAGTTCTTCCCTCTATTGAATCCTCAGACCAAAGGGGAGATCCTGTCTCTAGGAATCCTCTGACTGAGTGGGCTGAGCTCCTGTCTCCTCCTGCCTTATATACCTTTCTCTGCCCAGCCACATCCCTGCCTGTCTCCACCTCCGTAGTGCTGGGCTTAAAGGCATGTGACTCTCAAATACTGGCATTGAAGGTGTGAGCCGCCACTGCCTAACTCTGTTTCTCTTTTAGACTGGATCAATCTCATGTAGCCCACGCTGGCCTTGAACTCACAGAGATCCATCTACCCCTGTCTCCCGAGTGCTGGGATTAAAGGTGTGTGCCACCACTGCCTGGCCTCTATGGCTCACTAGTTGCTAGCTCTGCACTCTGATCTTCAGGCAAGCTTTATTTGTTAAAGCACAAACAAAATATCACCACAGTCCACTGCTACAGGGGACCCTCTTCTTCAGTATGTCCAAGACCCTGATTAAGAGGTCTGTGGGCTCCCTCCTGTGGTGGTAGCAGTCAGGACCTGAATGTACCTTAAGCCCCAGCAGGGTAACAGCCATCTCTTTGGTAACTTGAGGTTCAAGCCCCACCCCTCCACACCCCTCTCTGGTCCTCTCTTTTCCATCTTCAACAAGACTGGGGCCACTGGGAACACTGTCTCCACAGCAGGGTGGCAGGGCAGTCACAGCATTCTTTTGGCACTCAGCCTTTGTGGGCACAGGGATTCTCTGTCGTGGTGGCAAAAGTGTGGCAATCAATTCACAGATAGAATAAGTACTCTTCAGGTGGTTGGTTGGCAGGAAAGCAACAGCTTGGTTATTGATTAATTAGGTCTGGTTAGATGGCTCCAGGCAAGCGTGAGAGCCAAAAGAGGAAGCCCCTGAAGTTCCCAAGTGTTTTCAGGTTATAGGGCTTCCTCACTCCATGACACCTGCCTCCTTCTGTGACTTACTAACAAAATGACAGCAGATAACCCCCAAGTGGGTATCAAGGGTGTGAGGTATCACAAGCCCAGGCTGAAGCATTGCAAAAGTTGGACTTGATCCCGGCCTGTGGAGCTTACCCTGCAGGGTCAGTGCTGTTCTCGGCCTCCTGTCTTCAGAGAAGGGAACACTCTGCTGACTAAATGTCAGGCAACCAGGATCCCAGCCTCATCCAACAACAAGTGGGCCTCACAAAGCTTTCTCTGGTGAGTCACTAGCCTCACAGACTCCTGGGTTCTCACCCTGGCTCTGACTTCATCCCTCAAATGCTGAGGGAGTATGTACCACAAGGCAGTGTCCCAACCTCCTCTCAGAAGTCTTGAGTTCTTTGTTTCACTGGTGGCTCCGTGCTCAGCAGTTACAACTCCAAGGAGGGCCCAGATGGCCAGGAGGGTGGGATCTGAGACACCTGGCAGGGTTAATAATACAAATGGGCACCAGAAGTGTGCAGGGCTGCGACAGAAGGATCACACCAGTGGCTAGGAGTGAAATCCAGCCACCAGCACCCTGGGGTTCTGCCTCCCTGCAGCCCTGTCCCCAGGGGCTCATTCCTGGAAGGCTGGAAGGAAATGGGAGCTATTTTCTCCTGCATGTGGGGGAGCTCAGGTGCACAGCCTGGGCAGGAGAGGCTGGCTCTAGAGTGTGGGGAATCTGGGCCAAAAGCTGCATTGGAGGAGGGATGAGATCATGCAGGCTCCTGTGGAGCAGGGCCACACAGCCTGTCCCAGCAGCACAAGCCTCACCCTGAATTTCCAGGGAAGTTTTATAAGTTAAGACCCACCATGAGCCCGGGGGTGGTGGCACATGCATTTAATCCCAGCATTTGGGAGGCAGAAGTGGGTAGATCTCGGTGAGTTCGAGGCTGGCCTGGTCTACAGAGTGAGTTCCAGGACAGCCAGGGCTACACAGAGAAACCCTGTCTCAGGAAAAAAAAAAAAAAAGACCCACCATGAATTGGCTCCCATGTGGCAGGTGTCAGAGAGGTCTAGAAAGCAGTGTCCTTGCAAAGTCCCTCCAGTGAGCAGGGTGGTGGTGGTTTCCAGGAAGCGAGCTGCCAAATAGAAACCTGTCTGAGCCTCACTCAGTTCCTCACTTGCAATATGGAGCCATAGAACTGATCTCCCCAGTGTGTGAGCTGTTGATGAAATGATGGCTTTCTAGTGTGTCCCCTTTATTCGGATGGTAAGAGAGAAGGGAGGCAGAAGTGAGGACAGGGCTGCTGGGGAAGATGTCCTAGCCACACCCAGCCCAGATCCTAGAAGGCATGAGGAAGTGTACCTTTGTGCTAGCAGAGCTTACAAGCCCAAACAGCCCCCAGGGCTGGGAAGCATTGGGAGAGAGGGGCAGTGTGTCATCACAAGCAACAAGGAGAGGGCAGCCTGTAGAGAAATGTGGCCAGCCAGCCAGCCAGCCCCTTGCAGCACAGCAGCAAGCTAGAGAAGCCACGCTGCAGGCATCTGTGTGAATCTCTTGCTCTTTAAGACACCAGCGTCGCCTTCCAAATTCTTTGGAAGCCCTGACAACATGGAACATAATACCCCTGCAGTCCAGCACTGACAGCCCCAGGGTCCCCTTGCTGCTGTGACAGTAGCCACACAGATCCGTGGCTGGGCTGACATATGGGGGCTCCCCATCAGGTCTGGGAGTCAGAGGGAAATGGAGGGGCCGCCCAATTCCCACTACCAGACCTTACTCTAGAGATAAGTTTTTCTGCCCGGAAAACTCTTATAGGCTCCAAGGAACCTGCCATGCTGGGATTTTATAAGCCAGGGACAGAAAAGGAGTGGACTCCCTATTCTGCATGAGTAGTGCCAGGTGTTGGCTGTGTTCTGCCCTCTTTTAGTCTGGGGAGGGGGGTAAAACCCTTGAGAAGGAGGGGACCTGCTTGATCCCTGGATCCTCATTGGGTCTGGTGGGGAGCTGTCACTGTGGGCTCTGAGCCACGCCCACCTTGGTCTTCTCCCTTGACCCTGCCCCCTCTCTTGCCTCCCTGTCTTTTTCATAAACCTCCTGTCCCTATTGATCGCCAGTAACTGGAGATGCAGTCACAGGACAAGAATAGAAATGACATAGAGAAGAAAACCTCTGCCGGGGGCAGGCAGGGAGCAGGAGGGAAGGTGCCTTTCTACTCATCCGGTGCCTCTGTCTCCTTTGACCCCCTACTGCAAACATGAGTGGGAAGAGAATCCTGAACGGCTGGGGAGGATGGAGCTGTCCCTCAGCCATAGTGACTGTCACTTAGAGAGCAAGTTTCTCAGGCTAGTGCCCCCTGCCCCCTGACACTTTTCTGTGGCTTCTTCATTGAGCCTGGCCCCAGATGATCCTTTTCCCCATTAAAAAATGGAGGAAAAATAGATAGGGCTGGTAGTGCAAGCCTTTATTCCCAGTACTCAAGGCAGAGTAGGTGAATCTCTGTGAGTTTGAGGCTAGCCTCGTCTACAGAGTGAGGCACTATCTCATATAAAAGAGGTGGAGGACTGGGTGTGGTGGCACACATCTTTAAAACCAGCACCTGGGAGACAGAGACAGGTAAATCTCTGTGAGTTCCAGGCTAATGTGGGCTACCTAGTAAATTCCAGGATGAGGAGGGGGGAATCGGAGAAGGTGGGGCTATGTAGAGAGACCTTGTCTCAAAAAAAAAAGGAGGAGGAAGAAAAGACAAAAATACTGTGCATACCATTAGAGGGCTAAGAGTTAGAAAACAGAAAATCATTAAGTGTTGGTGAAAACATGGGACAGTCTGCATTGCTGACAGGAATGTGAAATGGCCCAGCTGTGATGGGGATAGTATGATGTTTCCTAAAAATGTTGAATATGGAATTAATATGTAATCCAGTGATTCTCCTTCTGATCCACCCAAAAGAATTTAAAGCAAGGACCTAAGAGATGTCCATACACCCATATTACGTCAGCAGTTCACCATAGTCAATGATGCAAATAGCCTGTGTCTATTGGAAGATAGATGGATGAACGCAGGGTAGCCTATGCATGTAATGGGATATTATTCACCCTTATAGAGGGGAAGAGCAGTGTGTGATGGTTCAGCTCTATAACCCTAGCATTAGGAGACAAAGGAAGAAGGATTCTGAGTTTAAGACCAAACTGGGCTCTGGAGTGGGACCTCATCTGAAAAGAGAGGGGGGGTGGGGGGCTGGCATCACAGCTCAGTGGGGGGGCACTTACCTAGAACATGTGGGGACCTGGAATCTATCCTCAGAACCACACAAAAATGAAGATGGATAGATGGATGGACAGATGGAAGGACGAATGGATGATAGATGGAGGGGTGGACGGATGGGTGGGTGGACAAGTGGGTGAATGGGTAGATGGATGGGTAGGTGGGTGTATAGAAAGATGGGTGGCTGGCTGGATAGGTGGCTTCCCACATTGTACTGTCCAGGTAGAAATCTAGTGTCAGGGGGCTGGAGAGATGGCTCAGAGGTTAAGAGCACTGGGCTACTCTTCCAGAGGTCCTGAGGTCAATTCCCAGCAACCACATGGTGGCTCACAACCATCTGTAATGAGATCTGGGGCCCTCTTTCGGCCTGCAATTACACATGCAGACAGAATACTGTATACACAATATATAAATCTTAAAAAAAGAAAAAAAACCTCTAATGTCAGTTGTGACCAGCTAGAACAGGAGACCTAACCTATCTATTCTCCTTCCCACCTCTGTAGAACAGAGACAGTGACCATGAGGTGTAAATGAACTTGTCCCTGAAGAGTATGTAGACATGCTCAGGCCCTGGAGAACAGAAGTCAGCGCCAGCTGTCTTGGGCGCAGAGGAGGAGCCCTGGGTTGCAAGAAGCCAGAGGGTCTCCTACCTGGACCTGTGGGCTCTTAGGAGGACAGAGAGTCTAAGGACTCCAAGAAATGTGTTCTAAGGTTTTGAATGTGAGGTCTCCTCAGGAAAGGACCCAGATGGAACTTGTTCTTCAAAAGACCCTTCTATTTATTTAGTGTGTGTGTGTATGATATAAAATACTCTGATAAAGAAAACTAAAAAGAGAAAGGTTTATTTTAGGTCAAGGCTACAACCCATCTTAATGGAAGTCAAGGCAGCAGGAACTTGGTCACATGACCTATAGTCAGGAAGCAGAGAAATGAATATATGCTGCTTATGTGGTACACGATCCCTGTCCACAGAATGGTCCTATCCGAAATCAAGATGGGTCTTCTCACATCAGCTAGGGGTAATTCCTCACAGGCATCCTCTATGCTATTGTTAGTCTTTGTAATTGTCCCCAAGTGGGCAGAGTTTGTTTTATGGGTGACTCTAGATTCTGTCAAGTTGGCAACACTCACCATCACAGGCACAATCATTTACCTTTAACTGCCTCTTGCCTACCCTCCTGCCCCGTGCCTTCTTCCAAGGAGGACATGTATACTCTTTTCCAGACATTGAGAGTTGGGTTAGCAGAGCCAGGCTGAGTCATGTGTACAGGGCCTGTAGGCTCCTGAGGCCCCTCTGGTTGGTGGGTTCTGTTCATGCACTGGATGGGGTGAACCCACCCACTGCAGAGAGGAACTAGGAGCCTGGAGTTTGGCTGGGATACCAGGATGTTTGGGAGTCTCACAGTTGCTCCAAGGATGGTGTCTCTTGCTGCCCAGGCTCTCTGGTCCCCTCTGACCTTTCTGACCTCTTGTTAATTTGCCAGTAGTTTCTCAGTCATTACAGTGCCACACCCCAGAGCCTTGACACCTTAAGAAGAGCCTTTTCACCTCTACTGACCAGACAGTGAGGTGCCAGGTTCTCTGAGGCCTGGGGCAGCCTTGGCAGTCTTTGTGTCATTGTGTCTTCTCAGCCCCCTTCCCCTCCCAGCTTGCCTCTCACTGAGTCTTGCCTGGCTTTTCCCTTTATCCTGTCTTTGTAAGATTCTGAGCATAGGGTTTCAGGCTCACCCTATCCAAGCCAGCATCGATTTAATAAGATGATCATGCTTCCATAGAGGTCACATATCTGTGGGCAGAAATTAACCCTTGGTGTCCCCTATAACCTGCTGGGCATGAGCAGGTGCCACAGGTCAAAAGCGTTGCGGCACTGACACTCTAAAAGTAAGAGTGTGGGACAAACCAAAGCCACATATGGAAACTGGACCAATGAAGACACAAGGTAATGCTGGGACAAACTGAGAGCTGGACCCAAGTAGTCAGGAGGTGACCTTCAAGGAGCAATTGAGGGGTAAATGGAGGAGGGGAGCCATTCCAAGCAAGGGGCAGCAGGAAGCCTTGTCTAAGATGGGTGTCAAAGGTTCTAAGGACTCAGTCTGACTGGGTGACAGTGATTGAGATGTGGTGGGTGAGCATGAGAGGGAAGGGCTGCAGGCAGAGTTGGATGGCAGCGGTCCCTGCAGCCAGGGTGAAGCACTGGTTTAGTGGCAGTCTGAGGAGAGGTGAGGTGAGCCTGCAGTCTGTGAGCAAGCTTGGCCTGGCCTCTGATCACAGTGACAAAGGCAGGGGGAGACTAGGGGAGCCCGTGAGATCATGCCCCTCAGAAGCCCTGACTGGGTCTGATGGCAGAAGGTGATCATGAAGGGAGCAGGTAACCAGTCACCTGAGGATGGCTTCTGGCAGTAGAGTTGACAGAATTAGCATATGTGGGCTTCAAAGAGGGATTTCCTGGGAGACTCCTGGGTTTCTGAGTTCAGGTGCTGTGGGATGGAGATTTTACCTAGTCAAATAGCAACAGTTGAAGGAAGAAGTTTCTGGAAGGAATTTTAAAAACATATGTGTATGTGTGAGTGTGTGTGTGTGCGAGTGTGTGTGTGTGTGTGTGTGTTGTATGACCAAGGTCCTGTGTTAAAAATAGTAAACAAGAGTTTGGGAAGGAAACCTTGAGATCTTGGAGGAGAAAGCAGGACACAGAGATGTGGAGGCAGTTAAGGGGTCCCAGAGAAAGAGGCCCAGGGTGGGTTCATTATCTGAGAACCCACAGGTTAGCCCATGTTGGCACAGTTTGTGCTCAGTGCTCAGGAGAAGGAGTCATTGGTAGCTGCTGGGAGTCGGTATTTTGTCATCTGTGCATGGGAGGCTTCGTCTGGCTTCGTAATGGGTAACAGGATTTATCAGTGGGCCTGCAGAGGTGATGTATATCAGAGCACTTAATAGAAAAGGGCTTGCACAGAGGCCCAAATTTGATTTAGCCAATGAACTCAATTGCCGGCCATCAGCTCCAGGAGGAGCTGCAGCCAGCATCTGTCCACATTACCTTGGCATCGTCCAGCCACTTCACTGCTCACAGCGGCCCCTCAGCCTGCAGCTTAAGGACACCCCTCCTTCCTGAGGGCTCAGGTTTTGATTGTCAGCATCCTTTGGACCCTGCCAGTCTCAAGTTCCCCAGCCTTGGGATTTCTATTTGGCTAGTTAGCTGGATATCTAGTTCCTTTCAGATTCCTGTGGCTGTGGTCACAGATGTGTTATGCCCTCCGGCCACTTGGCTCCTTCAGCTTCTCTCTTGACTTTTCTCTTGCTTAAAGTTCAGATGACCTGTCCCCAATATCACACAGCCTACCAAAGATTCAGCCTCCCTGACCACCAAGGGCCCAAGGCCATGGGTCACGGGTTTCATATCCTGAGCTCAAACTGGAGTAGAGAAATGCCACCCCACTTTGAGGCCCACTCCACCCTCCACCCAGCCATACCCTTGCTCCCTGGAGACTCCATGAGTCCCTCAAGGAGGAAGTATCATGATGACCTCTTTCCCTTGCCAGCCAATGTTGAATTAGAGTCTGTCTTGTCAAAGGCCCAGTGAGAATAGGAGAGCAATGTTCTCCCTGGTAAAAGAAAGGAAGGAGCTGCTGGCTTCCTCAAAATACTATTATCCAAGGGGTCAGGAGCCATACTTTGGCATTAGCTGGCCTCCTGTGTGACAACAGGTGGGCAGTGGAGAAACAACGGGCTTTGGGGACCAGTTATGTAGAGCCCTTCCTGCAGTGAGTTGTTTCACAAGGAGACGAGATGGGCTCTCCCCTGTCTCCCACATAGGCTCCCATGGATATGTAGTGGTGGTGCATGATCCCCTTGAGGCTCAGCTCTTGAGGGGAGACACCCCTGCCCATCTCCAGCACCCCTTGTTCCCTGCTCACCCAAACTCCCTGCAGCCTCCTCTTTGCCCCAAGGAGCAGGTGACATCACTCACTGGCTTGGGAGCTGACCTACATTTCACAGCCCTCACGTCTGGGAGTCGCTCCAACACCCGCTCCTCTTGCCCAGAGGAGGGAAGGGCCAACTCACGATTTTTGTGGCACACTAGTGCCAGGCTGGGGCCCAGATGGTGCCCCTACTGGTAGCTCCTGGGCATTGCCTGCCCCTCCCCGGTGGGCAGGGCACGCTCGGGCCTGGCACAGGCCAGAATTCCTGCTGTCCTCCATGTGGCTGTCAGACACCCAGCTGGGCCTGCCACGTGTCCTGAGAGCTACGCTTGTCTGGTATGTGCCTTCCCAGGGAGGTGAGCCTGGTCCTGACTTGGAACTGTTTTGTTCTCCAGGGGCTGATTCGGGACTTACCAACTCCAGAATAAAAGAACGAAATAGGCTAGATCACTGAGAACCTATGTTTATGGGAGGGATTAGGGCTAGAGTCCAGCAGGTGAGTAGGTGCACCCCACAGGAAGCTAAGAGTGGGCTACAAGGTGAGCAAGGTGGCAGGTGAAATACTGGGCGTTTTCTCAGGTTCAAGTTTTAGATGAACAGGAGATTTTTTTAGTCTCATGGGACATAATTATGTGAACAAAACCATTCATTATGTATGTGAAATTCAAATACCACTTCATATCCTGTATTGCTGTTAACATGGAACCCTCCCATGTTGCCCAGGCTGACCTCAAACCTTTTGACTCAAGCCATCCTCCTGCCTCTGGTATAGCAAGGAGAACAGGTGTGCCTTACAGCTCCTAGCCAGCAACCAGTGCCATTATTCTCTGTGTGTCATCCACAGAGGTTAAGGGCTCCATGTGGAAGTGATTTCAAGAGGTTAGAAGCTATGTCCTCCACCCTGTAGGGGACCCTAGAGGTCTCAAGCCAGTCACATCTGCCCTGGTGTCTGCTGGTCACTGAGTCAAGGGGTCTGACCTTTGGAGCCACCGTGAAAGGCTGGGAAGTCTAGCTTCCTCCCTCTACTGGCCCGTGTGCTTGTTGGCTCTCAGTCATAGCAAGTGTTACCAGCCTGAGCCCAGCCTTCTGCATAGACCAACCTATCCCCTCCCATAGGAAGAGCTGCCTGCCAGGTCCACGGGCCACTGGCTACCCAGACACTGACCATCATTTTTACACAGCACTGAGGGCTAGGATTTGAACTCCCCCCCCCTCTCCTCCCACCTCCCTCTCGACTCCTGCCCCATTTTTCCTCTTTCCTTCCCTTGTTTCTTCTCTCTTCTTCACTCACTCCCTCCCTCCATCTTCCTCTCCCTTCTCCCCTTCCACCACCCCCCTCCCCACAGAAGTCAAGAGCTTACTCCCTAGTCAGGCAATGTGTTGTTTCGCACTTAGGAAATTTTAATGACAAGACTGAAAGTCCGAGGTCTGATTCAAGCGCTCCTTTCATAACTGAGACCCAAAGAAGTAACTCTTGAAGGTCACCCAGGGAATCAGCCATGAGGTCTGGGCCAGAAGGTAGCTACTGAGTCATCATTGAGAGAGTGAGCCCCCTCAACCCCCACCCCACCATCCTAAACAGTGAGGATGGGAATGGAGCATCCACCTGCCCCTGACAGGTCCTGCAGGCTCTCTCTCTCTCTCTCTCACACACACACACACACACATACACACACACACACACACACACACACACACACACACACACACACACACACTGTCCCTTTCTTCAGGATTTAATAATTTAACCTGATGGCTAAACTGGGTCAACCACAGGGTCTGGACATGAAGTTGGAGTCCGAGCAGCTTAGAGCCTTGCCTTGAGGTCGTGGGGCAGCAATGCTTGCTCACAAAGGCCAGGCTGCACAGCTACTCCACACCCTATGCTGCCCCCAGAGACCTGAATGATGGCCTTGACCTGGGGTAGGGGAGTCCTGCCTTCTCACCCAAGAAAGGGGAGAAGTGGGGCCTTGTGGGTATTCTCTGGATCTGGTTAATAATGCAGGTGCTGGGGGTAGCAGGGCTCTGAATTACTCACGTGTTTGCTTATTTATTTTCCTTACTTCATCTCCCAAGGGTCTTCTAGATTAGAAAAGGAAAATCACAGGACAAAGGCCTGAGTTGGGGGAGGGATGTCTGTGCCAGGGATCGGGTGGGGCAGCTGCGCTTCTGGGAGCTCATGTCTGTCTGAGAGCCAGACAATTAGACCTCCAGCACTACCCCACTGCAGAAATGGAATCAGCAATCATTGAACATGTGTTTTTTAATTATTCCCTCCCCCACTTCCTCTTTTGAGACAAGGTCTTGTATAGCCCAGAATGACCACCATACATACATATTCTGTATGTAGCAAAGGATGACCTTGAACTTCTGATCCTTCGCCTCCACATCCTCAGTATGGGATATAATGGAATTACTCTCATGCACCCCCTTCTGCAGTACCTCACAGATTAGGAAACTGAAATAGGGTAAATGTCTTTCCTATGTCCACAAGAGTAAGTGGCTAGCAGGGCCCAGGGAGCAGGGCCACCTCCTGTCAGGCTCTGGGAAAGGAAGAAGGAATTAGCCTCCATGTGTGAGCACCTACTGTGTGAGAGGGCTTTGTGTCATGTCAGCTTTGCATATATGTGCCTGCACCACAGGACATGCACCAGCTTCCTGTCCATCATTCCTTCACTCATTTCTTCACCCATGAATGGCCAGTGTTACTGGTCTCCCTGACAACCCATATACAGGGGGGCAGGGGCCATTTCTGCTCCCATTCTACAGATGAGCAAATGGAAACCCAGATTGGCTGATAACGTGTGTACCTGTGCTATGCAGAAGCACTGACCACTGCCGAGCCTCACCATGTCTGCCTTGGCTCTAGGACCACTGGGTGGTCGGCCATGGAGAGCAGCTGTGGGCCTGGTTGACTTTTGAACTCCCAGTCTGGTACCACCTTTAGTCCACTGTGACTCCTCAGAACTTCTATGGCCTTCCCAGGCTTCAGTTTCACCATCTGCATATTTGGGGGAGGATTGTAAAAGAACTCACAGGGGTTCTCATTCCAAGTGAGAACTTCAGGGCCATTTGTCTTTACCTAGAACCATTGAAAGCCAGAGAGTACAAGTCTCCGATGGCTGATGGACAGACATTGCTGTTGAGCCAGATCTGGGCCTGCAGTCACTCACCTGAGTCACCCACATGTATCCATCACTCTCCTCCGTGCTGCTGAGACAGAATTCACACACCACGCATGCACCCTTTAAAGTGTGATTCAGTGCCCTTAAGATTCACAGAGGGCTGGTGAAATGGCCCTTACCACCAAGCCTAGCAACATGAGTTTGATCCCCAGGTAGCACACTGTGAAGGAAAGCACGGATGTTTGAAAGTTGTGCTCTGACCTCCACACATGCTCTGTGGCACTTGCACACACAAAATAAATAAGTGTAATTTAACATTTTCAACCTCAGTTACATAGGGAGTTTAAGGCTAGTCTGGTTTATATGAGACCATCCAAAAGAACCTCCCCCACTTGAGATAGGGTCTCTCTGTATAAACCACGCTGGCCTGGAACCCACTATGTAGACCAGGCTGGCCTACCACTCACAGAGATCTGGATGCCTCTGTCTCTAGGGTGTTGGGATTAAAGGTGTGAGCCAGCACATGTAGCAATTTTAGGACATTTTCACCACCTAGGAGGAAATCCTGCTGCCCACAGTCTCCACTCTCCCCATAAGTCCAGCTATCTTGCACTAGTCCACTTGCTGTCTGTGCAGTCTGGCCTTTATGGACAGTTAGTGGGAACTGACTTATACAATGTGTCTGGCTTACTTTGCTTAGCATTGCACTTTCAAGGTTCATCCAGGTGCAGAATGAACCAGCACATCCTTCCTTTTATGACAGAATAATACTCTATTTTCTGTATACACTACATTTCATGTATTTGTAAATAGATACTGGGGTGGTCTTCAGCTTTGGGATGCGATGCAAGAATTCAAGAACAGGCTTTATTTCTTTTGCATGTGTATCCCAGAGTAAGCAGGGTTACTTTAACATTTAACCTCTCATGCATTATCTCCCAAAATTGCCTCAAGCACCCCATCATAGGAAGCAACTCTGACTGTGTTTTGGGGGGAATGATGTTGAGGCATAGCAGGACTGATAGGAAACAGGGCTGACAGATGCCTCCTCAAATAAATGACATTGTTGTTCAACTTGCCACCCCTGCCTCAAAGTGTTAGTTCTGGAAAAGGGGAAAGAGCCTTGCAGCAGGGGCCAGGCAGAGGGAGCAGAATGTATAAAGGCCTAGAGGACAGCAAGGTCAGAACTCAGGCCAGACAGAAGTAGAGAGAGAGGGAAGGAGCAGCGACAGTAAAGCCCCCGAACCTACCACCCTGACACATAGAAGCAATGGCCTCCGGAGGTATTTGTGAAGTCAGGAGAATGAGGAGCCCCTGCTATTAGCTGGGATGGTGTAGCCCAATAGTCCTTGGGCAGTCTCCTTTATGCCAGCCAGGGCAGCTCTCCTGCTCCTTAGGGCAGTGCCAAAACCAGGATACCTTTTGTGTTCTGGCATAGCAGGGTTGGGACTGGCAGGGTGGGGCCTGAGCAGAGCCAAGGTCAGGGAGGGACCCACTGCATGGCCCTGGACAAGCCACTCCCCTCCTGTGCCACCCTGGCCGCTGGGCTCTAGCAGCCATCCTTCCTGTTAGCATGGATGCAATCCCTTCTAAGACCCAACTGATCTTTTATGCATTTTTAATAAGCCAAGGTCAATGTTATCACCCAAGTTGATGGCAGTCTTTTCTCTACGTAGCTGATGTCTAAAAATATCCCCTCCTCAGGCCAGAGGTGTGGAATATACTCCTGGTTTTCTACAACTGGGTGTTCCTCTCCAGCTGGCTCAGCAGGGTGTTAAATAAGAATTCAGAAGAAGAAGGAAATCTTTGGAGGTCAGGTATATTTTGCAAACAAATTTCTGTCAAAGTTAAGCAGGTTTCTTTCCCGAAGGACTTGTCAGGGACTTTGGTACACTAATGTGCACTGTGAGTTGGATTGTTGCGGGTGTACCCCTGCATGTTTGACCAAAGAGGTTCAGGCACAGGACCTGTTTTTTTTATTATTATTATTTATTTAACTTTTATTTTATGTGCATTGATGTGAAGGTGCCAGATACCCTAGAAACTGGAGTTACAGACAGTTGTGAGCTGCCATGTGGGTGCGGGGAATTGAACCCTGTTCCTCTGGAAGAACAGCTAGTGCTGTCAATCGCTGAGCCATCTCTCTGAGTCATCTCTCCATCCTCTCATGGGACTTCTTTTACATGGATTTCTGACACCCTAGATTCCTGGGGCCCAGTGTTCCCAAGAGGAAGAACACACAATGCCAGCTAGTGCCTACCATCTACCTCTGTGCCTTTGGAGGAGTGAGCTGACTTCTTCATGCTCCACCCTTTAGGTCAGAGCTGCAGTGAGAGCTCTAGGGGCAAAGCCAGCTTCGGGACAGTGTATGTAAACTGACACGGGCTAGACATCTGTCTTTGTTTCTTTGAGGCTGTGATAAAACACAGGACAAAAGCAACTTGAGGAAGTAAAGGTTTATCCTGACCCACAGTTCAAGAGGACAGTCCATGATGGCTGCAAAGTCAAGGCAGCATATCACATCCACAGTCAGGAAGCAGAGAGAGATGAAGATGAATGCATACTATAGTTCAGCTTTCTTTCTCCAGGATACTAGCCAGGGAATGGCACCACCCACAGTGGGCAGGTCTTCCCAACTCAATGAATGCAGTCAAGATTAACCTCCCCCACCCCAGGCATGTCTAGAGGCCCTGGGTGGTTCTAGATCCTGCCAGGTTGACAGTTGACATTGCCATCACAGTATCTGTCCTGGTTTCCTTTCTGTCAGCTGTGACAAAGCACTCAGACCCAAAGCCACTCAGGGAGGAAAAGGTTTGGCTTACACTTCCAGGTCACAGTTCATCATTATAAGAAGCCCAAGCATGAAGCGAGGCTTTGTTATTTCACACAAGATTACCTCCAGCCAGATTTCACTCACAGCCACAGGAATACAGCGGAAACCATGGAGGACGCTGCCCGCTGTCTCACACGGGCTCATGCATAGCTAGCTTCCTTATACAGCCTAGGACCACCTGCCCAGGGAATGGTGCTGAGCACTATAGACTGAGCCCTCCTGCATCAATTAACATTCAAGACAATCCCCACAGCTATGATGCAAGCCAGTCCAATCCGGACCTCGTAAGGGTTTGGACCAACGTGTCATATGTGATTTATGTTGTAAGATCATTTGGAAAAATGTTGCCATACACCCCCAAATCCTCTGTTCTGCCAAAGAGTGTGTCAGTGTGAACCTAGAAAGCCTAAAAAGCTGGGATGGGCTCAGTGGGTGGAGTGCTTGCCTGGCATGCATGAAGCACTGGCTTCCATTCCTCCTGCACTACACAATCGGGTAGAGATGCTGGCCTGTGATCCCAACACCCTGGAAGTAGATGGAGGTGTAGGCAGGAGGATCAGAAGTTCAGGGTCATCTTCAGCTAGTTGGAGGCCTAGGATACACAAGACTATGTCCAGGGAGAAGAAAGTAGACATAAATTTAAATCCTGCTCCTCCTTCCACCACTTGCCTTTTTTGGGGTTTTAGGGTACAGGGGTGTGTGTGTGTGTGTGTGTGTGTGTGTGTGTGTGTAATTTGGGGGAAGGTGAGACAGCACCTCACAATGTAGCTCAGGCTGACCTGAAACTCGCTTCATAGCCCAGACTGGCTTTAAACTTGTGGCAATCCTCCTGCCTCAGTGCTGATTACAGGCATGAGCTCCCCACTGGGCTATAGAACTGGGGCTTCACTGTGACCACTCTGGTGTCTTCCTTTGTCATAATCCACGCTCTCTCCTGTGTGAACCCTGTGACCTCTGGAGTTGGATCTGGCTCCATGTCCTCATCTACAAGAGGAAGATGACAGTGGAGTGTGGAATGAGAGCATTTGGGAACTGTGGCCTTTTGCCCTCACATTCAGAATGGTCCTTGCAGCTGGAAATAGCCCTCACTATGTGCATTCATGACTGTGTAATATTCCATCACTTGAGTGTATAGCACTTTAATTTACAATGGAGTTGTGCCCCAATGGACCCTCATCAACTGAACATCACAGCGTAGTGTAGCCTACCTTAAACACATTCCCACTAACCAGCCCATGGTTGAATAGACTCTCCCACACACTAAGTTTTTCTTATAACAAAATATCAAATATCTGGTGAAGTTCATTGCATTCTGTATGAGAGTGTAAACAAAATGGCCACCTGGATATGCCTCTGCCCATCATAAAGTTAAAAGACTGAGGGAGAAAACATCGTAAGTGGGGACCTCCTGTACTTCAAATTCCCTTACATATCAGGATGACATGTATGCAGAAGGCCATGAAGACAGGCAACCTGGACATCCCAGCAGATAGTGGGTATTTGGTGAGGTTTGCCTCCCACATCCCTGCCCCAGAAGGTGTCCCCTGCTAAGCCCTGTCCCTAGTGAGGGGGACACAAGCACAGGAAGAGAGGCAGAGACAAGAAGACCAGGCTGAAAGTCCAAGGGGCATTAGCTGTGCAAAGTGTGGACATGAGGAGGCCAGGGGTGCTGGGCCTCCTGGGAGTATATAAGAAGTGGGGTTCTGACCTGAACAAGGGGGAGCTCTTGGTCCCCAGACTGATAGCTGGGAAACCAGCATGGGACTGATCCAGATGCCCTGAATGTGGGTGTCAGTGAGGAGACCTTGGGAATCTATGGGGTCCCTTGTAGTAGACCAGTACTTATCTCTAGCATAGGAATGGACTTTGGGAATCTATTCCACATGGAGGTATACTCCCTCAGCCTAGACACAAGGGGGTTGGCCTAGGCCCTATCCCAAAGGATATGACAGACTCTGAGGACCCCCTATGGAAGGCCTCACCCTCCCTGGGGAACAGAAAGGGTATGGGATAGGTAGAGTATAGGTGGGGGAGGGGAGGCAGGGGAAGAGGGGAGGGAGAGGGAACTGGGATTGACATGTAAAACAATATTGTTTCTAATTCAAATAAAAAAAAAACAAACAGAAAAAAGGAAAAAGAAAAAAAGAAGTGGGGTCTGGGAACACAGAGCATCACCCAGCCCAGGCTGGCAGGGGAAACATGATAAGAGGTAAGGATTCAGCAGACATCTTCCCCAATCTCATCCTGAGCATAGAACTCAGGGCCTGGCATGCCACTCCCCAGATCCCAGCAACAATCTTTATGGGATGATGACAGGAACCCAGGATGCTTGCTGGTTCCCTGCCTCGGCTCTGGTGCCCAGACAAATCCATGTGCCCAGAGCAGCCACCATGCTGTAAAATGTCAACTAGTCCATTTCGCCCCAGGAGAACACCCCCAACGACCACCATATCAGTCTCCTCTCCATCCCAGGCACCTCCTCATGCTCTTGCTCTTTCTAGAAGGTTCCCCTTCTAGAATGTTCTTCACATTTTGGGTTCAGAGATATTCTTCCTGGATACTTTTCTGCTCCCCCAGTCTAAGCCAGGAACCCCAAGTTCTTCTTTGGGTAGAACTTCACACAACAGTTAGCAAGCATAACTGAAGAGCTAGACACCAGCCCTTGTTACTAATACTGCTGTTTATAGAGCAGGTTCGCAGACCAGCAGGAAGACAGTTCCAGCTCTTGGGTACCCCTCTCCCTATAGCACATGGCATGCTCATCCTCTCACACTTCAGTGGTGTGGCTGTTACCATTGTGAACACATTTGTTAACTAAAGTCCAGCTTTTACAAGATTCCCTAGAATTCGGGCATGTCCCCGTCGCCATCTCATAAGGAACAGTTACTCTGTCCAAAAATGCCCTCTGCACTCTTCGTTTGTCTTTCCATTCTGTTTCCCCTGTCCTGCCACTGCCCACTCATCACTGACCTTTTTTTATCGTCTCCTAGTTACACCCAGTGCTCATCAGAGAAGGGACCACCATCTCCTTTGCCAATCATTTAACTTACTTAACTCATTTAACTCCCCAGCTCAGAGTCTGCCACATTAGTGCTGCCCTATAAATATTTTTCCTTGCATATTTTAATAAAAATAAGATTCCATTCAGCATACAAGTAGGCAATTTGCTTTTTCCAAATATTGACAATATATCTTGGGAGTCTGCCCATCTCAGAATAGGCAGGCTTGTGCACACATGCACCTGCTTGCCTCCCCAGATCCCCACTCATTTTGTGAGTTTTGTCTTGGTTTTCTGGACAAAGACTCTGTAGCCCTAGCTGACTTGAGATCCCCCTGCCTCAGCCTCCTGAATACCAAGGACTGCAGGTGTGCACCATTGTGTTCAGATCTCTTTAACTTTCTTTTTTTTTTTACATTCCCACACTCCACACACACAAAGAGAGCCAGCTCCAGCCACCATCTGAGGTCTTTTTCCTTAGTGTCTCTGCTGTGTGGTCCTCTGTCACCCAAAAACCACTCAACTGTCCCATAACTGTACTTGTAAATATTTCTGGATCTCTCTAGAAGACAGAGACTATAAGAACCAGTGAACAATAGCATCATGACAGTTGATATGCAGTAATACCATAAACACCCCAAGTATCGGTTATCGTGTGCCCTCTAGGTACACTTGGCATTCATCTGAGTGTGTTTCCACCAAGACCCAGCCAGGTGTGTACCTGGCCCTGGACTGACAAGCCTCTGAGGTTCCTCAAGAGTTTGCTGGTGTCCCCTCCCTTTATAGCAGCCTTTATCCTCTGTCACCCATCTATTGAGCTGCCAGGTACCTGTCTGCACTGTGTGGGCTGCATCCCACTTGGTGGCATTCAGTGTGTGGCTCTGTCCTCGGTGTTTCTGGTCCAGATTTGGTCTGATTCAAGTGGTGAACATTCTAGAAAGTTCCTTTTCTGGTTGTGCCATCTGTGTTCTGGGCTGTCATGGCTCAGTGCCTGAAGCCCTCCATTCTTAGGGTCCCTAACTCTATCATGAAATTCTTCCAAAAAAAGGAAGGTGCCCTCATTGATGTTAGGTTACAGAGGTAGAGCTTACAGAGAACAGGCAGAATCCATGCTTGTTGCTTTCCCTTTATTTACCAGTTTGCACAATGATGAAATAAATGGTAAATAATACATGAATTAACTGGGCTGAGAATCTGGGGTTCTTTCTGTCACCCTCAAGTGCCTGGGTCTGAAGCCTTCAGCCAGGACTCTGCACAGAGAAGGTGCTTGGGCATGGCTACCACCTGTCACCTGTCTACCCACCTCAGTTAAGAGCTAAGATAGATGGGGAGATGTGGCCTAGTGGGCCAAGGGTTTACCTAGTGTGCACAAAGCCTTGGTTTCAATCTCTAGCACATACACACAAAACAAGTAAAAACAAAAGACGATTGTGGGGCCAGAGAGATGACTTAACCCATTAAGGCAGTTGTCCCAAAACTTTATGATCTGAGTGTCATCCCCAGGCTCCACATATTGGAAGGGAGAACCATCTCCCAAAAGTTGTTCTGTCTTCCACACCCATGCTGTAACACATGTGCACGCGCGTGCACACACTCACACACCCCCCCACACACATGTTAAATTAATTTAACTATTAAAAATGTGTGTGATAGCCAGTACCTATACTCCTAGCTCTTGAGGGGTAGATATGGGAAAATCTACCTTCAAGGCCTTCCTTGACTATGTAGCTAATTCAAGGCCAGCTTGGGCTATGTGAGATGCTCTCTCAAATAATAAAAAAATAGGCCAGGTGATAATGGCACACACCTTTAATCCCAGCACCATGAGAATGGGTGTCAATCCCAGGTCAGTGATGAGTGGGCAGTGGCAGGACAGGGGAAACAGAATGGAAAGACAAACGAAGAGTGCAGAGGGCATTTTTGGACAGAGTAACTGTTCCTTATGAGATGGCGACAGGGACATGCCCGAATTCTAGGGAATCTTGTAAAAGCTGGACTTTAGTTAACAAATGTGTTCACAATGGTAACAGCCACACCACTGAAGTGTGAGAGGATGAGCATGCCATGTGCTATAGGGAGGTAGAAGCAGGCAAATCTCTGAGTTCAGGGCTAGTCTGATCTACAGAGAGGGTTCTAGGACATCCAGGGATACACAGAGAAAATCTGTCTCAAAAATAATTATTTAATTAACTAATTAATTAATATAAAAAGGAGTTAAGGTGGTCAAAACACTGAGACATCTGGCACAAGAAAATCTCTCACCACCTAAGAGCAGAAGTTCAGGAATCCAGCCACAGAGGGACGCCAAAACCAACCTCAAGGGGTCCAGAGCATCCCTGGCTGGGAAAGGTCTCCAAACCATGAGAATGGGTGTCAGTCCTCTTTGTCTTGAAGGAGAGTCTGAGGGTGCAATGAACCACTGGCCTCCAGAGTCCCTTCCAGGACAGCCAGCACAGTCCTGGCCACTCCTGCTCCTGAGCTCTTGCCTTCACCAGAGGCCTGCTCTGGAGCTCACTGACCTCCCCCGTCCTCTGGTCTCTTCAGGTGCAAGTGCAACCTGCACGCCAACCTGTGCACAGTGCGAGAGGGCAGCCTGCAGTGTGAGTGTGAACATAACACCACAGGCCCTGACTGTGGCAAGTGCAAGAAGAACTTCCGGACACGGGCCTGGCGAGCTGGCTCCTACCTGCCACTGCCCCACGGCTCTCCCAACGCCTGTACGTATGTAGCCAATCCAGTGACAGTCCTCATGCTGTGCCCCAGGACTGTGGCTCACATGTGCACTTGCATGCATACACACACACACACACACACACACACACACACACACACACAGAGGAGGGGACAGATCCGCTCAGAGAGCAGGGCAGGAGACCCCCATGGAGATTCTGGACAGAAGGTCCAGGCAAATGTCCCTAACAATGAGTGCTTGTGGGGTGCTTCACATGGTGCTTCTGGCACTGAATCCCGAGCCTCGCTTCCAGTAGCCAAGAACTAACTTTCACATTTTGCAGAAGTGTCTTTTGAGACACTTGTCTGAGTCCCTGCTCTCAACCCAGTCTTGTCCCCACCTCACTCAGATATCAAGGGAAGCCACGTGAGAGTTTGGCCCATACATGTCTGCATCATGAGCACCCTTTAAGGGACCCTCATGCATGGGGAACCCCCAGACAGGCTTCATGAAATCACAGCTCCCACAAGTCTCCGGGGTGCAAGCAGGAGGGAGCCTAGGCTGGCTTCTCAGATCCCTGATACATGAAATACACCAAATGACTTGCTCCAGATTGAGCCTGCACCAGGATCAGTTACCACACATGGCTTCCTTGAGACCTTACAATACCATGGGAGTGCCATGACTACCCCACCCCTCCACACCCAAATGAGCCCCCTGAGGCCCAGCCAGCCCAGTGCCCTCCTGGTTCCACAGCCAGTTCCAGCCAACATGGGACCCAGTGACAAGCCAGGGTCCACATAGTTCCCAAATCACATGTCCCATCTGGCACCCTCCCTCACCCCTAAAAGATTCATGTGGCTTTAGAGTGATCAAAGCTGAAGGCTGCAGCAAGGCAGACGGTGACAGGCATTGAGCGTGGGCTACAGCCGGCACTGTGACAAGCCTTTGAAGGCATGACTTGCCAAGCACTGTGAGGCACTCAAGGGTCTTCAAAGGCACAGAGGGGGCTTGGCGGGCTGCTGGCCTGCCCCCCTATCTAGCTCCCTCCCCCTGGGTGCCTCTCCCCATCTCTTTGTCTCCTGAACCTTCCTTTAGTCCTTGTTGCTACCTCTCACTGATGGCCTTGTCTCCCCTCCATCTGCCCTACAGCCATACCCCACCCCATTACTTGCGATTCGTTCAGCCTCCCGACTGTCACCTCCACCATCATGGACCAAGACTCCTACCCGAAGAATACCTAGGAGGGCCACTGTCCCCTTGTCCTGTCAAACAGACAGACAGACCCCAGAGTGGCTTTTGTATGTCTTATCTCCTCCCTGATTTAGGAACTGTCCCTGCCTCTCCCCCACTTCCCTCTATCTACCCCCTCTCTGGGACCTCCTCATCACAATCATAGGGGGCACCCCCCCAGATGCCCACATACTTCAAAGCCTCGGGGGCAAAACCCTAAGTTGTCAGTCCCTCCAAATACAAGGCCCCTGTGAGATCACCCTACCCTCTCCCTCCCTTCCTCCCTATCCCAAAGCCAAAGTCCTCTGCATCCAGTCTTCTGGGACTGGATCGTCCCACTGTATCCCTGTGCTTTTCTCACCCTCAAGACCAAACTCTGGGGTCACCTTTCCTCTGCACCCCACTCCTAGCATCTGAGTCCTTGCTTCAGCTCCCACAATCCCAAGCTCTTCCATAGCTCATGCATGTGGTACCTGCTGGGGGCCTAGGTAAAGACTGGCCTGCCCAGCCCACCGTCCCCACCACAAGTCCTTTCTCAGAAACACCTAAGGAAAAGCCATGACTGACCCCTTCCTTTTGTGACTGTGACAGTGCCACTCAGGGTTGGTGACATCACTGGTTAAACCAGTCCCAGGCTTCCATTCCCACAGTGACACAGAACACGGAGAGACCTGGATTCAGCTCTCACACTATTGTCTCCCAGCAGGCCACACCTCCTATTCCCTGTCCTTGGAGACATTATCCTGCCTTAGGGATGAAAGTTGGGATCAAACATAAGGACGCTTGTCACAATGTCCTGGGGAAGAAATAGTTCACAGTGTCCCTTCTGAAAAACGGACTAAAGGCAGCCTTCAGGCAGTCCATGGTGACAGTCTCCATCAGTGTGGTCCCAGAGGCTGCCCCTGTGACCCAGCAGAGTCTCAGGCTCTCTAAGTCTCCTTCCCTTCCATGGGCTCCCCCTGCCTTGTACACTGTCCTGTATCAGGTGAAGGTTGTCAGGCCTTGTCTCTAACACTGCTACCCTCCTGTGCCCATACAGGTGCCGCTGCGGGCTCCGCCTTTGGCAGTAAGTATGCGCACTCAGTACAAGACTCTGGGGCTGGCCCTGGAGAGTGGACATGAAGAGGCCTGGCCTATGTTCCCCCTGCATCTAATCACAGCAATCTGCTTCTCCACCTCTCACCCCAGGTCTC
Organism: Cricetulus griseus; assembly: GCF_003668045.3. Classification (NCBI taxonomy): domain Eukaryota; kingdom Metazoa; phylum Chordata; class Mammalia; order Rodentia; family Cricetidae; genus Cricetulus; species Cricetulus griseus. The sequence continues at coordinate 140,870,123 of NC_048599.1, read as the reverse complement.
CTAGAAGCTTTCTCATGCTGCTTTGGAAGAAGGACAGGGCCTTTGTGCATTTGTGGTCCCCTGACACCTACTGAGCGGACAGACTCCCTTGTCCTGCCACACTCCATTCTGTCCTTTGTACACAGCCAAGAATAGGGGGCCTTCTCTACTAGTGGCAGTATCTGTCCTCTGTTTGACCACTTGGTACCTCCTCCAGGTAGTCTCCACAGCCAACTTGCTCTGCCATAGGCTGGAGGGGCAAGCTCTGATCCCAATTCTTGGGATGTCTTTGGTGTGTGGGGCCAGGGAAGTGCATCTGCAAGAGTGCAGGTGTCTTTGAAGTCCCAAGAATGGTCGAGATGTCTGATGTGGGTGCCTGACGACTCCCATCCACATGGTCCTGCTAAGTGTTTAGTGGAGTCAGGTGGCTGTGCAGAGCAGGGCACTACAGATCTCATTTAGACATTGCAAACTCATCCCCATCCTAAAAGAGATCTACCTACTCCAAGAGTCAGCAGGAAAGGGCTTGTCAGTGTCAAACTGTGGCAGACCCCAAGCCTCAAGGATGCTTCCACTCCATCATGTTTCAATGGGGACATGCCCTTGACAGCCTGCCCTGCCTCAGCCAGGCTGGCCCCTCTCTGAGATGCTAGTGGGCAGAAGGAAACTGAACTCTGCAGGCATCACTGGTATTCGCCCCCAACATCAGAGAAAGTGAAGACTTCTTTGGGATGCCCCTACTCCACCCTCTCTTGCTTTCTCCATGTCTTGCCAGGTTCCAGCAGGTTCCGAAAAGACCCTGCCCCCAAAGCCCCTGTGGCCACTGAGGCCACAAAGAGGGGCCATATCACTTCTACCCCCTCCACATCTACCACCCGAGTCTCTACAGCCCCCAGCACCCCACAGTCCACAGGTAGGTGTGAGAATACACCCAGAGATGCCTGTTCCCTCCCTTCTTGCCTCCCTCACTCAGGGAAGAGCAACACTTGCTTGCTTCTTAGAGTAGAAACTGTAAGCATCCTAGCCCCATTAAAGCACTGGCTGAGGGGTCCCCAGGCCATCTCAGGAAACCGTCCCAGCCGGGAGTCCTGGCCAAGGCAACCACTGAGGCTCCTGTAATCTTCTAGTTCCTCCAAGCATTGTAAAGAAGGGTGCAGAGGCCAATGTAGTGAAGGGGACAGGGGATCTTGTAGGAGGGTGCCCATGGCAGCAAGTCCACCCTATTCAGCCAGAGATGATACCTTGTCACCCAGACATGCTTGTCATACATCCACGGAGCTGGCTCAGACTCTGTCCCTTCCTGGCCCACCTACTGGGTCCTCTGTCCAGCTGCTGGCCAGTGGGGAGAACAGACCCGATTAGTGGAAGAGATCAGGGCAGGAAGGGCCATGGGAGGAAGCAGATTCCTAAATATTTGGGAGCAGAGACAGCCCAGGCCAGCTTCCTGCCTTACAGCAGTGACTACAGCTGTACACACAAGCCTACAGACTTGCCTGGCTGTTTGCCCTCCCAAAGCAGGATTTGTGCATCCAAGTGGCATGGGATCCTGGTGTGACCCTCTGGACTCATCTGGGGAAGTCTTAACAGGTCTAGTCCACTATGGACGCTGGGAATCTAAAAGGATCCCTCCTCCCAGAGGGTACCAGCAACATGGTGGCCAAGGAACTTCCTTCTAGCTCCAGTAGCACATCCTCCCCGACCCTTCTCAGGGGAGACATGATAGCAGCTCCTTGTTCCTTGGACCTTCTTCTCTCTCATCTGTTGCCCCTGCCTAGACACTCCCTGGCAGGTAACATCTGAGGACAGAGATCCCTACAGCAGCTGGGGAAGGGATCAACCCTACACTCTATCTTGTCTCTGTCTGCTGTGCAGGGTGGTCTCTCCAGGTCCATTGACAGCCTTGAGAAAGTCACCTTCCCAGGACCATACCACAGCTCTCTCTGAACCCTTCCTCTCCATGGGGACAAATATATGGGGCTGGACCAGGAGATGAAGACTTTCAGAGGAACCTCTTGCTGCCAGGAACCCCTCTGAAGTGGAGGAATCTGGATTTTGAGGCCGAGCTTCTGCTGGAGACCTTTGCACTTTGTTGAGCCTGTGATGGGCAGAGGGGAGCAAAATTATCAGGAAGGGGAAGTGTGCTCTGTCTGTGATTGACCAGTAGTCCATGGAGGGCAGGAATAGGCACTGGCTGTAAGGAACTGAGGGACCTTGAACCCACTTGGAAGCTGTGTGGGGCAGACTAAAGTTAGAAATTAAATATGAAAAGACAGGGAGCCCACTAGAAGGACAGGATCTGAGTTATGAGAGACCCCTGGAACACAGGGCTGGCTGACTCTAGGATTTTGCTAGGCATGCCCATCCTCCAGGCTGCAATAGCAAACTCCCAGTGAGAATCAGATCTGCAATTCTGAGCCCGGTGCTGAATGGCTGAGCAATAAGAGGAGGAGGTGCCTTTAAGGTAACAGCCAGCTGCCTGCACCTTCGAATCTAGGACATCCTTAGCTGGTGTGTGCATGGCCACTTGTACCCAGAGTCCCCAGGACACTTGGCACACCTTTGGTCTGGATGCTGCTTGCATTCAAGTGTCTGGATGGCTACACAGCATAGCATTATCTTCCCGGCCTCACTGGGGGAGGGAATTGAGGCTTGGGGAGGAGTTACTGCCACTATAATATACAAATTATACCTCAATAAAGCTGTTTTTTTTAAAAAAAAAACAAAAACAAAGAAACAGCTTTATAAGGTCCCAGGAAACACACAGGGCTGACTCCATTCACTCCCTGCCCTCTCTGCCACTTGGGGCTACTGCCCTGAAATCTCAGGTGCTTGGAAGTGGTCCTAACATTAAGACCTAGCTAGCATGGGCTCTTGGTCCCAAAGGACCCTTGTCTAGTTTTGGCACATAACACAGGACACCTGAGCATGCCCCAGCAAAACCCAGGCAGCTTTCTCTTCCTGGACCAGCACCTTCTACCAGGTTCTCAGACCTTTTTGGCTGCAGCCCAGATGGGCCTTGAAACCCCAGCCCCAGATGTTTCTGTCTCCTGCCAGTGTCAAGCTTCTGGAAGGCAGCTCTGTGCTGGAAGCCCCTAATCTTCCCCAGGCTCCTAGTGGGGTGGGGGGGGAGACAAGCTCAGAAGCAAGATGCCTTCGGGTGGATTTACCAGGGCTCTTAATTAAGCCCTTGCCAATTTGGGTCCTGCAGCCTTGTCTCTTCACTGAATACCATATTAATGTCAATTTGATGTCCAAAGGCTTCAGGCTCCCAGCTGGGAATCTCCCGCCGTTTTTAACTGTTAGAATTTTTTTTTCTTTCTCCATCAGTCATCACAGGTAATCCTTTTCCAAGGAAGGCATCAGCTTCCCCTTGATGCCCCCCAATACACACACACACACACACACACACACACACACACACACACACACACACACACACACATCCTTCTTCCAGCTCTGTCCTTTGAATTTGGCAAAGTGATTGCTGCCTGTGCTCCTTGCTTTGTGTCCAGCTCTGGAACTGAATGTCGGGGGTGGGAGAGTTAGTAACCCATGATGAGGTCCCTTGATTCTCAAGGCAAGGATCAGAGGGTGGAAGGGCAGTGATCAGAGAGTCGAGTTAGACATCGGAGGACACTCTGTGGAACTGTCTAGAACCTTGCTCAATGTGTCTAGCATCCTGGCCAGGGCATTGTCCCCAAGTACTGCATCAGCCTGAGGTTTCACACACAGGACTTGTTCCTCCTGGCCCTTAAGCTGTAACAGAAACCACACAGAGGGAAGAGTCTTTGAGGCCATGTCCCAAAGAAGGGAGGTCTATTCAAAGCCCACAGAGCCTCAGGCATGGGGGCCTCCTCTCCTCAGGCATCAGTGTGTGCACATCCTCTGCAGGCTGCAGTAGCATAGATGTTGCCTCTGTAGTGGATTTGGAGCCAGGTCCTTTGGCCAGTGTAGACAGCCTGTAGTATTGCTTTTTCCAGAGGTCTCTGGAAGGGTGGGGGTGTCATCCCTCATGTGACTTGATTTCTTCTCTTCTTCCTCCCAAGGGCAGACCAAGCCACCTGCTGTTGCCCCCCTTGGGGACAGCTCCTTCTGGCCCCAGGTGTCCATCAGTGCAGAAGGTATGGGGGCAGGGCCTATGGTAGGCCTGAGACCCTGGAAGCTCCATCTTGGGCCCTTGGGCCCCTCCCTCTGTAGTAGGGATAGCAAGCTTATATGCTGGGCCTTGGGTAGGAGGGAGAAAGAAGTGGGAGAAGAACTCAAGAGTAAAGCAACGAGGTAAAGGGCCCAGTAGACCCCTCACCCCAATTCCCAGCTCTGCACCTATTGGAAGCCAGTAGTCGATATCTCTAAACCATCCATCCCAAGGGCTCCAAAGTTATGTAGAAGGGCTCCCTCATTACAGGAAACCCTCCTCTCCCTCCCCCACAATGTGGGTCACAGGATACTTGTGCAACTGATAGGGCTCAGAATAGGGGTGACTATGAATAAATAAAGGAGGCAGGAGAGGCCTGAGGCAAAGACTTAGCCCAGCAGTGGACAGTGCCGGTTAAGTAAGGGTGTAAGCCATGTAGAAGGCCCCAGGACCAGGTCAAGGGCACTATTCCCCCACTGTAGGGGAACAGTCAGGAGAGGGGCTCATCTGTGGTGGATGTGCATTGCTAGCTTGGCTCTTAGAAGGAAGGTTGTCCTCAGAAGGAAAGTTATCCCTAGATGACCTGTTGTCAGCCCTGTGGTCCTTGCTCTACCCCATCAAACACCTCAAGCTCCCCTCCAGCCCCAGAGAGAAATGAGCCAGACTTTGAGCACCCTCTGCTGGCAAGTTATTGCACAACTAGGAGGGTTGGACCTTTAGCTTCTAGCATCCTAATGGTCCCACAATCCTCTCTAGTGATAAGTACACTAGTCATCCTCTGCTCTTGCCCCACTGGAGAGACAGAAAGTCCTTAAGAGGAGCACAGAGACTGGTTTCTCTGTGATAGTAGCATGCTCACTTCTAAGAATGGGGCTAGGCACTGGTGGGTTCCAGGTAGGGAGGGGATGCATTCTTGGCTTAATGACACTTGTAAGTCTCATCCAAGGACCTGCTCTAGCTGGAATAGAAAGATGTCCTCATACAGAAAGAAGATGCAGTCTTAAAACTATTTAAGAATATTTATTTTATGTGTATGAGTGTTTTGCTTGTCTGTATGTGTGCAACTACATGCATGCCTAGTGTCCGTGGAGGTCAGAAGAAGGTGGTGCATCCCCCAGAACTCTGGAACTGGAGCTTCAGTTATGAGCTGACACATGGGTGTTGGGAACTGAAACCATGTCCTCTACAAGAGCAACAAGTGCTTCTTAACCACTGAGCAATCTCTCCAGCCCCAAGATGCTGTATTTAATGCCAGGTTTAGACTCAAAATTTGATGGCCAGGGGAGTTCAGGGGACAAAGGAAGAGAGCAGAAGGGCAGTGACATTTGCTTTCAACCATCCAAATATCTCTTAGTGTTAGCAAATGCCTCAGCACTAGGTTGGGAATTAGGAAAGGGATAAGGTGCTCGGAGATTGGTCCAGCAGAAGGATAGGTGTCCTCGGGGGACCAGAGACAGTGGGTATGCACTCATTGCTACAAAGTGCTTCAACCTGAGACTCTGAAGAGAATCTCACCTAACACCCGAGGGTCATGTGGTCTCTCCCTGCCTCAAATGAGAACAGGTGATAGGGTTGCCTGGAGCCAGCCCAAGGCACTTAGAAGCCTTGGTCTAGCTTATCCCTGAGTACAGATAGCCTGCCCTGGTGGATGGACCATGGCAGGTGTAAGCACTTGTTTCTCGTCTCTCTAAGCTGTGGCTACCTCGGCTGCTGCCCCCTCCCAAGCCAAGGGCTCTACACTTTTCCAGCTCAAGCCCAGATCTCCTCAAGTGATACCCATTGAAGAATTTCAAGGTAAGATGACCTGGGCCAGGCCTCCCACCTTTTCCCCAGATCACTGGAGAAAAACAAGGCAGGATAGGACTAGTCAGTGCCAACTCAGAGAATCCTCCCAAAATAGCTGGGTCAAGGTTAAGCAGCATCTCTCCGGCCCCAAGGGAGCGGAAAGCAGGGATGAGTCAGAAGGCAACTCCGGCACAGTGGGCAGGCACATGGCAGGAGAAGCAGCTGCCACAAATAGCCTGACCTGGCTCCCCTGGGAGGTGTGGCCCAGGGGCTTGTCTTGGTTGGAGTGGAATCTGGAACACACTGGGTCACTGGCAATGCTCTTTGGGACATTTGGAGGATGCTTCACCTCCTCGGTGTCTCTGGAGGGCCCAGGTGAAGGGACAGGTCAGGCAGACCCATGGGTGAGCCCATCAGCTCACCTAGATGTTTCTCAAAGGCATTTCTCCAGGGTCTCTTGTGTCTTTGACTATATGGAGACTAGATCAGCACCAACCTGCTCATCACAAGAAAGAGGGAGCTGCCAGGCGATGGTGGTGTACGCCTTTAATCCCAGCACTTGAGAGGCAGAGACAGGCAGATCTCTGAGTTCAAGGCTAGCCTGATCTACATAGTTCCAGAACAGCCAGTGCTACACAAAGAAACCCTGTCTTGGGGGAGGGGCAGGAAGAAAAAACAACTGAGTGTGGCAGGCTGGAGATGTGCCTTGGTTGGTAGAGTGCTTGCCTGGAACACAGGAATAAACCCTGGGCTGGAGCCACAGCACAGCACTAACTGGGTGTGGAGTTGTATACCAGTAACCCCAGGAGGTGGAGGTAGGAAGGTCAGAAGTTCAAGGTCATCCCTAGCTGCAGATTGAGTCCAAAATCAGCCTGAGTTACCGAAGACCCTGTCTCAAAACAACAAAACCCAAAACACTTGTGGGGGGGATGTAAAAGGTCCCACGATGGCTTAGAGGTAACTTTCCTTGGTTTGAACTGAACAATGAGATTCAAGAGCTGGGCTGGGACCAGAAAAAGCCAGATGATGCCGAGAGTCTATGGTGCCAATCAAGCTTGTGGGGAGTTCTAGCTAGTAAGAGGTTCTGCAAGGACTTACAGGAACAGGGACAGTAGCCAGTTTCTCTCTTCCAAAGCAGCATGGGAGGAAGGTTCTGTCCATCATGTCCACATTTGTGTATGGCTCAATTCATCCACAGGCCCATGAGGGGACCGTGGCAAACATGAAACCCTCTGCAAATGCAGCCTGCAGCTCGACCCCACCCACCCACCTTGCATGAGTCAACTGCTAAGCAGCCCCAGCACAGGGGCATCTTTCAGATAGCACCATGCTCTGACATCAGTCAAGTGTTAGCATGCCCTGCCCTGCCCTCCCTGACTCCCTGCCCACGGGCCTCCTGGGGACTCAAAGCTGGCAGAGCTAGCCTTATTACATCCTGACCAGGAGCCCCTTCCCAATCCTTCTTCCAAAGATGCCTCCTCCCACTTTCCCTGAATATTCTTGGGTATGTCCTCTGTTTGCCTCAGTTTCCCCCAAATGCTCATTGACCCTGGTGTTTCTCCCACTTGGCTGGTCCAGACTGTGAGTGCTATGGCCACTCCAACCGCTGCAGCTACATTGACTTCCTGAACGTGGTGACCTGCGTCAGCTGCAAACACAACACCCGAGGCCAGCACTGTCAGCACTGCCGCCTAGGCTACTACCGGAACGGCTCTGCCGAGCTGGACGACGAGAACGTCTGCATTGGTAAGCACTGGTGGCAGGAATCACCCAGGGAGGTACAGACACTCCTTCGTGAGGGTGTGTCCCTCAAGATGAGGGTGAGGTCCTCTTCATCTGGGCATCTGGAGGTGACAGAAGCTAGTGACTATAGGCACTGGAAGCAAACACGGCACTAGTTAGAGCCGAAGGCTTACTGTGCACATTTGGCTTGTTCCTTGTCCTCTCTGCGCTCCTCTGAAAGTTGGACAGTGGACAAGGCACACGGTTTCTCTGTCTCTCCTCTGTTGTTGAAACAGCCTTATAAAGCTGTGCCTGCCATCGTGGGCACTCACTCTTTCTTCAGCGTTCTGTTCCAACATTGGCTTTTCTGTAGAGAAGTCCCATGGTACTCCTTGGGCCTGGACAGGGGACAGACCCTAAAACCGAAGTCCCCAACCAACACCCAGTAACATAGACGGGCAGTCAGGACTGCTTATCTCTCAGCCTGTTTCCAGCAGGAGCCAGGTCTCAGACTTGTGAGCTGCTGGATCCTAGCCAGAAGCCAGCATGACCACTGCCCATTCCCCCTCCCCCCACCAGCAGCACCACCAGCACCACCTGGCCAGCTCAGTTGCAAAGCTAGGGCTGTCACTCTGGATCATGGCTGAGGCCTTCAGATAATTCCATCAACTCTAAAGTGATCAAACAGAATTGTGTTGCCAGTGTCACACAGGGCCAGCTGCAGGGGCAGGGCATGACCTCTGGATCTGATTAGAGGTGTCCTTTCTTCTTGTCTGTCTGTGCCTCCATCTCAAACCAAGGACTGGGGGGTCAGGGACACACACACACCCTACACACACACACACACACACACACACACACACACACACACACACCCTCCCCTCAAACCAACTAGACCAAGCAGGGAGGAGAGGTAAGCTGCTGGTTGCTGTTCCTCCTCTAGCCTTGGGAGGGAGGGTAATATACACTAGACAGCCTCCTGGACAGACACCTGTCACACTCTTGGTTTCGGGTTGGAAATAATCAGCCCCCTTCAGCTGTTCAGAGAGAGGGATGGGACTGGCCCAGGACTCACAGTGCGATGAGGAAAAGGGTGTTGGATGCCAGGAGAGGAAAAACTATATAGTGCCTTCTCTGGCCATGTGGATGCCCCGGCCGCCCCCACTGCAGCCCAGCCAGGAGCCCTCTTGTGGGGAGCATCGCCAGGGAGCCCAGAGACCGAGCTAAGAGAGATATAGACAAGGGATATAAAGGTTGGGTTTGGGGCAGGACCCATTTGAAGGTGTACACAAGCCCTTCTGACTGCACGTACCCCTTGCACTCCCCCCCCCCCAGAATGTAACTGTAACCAGATCGGCTCTGTGCACGACCGGTGCAACGAGACGGGCTTCTGCGAGTGCCGAGAGGGAGCGATGGGACCCAAGTGCGATGATTGCCTCCCCACGCACTACTGGCGCCAGGGATGCTACCGTGAGTAGACCAGCCCCTGATGGTGGAGCTATCAGACTGAGGGAGTGGTCTAGGATGGTGGGAGGGGCCTACGTGGTTCTGCTTCGGGCTGGGGTGGGCTTCTAGCAAGTGGCTGCAGCAAGAAGGGACTGATGCAACCATGGGAGAGTTAAAAGTGGGTGGGTGGGGCTCAAGTGGGTAATGACCGGTCTTCAGTGGGCAGAGTCCGTGGCAAGTGGGAGCCAGCAAGGAGGGGAGTTGGGGGTTGAAGGGGAGCTAGCTGGCTGGAGTTGGCGGAGGGCACTGCAGTTTGCACTAAAAAAATGAAGTCTGAGAGAACGCTCCAGGTACGCGCGGCAGAGAGTGCAACTCTCTGAAGGCAGATAGCAGATGCTCCTGGAGAGCCGGGCAGGAACTGGAGAGAAAGAGAGTAAGAGTCAAGGGAGGGGGACAGGCAAGAGCCCGGGTCCACCGATCAGGGATATTTCTCATGGTGTGGTGTGCGTCCTAAGCATCGCGAGTCCCACCCAGGAAGCCCAGTCCCTCTTCCAGTTGCCTCAACTGTCCCCTCTGGCCCGCAGCCAACGTGTGCGACGACGACCAGCTGCTCTGCCAGAACGGCGGCACCTGCGTGCAGAACCAGCGCTGTACCTGCCCGCGCGGCTACACCGGCCTGCGCTGCGAGCAGCCCCGCTGCGACCTCGCTGACGACGGTGGCCCAGACTGTGACCACGCGCCAGACACCGCCCCGCGCCCCGACACCCTGCTCGGATGCCTGCTGCTGCTCGGGCTGGCCGCCCGCCTGGGTTGCTGAGTCCGCTCTAAGGGTCCGGGGGTCCCGGGCCCGGCGGCAAGACGGGTGCGCGGCTGAGCTGCTCCCAGGTGCTACTCGCAGAGTCCTCCTGTCCTCCCTGCTCCATCCGCGCTCATCGGCCTGCTTGGCACTGTCCTCGCCGCCCACATGGGGCGCTGTGGAGCCCTGGCCCGGCAGACTGCGACTCAGTTTTTTCTTTTTTATGACCCAACATCCCTATCATTTTTCCTTTTTCCTCTTTCTCCTCCTCCTCCTCCTCCTCCCCCTTCTCCTCCTCCTTTCTTCTAATTCTTATTCCTATTCCTCCTTTCTTTTGCTGGCGGTGAGGCAGGGAATGGGGAGAAATGCTGCTCACCCACACACACAGAACTCTTGCGCACACCCCAGCGCCTAGGCGTTCCTGGCTGGTACCATCAACCAGGGGACCCAGAACTCCAGTTGCCTACAACTCTAGTCGCCGACTTGACTCTCTTTTTTGTATCTTTCTTTTTTCTTTCTTTTTTTTTTTCTTGCACTCAACAGACCCCAGGCCCCCAAGGAGGCCTGGTGACAGAGGAACTCACTGTCTGAGAGAGGGGTAGGACAAAGGGCGGGGAGGGGTGGAAACCTTGTTTTCTAGAGAACTATTTTGTTTGTATCCACTGTCCCTTGTGAGGAAGGACTCGGTGGGAGCTGGTCACCGAGGGTAGCTGATGGTGTACAAGCCCACACACAGTAAAGGGAGTTCACAGCTGCCTCCGCCCTCTTGCATTCTGTGTTGATAGACACTTCGAAGGTTTGGATGGAGAGGAACCCACACAAAAAAAAATCTTTAAAGAAACAATTCCCTCTTGGGACCACTCTCTCCCAATCTGTCTTCTCCTGGTATTCCTCCCCCTCCCCCAATTCCACCTTCAGCCAAGCTGCTGGCCACCACCTAGTAGGTACTTTTCCAGAGGTGCCCCCTTTTCCTACAGCTCCCCCCAAATTCAGAGCATCTGTTACGGAAGCCCCAGGAAGATGACTCAGGGAGAATTCTCGGAGGCTGAACCCCATGCTCATTTGTAACTCACTTCTGTGGCCGCCTGGGATAAATGTGTTGTCTCAACCCTGTTGGCTCAGGAGCCTCAAATCCAATGTGAGGTTACATAAAACTCCCAGCTGCTGCCTGCCTGGCCACTGAGTCCCAAGGTGGGCACTACACCTGCATGCTTGTTTAGGTATGTGAGGACCCAACAGGTCACCACTGCAGCTGGCCCACCTGGGGTTTCCCCTCCTCTGCTTGCCCTAGAGGTCAGGTTCCTCCAAGAACCCCTTAGTTTCTTGTCCTGGTTCCTAATTGCCCCACTGTTCCCACCAGTGCCCCCTCCTTGTTATCTGCCAGATGTTCTCTCTAGGCTGTCTCTAGCCTTTGCTCATCTGAAGCAAAGCTAAGATAGGAGTGAATATAGCTTGGCTTTGGGATTTATAAGAGATAAAGATAGAGAATGGAATGTTGGCTGACTGAGGTCGAATGCTGCCTCTTACTGGTTACTCTTTGTTCTCATTTCCCTGCATCAACAGGAGTCAGCTCCAAGATCTAAGGGGGGCTTCTGTCAGAGCCCTGGCTCCATCTACAGAACCCCAACATGCCCAGGTAAAACATCTCTGGGAACGGCCATGTGACAGCTCTGTCAAATGAGATATAAGCAAAAATGACAGACAGGACTTCCACAAAGTTCCTAAAAGTCCTCCCCCCAACCCTGGCCACTGTAGGCCCCAACCCCTCTCTAGTCACTCTCCCTGGTGTTCAGTCTACAGGGTGGAGGCAGGAGTAATCTGGCTGAGGGAAAGCAGACTTTGCCTGTGTGAAGACTCAGCCAGGCTGCACCCCAAACTACTGAAAGTGGGGGAAAGTGGGAGGCAAGCTGTGGGAATTGAGGTTTCTCTTTCAGGCAGAATTGCCAGCTCCTAAGTGCCTGCCTGGCCTTCCTGGCTTGTCATGTCAGAGAAAAAAACGAAACAACCAGTTCATCACACAAACCAGCACCCAAGGCTCCCCAGAGCAGGTCCAGCCGCCACCTTCCCTGGCAGAGCAGAGGGTGAGCTGATGCAATCCCACCATCCCGCAAGAGGACTGAAATGCTGGAATTGGAAGGAGGATCCAGCAGCTGTTAGAACCACAATGATTTAGGTCCCTGCCCTGGAAGCAGAGTGAGATGGACACATGCACAGACTAGCAAAGGATGAGAGCCTCTGGAAAATTCTGGTCTGAAAAAGGGTATTGGGACAGGGGTTGGGAAGGGCCAGCCTTGGCCTGGCCCATGGGTTGGGTGGGGCTTTGGAACATAAATGCTATCATGGCAGAGCTCTTGTCTTGAGCAAGGGTCTTGCAGCCTAGGAGGCCACTGGCTCTGTTAAGGGTCTACAGTGACTGTGGAGCAGAGCCTCCCATGAAGAGGCTGTGAGCTCAACACCAATAGCTATTACACACACTACCCCTTTCTTTCTTGTTGGTGTGTTTTTGTTTTTTAGAGACAGGGTTTCCCTGTGTAGCTTTGCAGCCTTTCCTGTAACCCACTCTGTATACCAGGCTGGCCTCGAACTCAGAGATCCACCTACCCTTGCCTCCTTAGTGCTGTAGTAAAGGTGTGTGCCACCACCACCCAGAAACATGTACCCCTTCCTTTATGTCACCTGGGAGCATCCCAGGTCACTGGAGGGGCCTAAGAGGAGAGAGAAGGGGACCCACTCTGTCCTTCCTGACCTCTCAGCTTGCCTTGCTGTGTCAGCATCCCTGGGACCAGCCAGTCTCCTCTGGAGCTGGTGCAGTGCACTGTAAATCAGAATGGCAGCCCGAATCCCTAAGGAATGCTCGGGCCCTGACCTCAGCTGGAGGGTGGAGGGAACATTGCCAGTAGCCATTTGGAAAACTGACATCTTCCAGATCATGGAATGAAGGAGAAAACAAGGTCACCCAGGCCGGAAGTCCCAGCTCAGCTTTGGATGTCTGGTTACCAAGGCACAGACAGGGGAGGAAGCACCCTTTGCCCAACTGGGCTCATGGCAGCACCCACCTGAGGCACCATGCAGGTGTTAAAGATGTTAGCCCTGCCCTTAATCCCACACTTAACCCAGGACCAGGTTTTCATCTTGGCTCTGATGACTCTGCAGCTTTTAGTGGCAGAGGTGGGGAGCCTTAAGCATCAGGGCTCTGGTGATGGAGCCAGCAGCACCACGGTCCTAAGCAGTGACATCTACAGGTACCTGGGCCCTAAAAGTTTAAGAACCATTGTGTTAGGAAGGCATAGTTCATTGTATGGAGGGGCAAATAGAGGCTAAGAGGAAGGAAGCGACTTGCCTGAAATCATGATTGCCCCTAAACCCTGTCGCAGCTGCAGGTCTCTATCTTCACTGACTCCTCTTTGCCCACCTCCCTCTTCTATCCTGAGTGGGAGTCCCTGGGGAACCAGGGGAATCCACCCTCTACACAAAGGCTGCCCTGGCCCTGCCCCCTAAGTAAACAGGACTGCTGTGTTGGCAATCTTGCCTCCAACCATGCTTCACAGTTATGAGGCATTTATGGGAGCCTGGGGATCAGCTCACATCTCTTGCAGGTCTGCAAGGAACTGGGGTGAATCCGATGGCCTCCGAAGTGTGAGGCACTAAGCCTATCCTAGCTCATCTTAGGTGGGAATTGTTAAAGGGATGGGCCCTGATAAGCTTTACTGGCTTTTCTTTTAGAAAGCACACACTGCAATTTATAGGCAAGTTAGAAATATGAAAAATATATGTATATTCTGAGACAAAGTCTTGCTATGCAGCCCAGGTTGGCAGAGGACTCCTGATCCCCCTGCCTTCTTTGTGACAGGACATGTTAAGTCAAAATTATCCACAAGTCTCCATCCAGCTAATATCTGTCAATGCTTTTTGATAGCTATTTCCAGCATTTTCTATAACAAGCACCCCCACAAGAATTATTCTCATCTGTCCTTCCAGTTCCATAGGATGCTGGGATTACAAAGGCACTCTGCCCGGCCTTTGTGTGTGTATGTGTTCTGGGGATCCACATTCAGGTCACACTTGTGTGACAAGTGCTTTCCCCACTGAGCCTTCACTTTTTAGATCTCTCATTGAACCTGGAGCTCACCAATCAGCCAGGCAGGTTGTCCAGCAAGCTCCAGGGATCCACCCCTCTCTGCCTTCCAAGTGCTGCGTTTACAGGTGGGCACCACTGTGCCCAGTCTCTTACACGGGTGCTGGGGATGGATCCAGGCCCTCATCCAGGCCTTGGTCGGCACTAACTGGGCCATCTTCCCAGCCCTCTGAAGGCCTAAAAGAAGGCTAGCACAGCCTTTCATCTTGCTCCTGGCCCCTTCTCTCTTCCCTCTCAGTCTCAGCTGGTGGCAGAGGGACTCCAGCTCCCAACAGGAAGTTGCTGCATGCTTCTCTGTGAGGACAGGATCTGGCCAGGTGCTCCAGCCCCACCCCACCCCTCGTGGCTGTTCCTAGTGGCAATGAGAACTTTCTATCCTAGAAGGGCAGGACTGGGGCAGGAGCATGCAGGGTGCAGGCTGGTTCCAACCTCAGCTGAACAAACAGGTGGCCTTTGGGACACAGGCAGGAGCTGAGGTGGACACTTTTCATAGATGACCAGTGCCTACTTATCTAGCCAAGAATAGGGTGGCTACAAAGGCAGACGAGATGGCAGCCCAGGCCAAGGGCCTGGAGCATGTCACCTGGATTTGAAACTGGCCTTGACAGCTACAGTTGGTGTGACTTTGACTCAGTCACTCTGTATCTTGTCTTCTCATTGCTGAAAAGGGACAGTAACAATAGTCTTGATCTCCCAAGGCTATCTCTAAGTCACACTGGTGGGGTGGAAAACATGCCACCCATTATGTCTACTGTTGTGTGGCTTGGTCACCTGCACACCTGCCATGTGACACAGCCTCACCTCTGCTCTTTTTCTCCCTCTCTTTCTCTCTTTTCTTTCATATACCAGTGTGCCAGGCTCCAGGCACAAGCATCCTTTAGGGCTGATACGGCCCAACCCTTCCACTTGCCCTACTCCTTCCTATATGCAGGCAGCTGCTCAGCCTTCATGCTACCCAGGAACAGAAAGACACTGCAAGCCTCCGTGACCAAGAGATCCCCCTGCTCCTGGGCTGCCCTGTTATGTAGCAGCTCAGCCAGAGCCCTCAGGGCAGGAACCCCTCTGCTTACTTCTTCAATGGCTGGCCTGGGACTCAGAGCAAGCCTGCTTCCCTAGCCTTCAGTGCAGAGATTACAGACTTGCTCCTTCTGGTTGTTCTGCCACACATGTTGTGTAGATGGGCTTGGAACTAGGCAGGGAAATTAGCAGGGCTGGAGAGGGAGGTATGAATGGGACAGTGAGTAACCAGGAAATGGAGGTCTGAGGATAAATTCCCAGTGGCTTTTCTGGAAGGCACAGATAGTCACGTGGCTGTCCTGGGCTTCCCAAGTCCAGGGAAGCCCTCTGGCTGCTTGCATGGTCTACCAGCCTCTGCTGACCCTCCACTACTCAGCCTGCCCCTCACACTACCCCTGCCCCTCATCCCTTCAAGGTTCTGCTCCATCCAAAAATTCCCCCCAAAAGGTGTAGAGAGGCTGTAGGGAAGGTCATGAGGGCCAGGCAGGGCTGGCTCTAGGAAGGTCCTAGGGCCTGGCTGAGCCCAACAACCCAGTGACAGGGTCACTATGGTGGCAGTGGACAGAGCTGGCCCAGGAACAAGTAGCAGGGCTTCAAGAGCAGGCCAGGCTGATGTGCTGAAGGTGCAGATTTGGGGGGCACCTTTGATTCCTAGAGGCACTGTCAATGGCTAGAAGACTAGCCTCTAGGGTCCCTGTGTGTCTAGGGCAGGAATGAGATTAGATGGAAGCCCACATCCACATTCCTATTTAAAATCCCCCATCACACCAGACATGATGCAGGCCTTTCACAGTGGTGCAGGCCTTTAATCCCAGTATTTGGGAAACAGAGGCACGCAGATCTCTGTTAAATTCAAGGCCAGCCTGGTTTACAGAGTGAGTTCCAGGGCAGTCAGAGCTACATAGTAAGACCCTGTCTTGAGTAAATTCCTCCATCCTGCTATGAGTTCAGAGCAGCCAATTCATGCTTAGCACTAAAGACCAGGTTTGCATTGGTGTCTTGGGAATATTCCAGGGGGAGTGGCCCGAGTCCTTCTCACACTGACCTATAATCTAGAAGGGATGCAGGTTCTGCTGGGCATGCTCAACAGCATGTGTGGCAAGAAGACTGGAAGGAAGATGGGGGGGGGTGGGAGGAAGGGGAGGGAAGGAGAGAATTATTCCCTAGGGCCTTTCCCACTGCACCTCTCCCTCTCCCCACATCTGACATGCAACACTTCTTGCTCCTCCCGAGCTCAGTTCCAGAAAGCTCTAGCAGGATAGCGGGGAAGTTTGGAGTGCCTAGGCCCAGACCTTGGCTTGGAAACACTCTTTTCTAGGAAGAGGAGGACTCCAGGGAATAAAGATAGATTCTACACTTTGGCAAAGAAAAGAGCCCAGAGGCTGGCTGCTGGGGCTCCTGGGCCAGTAAGGTCAGAAGAGTCTTCAATAGAATACTGACAGTCATGAACTCATACCCAACATGTTATTTTTCTTAAGATTGCACAGTAATACTTAAAAAGTATCATTAGGGCATGGGAAGGATGATGGGAAGGTGGACAATGGCACAGGGGGCGTTGGGGGGGAGCCATTTTCCATATTATATACCATCATAAGCAACCGGCATTGACAACCATCAGCTGAATACTTCAAATCAGTTGGGAGACCAACAGGCATCTTAAGATATAAACATGCCTATCGCCTTCATCTGGTCACTGCACACTATGTACCTATGCTGAACGGTCATACAGATCCATTAATGAGTCCAGCCATGAGTCATTAAGCATCAGGTGATGGCTCAGTAGAAACTGCTGCCAAGCATGACTACCTCAGTTCAATCTCAGGACCCACACAACAGGAGATTGTAGGGAAAATGTTAGCCACGCCCTCTTGGGGGCTGGCACAGGTGACAAAGACCACCCACACTGAGGCCAGAGTGATGTAGTAAGACTTTAAATATGAGGGTCGCACGCATGCGGCTCTCTCTGGTCCGCCTGGTTGCATGGGACTGACTCCGTCACGTGAGTACTTTTTCCCATTAAAACATCTGCTCATCAAACTTGCTGATTCCTTAGCAATCCCCATTTATTGCGTCTCACTTTAGGAGAGAACTGATTCCTGCAAATTGTCCTCTGACCTCCATAAGTAGTAAGGACTATGGTGTGTGTGTGCACACACAAAATAAAATGTAATTTAAGGGACTGGAGAGATGGCTCAGAGGTTAAGAGCAGTGACTGCTCTTCCAGAGGTCCTAAGTTCAATTCCCAGCAACCACATGGTGGCTCACAACCATCTGTTATGAGATCTGGTGCCCTCTTCTGGTGTGCAGACACATACATGGAAGCAGAATGTTGCATACATAATAAAATCTTTTTTAAAAAGGAGAGATGGTTCAATAGAAGAGCACTTGTTGCTCTTGCAGAAAACCTGAGTTCAATTCCCAGCACCCATATCCACCTGTAACTCCAGCTCCAGGGGATTCAAGGACTCTAGGAACACACCCACTACCCCCACCCACATACTCACATAATTAAAAACAAAAGATTATTTAAATTTCCAAATGGAAAGAGTCTTCCCAGCTTTTACATGGATATAGTAAATGACATTAAGAGGAAATTCTTGGCCTGGTGGTGGCGGTGGCAGCAGCACACGCCTTTAATCCCAGCATTCAGGAGGCAGAGGCAGGTAGATCTCTGAGTTTGAGGCCAGCCTGGTGGTCCACAGAGCAAGTTTTAGGGCACCCAGAGCTACAGAGAAACCCTGTCTCAAACAAACAAACAAACAAACAAACATAGAGCAAATTTTCCTATATAACCAAAGACAGAAGTGAAAAGGCACAAAAGCAGAGCAGAACATTGGAAATGGACAGGATACATGATTCACACTGGACACACACTTCTAAAAGCGTATCTCTCTCTCTCTCTCTCTGTGTGTGTGTGTGTGTGTGTGTGTGTGTGTGTGTGTGTGTGTGTGTGTGTGTGTGTGTAGTTGAAGCCAAATCTTACATTGAATTATTTATTCCTCAATGAATAGTGAAACCCAGGAGGTAGTGTGACTGCATGCAACTGTGGATTGGTCCAGAGGGATGCCTGGTCACTTCAATCACTGGCACAGTTACTGTGCTAACGAATTCCACAGATGAAGTGAGCATGGCCTACCACTCATCCTACTGGGCAAACTTATGACCCTCTCTTCATCCCTGTGATCTGAATGCACCCTGGGTACAGGAAGACATGGAGAACAGAACAAGTGCCTTTTAAGTGACACTATTCTATAAGTCACTGTGTGTGGTCTGAGTATCTGTAATCACCTGACTTGGACACAGATACCCTGTGCCTCCACTGTTATTTCCAGAGTGCCTGTCCAGGTCACCTTCCTGGTCCCCAGCCTAATGGTGAACTTGCTATAATTTGCAGGATGTCCATGTGGCAGTGGGGAGGCTCACTTACCTAAAAGATTCCAAAGGGACCTGGGGACAAAGACAGTGGGACTAGGCAGGGCTGGCAATTAAACATGGAACTGAACACTAAAGGGTCACCTGGTAGCACCTTCTGCTTTAACTTAGCAACATATAATACTTCTAACCCATGCCAGTTTTGTTTGTTTTTAATTCTGCCATTTTCTCTTAAATTTTAGGTATTAACAAAGATAACAGTTATGAATCCAGAGCATACAAAACACAAAGCTACAGAAAGATTCCCAATGTGCACAAGTAATTTTAGAAAATAGTTTAGTACACTCTTGTTATAAAACTCATTTACAGGAGATTATTCACATGTTCTTGTTCAAATTTGCTCCTGATAATTCATGAAAACATAACTGAACAAACTGTGGTAAATAAGAGAGAAGCAAAGTGAGACAGGTAAGGTATAATACATTAGCCTTGAAATAACATTTTGAAAGTAGTCAGGGCATGTTCTTTTAACCACAGAAAAGACAAAGTGAACTTTTCATTTTGTCAGGATTAACTACTCATGACAGTGCCTTCAGGAAAAGGCCACCTGACACAGCAAATGCTTTCTGCAAATACCTTTACTAACTGGAATAAATAAGGTTTCCAAATCTAACGACACACACTTACAATCCGCTGAGAGAGGATTCTAAGGCAAGGCTTGGTTGCTGGAAAGGAGGATACAAGGACTCAAGGCCCTGGCCAGAGTCTAATCCCAGTAGCTTTTTATACTCACAAAATAAACAACTCCAGACCCTCCTAATTTTCACATACTCTGAAGTGGTTAGCAGTAAGCCCACAGATGAACACACGCCGGGTGGCAGCCAACTACAATGTTTTGAAAAAACTTATTTTTAAAAACTTGTTTCTTAATCTATGTGGTAATGTGAGCAGAGTAGGAAATGCCCTGACCATTGCCGTTTTTTGTCATGCCCGCCTGAGAAGCACACTTTTGGCCTTCTTTAGTAGTCACGTTCACAAATCCCTGCTAAATTGAGCACATCTCAAAGACACCAGGAAAGAAAATATCAAGTGGCAGTGAGGTTTCCTGCCAATGTCACATACAGAAGGCTTATTTAATCCTTGCCCTAGCCAGAGTGGATTTACTTCCCACCTAGCCAGGTACAGCCATGAGGCTGAAGCGCTGAGAGGTATCGACTCCCCTAGTTTTACAAGTGTCCAGCAGACATAAGGGTACATGTCTGGACACCAGCTGAAAAGACAGCACAGGAAACTCAATATTGAGACTTGGCAGAATGCACACTGTTTTTTCAAAGCTCTTAACAAATAAAACCTGCTTTAGCAGAATTTCTAACACAAGCCCTTTTGTTTAAGAACAGATGACAAAGAAAATTCCAAACATTTTCAGGGATGTCTTCCTGCCCCAAAGCAGCTAAATAGGCAGTATGTACAGTACAGTAGTCACTAGAAACCCCACAGTCACACGCTCTTCTACACGGAAGTCTGGAAACCTGACCGGTTAGCTAGTCCTCCCTCGTCCTGACTCCAGACCCCCCATGCTTTCCTCTAACAGGTACACCAGGTCTGACAGAGGCTGAGTGCCCCTAGTGAGCCAACACAACAAGTCCCATCTATTAGATGGTCCTGAAACCCAGACGACAAACTCTTCCCTTTCTCACGGAGTATCTTTCCTGCCTGAGATACACTATTTGCCCTGTGCAGCTTCCATGGAATCCCTCAGAAAGCATCTACTCTTTATTTTCCTGGCAACCCTAAAGGCTTCACTTCACAAGCAATCCAAAAGGACTCTTCCAGGCCAGGCCAGTACAAATCCTCCATTTGGTAACCATGTCTACAACTCACCAGTTATACCAATCTCATAAAACATTGGGACCATCTGAATGACAGTTCACGAATTGTTCTTCTGTTGAGAAGGGAAAGAAATTTAGCAAGAAAATTAAGTCATACACTAATAGAGGTAAATAAACTTGTGATAGTAATGTCCTGTACCAAGCTGCCTTGTCTCACAAAAACTCCCAACATGTGCCGTCTGAAGGCTCAGGAGCCCCCCAGCAGTTCTTTAAATAAGACACTGGCTACTAGTACCAACTTGGCTAACTCCCAGTACTGAGGCTGTTAAAAAAAATAAACTTGTCCACCATACAATGGCTGAAAACACCTGTCCTCTCTCTCTTTAAATTTGTTCTGTTGGAAAATGACTAAGCAGAGGAAGGAAATGTGGTTTACATTTTAAAAGGATTTCGGGTTGCTATACAGACTCACAGTTTAACCTTTACAACATTCACCTGACCTGACCTTTTCTACAGAACAAAAGATCCCAATGTTTTGAATTTTGACCTCACAGACATTACAGGTAAACAAATGCCCTCTCCAAGTGTATACAATTGGCAAAAAGTACTGAAGATGACCAATAGCCTAAGGGTTAGAAGGTATTTTCATCCTTTAACTCAGACTCTTCAAGGGAAACAAAACTAAAACCCAGCTGATGTGTATGGTGTCACTAGCTACCTGAGGATGACAGTCTCACTGCCAGGAGCTACTATAGAAACCGTCTCTTCTTAGCACTGCTGTCCTCCTGTTCCAGCCTTCTCCTGTTCCAGTCAGTACTCCTCAGCATGTGATGAGTCACAGAGCCACGTCTTTCCTCTTCACTGAAGTCCCTGGATTCCCTTCTATGACTGAACCCAGAGTCTCGGTCACTGTACTTCCTCTTACTGGTGGAAGGAGCAGCAGGGTGAGCCGGTGGTGGCTCAGCCTGAAGAGGAGACCTATGGCTGTTCATAGGGGCAACGATGGCAGTGGATGGTGGCACAATAAAACTCAGGTCGTGTAAAAACAAAGGAATGCCAGACTCTCCCAGGAGATGGACTAGCCCAGGGAGCTGGGAGTTCAGAGGCTGTGCATTTTTCAGGAGTGTTCCCTTGGCTTCAGCATCCAATCTCCTAAGCAGTCGTGGATCTCGAAGTCGGTCTTGAAGAGGTGGCCTTTCAGGTTCCTTAGTGACAGCATCAGAGGGTGTATGGTACAGAGAAGCAGCAAAAGATGTCTTGGCAAGTCCACTGTCCAGTTTGTTGCTGGGCAAGCCACCCTGAGGTCTCGGTGCCTCTGGGGCAGTGGCTGGAGGATGGGTCAGACTCCTCTGTAGCACAGGCTTCAGTTTCAGAATTTTCATTGCATCATGTCTATAGTTTGGGTCACAGGTCTTAATAATGGCCCCACGCTTTTGAGCATCCTGAATCAGTTCATACCAATGTTGGTTTTCCTGAAACAAAGAGAGAAAAACAATCACACCCTACAGAAACATTCATTTTGCTGGGGAAACATAAGGGTCCAACTTCCGTTTCCAAACAAACAAGTGTAGTCTGGTAAACAGATTCCCAAGAATTCACCAGTCACTCAGCAAACAAGAGTGATAGAGAAGCTCAAGCACAGTGATGAGGAGGCATAACTAAACACCAGGGCTGGTGACAGCTGCAAGGAAACTCTACTCTCATCTCTGCCATCCTTGCAGCATAGTAAGATGTTCTCCCGCAGGGTACACTGGCTGTTCCCAGCTCTGCTGAGCTGTTTAAATTAATGTTGACTTAAATTGAAAACTACTGTACTTCTGATGCATCATCCCCACTTAAGTGCACAATGGCTACATTCCTCCAGTGGCTACTGTAGTAAGCACATGACTTCCCCACTACTACACAAGTTTCCTTTGTCCTCTGCATCCAGCTGATCTAGACTACCTCTTGCCCCTGGGCATGGCTGACATTCTAATAGTTAAGACTTGGTTTCAGAAAGCAAAATTCTGACCACATATGACTGTTCTTGAAGAAAACCCACAGCAGTTACTGGCTTCCCAAAGGCCTCCCAAGTCACAAAGGACTAAAACATCTTAATCTGAGGGAAGATTCCAAAGATATTCTCTGTCACTTAAGAAAAAAAAAATGTGTATAGATATTTGCCTATATGTATGCAAGCCCATGTACCACATGTGTGCCTGGTGTCCATGGAGACTAGAAGATGATGTGGAGTCCCTAGAACTGAAGTTACAGGAGGTTGTGAGCTGATATTGGATGCTGGAAACCAAACCAGGGTCCTTTACAAGAAGAATCGTGATCTTAATCCTTGAGCATCTCTCCAGCCCAATGATCTTTCTATTTTACTCTTCTCTTGCTTATGCTGTATGCATATTGCTGGTGATGGACTTGGGGCCTTACGCCTGCTAGGTAAGTGTTACATCACTGAACTATCTCTAACCTATCAGTAAGGGTTTACTATTTGTGTTATGTGTAGTTGTTTATATATGGGTATATGTATGTCACTGTGGGTGCCTACAGAGGCCAAAAGAGGGCATTAGATTGCCTGGAGCTGGAGTTACTTACAGGCAGTTGTTTGCCACCCAACATGGGTGCTGAGAACAAAACTCTCCCTGGAAAGGAAGCAAATGTTTTAAACCACTGAGCCATGTCTCTGGCTCCCATAACTTTATTTTAAAATGTCAACATTTATGTTATAAACAATCTTTTAGCAATATTAATGATGAAATTTTGTTTTTCCTTATCAACTTTAAAAAAAGACATAAAAAAAGGGTATATAACTTTTACAGCTTCTTTCAAGGTGTAAACAAACAAGCTAAGAGATTTAAGAGATGGGAAAATGTATCTGAATGATCTTGGCTGCTATTAACAATAGAGGGAAGAAAAACAAGCTGAGTTGGCTCTTCTCTTCAGATGACTATTTTATTTGTTTGTTTGCTTATTCAAGACAGCAGTTTTTCTATGTAACAACCCTGGCTGTCCTGAGTTGGCCTCAAACTCACAGAGATCTGCCTGGCTCTGCTTCCTAAGTGCTGGGATTAAAGGTGTGTGCCACCACCACCTGGCTCAGATGACCACTTTTAAAAACAACAAAATGTTAATGGGCTGGCAAAAGAGCTTTGACATTAAAGGTTAAAATTCAACAACCAAAAGTTCAAAAGCACCAATACATTGTAACCCTTAGATGAGTTAGCTGAGCAACAAACACATGCTACCTAGCTTTACTCACACTCTGAATCTTCCCTCTGAAGATTACTTTACTCACACACTAATCTTCCCTCTGAAAGATAGAGCGTTGTCCTTCATCCTAAGAACCCCTACAGCAGAGACTCTGGGACAGATCTCTCACATAACAGAGCAAGGAGTTGCCACCCATGGGCCCAAAGGAGGCAGCTGCACATGTTCCTGCACGCTCTGGAGAAACTGCTCATATATCCACATTTGCGCACTTTGTATGTGGAATGACAAACCCTCTTCAGTCTTGTCATTGATACACATCAGGGTTTTAGATAGGTCACCTTGAAAACCTAGTGTACACACTTGCTCCCTTGAACCAAGAACAAATAGTTTATATAATTGTATACAAAAGCTCACAGCCAAGTTTCTAGAAGACTTAACCTTTATTTTGTAATTGAGAAATTATTTCCATTTTGATAAAAAAACAAAACAAACAAAACCCCATAATAACTAACAACGGATAAGCTTGGAACTCCCTGTAGCCCCAAGAAAGTATACCTACCATCAGAGTCCTCAAATGTCCAAGGATAAAAAGGCTGTACTTGGCTCGTGTAATGGTGACATTCAATCTTTGCAAGCTTGCCAGGAATCTAAGCAACAACAAGAAAGTTACTTGTGTATGCAGAATGTCATCACATCCCTTCAGAGGGTGAAGGAAGTACTGCAGGCAGCTTCTCCAGAGCCCTTCCACTTCTTCCTAGTCAGAGTGCTTCCTCACTATCTGCCCCAACTCAGGGTACCTGGCACAGAAGCCAATACCACTAAAAACATTGAGCAAACTAAACCCTTAGTGCTTTACTTCCAAGTTAACATATTTGTTAAGAGCTCCTATTTTGACTTGGATAAAATACTAAAAATTAAAAAGGGCCTAGAAAGACAGCTTAGCAGTTAAGAGCAACTCCTGCACTTCCAGAAGATCCAACTTCCATTCTGAGCAACTGGCCTCTACAAGTGTACACACACAAATAAAACTAAAAACATACTAAGTTATATTTAAAGTAATAAACTATTATGGAACTAGTATACAAATACACAAATATATCAATACAGAAATACAATGGATATATAATGGTAAACTTTTAAATTAAATCACTATTTTAAGTCTAAACAAATCTCTAATTTGTTGGGGGGGAGTTGTGTTCTCCCCCCAAGACATGTTTTTTTCTGTGTAGCCTTGGCTGTCCTGTAACTTGCTTTGTAGACCTGGCTGGCCTCAAATTCAGAGAGCACCTGCCTCTGCCTCCTGAGTGCTGGGATCAAAGACCCATCTCAAATCTCTAACTTGTTCATTTCATGAAAAAAAAAAAAAATCAATCTAGTGACCCAACAACATCCTTAACATCGTCAGTAAGTAAACTAAGAGTACTTAAGGTCGCACCCTTAGAAAAGCTGTGTGGCATGTACCATGTGAGAATTACAGCTTTCTGCAAAATACACTTATGAACATCAGTCTTACTGAATAGAGACACCCAGTGGAAAAGAGTCAACATACAAAACACCAGGAAAAGCAGATCTCACAGATCATCTACTTCACAATTTAGACACTTTCAACCTGTTACCAAGGCTGTGCGTATGCATGTACACACAATGTAGAGGCCAGAGGTTGATATCAGGTCTTCCTCAACTTGCTCTCCATTTATTTTTCAAAACAGCACCTTTCACTGAACTCATCATTTAGGCTAGCCAGCAATCTCCCAGGATGTGCCTATCTCTGGCCTGGGTATAGTGGGTTACAGATGTGCACCATCATGCATGGTTTTGTACATGGATGCTAGACAAGTCCTTATGCTTGTATGGTAAGCACTTTGCCAAAATAAACCATCTCCTTAAACAAGCTATTTTACAGTTGTTCTCAACTTTCCTAATCTGTGGTCCTTTTTACAGTTCCTCATGTAGTGGTGAACCCTGACCATAAAATTTTCACTGCTACTTCATAACTATAATTTACTATCATCATTAATTGTAAATATCTGATATGATGAATAGCTGATATGCAACCCTGTGTAAGGGTCATTTGATTCCCACCCACAGGTTGAGAACACTGTTTTGAACAAGAGAAAATAAAGCAAATGATAGGGTCCTCTTTAAGAGAAGTCACTGGTGGATCTATACAACAGAGCTGATTCTCAACAAGTGACAAAGCAATGTGAGCTACTTACCCAATTGAACCTTGCACAGCACTAGCCCTGACACAGGTAACAATTATACAGTCTTTTTGCCGGCCCTGGAAGGCATCCACTGTATCCACTTCTGCAGGCCTGTTTATGAAAGGCACGTGTTTACCAAAAAAGGTAAAATTGTGAAATACACACAACAATATTTAAAACTCTTCACTGTGATGTTGGGTGATGGTGGCACATGCCTTTTACCCCAGCACTCAGGAGGTAGAGGCAGGTGATCTCTGTGAATTTGATTACAGCCTGGTCTACAGAGTTACAGGACAGCCAGGACTACAGAGAGAAACCCTTTTCCCTGTCTCAGGAGAAAAAAATAAATTTTACACACACACACACACACACACACACACACACACACACACACACACACAGAGAGAGAGAGAGAGAGAGAGAGAGAGAGAGAGAGAGAGAGAGAGAGAGAGAGAGAGAGAGAGAGACTGAATTATAAGGTTCATTATATATTCCAGATAAGACAGTCCTTTCAGATACACAGCTTCTGAGGTCAGCACATCATCCTTTCTCCATTCTTTTCTTAGCATCTTTTGAAACACAATTCTTAAGTGTTTATCAAGTCCAAAGAAACCACCTCTTAATCTGAGGCTATGCATAAGCCTTAAGCCTTTCAGAGTCTTCTATAGTTTCATCAGCTTGATGACTTCTGTAAAGAGGCAATTGGAAGCCTGGCAGAGAAAGCACCGTTCTTCTTTGGGAACTGCCATGAGAACAGCACTGAGTCTTCTTATCCATGAACATCTTTCCGTGTTTTGGATATTTAAAGTTTTTCTTGTAACATACTTTGTAGTTTTCGGTGGATACATCTTATACTACCTTGGTTTTATTTACTACTAAGTATTTTGTTATTTTTGGTGCCATTTTAAGTAGAATGTTTTTACTTCCTGTGCGGACTACTCACTGACAACAGGTTTTTATATACTGACCCTTAAACTTGTTTAACTCCCCTAAGGGTTTCTTTGTGTAGCTTCATTAATGAATCTATAAAAAAAAACCACACTGAATTATTTATAAACTTACACAAGAAAAACATTTACTTTGGCTAAAATCTCTACTGCAATGGACAACAGAAATAAGAATAACAAGCATCCTTCATGATGCATCCTGGTCTACAGGAAGGACTGCTGAACCATCAAGGAGCAATGTTACCTATGCGTTTTTTTTACAGACGCCTTTAATCAAGTTAAGAAATTTTCTCTGTAGCCCTAATAACCTTTTCAGTTGTAAAAGATGATAGGTTCTGTTAAGTGCCTTTTCTGTTATCTATTGATACAGATTATGGATCACCTTCTCAATCTAATTGTTGTTTTGAGACAAAGTCTCCATTCTGTAACCCAGGTTGGCCTCAAGCTCATTCTGTTCATCCTGCCTTGGCCTCCCTAGTATGGAGGCCCCAGGAGTGAGATGTCATATCCTGCTTCCTTCTCTTATTTCATTAATATGCTGAGCTAACACTGCACTCTAGGATAATAAATTTCACTTGGTCATGATGTACAGGTCCCTTTAATATACACTGAATTCAGTCTGCTGCTGTCTGTCTGTTTAGCATTCTCACATCTGTAATCATGAGTGTTTATCAACCCTAATGGCTCTTATAAAACCTTCCTGGATTTGGTGTCATAAAATGAATTACAAAGTGTCCCTGGAGCTGGCAACATGGCTCATCACATAAAGCAGCTTGCCACCAAACCTGATGATCTTAGTTCCACCCCAGAAACAAGAGTTGTCCTTGGATCACATGCGCAACATGATGTGCCTGCCCACCACATAAATAAACGTTAAAAATAACTGAAAGTGTTCTTGTGCTTTTGTAAAGTCCTAAGTATTACTTACTGGGTTTTCTGTTGTTGTTTTCAGATAGGGTATTTCCTATGTAGCCCAGGTTGGTCTAAAAATAGATCCTCCTGCCTCAGACTCGAGAGTGCAAGGATTATAGGCACACAGCTGTGTTAGTGCTAACTCTGGATCGCTGGCTGGTGGAACTCAGCAGACAAATCTAACCCCAGTTTCTCATCACTAGGAGGTTTTGATTACTAGGTTCTACTTGATTATATACATAGTCTCTTCAGAATTTTTATTTTCTCTAAGTCAATTTTTTGTGTTTCTAGATTGAAAACCTTAAATGTTGTTAGTTTTGGTATTTTAAAAGATTTTTTTGTGTGTATGTCTTTGAGAGTCAAAGTGCATGTGTGCATGTGAGCAAAGGCCACAAGAGGATGCTAGATGTCCTCTTCTACCACTGTCTACTCTTTGAAAGGGTCTTTCCCTGAACCTAGAGCTCATTCATGCTTTCTCAGATAGGCTGGAAGCCAGCAAAATCCAAAAGATCCTCCTGTCTCTGCCTGCTTCTGACCTTGGATTACAGAGAAGTGTACTGGGCACTCAGCTTGTTCCCTAAATGCTGAGATCTGAACCCTTGTCCTCATGATTGCACATCAAGTGCAATCTTAACCACTAAGGCATCGCTTCAAATTTTGTTCATTGAGATAGGTCTCATGTAGCCCAGGTTATCCTTGAGCTCACTATGTAGCAGAGTGTGATGATTAGTGTTAGTAATAGTCAACTTGGTAAAAGTTATTAACAGCCTAAGAAATGGGTTGGGAGCAAGACTCTGGGGAATTATCTACTGATGGTGTTAGTTGAGTTGGGAAGACCCACCCAGTGTGGGTGACACCATTCTCTATGCAGGAGACTCCGGACTGTGTAAAAGTGGAGAAATCGAGCTCATCACTAGTATGCATGCATTCACTGCTCTTCTTCTTCTGACTGGATGCTTCAGGGTCCTGCTGCCTTGACTCCCCAATCATGATGGGCTGTAATAAACTGTGAGGTGAAATAAACCCTTTAATGCTTTTGCCACAGTATTTTGTCACAGCAATAGGGAAAAGAAACTATGGCATCAAAGGAAACCTTGACTGATCGTTCTGCCTCCACCTTCCAAATGCTGGAATTACATGTTTCTTACCACACACCTGACACTGACTTCCAGATTTTAATCTATAATTTTAATGTAGAAGTAAGGAGACAAAACCACAATCTTAGCAGGGCCTGGAGGTACTGTAATTCCAAGTACACAGGGGACTGAGGCAGGAGGATAGCAAGTTCAATGGCAACCTGGGAAACTTATTGACAGTCACAAAATAATAAAAAAGAAGACTGGATAATATAGCTTAGAGATGCTTAGAGCACTTGCCTAATGTACAAGACCCCGATTCAACCCCAATACTGTTAAGAAAAAAAACCTAATTCAACTTTGATAAACACCAGAAAAACATGTAAAAATACGTCACCCTTTCTTATCAAATTCTTTCTCCAAA
The DNA here is from genome assembly GCF_003668045.3 of Cricetulus griseus. NCBI lineage: Eukaryota > Metazoa > Chordata > Mammalia > Rodentia > Cricetidae > Cricetulus > Cricetulus griseus. The sequence continues at coordinate 140,841,146 of NC_048599.1, read as the reverse complement.
TCCTTCTGGATCATCGTCTTCTGAGCCTTGTAATGAGTTATTATGCCAATATTTCGGGAGGAAATATCTTTTCTTTTGTCTTTAATAAGTTTAATTATTTCCATCACCAACTTTATTTCTTGAACATTTATGTATGAGCTAAACGAGATGAAAAAAGACAATGCATCAACTCTCAAAGTAGTATAATTGCTCACTAATTCTATTTAGTTTGTTTCCCATTACCATAAAGAGCACATAGATAGGTATTTTCCCCTTTAGTCAGTCAGCAGTATCAAAAAGATGTAATAGTAACTATTCATATATATAAATAACTATCCAATCCATGAAGTGATTGTAAAAAAGGAATTTATAGTCAACTGAAGTTTGAACCAACAACCACATAGCTGAAAACATGCCACCCAGACAGATAAACCACCAGGGTTGAATAGCACAAAAGCCATCTCATCCTGCCATTACTTTCTTTGCTGGCTCCATAACCTGTACTCCCAGCCCAGACCGCCAAGTATCCTCTGCTCTACTTCTGAAGGTGCCACATAAACCTTGCAGTTGCAATCCCTGCAGTGTTGCAATCCTACTGGCAAACTCCTCCGAATTTTTCACTTCTTCAAGTAATGTTCCTGCTCATTTCCTATTCTGGTCTTAGAATCTGCATTTTTTCCTATTTCTCCATAGCCGGGAAGTATTTATTTATGTACACTCTAATGAATACTACCTCCAGACTGTTAATTCCTCTACTCAAAGCAATCCTTGGCACCTCTGGTACATTTGCTACCTAGCATCATACCAACCATCCCACTTTGCTGTCAGTTTATAGGTACCCAATACATAACCTCACTACTCAAAATCCTTAAAATATGGTCATACTAGACCACGATCTACTCCCTTAATGCCCAATCATTCAGCTGCATCTTTTCACTGCACTTAGCCCACGTGAAATAGTCACTCATCTCAATGACTATCGAGTTAATGCCTGTCTTCCCATGACACCACAATCACCTTACAATTGACTATGACTTCTGGTCACCTGAGAGTATTGCCTAATTAAACACAGAAACGGTGAAACTATCAACACAGATAGTGAAAATGACTGTGCCCTAGTACTAGAGAGACATGTATGGGAAAGGGTTATAACATAGTAATTCTGAGACCATTATTGGAAAACAAAGGAAGAGGAAACATACTCATTATCCCGTCGTTCTGAACCATCTCCAACATCAAACACCAGGTAGGGCTGAAATGGCCACTCTGATGAACACCGAATGGTTTCAGTCATTCTGTAGAAAAGCAACCACATTCAGAAAACATGCTCTAAAGTACATTAACTTTTTTTCTGTGTAAGACAGAACCAGGAAAAAGTTAAGGGATAAGAGGTCTTTCACAGATGCATAGCAGTGCAAAGTCTAAACTGGATTTTATTTCCATTCTGCTACCAAGGAAGGTGATCTACACAATTACAATGAAGAGCTCATAACATAGCACATGAGATTAAACAACCAGGGCTGGGGAAACATGGTGTAGCCTCCAGAGAGAGCAAACACACAAATATGGCTAAGAGCTAGGCATCAATCCCCGGCAGCACCAACACAAGACAGGTCATGAAGTTATCAATGATTATATCTGAGTTATATTAAATACTGGTGACTTTTGCCTCTCTCTCTTTTTCAAGACTGTGTGTATAGCACTGGCTGACCATGAACTCAGAGATCAACCTACATCTGTCTCCTGACTGCTGAGATTAAAGGCATGTATTTAATATAATCAAAATAGCACTTATAATTAGAGAAAAATCATTTTAAATTCATGATTTAAGCTGATCGACCTCCCAAAAAGGTATTACTTTGCAGCCTAGGCTGGCCCTCTTAACTCTCAACAAGCTTCCTGCCTCAATTTCCCAAGTAACAGGATCACCCACATCAGCTAACACAGCTAGCATGATTTATGCTTTTTAGGCCAAGACTTCTTTTATAAACAGCTAAACCTCCAAACAGAACAAGCTTACAAGCAATACAGGATACCTACCTATTTGTTTTCAAGTTTTTGTTATAAACATAATTAGAAGGGAAGAGACATATGTCTGGATGCATCCTGTACTGAATGGTAAGCTGTAAAATCGGCAGCCTGCCAATCATGTTCTGCTCCACATTCTCTTCAAGCAGCTTGCAGAATCGTGCCATCATTGATTGGTCATAGCCATACTCCTGTGCTTTCTGAGAGGAAGGGAAAAAAGTATTTAAGAATTTGTACCAAAAAAAAAAAAAAAAGAGCCCAGGGCAGTGGTGGCACACACCTTTAATTCCAGCTCACAAGTGGCAGAAGCAGGTGGATCTCTTGAATTTGAGGCCAATCTGGCTACAGAGTGAGTTCCAGGACAGCCAGGGCTAACACAGAGAAACCCTGTCTCGGAAAAAAACAAAAAAACAAAAAAAAAACAAAAAAACAAAAAAAAAACAAAACACAAAAAAAAAACCCTCTATCTCAACATTTCCCACAAAAAGAAGTAAAATCAAGAAAATAGTACTTGGATCATGCTGGCACTCAGTATGTAATACAAAAAAAGAATATACACACAAATGCTAAAATACTAAATTTTCCACAGTAATTATCTCCAGAAAATAAGTGGTTTTAAAAAACTACAAGTAAGCTAGGAGTGGTGGCACACACCTTTAATCCCAGCACTTGGGGAGGCAGAGATCTACCAGCCTCTGTGAGTTCCAGGCCAGCCTGGTCAGTAAAGTGAGTTCCAGGATAACTCAGGCTATTACACTGAAAAGCCCTGTCTGGAAAAGCTAAAATAATAACTAAATAAACAAACAGACAAGTACACTAATGAGTTAATTGGCTCAGTGGTTAAGGGAAGAGCACTTGTTCTTGCAAAAGGTCCAGGATTGATTCCCACCACCCACATGGGAATTCATTACATATACAAAAAATAGTATTTTTAAAAAGATGTTAAAAACATCAACTTTGTAATCACTTTCAAGTTTTCCTCAGTAAGCTTCTTTTATTTGTATAAGAATTTTTAAAAAGAACACATAGTTGGATCTTATTATTCTTGTTGTTTTTACCAACTATCAAGACAGTAATGTTGAGGGCATCAGCAATCCTTTCCCTGCATGCTGAGGCCTTTTGAGAGGTTAAAACCCTGTATACCTGAGAACTGCAGCAGCATTCCCTGCTCCCTATTCTCCACAAGCAAAATTCCTGAAGCAGTTCTGCCCCAAAGTGGCTGTGCACTTGTGCTCACAGAACTGTTCCATCATTCTCAATAAATCCAAATAAAAAACAAATGGCAACAACAAAAGCAACACACTCACTGAATAACTGGACTTTTGAAAATGATATTTTCTCTGAGCTATGAGGCCACCACTCTGCATAAAAGATGTTAGTAAAAATAAAAATAAATTTTATTAATTTCAGAACCATGGTATAAGCCTATTTAGACTGCCCCAAAACAATTACTGAGTCCTAATTCAGTTATGTATTTCCAGTAGGGGAAATATTTCTAGTAGGGGAAAAATACAAAACAAAAAAGGCAAACTGAACCATGTCAGTACTCGTCTTCCACAGCTGAGTTCAAAGTGGGTACATTTTGTTATCATCTGCATTTTCAGATGTGAGGGGCACCTATTGAAGAAAAAAAAATGCCCAAACTGGACATCAATTTCCAAATCATACCTCCTTGCATTTTTCTCAGCTTTGGGAATACTCAGTGTAAAGCATGTGGTGGTAGTGGGGGTGTCTTTACATTTTAAAGTTGTCTTACATGTTTTGTGATCTTATCAAAACCGATATAACTCCTTCAGCAGGGAAAGCCTGTGGCACTGCAAAGTGACCTTTAGGTTTTCCTGTCTATGAAACTCAAAAGCACGTCAATGCACAAATAGGACATTTACAGAGATGCTCACTCTCTTTTGACAAGGTCTCATTGTGTATCCCCAGCAGGTCTCAGCAGAGAACCTGCTCAGCCTGCTGAGTGCTAAGATAGCAGGCATGCACAATCATGTCTGGCCACAATTTCTTATGAAACTTCAAATAAGTTTTCTCTGCTCTCTGTCATTTCCTAATTTTCCCTTCAAGTTGAAACAGAACCTTACTCTCTCAAAAACAAAAATAGTCCCTCCACCATCAACAGAAACACTCACCATAGAAATGACTGTGGGAGGGAGCTGTTTCGGGTCTCCTACTAGGATAAGTTTGTTGCAGCGATGAATAAGTGGAGAAAGTGTCTCAACTTCACAAGACTGTCCAGCCTTGGTAAGAAAGTGTAGAAGGAGAAATAGCCTTAATTAAGTTCTAATGCTCATAAAAGTACCAAATTCCTCCCTTACTACAAGATAAACCTTTTTTTTTTTTAATTATGCAAGACCTCACACTTGTTGGGCAAGTGCTTTAACACTGAGTTATATCCCAGTCTCTATAGCAGGTATAAAAAAAGCATTTTTAAAAATGTTCAAAGTATATTATACTTGTATGAAAATGTCTTCATGTAAGACATTGTACCAGGTACAATGAAGATATAACAATGAAAAAATATAAAAATTTCATTATAAAACTAAAATTATCTAAACACAATTCTAACAAGTATTTTGAACCCAACCACCACAGATGCCTTAACTGTAGAGTTAGCTACCAATAAGAAGACTGTGTACATCCTAAGTGCATGGTGCATTCCTGGAGCCTAGGAAGCTCCACTGGCAGCCGTTTAACAATGTTATCTCTGAAATTCAGAAATTACTTGAGGCATGGCTGTCTTTTTCCCATCTTTCTAATTCAATAATATTGCCTTCAATTATTTCATCATTCCCACTTTTTCTGTTTTCATTTTCTCACACATAATTGACATATCTACAACAGGGTCTGGGAGCTCCAACACTGATTCTCTAAGGATCCAAGTCTGACTTTTCATTCTAGTCTGTACATTCATTCTGGTCTGTAACAGTAGGTATACAATCAATGTTCAGTGAATGGGCAAGAAATAAAAGATGTCAGCTGAAAATGCAGCAGCCAAAATTGTCCAAAAATCATAAATATTTCAAAAGCTGGCAGAGAAACTGCAGCAGCTCAACAGGATACTTCTAAAGACAACCCTGTCCAGAAGACTACAATCCTCATTTGTAACAGGCTGTCAACACCAAGTTTCACTGTATGACAACACATGCATATCAGCTAAAAGCTGGGGAAGTAGAGGCGTCTAACTTGCAAGGCTGGAGGTTCACTCTCCAGCACAGCTCAAGAGAAGTGACCACTTAGTAAAAACCTATTCTTTACCCACACTCCAGCACCCACAACTCTTCTCCACAGTACTAGTCTCACTTGCACATTGAGTGCCCACTGACCTCATCCACAATGACGCAACTAAAGGGGACACCCCCTTGTCCTCGAAAAGCAGACTCAAGCAGCAAACCACCACTTGTGCTCAGTGTGCAGCAGATGACATGAGACTCCAAGATAATGGTATTCTGTGTTTTCTGTGGTCGCCCCTGAACCTAGTACAACAAAGAATAACCGTATTTAGTTATATACAAATCCTGTAAGTTCTATTTTTACTATTAAATACATAAAAATATTTAATAAAAAGGGGAAGCCTTGGCTCTAGAAAACAGGAGAAATCCCTCTGCACAAATCCATTGTGGACTTCAAGACAATGTAAGTTGAGTTTTAGGAGAGGCAGCACTCTGGCTCCAGTACTAAAGCATTGCCAGGTTCTCTTAGCCATCACAATAGTGAATGTTGGCCCAAAATTGTTACTCTAATGGCCCATGGAAGACACATGATGAAAACATCAAAGCCCACAACACCCATGAACAATGCACTTCACCTGTTTAGTGTGGAATACTAACTTAAGAGATCATTTACATTGGTAATGAAAATATACATTAAATCCAACTGTGTTTGTCTCTGGCCAAAAAAACTACAAACCATGTTACCTGGGCTCAAATCTGTGACTTTCACCAATCTCAAAAATGTATCTGCATTAAAAATGTGCAATTCGGGGGTTGGAGAGATGGCTAAGAGGTTAAGAGCACCAACTGCTCTTCCAAGGGTCCTGAGTTCAATTCCCAGCAACCACATGGTAGCTCACCACTATCCGTTATGAGATCTGGTGCCCTCTTCTGGTGTGCAGATATACATGGAAGCAGAATGTTGTATACATAATAAAATCTTTAAAATAAAAAAAGTGCAACTCTTGCCATTATTCCCTAAAATAACAGTGTAAAAACTGTATCTATAAAATTTGCATGATGGACTGGAGAGATGGCTCAGCAGTTGAAAGCACTGACTGATCTTCCAGAGGACCTGGATCACTTCCTAGCACCCGCACAGCGTGTCACAACTGTCTGTAACTCTAGTTACAAGGCCAACATACATAAGTTACATGCAAAAGCTTTCTTGGACTGTGGTTGGTTGTCTGGGAACGAAGGACCAAATGGACATGATACAGGATTCAAAAAACGTATTCTCTAAGCCAAGATTTGGAAATCGGAGGGGGTAAGAGGAGGAGCTGTATGTTTTTATGCCAAATCATATCCACTGTCACTCAATTTATATTCATAAAGGAGCATATGATAGTTTACAGTTGCTACCGTCTTACTAAACTACAAATACGGTTCATTCCTAGTCTTCTCTTTCTGAATATCCATAAACCTCCTCTTGAACTACTCATGGTAGCAATTATCTATTTGCAGTTGGTGAAAAAAGAAACTACATTTAATACTGACTTATACCTAAGAGAAAAACTAATGTCTCCACTTTTGCAGGTGCCATTTTCATGTTAAATATTTTTTAAAACAAAACCTCAGCTGGGTGGTGGTGGCACACGCCTTTAATCCCAGCACTCCAGAGACAGAGGTAGGTGGATCTCTGTGAGTACCAGGACAGCCAGGGCTACACAGAGAACCTGCCTCAAAAAAAAAAAAAAAAGAAAAAGAAAAAGAAAACCTCAGCCCTTATGTCCTCTCTGAACTGTTTCGTAAAGAAAGCAAAATGCTGCATGCAGGTAAACTACTTACCTCTTTAATTTTCGAAGCAAGTTCTTGCCTTTCTTTTGAAACTTTGACAATACATCCATCTAATTCTAGCCTCTGAAAACAAAACAAATTAGAACATTACCACGAAAACCAAGCACTTTAGAAAGCTCTCAGTTACTTCACACCTTAGGAAAAGTGGAAACTATCTTACACATGAACTCACTAAAACAGTATGTTCTCTTCCCTACCAGGAAAGTCGTTAACAATGCTCTGTACAGTTAAGGGACAGAGTTATATCTCCTGTGCTCCATGTTTGCTGTCTGCCTAGTATCTCAAACCTTGGAGCATCATTCCTCCATTCATGTCTAAAGTGCACCACACACAACAATCCTGCCATAGTGATAAGCATATAATGCAAGCATGGGAAATCATGGCACCCAGAAACTAATCAAAGTGTATCCTTGGAACAGACACGTTATTTTAAGCTGGAGTGGTGGTGCCCAGAAATACTTGTCCTCTCATAAAAAAGAAATGGCTGACATACAGAGAAAAGGAAATCAAAAGGTGGCAAATGTTAACAGCTAAGGCTCTTGATCCAACAATACTAAAAGTTAAGTCACTCTTGACTTTGCGTATATGAGCCAGCAAATTCTTTTTTCTCAACCTAATTAGAAATGTTTTTTTTTTTTTTTGGGGGGGGAGGGGGCTTGAGGCAGGGTTTCTCTATAGTTTTGGAGGCTGTCCTGGAAGTAGCTCTTGTAGACCAGGCTGGTCTCAAACTCACAGAGATCTGCCTGCCTCTGCATCCTGAGTGCTGGGATTAAAGGTGTGCGCCACCAACACCTGGCCAGGTTACTTTTATTTATGTATGGTTGTTTGGCCTGCATGTATGTCTGTATCACATACATGCCAAGAATCGGAAGAAATCAAAAGAAGGTATCAGATCCTCTGGAAGCGGGAATTACAATTGTTTGTGAGCTGCCATGTGGGTGCTGGGAATCAAACCTGGATCCCCTGGAAGAGCAGCCAGTGCTCTTAATCATTGAGCCATTTCTCCAGCCCCTAAAACAGTTTAACTCACCAACTGAAAATTGCCTAATAAGTACAATAAACCATCTACTTTTGTAAATAAATGTTTACAGCAATACAACTGCATCTGTTTGTTGACAATGATCTGGTAAATCTTCAGAGTCCCAATCAAGCTGAGAAGCTGTAACAAACACTGTGTGGTCTATAAAACATAGTGTTTACTTCACAAAAAAGTTTGCTAGCCCTGACATTAGGCATACTACTTCAGCATAATAGACTCACGCCATATCTCAGTAAGAACACCATCACACACCCATTGACTATCCCATGTCTAAGTCAAGTCTGCAAAGAAATGTCCATACCTGCATCTCTCGTCCACCTCGACACAGAGCTCGCTGACGAGAAAGTTCATCGAGCTGACCATCCAGAAACTCTTTCTTTCTAAGCATTTCTTGAATATGAGAAGGCAAGTCTTTTTCTATTATAAATTTTAAAATCACAAGTTAATTTTAACAAATTCACACACACACAAATACAATGAGAAGGAAAACTCCTTTTCAAAGCTAAACAAGTTCTGGGATCTCCAAAATACCAATAATGTCCCCTCTTTATTACTTTGCCATACAAAAGGAAGCAGAACACCAATACAAATGCCATCACTTACTCATTCTGTGGCTGACTTGGCTGTCCAAACTAAATTTTAGGACCTCTGTATTAATAGACTTTTCTGGACCCAGTCGCACTAAATTTATATCTCCACAATTTCCTGTTGATAAAAAAACACAAAATTTAGCCAGGCAGTGGTGGCCCACACCTTTAATTCCAGCATTTTGGAGGCAGGGGCAAGTGGATCTCTTGAGTTCAAAGCCAGCCAAAGTGAGTTCCACGACAGCCAGGGCTACACAGAAAAAGCCAGGGACCAAAAAAAGAAAGAAAAGAAAAATCCTTAATTCTATGTTACCATTATTAGCAAATACCACTTAAAAATACTAAGCACTATTAGGTGAAGAGGCTTGGAAGAAATGGAGCAAAGAAAAGAAATGTCTCTTAGTTGGCCTGTGTGCAGCTGGAAAAAAAGAAATTTCTCCTGGGATTCTGCAACCACACAGGTCTGGGCCATATATGCACTTAGATAAATACACAAAAACAAAGGAGACCCAACCATAAATACAATTAAGATTAAAAAAAATAAAACCTAGGAGGCAGAGGCAGGCAAACCTCTGAGTTTGAGGTCAGCCTGGCCTACAAAGTGAGTTCCAAGACAGCCAGGGTATTACAGGAAAAACTCTGTTATAATAAATAAACAAACGCAATCCTTGAAAACATTTAACAATTCACAAAAAACTTGTTCATTGTCAAAAAGAACAAAATAAATCACCACCAACAACAAACCAAAACAAAATCTGTAAAATAATTTGTCTTATAACAAAAGAAGATTTTAAGTGGTTCTCATTTATGAGCACTAACTTCAAAGCCCTAAAAATAATACATTAGCAACCAAGCATTGTGTCACAGAATAATGACATTCACAAGTTATCATTATGACTTTGTAAAGACACAGGGAGGAAAAAAAAAGCCTGTATCATTTCAACAGATATAAAAGCAGAAAATGTATAATTTTTCACTGACAAAACTTTGGGCTGTTAGTTGATTTCTAACTTTACCACAACAACTAACCTGTACTTGAACACACATTTACTGTTTGTTGGTAGATGGGCTTCCTGTGTCTACTCCACCAGGTAAAAGCACATCAACCACAGCACCTGCAGCCATGCTTCTTGGCTGCGCATGCAGCTCTCTTGGACAGTGGTATCCAAACTATGGCTTCAGAGCCAGTCAGTGAACTGCAGGGTCAGCTTCGAGGTACCAGAATTGCTATTACTTCAAAGAACAGAAGAATAGACGGATGGCATCTACCCTCACAACCATTAATATATACATAGCAAAAAGGAAAGAGTTTGGCTATAAATTGATAATGTATTACGTTTTAGAGGAAACAAATACCCTGTATTAGGTACACAGATGTAAAAAAAGGAAAAATACATCACCTCTCAAAATACAGATTATGCCCCATGTAATCTGAAGTGAAAGGGAAATAAATAGATGACACTATAGCATCTAGGAACCCTCCTCAAAAGATAGGTCATTTGTTCTCTTTGTCATTTCATGTCTCCTCACTCTTGGTGATGTGATACTGTAGGTAAAGCAGTTATCCCTCACCAAGAGGTACACTAAGGAATGGAAGGTCACAACACAGTAAGGCTCCAGGACAGAAGGAAGTCGGTTCCCTGAAGACTGCACAGCAGAGACTAGTGCCCACACTAATGGACTCCCTAACTTTTGAACTGGAAGCAAATATCTATCACGCTTAAGCTAATGCAGATGGAATTTCTGTTACTTGTAATGGACTCTGATGTTAACTAAAAAAAGGCAGTGTGACACTATTTAAAAAAAAAAAAACAAAACAAAAAAATAAAAACAAGAGAGTATCATACCCAAAGGATTCTTCTTGTCTTTACATTTTTCTTTGAATTCCAGGATAATTTTTTTCATAAGTTCATCAACAGCTGCATTGGAAGGTGCACACACGAGGACTCGGTTTTGCTTGATTTTGGCATTGAAGTTTTCATCAGAATGGCCCTTCCTCTGGTTCTACAATTTGTCACACAGCAGACAAACAACAATGAGCTCTATTCTTAGGATCCAAATCTTTCTCTGCTTTCAAGTTCTCACAATGGTTAAAGCATCTATTCCTCACACAACATGAAAGTTGCTGTGGCATGTGGTGCTGCATAGCACTCACAAGCACACAGGAGACCCTGGGCTTCAATCCCAGTACCACAGAAACAGAAGCAAGGAAAAAAAGAAAAAAAAATATTTCTCTGGCACAAAGTTTATCACAACTGTTTGGATGCTCTATGCCTTACTTTTATTTCAACATTACTTAATATTCAGTCCAACCAATATGTCACTCAAGAATACATTCAAGGCGGGGAGTTGGTGGCGTACACCTTTAATCCCAGCACTCAGGAGGCAGAGGCAGGCAGATCTCTGTGAGTTCGAGACCAGCCTGGTCTACAAGAGCAAGCACCAGGACAGCCTCCAAAGCCACAGAGAAACACCCTATCTTGAAAAACCAAAAGGAAAAAAAAAAACATTAAGAGGCTATAAAGATGGCTTAGCAGTAAAGAGCACTGGAGGCTCTTCCAGAGGTCTCAGGTTCGATTCCCAGTGCCCACATCATGGCTCAAACTGCCAGCAGCCCCAGTTCCCGGGGAATCTGTTATCTTCTTCTGGTCTCTGTTAAACACTGCATGCATGCTGTATACAGCCATACGTGTGGACAAAACACCCATACAAATAAAATTTAAAACAACAGTAATAATAATAAATCTTTTAAAATACACAAGGAAAATGGGAAAGGCACGTTAAGACCTACAAGCCTCGTAATTTTGGTCAAGCCAAGTCCAGGCTAACAGTATAACACCTACCTCTGTCAATAATCGATACAAGAGACCTACAATGGTTTTTGATTTTCCTGTTCCAGGTGGTCCATGAATCAAACATATTTTAGCAACAGATGGTGAGTGTTTCACCATAGCATATGCTGTTTCTATGGCTTTCTTCTGGTCTTCATTGAAGTCTTTTAAGTAGGTAATCTATAGAGAAGATGTGTGTAATGAGTTCTTTCTGTCATGACACATGGGAGAAGTAATGAACAGCATTTGTTCAACTTTCTTCCAGTCTATTATGTCAAACAAAGCAAGTGTCTAAGTGACTGACTTAAGAAACCACTATCATGCCGGGCAGTGGTGCACGTGCATTTAATCCCAGCACTCGGAAGGCAGAAGCAGGCGGACCTCTGTGAGTTCGAGACCAGCCTGGTCTACAAGAGCTAGTTCCAGGACAGCCTCCAAAGCCACAGAGAAACCCTGTCTCGAAAAACAAAAACAAATAAATAAATAAATAAAATTAAAAAAAAAAAGAAAGAAAGAAACCACTTTCACTAGAGAAACTAGTGAAACTAGAGAAACTAGAGAAAACCTAATCAGTTAATCAGTTACTAATTACTAGTTAACACCTACAGGCTTCAGCCTACTTAAAATTGTGGCTTTATTTATAATATTACAATAGATTTTCTTAAATAAGCTTTTCTTTAGTTTTTCTGACTTTTTTCCATTTAGTCAATTCTATGCTTAAGACAGTGAAGGCCTCTAAAAATATTTCTTTCCTAATACAATGTAACACAGTGGAAAACAGTTTTCATAGCCAGACCTAGTCTAAATTTCAGTCTTTCAATTTGGAAAGCCATAATCCTAACCTCTCTGACTCATTAAACTAACACTCCTCCAAGGTGCAAAATGACCAGATAATGAACAAAAAAGCCTAAGTACACACAGTAAGGATTTAGAAATACTGGTTCTCCTTTATATTTTTTGTTAATTTTCTAGACTATTTGTACAATTTTTACAGTGTAAACTACAGGTTCATCACTTCATTTACAACAATCCCACAGTTCTTCTCCACCACTGAATAAGCTAATCTACTTGTTCACATTGTAAAACTGAAGGGAACTAAACACCACTGTGCACAAGCATACAGGACTATTCAGCAGTTAAAATTAGCCCTGGCTTCATTCAAATCAGCACTCACAATTCTTTCAGATGTTGTAGTTAATAGGTCTTTGGTACAGAAATCCATGGGGTTTGGATTTAGAACAGCTCTGGCCAACTGGTTCCGACTGCTCAACAGAGACATGGCTTTCAATTTCCTCTGTGTAGTTACCAGAGAACTGATTACAATACATTTCATGAATTCATTTAGTCTGACTGGCAAGTTATCTTGTGTCTGGATGCACAAGGAACACTCAGCTTTTCCACTGCGCACTACAATCAAAGAGGAGAAAAGCAATGCATCAGTATAATGCTATCCAACTGAAATTGTTAATCAAAAGTGTTTACAAAGGTTAAAAGGTTAGTCACAACTTGTATTTTACATGACGTATTTAAACAAATCACTTATATTTACTAAATGTAAAATTCTTTTTTTTTTTCAGTTCAGGAGTTGGTCGAGGGTTTTGTGGAGTTTTACACTTGAATGACTGGTAGAGAACTGTGTGGGATTGTTGCAAATGAAATGAACCTGTAGTTTTCACTGTTAAAAAAAACAAAAACAAACAAACAAGACAGTATTGCTGCCCTCCAGAGAAAACTGCCAAACAAATATGTTGAACAGTAGTGAGTGGTTATGGAGCAGACAGGATGAGAAAGGAATGGGGGACACAGAGGTGGACAAGCTGGTCAGTGTATTCCTGACAAAATGATACTGAGATGTGAATAAGGAAGAAAGCTTTGTCCTTTTGAGAAAAAGAGAGCTACAAAGACTCACCAAGCACAGAGACCTGGAGGTAGAAGTGTGCTGGGAGCATTTCAGATATAGTAAGACAGAGCTAGTACAGCTGGAAGGAAAAGCAGGGAGGCATGTATTACAAGATCCAGAAAGCAAAATGGGGTATATTTTTGTAGAGTTCTGGGTAACACAGCAATGACTTAGAATGCTATTCAGTTAGGTAGAAAACCATATGGTATCTCTGTATAGGTAACAGGTTCTGCTTTATACATTAAAAAATAATCACTTCCCAGCTGGGTGTGGTGGGACATGCCTTTAATCCCAGCCCTTGGGAGACAGAGGCAGGAGGATCTCTGTGAGTTCGAGGCCAACTTGGGCTACAAAGGGAGTTCCAGGACAGCCAGGGGCTACAGAGACACACCTTGCCTCAATAAATAAATGGACAGACAGGAAGGAAGGAAGGAAGGAAGGAAGGAAGGAAGGAAGGAAGGAAGGAAGTCAGGCTTTGGAAAAAGCAATAGGCATAATGGCTGGATATAGGATATAATGAACATAATCAGACAAATCTGCAACAAATCTGAAGTGGTTGTGAAAGACACAAAAGACCAGAAATTAACACAAAGGTTTAAATTATAGCTTTTCAAACACAGAGATTCAACAGTTTTGAACTAAAAGGATTTCAGGAAAAGAGATAATTGTGAATTTGATAATTATAAATTTGGCAAATGTTAATCATTTTCAAGAGCCAAAAGCAAAATTAAGCCACATATCCCTGCCACAAATCTCCCACACATGCTGTACACAAAGAATTAAGCTAAGCCAGGAGATGGTGGTGCACACCTTTAATCCAGCTCAGGAGGCAGGACAACAGAGAGAGGCCTACTTTGCAAAAAAAAAAAAAAAAAAAAAAAAAAAAAAAGCTTCAATTCTGGATTGCAAATGGAAACAATCTTGGCTACATAATATTTTGAAGCAATGGATTCCCTTAGTAACAAGGAATAATTCTGACCACCTTTGGAGCCCAGCCTGGTCTACAAAATGTGCTCCAGGACAGAGAAACCGTGTCTCAAAACAAAACAAATAATCAAGCTAAATTTAGCACATCAGTTAGAATGCAGCATGGTGGGACACTCAGGATGATCAATGTTGCTTTAAAAACATGATACAATAAGGTTGAAGAATCAGGAAACCATCTTCTGTTCATATAAGTAAGAATACTAGTGTTTCACCTTTGAAATGGCAGACTGACATAAATATGGACTTTGCAGTACACCACAACTAGGTTTTGAACCATGCTTAGTGATACAGCCTACAGCAGCAGCTTCTTATGAAGATGAGGCAAGAGGATTACTTGAACACCAAAGCTCAAAAAACTAGCTGGGACAACAGAGAGAGGCCTACTTTGCAAAAAAAAAAAAAAGCTTCAATTCTGGATTGCAAATGGAAACAATCTTGGCTACATAATATTTTGAAGCAATGGATTCCCTTAGTAACAAGGAATAATTCTGACCACCTTTGGAGAACACTACAAATGTGCAGAAAAATAAGACACATTGCTTTGGCAAATGTTCTTATATTTAAGCTTCAGAGGAGAAATCCCTACAATGCAATGGATGAAAGTGATGGACAGTAAATTTCCAAACTCAAGGTGCCTTGTAATAAATTGTTTGCTCTTCTAATTAGTAATTAGTCACAAAACTAAGGTTAGAATGTGACTTATTAGAGGACTTGAATTCGATATGTAAAAATGATAGGTGGAAGAGGACATTAAAACAAAGCTTGAGGCTGGAGAGATGGCTCAGCAGTTAAGAGCTAGGTTTCTCAGCCCCCATGCTGGGCAGTCACAACTGCCTGGAGCTCCAGCACCAAGGGGACCCAGCACGTCTGGCCTCAGCAGTCATCTGCACTTGTGTGCACATACCTACATACACATCATGAAAAACAAAGTTTTTAAATAATAAGCAGCAAACTCAGGATCTTAAGTGGAAAACAGAAAAAGAATTCTAAATGTAAGGGATCAACCTGGCATATAACAAAATACAGGACTAAGGAAGCACAATGCACATAAAATGAGATGATCACCTTGCTGACACCTCATTTACTTACTGACTGAAGTACGGCGAAACTTATGAACATAACCACAGTAATAGCCATTTCGATCTTGCATGCCATTCCTGTTCATATCTTTCTTCTCTCTATTTAGTCTCTCAGGAACCAAAAACACCAGATCATTTTCCTTTGGATGAAGTTGTTTAGCTAGTTCAGATTCCTCCAGGTAAACTATGAAACAAAAATCAGCATTTATGCAATTCTTAACAGATTTCAAGATCAACTTACAAGCAATTGAACTTTTGTTCTGTGTTCCAAAGTACAAAGTAAGTCCTGATGGATTCTGTATTGTATATCTATTAAAAGGGTGATCTAACCCAATAAAAATGTAAAATACTGATTGTAGATCCTAACAGTAGCAGCTGTGGTTGCCTACATATGACCAGCACAAGATCAAGCCAATTCAAAACTCCAGCATTGAAAGCAGAGGAGTTCCACAGATCCCACAACTAGCTGATGAGTTACTGACAGCTGATGGCTGCTAAGGAAAGAAGGGTCACTTTTCTTTTTTTCATTTATTTATTTGCTTTCCTGAGATGGAGTTTTTTTGTTTTGTTTTGTTTTGTTTTTGTTGTTGTTGTTTTGTTTATTTTGTGGGGTTTTTTTTTGTTATTTTGGGTTTTTTTTGGTTATTTTGCTTTTGTTGTTGTTTTGTGCGCGCGCGCGCGCGTGTGTGTGTGTGTGTGTGTGTGTGTGTGTGTGTGTGTGTGTAACAGCCCTGGCTGTCCTGGAACTTTTGTGTGTGTGTGTGTGTGTGTGGTGTGTAACAGCCCTGGCTGTCCTGGAACTGTGTGTGTGTGTGTGTGTGTGTGTGTGTGTGTGTGTGTGTGTGTGTGTGTGTGTGCTGTCCTTGTGTGTGTGTGTGTGTGTTAACAGCCCTGGCTGTCCTGGAATTACGTGTTGTGTGTGTGTGTGTGTGTGTGTGTGTGTGTGTGTGTGTGTGTGTGTGTGTGTGTGTGTGTGTGTGTGTGTGTGTGTGTGTGTGTGTGTGTGTGTGTGTGTGTGTGTGTGTGTGTGTGTGTGTGTGTGTGTGTGTGTGTGTGTGTGTGTGTGTGTGTGTGTGTGTGTGTGTGTGTGTGTGTGTGTGTGTAACAGCCCTGGCTGTCCTGGAACTTACTCTCAAACTCAGATATCCACCTGCCTTTGCCTAGAGTGTCGGGATTAAAGGTGTGTGCCATCACTGCCCGGCAAGCTCACTTTTCTTTAGGAAAGGACATTGACAAGATTCCACAGACCCTAGCAGATGACCCCACATTCAAGTACAGAAAGGTAGCACCAACTGGGGTCAGTGGGCTTAAAAAAACAAAAATCAGCTGTGTGGTGGTGGTGGGCATGCCTTTAACTCCTCTGAAGAGTCACTTTTTTTTTTTTTTTTTTTTTTTGGTTTTTCGAAACAGCATTTCTCTGTGTAGCCTTGCAGCCTGTCCTGGAACTTGCTCTATAGACCACGATGGCCTCAAACTCTGCCTACCCCTGCCTCCTAAATGCTTGATGGAATTAAAGGAAGTGTGCCACCACTGCCCAGCAACTCATACCCCTTCATGTCACCTGGGAGTGTCCCAGGACACTTGGAGGGGCCTAAGAGGAGAAACAGGGGGACACTCTTGTCCTTCCTGACCTCTCAGCTCACCTTGCTGTGTCAGCATCCCTGGGACCAGCCAGTCTCCTCTGGAGCTGGTGCAGTGCAATGTAAACCAGAATGGCTGCCCCAATCCCTAAGGAATGCTCAAGCCCTGACCTCTGCTAGTTCATCTATAGAATTCCAGGACACCCAGGACCTACACAGAGAAACCCTGTCTAGAAGAGAGAGAGACAGAGACAGACAGAGAGAGAGAGAGAGAGAGAGAGAAAGAGAGAGAGAGAATAAAAATTATAAAAAGGGCCAGGTGGTGCTGGCACACCCCCTTAATCCCAGTGCTTAGGAGGCAGAGGCAGGTGGATCTCTGTTTGAGGCCAGTCTGGTCTACAGAGCAAGTTCCAGGACAGCCAAAGTTACAAAGAGAGTCCCTGACTCAAAAGATAAACGATAGGGCTGGAGAGATAGCTAAAAGGTTAAGAGCACGGACTGTTCTTCCCAAGGTCCTGAGTTCAATTCCCAGCCACATGATGGCTCACAACCATTCATAATGAGATATGGTACCCTCTTCTGACCTGCAGGAATACATGCAGATAGAATACTGTACACATAATAAATAAATAAATAAATAAATAAATAAGTACATCTCTTAAAACATTTAAATAAGCGGGGCATTGGTGGTGCACGCCTTTAATCCCAGCACTCGGGAAGCAGAGGCAGGTGGATCTCTGTGAGTTCCAGGCCAGCCTGGTCTCCAGAGCGAGTGCCAGGATAAGCTTCAAAGCTACACAGAGAAACCCTGTCTTGAAAACCAAAAAAAAAAAAAATTTAATAAACAAACAATAAAATTATAAAAGGGAACTGAATGCAGAGATGACTCAACCGTTACTTAGCTGCTCTTCCAGAGGACCTGGGTTCAATTCCCAGTACCCACATGTCTCACAAAGACATTTAACTCACTTTCAAAAATCCAATTGTAATTGTTTATTATAGGATTCTATAAAATATGAACAACAAAGAAATAAAAATGTTGCAGAATATTTAACTATATAAAGATGTGTTGCACCGGGCGTTGGTGGCACACGCCTTTAATCCTAGCACTCGGGAGGCAGAGGCAGGCGGATCTCTGTGAGTTCGAGGCCAGCCTGGTCTCCAGAGCGAGTTCCAGGACAGGCTCCAAAGCTACACAGCTCCAAAACCCTGTCTTGACAAACCAAAAAAAAAAAAAAAAAGTGTTGCATTTGTTTAATTATATAAAGATGTGTTGCTGTTTTACCTTACCTGCCTAGGACACCTCATTGGTCTAATAAAAATCTGAATGACCAATAGCAAGGGAGGAGGTATAGGTGGTACTTCTGGGCAGGAAGAGTAAGTAGAAGAAAGAATTTAGGTTGGGAGGGGGGGGTAGAAAAGAGACACTAGGGAGACACCAGGGTCCAGCCAGCCAGACACAGAGGAAGCAGGAAAGTAGGACATACAGAATGAAAGAAACGTAAAAAGCCCCAAGGCAAAAGGTAGATGAACAGAAATAAGTTAAATTAAGTTAAAAGAGTTATTAGTACAAGCCTAAGCAAATGATGAGCATTCATAATTAATAATAGTAAGTGCCCGTGTCTTTATTTTGGAGCTAATTGGCAGCCCAAAAAAAAGCCAACTACATAAAAATTCTAAAAGTTACAAAAGAAAGATAGGAAATTGAGGGGGAGATGTAATACAGTGTGTGTATATGGGAAAATGAAGGGAGGGAAGTGAGAGTGGATATGATCAAGATACATTGTATACATGTATAAAATTTTCAAATTTAAATTAAAAAAACATCAACAAAGCCAAAATAGAAACATTGAGAAATAGCTGATACTATTTGCATAAAGTTCATTTTTTTGAAGGGTTTTTTAAAAAATTTTTATTTGCACTGACATTTTTGCCTGCATGTATGTCTGTGTAAGGGTGCCAGACCACAGGCTGCCACAGGGTGCTGGCAACTGAACCCAGGTTCTCTGCAAGAGTAGTCAGTGCTCTTAACCAGAGCCATTTCTCCAGCGCTGCTCACCCCCCCATAAGGTTCATTCTAGTGTTTATTTTATTACTTGAGACAGTCGATAACTATGTAGTCCTGACTCTGAACTCTATTTTTTGGGTTAACTTTTATGTGTACACATGTTTTAACTGCATGATGTATATGCACCACCTGCATGCCTGTCAGATCTCCTAGGACTCCGGGTCATGGATGGTTGTAAGCTACCACATTGGGTACTAGGAATAGATTCTTCAAGAATTATCAAGTGATTTTTAATTGAGTATCTATCTCTCCAGCCCCCTGGACCTGAATGAACTCTTGACCCTCCTGCCTCAGCCTCTCAAGGTGCTGGAATTAAAATAAGTTCCATCAGTCCTGACTTTTTAGTGTCCCCACCTCACTCCTACCCAATACAAGGTTTCTCTGTGTAGCTTTAGAGGCTGTCCTGGAACTCTGTAGACCAGGCTGGTCTCAAACTCAAAGAGATCCACCTGCCTCTGCCTCCCAAGTGCTGGGATTAAAAGCCTACACCACCTACTACACCTGGCCTTTTCTTAACAAGGAAGTTCTCTCATGTGTACCCAATTTCAAAATCACGGCTCAGAAAACTCAGAAACAGATCTAAGTACACAGAGATATTTTAAAGCTACTGATAGCATTCCACACAAGGGAAAAAAGATAGGAAAATAAAGAAAGCATTACAATAAAAAGATTCATCAACTGAGTCAAGCACTAACAAACTGAAGTGAAGCACTAAGGATGGAACAAGTCAATCACAGCTATAAATAAATTTTACATTTTAGTATTGTTATGTTGGTATAAGCATCAAAAGACACAAGGACATATACTGTAGAATTTCATTCATACAACCTTCTAGCAAAGACAAGAAATGACAGAAAGAACACCAGTGATTCACAAAGACAATAGGAAGGTAGGAATAACTGTAAAGAAGCCTAAGTAAATAAATGAATCAGAAAAAAAAAAAAAAAGCCCTTCTCTATAGTGAAGGAGGTATCATCTCAACTCCCAAAAAGCTAACTTTAATATCATACAAGGGGCTATGGAGGTAGCTCAGTCAGTAAAGTGCTTGTCTCACAACATTGCAGACCTGAGTTTGAGCTCTAGAATCCACATAAAAAGGCTGGGCATGATGTGGCTGGAGCAATAGCTTAGTTGTTAGGATGGCTGCTCTTCCATAGGACCTGGATTTAATGCTAACAACTGTCTGTAACTCTAGTCCCAGGGTCCAACAACCTCTTCTGGCTTCCAGAGACATTACATGCAAGTGATACAGACATACATACATACACGCAGAACACCCATACACACAAATTATTAGGGCTGGGCATAGTGGTACATACTTGTAATGTAGTGCTTTTAAGTTGGAGACGGAGATCCCTCTGGCTCAGTAGACAATCTAGCCCAGGACAATCAGAAACCCTATCTCAAAACCTAAGGTGTATAATCTTGTTGAGCTTAACAGCCAAGATTGTTCTCTGGGCACCATAGGCACCACAGGCACATACCCACACACCACTCAAGTAAATATAGTAGCAGCTGCCTATGTCTGCATCTCACCATATTTCCTCCCAAAATAATTTAGGACAGCATTTCTCAGTATTAGCACAAGTGACTTTTTTTTTTTTTTTTTTTGGTTTTTCAGAGCCTGTCCTGGCATTCACTCTGTAGAGATCCGCCTGCTTTTGCCTCCCAAGTGCTTTTAACCACTGAGCCCACATCTCCAACCCCAAATGTCAACCTTTAAAAATTTATTACATTTATTTGTGTGCCAGTGTACACACAATTGGAAGGTGTGGTGAACATCAAAGGAAAACCTGGAGGAGTCTTTTCTCTCCTCCTTCCATGAGCTCAAACTCAAAGACTTGGCAGCAAGGAGGCCTTATCCACTGAGCTATATCCCACCAGTCTTAAACTTGTAATTTTACATATATTGAAAAAAAAAAAAAAAAACCTCACGGATACTCTCCCAACGTAGATACACAGGACAGACTTTGATGATTCCCCCATGGAAAGCCTCACCCTCCCTGAGGAATGGATGTGGAATGGGGGGATTCGATGCGAGGATGGGAGGGAGAGGGAACTGGGATTGATATGTAAAATAAAATTGTTTCTAATTTAAATAAAAATTTATATATAAAAGAAAACCCTCATTATCTCAAAAGTGAATAGAAAACATCAGAAACTGTCAAAAAAAAGTTACAGCATACTCACAAATGTTCCACTGCAAACATTTGCTTTCAGACACTTCAGAGACAGAGCTAATTTAAAGACAGAAGAACCCCCTCCCCCCACACACACAGGATTTCTGTGTGTAGCCCTAGCTTTGTAGACCTGGAACTTGCTTTGTAGACCAGGCTGTCCTCAAACAGAGATCTGCCTGCCTCTGCCTCCTAAGTGCAGGAATTAGAGGTGTGTGCTACTACATGTGGCCAAGACAGAAGACCTTAAAAGCCATTGATGGCATTTCAAACAAGGGAAAAAAGATATTTGTAAATGAATGAAGAGTTAGGTGAATCTCTGTGAGTTTAAAACCAACTTAGTCTATATAATTAGTCCCAGGCCAGCCAGGGCTTACATGGGAAGACCAAGTTTCAACACACACACACACACATACATACATACATACATACATACATACATACATACACACACACACACACACACACACAAAACACTGAAATATTTGGGGTTGTGAAAACTATCATGAACCAGAAATTTCTTCAAATACATGTCAGAAGTATAGCTTAGTGGTAGAAAGCAAAGGCCCTGGGTTCTAATCCCAGAACCACAAAACAAACAAACAAACAAACAAAAAATCAGGGAAGAAAGAGTCACTAGCCAGATTGTGGATTAGTGGAAAACAGTGACTTCACAGGAGATATCAATCAACCAAGGGATCAGAATCAATGATCAACAAAAAAAGCCATCCTTCTGCTCTATTTTTACTAAAAGCACAAAACCTCAAGTCTAAGGTAACATCTGAGAAAAACAAAGAAGGTGTTCTACAAACTAATAGGGCAATATTCTTTAGGCATCAAAGACACACAGTGAAGACAGGCTAAGGAACTAACTATTCTAGAATACTGGAGGCTCAGAAAATAGCGTTAACTACTGCTGTTTGGACTCTGGATCCCAGAACAGAAAACAGACATTAGTGGGACAACCACTTTGATATAACTGAGTCTCATACTCAGTATTATAGCAATACTAATCCCTGGTTTCATCACTTACCATGTATGCAAGATGTTATCATGTAAGGTTTCTGAAAATTGTATGTGGACACTACTCTAAGTTTTATATCCCTCCCTTTAAATTCTATAGTTATATGAAAATAAGTTAGTTCTTCCAACTCAAATATCACCTTATGACACTCTATTAACCCTCCTCCCATGAGAGCCATTTTCTAACAATATCAATAGACTCCTATGTTTGCTCTACTCACAATACACAAGAGTTCAAGAACTACTAAGTCAGTTCTACCATAAATGTACTAGGATCTCAGTGAATTATATTCTATATTTGGTGCAAAAGAAGGCCACTTATTTCTACTATATTTTACTTTATTATTTTACTTTTATTGTTCCTCTTTGCTGACTTAATGGTACAAAAGTCAAGTGTGCTGCATGCAGTAGCACGTACCTTAAATCTCAGCACTCAGGAGGCAGAGGCAAGCAGATCTTTGTGAATCTCAGGCCAGCCTGGTTGACTACCGAGTTCCAGGCTAGTCAGGGTGATATAGCAAGACCTTGTTCTCAAGAAACAAAAACAAAAGTCATGTGTATATGCAATGTTCACTTTTTTTCTCTGTATCATGTTCCTATTTCTCTGTATCATGTATATATGCACTAAAATTATAGAGCTTGTTAAACTGAACTTCTGAGCATTTTTTATCTAAAATGATGTTTTCTGTCTTAATGTCTCATCATAACAAAGCTAAATGAGATGAATTTGCGTGGCTATCTTCATCTGACCAATAGCTGCTGCTAACCTGTCTGTAGTACTGCTGGGGGCCATTAAGTGCTTGTCCACTTGGTTACCTTACCAGTCCCTGGCATCTACCTCTTCATAAGTAGAAATTTCCAATGATCATATCATATATTCCAAGTTGCATATGAACTTACTCATAAACTCCCAGTATTTTTTGTAGTCCGCTGGAAATTTTCGTAAATGCAAATGATAGAAATTCTCTTTATTTGGAGAGTTGAACCATTCCTGTGCCACCTACACAAAGCAAAAAAAAAAAAAAACAAAAAACAAAAAAAACAAACAAAAAAAAAACACCTAAGAAATAAAGAACATGTTGAAAGCTACTACACACAGCAAACTGAGCTACAGGGGAAGTAGAACAGAATCCCAAATGAAAGACTAAAAATCAGTTTGTGTGGTTTAATTAAATTGTTTAAAACTGACCTGTTCAATTCAGTCATTAGCCACATTTGGTTGTACTTGTTAACTGAACTTCTAAAGACTAAAAATACTATTCCTTGGGTGAAATAGCTTTTCATGTTCAGCAGTCACCTGCAGCCCTGATAATTTTCACTGTACAAGTATCAGCTGCTGCTAGATCTTGCTGGTAGCACCTACTCCACAATGAGACTATTTGTCCTACATTTTTCTCAATCTCTGGGAATTTGCACAAGCATTCTTCCTGTCAGTATCTATATGCCACACATACCTGTCTGCCAAAGCCTCAAGTCAAACTCAGAAGTGTATGAGATCTTTGGCAATCCTAAGCCCAAATTTACGAAAGAAACTGCTAGTATAAAAGGCTATTTTACACTTAAAAAAAAAAAAAAAAAAAACAGAATCACCTTCGGGACCTAACAGTCTTATTTTATAGTAAAATTTTTATTCAAGTAGCTAAATTTGCAACTGGTCTTCAATTCCTCAAATATAATTATTCATCAATGACTCCTGGTGCCAAACTGCTTCTGCACAAGGTTAGTGTGACAGCCCCACCCTCACACTATCTATCACTTTTGGCTAGAAACATGTAGCAGGGCCTTTCCTGCCATGTGCTGCTCCAGCCCAGAAATGAGGAAAGAGGCAAACTCAAGAGGCTCTTCCCCACTCCTGGAGAGTAAACATTACAACCTAACCAGGTTAAGGCTCAAATCAGTCATCCTTTCAATTTCCACTAGTAAGTCATATATTCTAAAATTTATCTATAGTCTTTCCATCTCCATAACTACTATCCAAACAAAGCCAACATCATTCTCTCCCCAAGTTGCTGGAACCAACCTGTAACTGGTCTACTGGATCTGTAAGCCTTCCTACCATTTGTTCTCTACTCAACAACCAAGGATGCTGTGTAAGGAATAAACTAGTGCGTATCCTTACTCCCTGGTCTAAATACTGACCAACACAAAGCCCTCCAATACCTTCTCACAGAAATAAGTACAAATTCAAACAGAAGTTTACGGGACTATGTGCTCATGAGCATTTCTCTAATCTTTATCTACAAAAGAGGCAAAGAAATAAAGCATACTTACTGTTTCAAAAGCATTCAATATAATCAAAGGGAGAAAAACATTAAAATACTCTGCACAATCTTGAAATCTGACGGGCACGGGTCTTGAGATAGATTGAGAGAGACTTGGTGGGGCGCCACATTTATCAAAGTTCAAAAACATTTGGTATTTCCATTTTAAGACCTCTTTAATGAAGGTGTCAAAGATAGACTGTGATGGCAAGAGAATGTTCACTGCAGAGGAAGCTGACACAGGCTTGCTGTCACTAAGTGTAAGCTTATAACTCCGTTTACTGGAACTGCTTGGAGTCTGAAAATTAAAAATATTGCATAAACTTTTCACCTCAGCCACTGGCTTCTGAGACACTATGGAAGAGGGTGGTGTCACCTTCAAATTAGGCTGTGCCCCACTTGACTTATTTTTTAGTGCTGACTGAAGTATGGTACTTTCCAAAGACTTGGAAAAATTGGCTGTTCGTGAAGCACTGCTTGAGCTAAATATCTTGGTAGTAGTAGGTCTCAATGGCCTGGCTACAGAAAGAGGTAAGCCGGGTTTACGAAACACGTCATCATCTGCTGCTTTAGCTTCGGAGTGTCTTGGGCAGTATTCACCCTGGTTTTTTGTAGTTTCAACACAGTCTTTATACTTACACTTTGTGACACTCAAAGACTCCACCAGCTGAGGCTGATTTACAGAATCATCTCTCTGAATAGCATCTTTATGAGTCACTACAATCAGTTTATTATTTTCCATCTGTGAGCACAGATCCATATCTTGAGGATCATGCTGTGTTAAGAATAAATTATCATCATCTGTATCACTACTGGATTCTGGTTCTGCAGCTTTCACAGCTGCCACCTCCCCAAATGGCAGTGTGGGAGCGTCTTCACCCACAGGATCCTCTGAAGCAAATATCACATCTGTTGGCACTCCTCCACTTAACACTCTAGACTCACACTGGTTCACAAGAGAAGCTATATCAGTCACCCGAGGATCGGAAATGGCTTTCGCCACTTCTAGTTTGGAAGGCATGCATTTTGCTAATTGCTTTTCATTACTGTTGGCAGGTGGCTCACTTCCTCTATTATCTGGCCCATCAGAGTCTGGCACAGGTACGTCAGAACCCTGTACTGTGCGTGGCACTGTTCTAGCAGTATCAGTATTTTTGTAATCAAGGTCTCGTTTTTGATGAGATCTGGATCTCATGAGCCTTTGAAACTGAAGATCCTGACTTGTCAGCAGCTTCTTATTATTTTTGATGGAAAGAGTTGGAGGAGGAATTAATTTCGTCTTTTTGGGGGCGTCGACTACTCCAACAGTCTTACCATGGTCACGTAACTGGACTATACACTCCAGAGACCTCTGGGACAACTCAAATGCCTTCCGAGGAGCTTTTTTCAGACCAAGTTTTTCAACCGTTGAAGTTGGCTCTGGACACTGACGAAATTTCTTTGGAGGCACAATAGCAGGAGATGTTCTACAACTGATGTAACATGAACTCTTATTCTGTCCTCTCTTGGTGTCTGAATGAGTTTTCTTAATAGCCTTAGAAGCTGGTACTTTCCTAACAGGTTTTGGGTGAGTACGAGGCTTTGTAGACTTCATTGGTGAAAGTGTAGAATCTCTCTCAACTCTTGAACTGGAAGCTGATGTCCCTGTGTCTATTCCAGCAAGATCTCTGTCATCAGCCAATTGCTCAGGTCTGACAGAAGATGAAGGCCTTTGGGGATCTTCAACTGTAACTCTGTCACATCTTTTTCTCTTATGTTGTTTTCCTCCAGTTTTACAAAATTCCTCAGCAGAAACACTACTGTGTGGTTCTGCATGCTCTTCAACATCCTCTGCTTCATTTCTAGCAATCTCTTCAGACACAGAGTCTGCACCACAACCCAAATTATTGTTTGTACTATCAGCTACATGAGTTACACAGCTTTTTCCTTCCTCTTGAAGGAAGTTCTTGCTGTCTACTTTATGATCTTGCCAAACTGAATACACTTCAGAAGAACTTTCAAACTCAAAAACCTGAGATTCGGAGTCCTCAAATTCTACAGAGAACTTTGTTTCTTCTTCCTTTATAAGTTTCTTTTCCACACCAGTATTAACTACCAAACCATGCTGCTCTGGACATTCTTTCTCTGTGCACACTTTGTCCTTTTGGGTGTGTTTCTCAATACCATGACTTCTTTCATCATCATCTTCGTCAGAATCTGAAATAACAATAATCTGCCCGTGGCAGGTGTCAGCACTGTTTTGGTTAGCTGTCAAACATCTATCATCTTTTCTTTGTAGCTGCGATGGACTTTTACTTGTACCTGTTGGAAACTGAATAACAGTAGTTTGAGCTACTGAAGTTATGTTACAGAGGTCCGTTTGAGAACCTGTTACCAAAGGCTTGCTACTGCCATGAGGCACCTGTCCTTTTACCAAGTTAGAAATCAGCACTGTACTCTTTCTTATTTCCTTATCTCTTGATTCAACTACAACCTTCACGGGATCCTCACATGAAGTTTTCTTTACCAATGTATTGGTAACTTCTGTAAATGATAGCAAATCATCAGTTGCATGGTGTTCCTGGATCTGACACTTGCTTTTATCAGAATTGTATGACTCCTCACTTTTTAACTGTTTCTTTGAACTGTTTTCAGAATTTTGCTCTTCATGTTCATCATCCAGAACAGGGTCTGAAGACACATCATGTGTGACAGCATCTTCCTTTAGAACTTCTCTATCTTTTTCTGAACAGTTCTCAAGGTCAGACATAGCTGTGTTTTCCTCTAGAATGACAGTGTTATTGATCAAAGTACTTTTCCTATGTTGCTTCTTTATGACATGTGATAACTTTGCACAAATTTCATCTTTCTGTGCTTTAGACTTTGGTTTTGAGTTTTTACCAACAGTGTCATCCTTTAATGAGACATCTTCATTTGACGTAGATACTTTTTCCAGAGAGTCAGTGCTAGAATCAGTCAATGAACGTGTTGATATTATTACTCCTCTATCATATCCCCATTCTGAGCCATTTCTTATAGTATTATTTTGTGGTGTAAATGAAGAATTTTCTGTTACCGACTTCTCTGTACTTATCTGAACTTGCTCTTGAGCACTTCCAGAAAATAGGGCCTCACTCTTCTGCTTCAAGCATAATTCAGCTGGAAGAGGCTCCTCTTCTTCATTCAAACCAATGTAATGCTGCTTAATGCCCTCCTCTTCTGTATTATTTGCTTTCATCAATACTTGATTGCTGTCAGCTTTCAACGGTTCTTTAGAACATGTGGGGCTAAAATTTTCCAGGCAATACATGTCTTTTTTAGGCTTCCTGTCTATTTGTTCACTTTCTTCTTTAAAAGATGGAGGAGTTTTACATGTAGAAGTCAGATCCCCAAAAGTGCTATATTGGGGCATTTTGAATTTTATGTTTCTAATTATTTGTTTCAAGCACATTTGTAACTCATGGGTTTCTTGAGCAGTCAACTGCCAACCCAGAGATAAATTTCCTCTAAGGAATAAGTTAAGTTTATCCCAAAACCGCTTACAAAGTGTTTGCTGGCCAAGCTGATAACCTTCTTTCAGGAGACCCCTAATCAACTGAACACAAGCAAGCTGGACAGAGTTAGAGGGCACAGAATGCAATGCCAATGATGATATTATTGCTGCTCCCTTTGGGATACTTCCAGATGACTTCTCAGAACTCCGTGCAAATGCAGTAGTAGGAAGCTTGGCACACTTCACAACAGCTTCTACCCATTGCTGAGAACTCACCCATAGCAGATGCAAACATTTTTTGTTTCTATGCAGTTCAATCACAGATACTAAAATCAAAATAAAAAATTCAGTGACTTTGTCACACACAGCATCTGTCTGGTTGAGGACATCTTTGACTTCAGAGTATAGATGATGAATAACTTCAACAATGTAAGCCACACCCAAATCCTTAAGATCCATGAGTGACTGAACAAAAGGTATGAACCACAGAAAGGTACTGTTATGAACACGCATATCTTGACCAATATCTGACTGAAGTACATTGGCTAATGTTTCCATTTCTTCATACATGTTAGGACAATAATCTGGACAAATGGCTGATCTCCACCCTGAATCCTAAAATGAAAAAATAATCATCATTCAGATAAGCAAGTTTTATGGTAATTACCAAGACTCAAACTGTAGAAAAGGAATTAGCTCTGCAGCTTTACTCTTCTGATCTACTATGTATGTAACTTGAATTATAAAACTGTTTCAAGGGGCTGGAGAGATGGCTCAGAGGTTAAGAGTACCGGCTGCTTTTCCAGAGGTCCTGAGTTCAATTCCCAGCAACCACATGGTGGCTCACAACCATCCGTTATGAGATCTGGTGCCCTCTTCTGGTGTGCAGATATACATGGAAGCAGAATGTTATATACAAAATAAATAAATAAAATCTTTAAAATAAAAAAAGCCTATCCTTAAGAGAACTGAGTTTTTCCAGTTACTTCATGTATGTGGATATCTCCTCTTTCTGAGCTTCTACACCACTTTCAACACTGTGTTTAATGTATTCTTAAAAAACTGTTTCAAGAAAATGCAAATTCATACCTTCACATACTTCAGCCCTCCCACATCATCTGGCTTGATTACTACTACTACTTCTACCAAAGTATTTCACTGTGGCTAAAGTACATGTTCCCCATGTGAAATGTATCAGTCCCACCAGAGAGCCTTCATGGAATAGTGGATTCACACTAGCTACACATCACAGAGTAAGCACTCAGTCACTAACAAAACACTTTCTACTTAAAAGTTGAAGTGTCACTTCAACTTTTAAAATGTTATATACCTTTTTAGTCTTTTCAGGATTATAGTTATAGACAATCTGGCTGCACGTCACCATATCATCAAAATGTGGCTCCGGTTCTAATTTGGTCCTTAAATATTAAGAATAAATAGATATTACTGAAATGAAGGATTGCAGGAAAAAGAGGAAAAAAGATCTCCTTGGTATATCAATGTACAATGTGTTATTTTTACATTCTGACATTTAACCAACCTTATAGAGCTGTTCCGTATATTTTGGATCTCTCTATTGTAGCTCACATTGTTAATGATGGTTTGAAATGCTTCAATAGGGTCAATAAGTTGACCCCACACCTTAGATCCAAGGCGATCTAGAATCACCATGAAACAGTGTAATGCTGGCCAGAAAGGATCCATGCTTTCATCTAAAATAAAATGCAGCATTTCTAAATTACAAAACAATAAGGAAAACATTCTAAAATATATTGAGAATTAAATATTCTTAGACAAAACTGAAAGCAAAATAGCAATTAAAGTGATGTCTGAGTTTTTCACAACAGGGCTTCTCTGTATAGTTCTGGCTGTTCTGGAACATCCTTCGTAGACCAGGCTGGCCTGTAACTCATAGGGACACACCTGCTAATTTTTAAATGTCCTAACATTAAAATCTCTTTGCAAAAATAATTAATGGGAAACAAATAGCATAATCTAGCAGGAAAACGTATGCCATTAGAAATCACGATTTTCTTCTAGAATCTCAATATAATCTAGATATAAACAGATGAGTTTGTATTACCAGTCAACTTTCTAGAAGCCAAATGGAAATTTTTATAGATCTGACATGCTTCGTCTGTACTGACATATTCAGCATTTAGCAAGTAAAGTATATTACCATCTGATTGCCTCTCCATGGTATGAAGGATTGATTGCATAAAATCGTTTTGTTTGTCTGAGCCCAACAACAGTGAATCCATGGCTTGCTCCTCAAGAATAGTCAGCAACATGCAAATACCTGTAAGATTATTTCAGTTTACTAAACCAACGAAATAACACTATGCTAATTTTTTCTAAGCAGGCAGAAAGAAAGCAAGGCAGAAAGTCAAAGCAGAACAGAATCCAGCTCCCATCCGCCTGCCCTGCTTCATGCATCACTCCTCAACAATAGAGCTGAACACCTTTTCTAGTGTAAAATAGGTAGGTGGTGCTAGGCAGGGAAGAAGGTGTTTTCTAAGATTACTACCACACAACTTGTAATTCACTAAATCTAAGATGCCACAAACATTCACATGTGCTGTGTACAGGTCATATAACAATAAAAAGAAAACTGCTACAACTACAACATGTAACTTTAAAGGACTCAATTAATGAAATAGTGACTTACAAACAATGCTCACTTCTCTCACCACCTGAAAACATTTACACCATAAAAAAGGAGGTAGTCACCATGACACTGACATTTCTACTTGAAAAGATTCACTTGCCAGGGCCTGCAAATGTACCTGTTTGGAAGGCATCTAGAATAAATAATGTTTAATAACATATAAAATAGTTAAGCTAATTTAGCAAGGGAACAAGTATTGGGAACCATGACATCTTGTAATAAGGAAATTGCTCAGAGATTGCTCTGTGCTCAGAACACTAGGGAAAACAAATCCGTGTAGGAATAATACTCACCTAGCCAGTAGTTTTTGTAGTTGGTAGTATCATACATGTGTGCAGGTAGAAGGATCAGTTTGCCTTTTTCAAGCACAGAAGATGTGTAAATGTCTGGACTTTCCAAAAGCCCCAACTCAATGACTTTAAAAAGGCAAGTTAAAACTTCCTGTAAGTCGTAATAGTCATCTCTGTCCACTTTCCCTAGGTTTCTTGCAGTCAGAATAGCCCATCGCCGAATCTAAATAATTGTATTATAAGTAACATTGTATATTCATTAATTCATTCAATGAACAATGATCTACACTGAGAAATATAAGATATAATAGATTTTGGAAGACATCAAAAGATTACTACTGCAATATATGGACCTTCTTTGATCATGATGCAAATAATCATTTATGAAACAATTATTTTCATTCATTTAAACACTAGCAAGAATCTGTCCTGTGTATCTATTTTTTATTTATGTTAAGTATTTAGTAATTCTTTTTCCATCCATCCCATTAATCTTGTATGTTCCCTTGTTTTATTCTAGGTATGTCTATTAGAAGCAATCTACTTAAACTTTTGTAAGCCAATTTTTTTTGGGGGGGGGAGAATTCATTCAACACAAGGCTTCTCTGTGTAGCTTTGGCTGTACTGGAGCTCACTCTGTAGATGGATAGCCTAGAACTCACAGAGATCTGCCTGCCTCTGCCTCCTGAATGCTGGAATTAAAGGTGTGTGCCACTATGCCCAGCAAGTATGCTTTTTCTTTGCTGGAGATTTAAAAACAAAACATCTTTTCTTGCCATATTTTGGAAGAACAGACTTTCTCAGTGTTTGCTTTAAGAGTGACTCCATTAGCCGGGTGATGGCAGCACAAGTCTTTAATCCGAGTATTCAGGAAACAGAGGCAGGCAGGCAGATCTCTGTGAGTTCAAAACCAGCCTGGTCTACAGAGTGACAGCCAAGGTTATAGAGAGAAACCCTGTCTCAAAAAACCAAAAAGTGACTCCATTAGAAACCCTGTCTCAAGAGTGGGAAAAAGTGACTCCAATTCTAACCGCCAGTGTGCATGGAAATGTGTATGTGTATAGGCTACCACACTTCATAGTAGGCTATGTCCCATTTCCTTGCTTAGGGGTAATCTCTGTATCTGTTCTTGTTTACTCTCTGAATTTTGTGTCTTTCTTCATCTCTAGCACCTACAAACTTTTCTTGTTCCTGCCTATTCCCTATAATTTCCCCCTTCAATCTCACTTATTAGCAAAATTAGTATTTCAAATGACATTTCCATGTTTTTCAGCAACCAAGTGAGAAAAGCAAGAATCTCATTAGTTCAGTTTAACACTGCTGGTTAATTTGTCAACTTGACACAAACCTAGATATATCTGGAAAAAGGGACTCTTAATTTAAAAAATGTCTCCAAAGGCTGGCCTATAGGTAAATCTATAGGGTACTGTCTTAATGATTGACATGGGAGGACTCAGCCCACTAAGAATGGTGTCTCTTAGCGGGGTGTTGGTGGCGCACGCCTTTAATCCCAGCACTCGGGAGGCAGAGGCAGGTGGATCTCTGTGAGTTCGAGGCCAGCCTGGTCTCCAGAGCGAGTGCCAGGATAGGCTCCAAAGCTACACAGAGAAACCCTGTCTCGAAAAACCAAAAAAAAAAAAAAAAAAAAAAAAAAAGAATGGTGTCTCTTATTCCCTGGGCAGATAGATGGTCCTGGATTGTACAAGAAAATAGGCTGAGCAAGCCAGTAAGCAACATTCCTTCATGGTATCTGCTTCAGTTCCTACCTCCAGGTTCCTGTCTTGAGTTCCTGCCCGGATTCCCTTTGATGAACTATAATATGGCAGTGTATGATGAAATAATAAACTCTTTCCTTCCAAAGTTGCTTTTGGCCAGTATTTTATCATAGCACCAGAAACCCTGATATGATATGATAGAAAAGTTGGGGGGAGGGGGTGGAAATCAAGCTACTTCCCTTGTCTTTTTTTTTTCCTGGTTTTTCAAGATAGAGTTTCTCTGTATAACAACCCTAGGGGCTGTCCTGGAACTTGCTCTGTAGACCAGACTGGCCTCAAACTCAGAGTTTGCCTACCTCTGCCTCCCAAGTGCTGGGATTAAAGGCGTGAGCCAACACCACTTGGCCCCTTCTTGTCTTTTAAACTCAAATATCACCCATCAGCCAGTGTTCCCCTGTCCTATTAAATTCACAATACTCCCACCATTTAACATTCTACTTAAATGCAGTAGCTTAAGAGTGAAAAATTTTAACCAATATATTAAACAAAATACACACTAAAGCTATATATTAAAACTACCTAATCAGGCTGGAAAGCTGGCTCAGTGGTTATGAGTACTGGCTCACAACCATCTTTAATGAGATCTAGTGCCCTTTTCTAGCCTGTAGACATATGTGCAGACAGAAGAACACTGTACATAAAAAAAAAAAAAACTACCTAATACATACAATGTAATGTCAATACTAGCATTGCCTACTACTCATACTTACCATTTCATTGGGATGAACCAAAAACAAATAGATCCCTGGATACTTGTCAAAAACCTGAAAGGAGCAATTGGCTTGTTCCATTCGACAAAGTGCTTCCACACACAGTTCATCTAAATAGGAAAAAAAAAAACACAGTAAAGAATTTAAATTGCACCACTGCTCAAGAGGCCCTAAAAACTGGCTCCTTGGTTATTTTGTAAATAAAAGTTACTCATTTTTTGAAACTAAGGCATTAAAAATGCTGATGGTGGGGCTGTAGAGATGGCTCAGTGGTTAAGGACATTGGTTCTCTACCAGAGGTCCCGGGTTCAGTTTTCAGAAACGACATAATAGCTCACAACCACCTATAAAGAGATCTGGTGCCCTATTCTGGCATGCAGGCATATATGCAGACAGAGCACTCATATATATGTATGTATATATATGTATGTATATGTATAGTAAATCTTTAAAAAAAAAAAAAAAAACCACACTGATGGTGTGATTGTTGGAACAGTATTTGCCTACTGGTAAGACTTTTTTTTTTGAGGTACCAGAAATCAAACCCAGTTCCTGAAGTATGCCAGGTAAACATACTAAATTATATTCCAGTTCTGATGACTGTTCATTGTGATCATGTATGGAATATTCCTCTTATTTTAAATTTATTAAAACATGAGGCTGAAGAGATGGTTCAGGGATTAAAAGCATTGGGAGTTCTTACAGAAAACCCAGATGACCCAGGTTCAATTCCCAGCACCCACATAGCAGCTAACAACTGTAATTCTAGTTGTAGGGGATCCGACACCCTCACACAGACATACATGCAAACAAACACCAAAGCACATAAAATAAAATTTACTAGAACATATTTATATTTTGTGTAATTATCTCCAAAGAATATCTTAGAAGTATGGTTATAGGACTAGTGTCTTGCATTTGATGTTTGGTTCACCTAGACTGGAGTAAGAAACCTTCTCTTGCTGATGACTAATCATCTCAATTTTATTTATCAATTAACTTCCTCTATTAGTTTTAAGTCAATTTTAATTTGTCAAACTTCAAAAAATAGTATGCTAGTGATAGTAGTTAGCTTTGGAGGGGGAATTATGACTGAGTCAGCTTACAGGAAACTCCTGAAATACTGGTAATGCACAAAAGTATGAATAATCACTGGGCAGTGGTGGTTCACGCCTTTAATTCCACCACTTAGGGAGTCAGAGGCAGGGGGATCTCTAATCTACAACAGCTAGATTCAGGACAGCCTCCAAAGCCACAGAGAAACCCTGTCTTGAAACACCAAAAAAAAAAAAAAAAAAAAAAAAAAAAGGAAAAATAATCTTCATTTTTATGTACTTCTATGGATTTTTAAATTTTTTAAAAGTACTTTTATGTGTGGGACGGGTGAAATGGCTCAGCAGTTAAGATCACTGGCTGCTCTTTCAGATCACTGGCTGCTCTTTCAGAAGACCCAGGTTTAATTCCCAGCATACACATGGCAGCACACACCTGTCTTTAACTCCCTCACACAAAACATACATGTAGGCAAAATAACAATGTACATAAAATTTTAAAAATTACAAAAAACTGGCCAGGCGTTGGTGGCACACACCTTTAATTCCAGCGAATTAAAGAGGCAGAGGCAGGCGATCTCTGTGAGTTCGAGGCCAGCCTGGTCTCCAAAGCGAGTGCCAGGATAGGCTCCAAAGCAATACAGAGAAAACCTCTCTCAAAAAAACAAAAAATAATAATAAATAAATAAATAAAACTTTATGAATATTTTACCTGTATGCATATTTGTACACCACATGCCTGCCTTGTGCCCAGAGATCAGAAGGGGTTGAGGGTCAGATCCCCTGGATCTGGAGTTACTGATATGAGCTGCTATGTGAGTGCTGGAAACTGAATCTTGATCCTCTGCAAGAGCAGCCAGTGCATTAACTGCTGGGCCATCTCTCCAGCCCTGCTTATTAGGGGTGTATTAGTCTTTGTTTAAGGAGCTGACTGCTGGCCTTGACTATTCACTCTCCCAAAGGACCTGGAATCTGACTCCAAGCACCAACAATGTGTTGGCTCACAACCATCTTTAACTCCAGTCCCAAAGGATCTAACATCTTCTTCTGGCTTCCTTGGGTATTTACACATATGTGGCACATAGATGTGTGTGTATATATCACACAGGCTAAACACTAATATAAAAAATAGCAATGAAAATGCCCCCCATGAAGGCTTTTTTATTTTTTGAAAATGTGTAAGGGGCTTTCAGTTTAAAATCTAGTTAACTGGAAATTAATAATTTATCTAATCAAAAGCAGAGCTTGGTGGCATAAGCCAATGATCCCAGCACTCCAGAGGCAGGTGAATATCCCTAAGTTAGAGGCCAGAATTGTCTATATGGTGAGGACTAGCACAGTCATAGCTACAAAGAGAGACCCTCTCAAAAAGATAGCTTTATCTAATCAAATATTTATATTTACAGAGGATAAAGAAAATAAATAAATCAAAATAAAATTAAAAATGCAAAAAGTGTTATATTTATAGGGTAACTATATGGTCTCAAGTAACATGGCAAAAAAAAAAAAGATATAGATGGGCCTGGTGGCACAAGCCTGTAATCCCAGCTACTGGGGAGGCTGAGGTGAAAGGATCAAAAATTCAAAGCCTGCCTAGCTACAGAGTGAATTCAAGGCCAGCTTGAGGCAACTTAATAAGATGCTGCCTTAAAATAAACAATACTTGCCAGGTTAGGAATATAGAGTACTTGCCTAAGGTATGCATGATCCTGGGTTCAATCCCCAGTATTGCATCCCCCACCCACCCCCCAAAAAAATAATAAATAAAATGTATGTGTAAGTGAACTATTTTGGATTAAGAGAATAAATACAACCAAATTCAACGTGCTGTCCCTAGTCACTCTCAAATGAATTGGCCCCAAACCACATTTGTAACAACTGAGAATGTATGGGCTAGACACTATAGATGTCCTAGGATTCTTTGTACCTGGTAAGTATGATGGCCCACACTTCTCATCCCAGTTCAGGAGGCTAAGCCAGGACTTTGATTTCAAAGCCACCCTGGACTGAGATTCATTGCAAGAAATGAAAATATAATAGCCAAACTGGAACCGCCACAACATGCCATGAGAGCTAATTAATAAAAATTGCTACAGACCAGTTGTGTGGTTGGTTTTGTTTGCTTTGAGAAGGTCTCATATATCCCAGGCTGGCCTGGAAGTGTCTATGAGGACATTCCTGCTTCCACCTCCCTAGTAATGACATTACAGGTATATACCAAGCTGGTTAGAGCAGTGGTTCTCAACCTGTGGGTCTCCACCCATTGGGGTGTCACATATCAGATATCCTGTATATCAAATATTTCTATTAGGATTCATAATAGTAGCAAAAGTATGAAGTAACAACAAAAGTTTATGGCTGGGGGTCACGACAACATGAGGAACTGTATTAATCAAAGCATTAGGAAAATTGAGAAACACTGGATTAAAGGCTACTAGCCGGGCATTGGTGGCGCACGCCTTTAATCCCAGCACTTGGGAGGCAGAGGCAGGAGGATCTCTGAGTTCTAGACCAGCCTGGTCTACAAGAGCTAGTTCCAGGACAGCCTCCAAAGCCACAGAGAAACCCTGTCTCAAAACAAACAAACAAACAAACAAACAAACAAGGCTAATATTTTTGGTTGTGACAATAACAAGCTAGGGGATGTAGTGAACAAAGGCTAGGCCTGCTACTAACAATCACATAATGAAAACCAGAGTCCTGAGGAAAAATGAGCTGGTCTAAAAAGTCTGTATTGCCGCTTGGCGGTGGTAGCCCATGCCTTTAATCTCAGTACTCAGGAGGCAGAAGCAGCAAAGACAGTCTGGTCTACACAGAGAAACCTGTTGGGGTGGGGTGGGAGGAAGATACTCACTAACACGCTCATGAAGAAGCAAATAAGGGTACTTCAGTATTTCAAAAAGAGGAACTCGAAGCTTATTTTCAAAATCTTGGCCACTACAGTCAAATAGCTGTTCTTCTCCATTGTTGTCTACTATATATAATTCATCATCTTCAACTTCTGCCTTCATAGACTTCTCAAAGTGATTTATGAGGCGTAAGGTTTCTAGTTCCCATAAAACCTATAGAAAGATGAAAGCAGTGTTTTTTTATCTTAATAAAATATGCTGTGTATGATAATCAAACTTGTAGAAGGCCTTTTTCCTCTAAGTACAAAAATTTGCAACATCCCTTTTATCTCAGCACTCTGTAACACAGAGGCAGGCAGATCTGAGTTCGAGGCCCGCCTGGTCTACAGAGCAAGTTCCAGAATAGCCAGGGCTACACAGAGAAATCCTCTCTCAAAAAAACAAAAACAAACCAAAAAATTACAAGTTTAAAGTAGCAGCTATCACACATCATATATACACAGACATAACTTGAAGCTAGAGGTTCAATTTCTATACTTTCAACAAAATGAACACACATAAATGAGTTTCATCCAGTTTGGCTTCCCAACACATGTAAAATTGTTTACATGATTTCAGCCCCAAAGTACTATACACACACTTAAATTTAGTTTAAAAAAGTAAAAAAGTTCAGCGGGGCGTTGGTGGCGAATACCTTGAATCCTAGCACCCGGGAAGCAGAGGCAGGTGGATCTCTGTGAGTTCGAGGCCAGCCTGGTCTCCAGAGGGAGTGCCAGGATAGGCTCAAAAGCTACACAGAGAAACCCTGTGTAGCCAAAAAAAAAAAGAGTAAAAAGTTCAAAAGCTGTGATGTAACTCAGCTGTTAGATGCTCCCCTTAGCAGGCATGAGACTCCTGTTCCATTCCCAGCATAGGTAGACTGGGATAGCACAGTCCTGAAATCCAAACACTGAAAAGGTGGAGGCAAGAGTACCAGAAGCTAAAGGTCATCATCAGCTGCACAGAGTTTGAAAGCAGTGTGAGCTAGATACCTGTCTCAAATAAGAAAAGACCTTTTCCTTGGCATCCATAGCTCTGCTATACAAGTTGGTAATAAAGGCTTAACTTTTAGCATGTCATGGCTTTCACCGTGCCTTCCTTACTAGGCACATCTAGCTTCTGCCTGAGAGATATGTTATTTTTCCTTTTATTTGACCACTTCAGGCCACTGTAGGTGGCCTAATTTCAAAACTGTTATCTCAGGAACTAAGGTAGCCTAAGGAGAAGGAAAAGAGACAGGAAATGTCCAGTCAATAAAGCAGGTAGAATTCACACATTTACTGATTACAATATTCACTGCCTTACAAGAGTATGATTCATGACCCTCCAAACAGTTACAATAGGAACATCAGTCATCAGTGATCACAAATCACCAGAACATAAATAACAATGAAAATGTTCAAAATAGGAAAATTACAAAAGCTGACACAAAAAGAGGACGTGAGTCCATGCTCCTAGAAAAGTGGCACTGGTAAGATTTGTTCAAAACAAGATTACAAAACCTTGAAGTTGTAAAAACACAGTTCAGTAAGTCTAAGAGCCAAACAAGATGCACCTATATGAATTTTTTTAAGTTCCTAAATATGGCCCTTTATAATAAAGCCTGAGTACTAAGAATGAGAGACTTATACATTACCCTGCTGTCTTGCTACACACATGGAAATAATTCTGCTATATTCAGATATATAAACTATAAGCTATTCCAAACTAAATGAGAAACAGCTGGTGCTCCTTTGTCAAAGACATGAAAACAGGCTTTTCTTGTCCTGTGCATGCATGAAATGACAGTAGTCAGAAGGTAGAGACAAGCAGATCAGAAGTTCAAGGTCATTCTTCACTACGAATATAAAACCAGTCTTATCTCAAGGGATGTGGGGGTTACTTTACCTTAAATATAAGTTTATGCATAAAGACATTGGATAGTTTCAGCATAAAAATTAAGGATAGGGTGATGCTCAGTAAGTTTAGTGCTTTTCTTGCACAAGCTTGACAACCTGAATTCAGATCCCCAGATCCCCAACACTTATGTTAAAAAACTGGGTACACAAGTTCCGTGTCTGTAATGAGTGCCAGGATGAGACATGGATTCCTGGAGCTTGTTGGCTAGCCAGTCTGCCTCAATCATTCAGTAACTAGATCCCATTTCAAAATATAAGGCAAAGCGCTCTCTCCTCCCCCCCTCTCTCTCTCTCACACACACACACACACACACACACACACCACCCACCCACCCCCGACCTCTGGAAAGAGACTGTTCACCAAGTCTCCTTATCAGGAATTCACTGACCATCTTGTGAAAGCCCACACCAGAGTCTCTGTTCAGGGAACCCAGGCTCCAGCTGTGGCCACCACATAGGGGTTTTTATGCAAGATAAATGAAGTGAATTAAGTCTGTTTAAAAAAAAAAAAGGCCAGGCAGTGGTGGTGCACCCCTTTAATCCCAGCACTCGGAAGGCAGAGGCAGGCAGGTAGGCAGGTAGATCTCTGTGAATTTGAGATCAGTCTGGTCTACAAGAGCTAGTTCCAGGACAGCCTCCAAAGCCACAGAGAAACCCTGTCTTGAAAAACCAAGAAAAAAAAGGTGGAACTCAATAAAGGAAGACATCCAACACCAATCTCTGCCTTACACATGTACATATAAAAAGAGAAACATATATATATCACATACATCAAAAATGATTCCCCATCTATGATGCATCTAATATCTATTCTTCATGAGATAAATGTAATAAACCTAACATGATTGCCTTTAGAGTTTATAAGTATCTCAATAAAAAAAGAAAACAAGCTTTTTTGCTTCTTGGAAACAGGGTCTAACTAGGTAAGCCAGGTTGACCTACAACCTATAATTATCCTGCCCTACTTCCTGAGCACTAGAAATAAATCTTTTAAAAAAAAATTGTTATTTATCTATTAGGTATACAGTGCTCTCTGTCTGCATGTATCCTGCAGGCCAAAAGAGGGCACCAGATCTCATTATAGATGGTTGTGATCCACCATGTGGTTGCTAATAATTGAACTCAGGAAGAACAGCCAGTGCTCTTAACCTCTGAGCCATCTCTCCAGCCCAGAAATAACAATGTTTTTTAAACATTTTATACCAAAATAACTACAACTGACATAAAACTGTACTTTTAAAGTTTCAATTCAAGTCCATCAGTAAGTATTTAAAGCAACTGTTATGTACTGGGAAGTTAGATACTAGAGTTGTACTAGATTTCAAAGCTTTAGTCATATAGCACCATTTCCCTTAATGCTTTTGACAGCTACTCTTACTATCTTCCTGGTTAGGCTCTACTGCAAATTACCTCATGCAAGAACGGCACCTCATCTCTGGCTCTGTGGTACTCAGCCACACACTCTAAGCAGTAGCAGAGGTCTTCATCAGCTGTTTGAAATTCACTCGATCCAGTGCTAGATGCATAGCACTTCAGAACATCAACGGTGGAAGTACCACCTGGAGTACACCAACAGCAGGTGCTCATTCTGTACCTAGAACAGTAAAAGAGGACACTTGTGATCCAGTCATCTAAAAAACTGCTTCCAGAGCCAAAATGTTCTGCTGGCCATTTTATCAAAACTGAGTAAACCCAAATCTGAAAGGAGGGCAGGGGTGAAGCATAGTAACAGAGTACTTGTCTCACATGTAATCCATGGATTTGATCCCCAACATCAGCAAAAAAAAAAAAAAAAAAAAAAAAACTGAACACAGGCTGGAGAGATGGCCTAATGGTTAAGAGCACTGGCTGTTCTTCCAGAGGTCCTGAGTTCAATTCCAGCAACCACATGGTGGCTCACAACCACCTTGAGTGAGTCTGGTGCCCTCTGCTGGCCTACAGAGCACATGCAGACAGAAGACTGTATACATAATAAATAAAATCTTAAAAAAAAAACCAAAAATCTGAACACATTCTGTTAGTCTCAACACCTTAAGGGGTATACCATTATGTGCCAAATGGGTTCAAACTACACAGTACTGATGCAAAGCCAGAAAAAAACACAAATTAATGCCTTCTAGCCGGGCATTGGTGGCTCACGCCTTTAATCCCAGCACTCGGGAGGCAGAGGCAGGTGGATCTCTGTGAGTTCGAGACCAGCCTGGTTTACAAGAGCTAGTTCCAGGACAGCCTCCAAAGCCATAGAGAAACTCTGTCTCCTGTCTCGAAAAACCAAAATGAAAAAAAAAAAAAAAAAAAAAAAGATATACACTTCAGAGTATCCCAATAACTTAAAAAGCTAATATGTTTTCATATTCCTAAAAAGTAGTTCTAGAAAGTTCCACACATTAAAAAATTCATATAAATCTATAAGAAAAAGTAAGATATAAACAAATTTCTCTATAGTCTCTTCAACCCACTGCTCTTCAACCCACTATTAAACTCCCAATAGCTACAAATGGTTGCTATCAAGTTTTTTTTTTTTTATACGATCTCATTCAACCTTCACCATCCAAACTCCAATTTAAAGGGTTTTAAGATGATCTTCCAAATCCTAGCAGTCTCTAAAGTACCAAGAATAAAAAGATTACTCCAAACCTACATAGAAACCCTGTCTTGGAATAAATTAATTAATTAACTAATTAACAGAAAGCCCACTGTAGCTAGATTAAAAGCAAATGTGTGCCCTGATACAGATTAAATACATAGGTTAAGGCAGGGAAAATGAAGAATGAGTCAGGAGGATCCAGAACTGCCCCAATCTAAATGAAAAAGCTCCATATAGTTAAAACTGAAACAATTTAAACAGGATAAATAATACTGAATAATAAGACAATAAATCAACACAATTTAATTATAGTAATAAACATAAATGAATAAAAAATGAGACCGAAGGGACACACTTTCCCTAAGAATTCCAAATAATAGCAGTTATATCCTGTTGAAGGAGATGGAATCCCTCAGGTGGAGCCCCTTAGACTATGAAATATTTACTTATTTAAGTAAAATACTTATTTAGTATACACTATCCTGCCTGCATGTATGCCTGCAGGCCAGAAGAGGGCACCAGATCTGTATAGATGGTTGTGAGCTAGACGTAGTTGCTGGAATTGAACTCAGAACCTCTGGAACAGCAGCCACTGCTCTTAACAGCCAAGCCATCTCTCCAGCCCTGGACTAGGCTTCTTAAATTGTTTCCAAAAACAAAAATTTAGAAACAAAACACACACACACACACACACACACACACACACACACACACACACACACACTTTCTGATTAGCCAAATGAAGGAAAAAGTTACAAGTATCACTGTAAATGTCTTTATAAATTCATTTCATAAACTCCATGGCACTAACCCATGCATACTTATCAGGTGGTATCACTCTTAAAAGCTAATCTGACACAAAAGTTTACTCCTGTATAACAGAAATATATGCATACATTACACAAAGACTGTATTTATTGATAGCCCTAAATTTCATGAAAATAGCAATTAGGAAAAAAAAAAGCAGCAGGTGAGTTCAAGGCCAGCCTGTCGTACACAGTAGAGTTCCAGGAATAGTCAAGGCTAGGTAGAGACCCCGTCTTAAACAAAACAAAAAACAAAAAACAAAAAAATCCTCATGATTAGATAACTACTGCTGTGGAAGAGGTCCAGAGTTCAATTCCCAGCAGCTATGTCAGGCAGCTCACAACTCCCTGTGACTCTAGCTCCAAAGGATCTGACACCTCTGGCCTTGACTCCTGTACTCCTCCTCTCCTACACACACACAAATATTTTTAAAAAATGGTTACTTTTACACCTACTTCTGAAGTATACTTTCTTCACACTTCTATACAATTTTAGAGTAGCTTTCAACATTAAAATACAGACAGAAAATGATGTTTAAAGATGAGTTAAAAAAAAAAAAAAAAAAAAGGCCTGGCCTTGGTGGTGCACACTTTTGATAGCAGCACTCGGGAGGCAGAGGCAGGCACAGATCTCTGTGAGTTAGAGGCCAACCTGGTCTACAGAGCTAGTTCCAGAACAGCCTCCAAAACAATAGAGAAACCCTGTCTTGAAACCCCTCCCACTCCCGCAAAAAAAAAAAAATGGAGAGATGGCTCAACCATTAAAGGCTAGGCTCACAACCAAAAGAAAAAAAAAAATTTAACTGGGTATTACTGCCACCCATTCCATTTCTAAACCTTTTTGTCACCTTGTTCTTTCCCCTCTTGCTTTGCTTCATCTGAGTCCTAACATCTGTCCTTTTCAGTATCACTGAGTCTTGGTATACTTTCATCATTTCCTTAAATTACTGAAGAATTCTTATCTCTGCCTCATCCAACCCATCTCCAATTCTTCCTACAAAACGTTGCCCAGAAATTACTCAACAAATTATTCCAAAGCACAGGTTAAGTCCTCCAGTTTGCCGATAAAATTCCTAGCACTGAGCTCCACATACATGCTGCCATAATCTTGCTTCATTCTCTTGCTATACAACTCCCACCTCCTACATTTTCTCTGCCTAAAACTCAAATGTTTCTGGCATTCCTTGACAGCAGCTCTCCAT
Source organism: Cricetulus griseus (assembly GCF_003668045.3). Taxonomy (NCBI): domain Eukaryota; kingdom Metazoa; phylum Chordata; class Mammalia; order Rodentia; family Cricetidae; genus Cricetulus; species Cricetulus griseus. The sequence goes on along the minus strand of NC_048599.1, from coordinate 140,797,247 downwards.
CTGCCTTCATACCTCGACACAGCTCTTAATATTAGGAACACAAACCATCAAGTTGGTAATATAATACACTCCTTTAGTGAGTCTGAAAGAACACCTGCTGAGACCAGTATACAACACAACCTTGAATATCAGCAATCTGGGAAACCTGTCTCTCTTCCAGGGTCTTTGAGAATCTCCTCTATCCACGTTTTTATTGCCTTGTTTCTTGATCAAGGTGGTTTGGATTTCTGTTTACTTGTCTGCCCCTACATCAGCAATTGGAATGTCAGAGTACAGACCTACTCTCGATACTTATCAAAAAATTGAAAAAGAAGTTATTGTTTTAAAAAGACAATTACCTTGGCAAAACGTCCTACAGAGAAGTGATCCTCTTTGTTGAGATTGCTGGGCTTATTTGTGAATAGATGAGGCTCTGCGTTCAGATATACTCACACTTTGGCCCCCAAAAAGAACATTTCTGAAATTAAAAATGAAATAAAAAATGATAAACTGTCCCTTACATTAAGCATCTCACCTGGGCCTTGCATCAACCTTGAGTGTCACCTGATGAGTTACCTCGGTCAGGTTAGACGACACATCCGCAGACAAACTACGGTGCATGAAGGGGAGCGCTGTAACACTGATGCCCTAACTTCTCCAGGGGCTGTTACCCCTCGGGGGGCCCGGTGGGCATTTGGTCGTGTCTGCGGTGGGCGTGCTGGAGGCCATCAGCACTGCAACGCCTGGGGTCGAGGGACGCGCGTCCCGATGCCCGTGCGGAAGCGACGCCAGGGCGGAGGGCTACATCCTGCCGGCCCCTTCCCCGGGAGACCTCCCTCGTCCCGAGGCCCTGCTCAGCGCCCTCGCCGTGCATCGCGGGCCCAGAGCCGGCGGCGCTGAAGCCTGAACGGCAGGGCTCCCGCGGCGGGCCTGGCGTGCGTTAAGCACCAAGCTCAGCCCGCCCGAGGCCGCTGCAGCTCCTGTAGCTCGCTGCTCTCCCGAAAGAAGGGTCGGAGTAGGCGCCCTCCCCTGAGGGCCGCGCGCCCCACTACGCGCCCGCCTGAAGGCCCGCTCGTGGCCTGCCCGTCGCGCTCCTCACCCGGCTCGGCCCCGCTGCACAGCGTTAGCCCACCTCCATTCCTGCGGCCCCACAGCTAGCCGCGGGCGGAAGTGCTAAGCGAGCTCTGCGCCCAACCCGCTACCGCCGCGCGAGCGGGCCACGCCCCCAAACTTCCCCAGCTCCAGCCTTCTTGTTTTGGTACGCCAAGGGGGCGGGGGAGCCACGGCCCCGCAAAGGCCAGTGCTCCTGCGTCACTTCCGGGCTGAAGGGGAAGTCCGACCAATCACGGGCTCCTGCCCTAAGGGATAGTGAGTAGGCTGCGGAGCCGAGCCCCGCCCCCTCCCTCGGCCCGCCCCCTGCCGCCCCACCCCCCGCCGCCGCCGCCGCCGCCGCCGCTGCCGCCGCTCGTCCCGGCCTCTGCCCCGCCCCCGGGCGGGAGGGACACTTCCTTATCTACTTGCCGTTTTGGTATCGGTTCAGCTCTTCTGGTTCCTAACGTCTGTGGCGCCTAAGACAGCTTTCTTCTCTTTCCCTCAGAGACCTAGACAGTAAAATGTCTGCTTAGGGCGCCCCCGAGTTCAGGCCCGGGCAAAGCCTACACGGTTTAGTCCTTGTGTTCCCGACTTACTAGAACAGGTCCTGCTAACGGAAGACTCCCAGAGTCCCCAAAGGGCCGCCCACAACCTCTGCCCTCAAAAACGAGAATTCAGTATTACTTTCTAAGCCCAGCATGACGGTAAAATTGTTTTTACAAGCGCAGCACGCCTGTAATCCCAGCACCTAGAGACTTGAGGGCAGCGGACCCAGGCCTGAAGGCCAGCATCCTCCACAAAGCGAGTTCGGGGCCTACATTAAAGTCACCAAGAAATTATTTAAAAATTAAAATCTTTAAAAAAAGAAAAAAAAGGAGAGAGTGCGAGAAGTAACTCAGGAGAGCCCTTACCTAGCCCACTGAGGCACTGAGTTCCATTGCCAACGCCACAGAAAAGAACAAAGCAATAGGTGGCAGATTGGTCAGAGACCTCCTGCCCCGGGAGAATCTTCCCGCAGAATGAGAAGCCCGCGTGAGAAGCACGAGGGTAGAGCTCTAGAGAACATTCTGGAAAGGGGGCGTGGCTTATAAGGCAGCAAACGACCGTTAGGGGCTTTAGCCAATCAGGGTGCAGCAATTGAAGCCCAGCGCGAGGCGACCGTTATTTTTCTTGCTTTATGGGTTTCCCCCACCCATTTCGTCAAAGGTTTCTTTCAAAATCAAAGCTACAAAAAACGGTTTCAAATTAAAAGTATTATGTGTATGGATGGTTTTTAAAACAGCGCATTTATGTGATAAAAAAAAAACAACAACACTCTGGATACCTAACTGAAATTTTAAAAAATGAGAGGATAGACACTGTCCGAACTCCCATGTTCCTGATGATACAGATCCTTTCAGAATTCGTTACACAGATTTCAGATTTCAGCTATATACCGTGTTGTTTTATTCATGAAAGAACATAAATGCTAAGTTACTCATTGAGTTTAAGAAACATTATTCTGGGGCTGGAGAGATGGCTCAGAGGTTAAGAGCACTGACTGTTCTTCCAGAGGACTCGGCTTAAATTCCCAGCAACCACATAGCAGCTCACAGCTGTCTGTAACCCAGTTCCACGGTACCCAACACCTCATGCAGGCGAAACACCAATGTACATAAACTGAAAAAGAACAAAAGAAACATTAGTCTGGAGCTGGAGAAATAGCTCAGTACTTATGAACACTTACTGTTCTTTCAGAGAACCCAAGTTTAATTCCTGTCACCTACGCCGTTGCTTACACCTGTCTGCAACTCCATCCTAGGTGATCCGAACAGATGCCCTCTTCAGGCCTTCTCAGACACTGCCACTGCAAGTGGTGCATATACAATCAAGCAAAACATTTATAAAGATAATATGAAAAGCAAAACAAAACAAATAAAAAAAAACCTTCTGAATTGTGAACACATGGACTTATTGTTAAAACAGGGTGGATTACACCCGGGGACGTCCCAGAATAGTTATAAGGAGCACAAAAATATGATTTGTCTTCATATGAAATCAGAACCAAAAAGTTTTAGGCTGGCACAGATGTTTTCCACGTAATAGTATATTTGTCCTTATAAATAAAGCATGATTTTTACTACTTCTTTTGGGGATGAAAATGAAGGCAAATATTTCCTGTGTCCCACAAAATGTCTCTGAAGCCTCCGTGACTCTTTATAATTTTCCCCTCCCCCATGTTTATTTATGAACAATCTAAGTCTACAATTTTTTGGGGGGGCGGTTTAGAGACAGGGTTTCTCTGTGGCTTTGGAGCTGTCCTGGAACTAGCTCTTGTAGACCAGGCTGGTCTGAACTCACCGAGATCCGCCTGCCTGTCTGATGCTGGGATTAAAGGCGAGCGTTCGCCCCTGCCACCGGCACCACAGCGCGGCAGAGTCTAACAAACTTTAACATTGGATAATTGGATTTTACCCTCAATCGTAGCACTTGGGAGATGGAGGCAGGAGGATCTCCACATGTTCCAGACAAGCTGGGGCTACAGAGTGAATTCCAAGCCAGGTAGGATGCAGAGTGAGACCTTATCTCAAAAAGCCAAATAGGAGTTTGGAGATGGCCAGATGCCCCAGTGTCACGGAGAAGATTCATGCTGCTCTTAGCCTTGGCCAGAGAAGCTGCTTCTTGCAGCAGGTAGCAGTTAATGCAGAGACTCATAGATGGCCAAAATGCCCAGTATCATTCAGTCTCGGATGTAGGTGGTCATCTACATCGACCCCCCACCACCAGCCAAGGCTCAAAGAAGGCAGAAAGAATGTAAGAACCAGCAGGTGGGAAAGAAAGCTGTGAGATGCTGACTCCTGAACACCGCATGACTAGTGCAGGCATAAAATCACAGCATTTGTGGTTACCAGCACAACATCAAGCCAATCAAAATTCCAGCGCTGGGGGTGGGGGGACGACCCGACCCAAGGCCCCACCCATATTAGATAAGCTATTGGCAGTTGATGGCAGTTGAAGGAAGGAAGAGTCACTCAGTCACTCTCCTTTGGGGGAATGTGACTGCTGGTAGGAGACTTGTTTTCTGGTGGATGGCCACACACCCATGTGCATGTGGGAAGTTCTAACTGGACTCAGGATGATTGATAACAACAAATAAGAATAAAGAGGCTAAGAAGCTGGGAGAGGGAGCACTAGAGGAGCTGGAGGAAGAAATATCAATATGCACTAATATGTGACGCTTCTGAATAATAAAATACATTATTTTTAGCTAAATAAAGTTGACCCTAAGAAGTTGAAGAGCCCAAACTGTGTTCAAATGCTAATCCCAAAGACGCAAGGAGAAAGACCACTGACCCAATTCATTATGGCCAAATTAATTAAAGCAAGCATTAATTAGTGCAAGGTTTTTATTTGTGTACATGGGCTAACTTTTGAAGAAAAAGAGGAGCAGATGAGACATGTTAACCAGTTTATTATTAGGCCCGGCAGAGTAGGGAGACTAAGAGGAACAGGGGTAATCGCTGACCACCATGGCCGGTCGCCATAGAGAGAGAAAAGAAGCAGAAGCAAACAGAGAGTGAAGAAGAAGCAGAGAGAGCCAGGCGTTGGTGGCGCACGCCTTTAATTCCAGCTCTCAGGAGGCAGAGGCAGGCAGACCTCTGTGAGTTAGAGGCCAGCCTGGTCTCCAGAGCGAGTGCCAGGATAGGCTCCAAAGCTACACAGAGAAGCCCTGTCTCAAAAACCAAAAAAAAAAAAAAAAAAAAAAAAAGAGAGAGAGAGAAAGAAGAAAGAAAGAAAGAAAAAAAGAAGCAGAGAGAGTGAAGCAGGGAAGTTGGAACTTTTAAAGGGAAGACTGGATGCTCACTGAGGTTCCACGCATGCCCAGAGTCCTCACGCAGGCTGTAAATGAGTGGTGGGTGATGTGGTGATAGCACGTGGGTGATGTGCGTGCCCAGACTGTTGTCAGGGAGCAGGGGTCTGTCCCTTAAGAGGTAGAGCCGATCAGCATTAAAGCCTGAACCTTTCATTCATAAGGCAGTGTTGAACATGTGCAAGATAAGGTTTCTATAATTCGGGGATAAGGGGTTTCCAAATGGGATTTGGTAGGCAAATAGATGGGGTTACAGAAGAAGATCGTAACAAGGGAGTCATAACAATAGGTGGTTATAACAGCCTTTGAAACAAAGGTAGGGGTGCAATATGATCAAAAACAAAGACTTTCAAAACAAAGACTTGGTTGCTGTTTCCTGGAACAGGTAACACAGAACCATTTGTAGTTAACGCTATAGGTGGAACATACCCCAATCTTTGAGAAACAAAGGTTTAATCATAAACAGGAATGAACCTAGTTTGTCTTTATTATAAGATAGCTTGGGGTTGGAGAGATGGCTCAGCGGTTAGGAGCACTGACTCTTCTTCCAGAGGTCCTGAGTTCAATTCCCGGCAACCACATGTTGGCTCACAACCACCTTGAATGAGATCTTGTGCCCTCTGCTGGCATGCAGGCCGAAGACTGTATACATAATAAATAAATAAAATCTTTAAAAAAAAAAAAAGAAGAAGAAAGAAAGCTTTAAGCCAGATGGTGGTGTTGCACACCTTTAATCCCAGCATTCAGGAAACAGAAGCAGGTAGATCTCTGAGTTCCAGGCCAGCCTGGTCTACAAAGTGAGTTAGGATGGCCAGGGCTACACAGAGAAACCCTGTCTCAAAATAAACAAATGGCAAGCACAGCATCTCTTTTTTTTTTGGGGGGGGGGGGTGGTGGGGACCAGACTGGCCTCGAACTCACAGAGATCCGCCTGCCTCTGCCTCCCGAGTGCTGGGATAAAGGCATGCGCCACCAACGCCCGGCTGGAGAGATGGCTCAGAGGTTAAGAGCACTGACTGCTCGTCCAGAGGTCCTGAGTTCAATTCCCTGCAACCACATGGTGGCTCACAACCATCCGTTATGATATCTGGTGCCCTCTTCTGGTGTGCAGATGATATACATGGAAGCAGAATGTTGTATACATGATAAATAAATAAAATCTTTAAAAAACAAACAAAAAAAGGATAGCTTCCAGGCTGGAGCTGGGCAGGCAGAGGCAGGTGGATCTCTGTGAGTTTAAGACCAACCTGATCTACAAGAGTTAGTTCCCAGGGCAGCCTCCAAAGCCACAGAGAAACCCTGTCTCAAAAAGGCAGGAAAAAGAGAAAAAGAAAAGAAAAAAAAGCCCAGGCTGGTTCATCACAACAAAAGTACAAGAATAAAATTGTGAATGGCCTTATGGGAGAGGGGAATGGAAAGGGAGAAGGAAGAGGGGAAACCAGGTGCAGCAACCAAAAGGCCAGAGGTGCAAAAAAGGGGTGAGTAACCAAAATGTCTGGATTATATAGGGAAGAACCTCTGCAGGCAGGGCAGCCCAGCTCAGTTTAGGTTAGATGGTAGCATCCAGCCATATCCTGCAACAGGTAAGGACTGAGGGATGCTGGGAGAACCTGAGGCCAGATCTGCTTTGATATGTTAAATAGGCACCTCAGCCTATTGTCCCAGGTTGGAAACTTGACAAAGACAAATTCCCAGGAAGCCACACATTGGAGACTCCTGTCTTTAATCCCAGTATTTAAGAGGCAAAGGCAGGTGGATCCCTTTGAGTTCCAGGCCATCCTGGTCTTCAGAGCTCCTGGATAGCAAGGAAACCTGTCTAGAAGAAAACAAAGTTCCCAGGAAGCAGTGACACCTTCAAACTGAACCTTCTGTGAAATGGATACACTTACTGATTAGAATGTCAATGACTGTGAAGAGGCTGGAATGCCATGTCCAGAGACCAATTAGAGTTTATCTTGTGACATCTTGAGACACCATATAGACCTAACATCCTGTGACTAACAGATTATAAACCTTTGGAATGCATTAACTCAACAAAGCCCTACTTTACACCAACCCAGAAACATACCTCAGAGGCTTCACTTCTGTAACTACCTTCTTAATGTTTCTACCAATGTGTTTTAAAATTGCTTTGATTTATGACTCTTTGTTTTGTTACTACAAAAGCTTCATGAAATTGCTTCAATGTTGGAACATGGAATTAGGGGTAATGTAAATAAATCTGTTACTGATCTCTATAGTCATTCATATTTGGTTCCACAATAGATTATCTCTTATCCCTTTGAGGAGAGAGTTGTGGTTTTTCGTGGACATTATCAACTCATTTTTAAGAGGTTTTTAATCCTTTCTGAGTCATAGGCACTGTTATGAGTGTGTGCTCCTGGTTGTGCAACCTTGTCACCACGTGCTAAATCTTTTTACAATTATGCATTCTAAGGATGAGAAAAACTCCTAAACTGGACGTGGTAGCTCATGCCTTTGATCTCAGCATTCTGGGAGGCAATGGTGGAAGCCCCCCCCCCCCCCGGAGGCTCAGGCCCCCAGGATCTCAGCCCAGGACCCTCCACCACCCCAATCACCAGGAGACATCGAAACTTGATGCAAACAGCAAGAGGCTTTATTGCAGTTGCTTAACGAGCTAACCCCATGTTAGCTTGGGCCTTTCATCCACCCACCTTGGCAGATGACTGAGAAAGACAACGAGAAGCAACGGCATAGAGATCTTATAGGGTAGCATAAGGGGAGTGTCTAGAGATACCCATAGGCTCAGGATTGGTGTGCCTCCAGGCTTGGAGGGCTTGCCCTGTGTTGATTGGTCAACTGGCCCATAGGCCCATAGGCCCTCCCAGGGCAGTTACTATGCTCTGCATGTCATTGCTGTTCACTTGTCTATAAAGCATACCCAGAGGTGTAAAGCATAGCACCACCAGCTAACTTCTGATTGGTTCCTTGCCACGAGGCAGACATCTGACCTCCTAGTGACGAAGGCAAGGTCAGACAAGCACGCATTAGGCTGTTATGGCTCCTAAAATGGGGAGCTGGTCCCTTCAGAGGCAGGTGGATCTCTGTGAGTTAGAGGTCAGCCTGGTTTATAGAGGGAATACCAGGACAGCTAAGGCTACAGAAAGAAACACTGTCTCAAAAAAAGAAGAAGAAAAAGAAGAAGGAAATGCATCCCATATCCTTTCCTTTCCTGGTAATCTGTGACTCAGAATGTCCTGTTGTCAATAAATGTCTCCTTCTGTCTACATGAGTCCTTTGGTCATTTTAAAACTGAATCATTTGTCTCATTGTTGCAAGAGCTCTATGCCCTTTTGGGTTGTAGGGTCTTTGTTACTTGTATTTGTTGCAAATATTCCCCTTTCCCACATCATGGTTTGATTTTTTTTTTCTTTTTTTAATGAGACAAGGTTGCACTATGTAACCCTAGGCTGTCCTTGCACTCACTGTGTAGACCAAGCTGGTTTCTGTCTTCCTAGTGCTAGGATTAAAAGTGTGTGCCACCATCCCTGTGTCTTGAATTTTTATGTTCTTAACAGTCTCTCTCTTTCTCTTTCTTCTACAAACTGAACCCAAGGGCTAGCCTAATTTTTCTATCACCTCTTCAGTGGTCAGTGTTTCCTGTATCCTGCTTACAAATTCACAGGCATGTTACCTTGTATTTCTCTTGTAGAACTCAAGGCTTCAGCTCTTGAGGTTTTTTTTCCTGTGTAAAAATGATGAATTGGAATTTAGATTGACTTTCTCCAAGTGTGTGTCCATCATATCCAGCTTTTTCATAGTAATATTTTATAAAGACCATCATCTTCAGCAACTGTATGACTTGCTGATTTACTAGTTCTTGATGCTTAATTTTAAAAAAGCTATAAGCACACAGGAAGCCCTCAAATCACTCCACCCTTTAAGAAGAGCTACAGAACCAAGGAAATGTAAAGTTAGCACAGGAAGTAAATAGTCATGATAAGAGTGTAGGTAAAATCAAGAACAGCAAAACACTATAAAAATTAACAAAAACAAAGGTGAACAAGATTGGTATCAGGGCTGCATCTTTGTGTCTGTCCCAAAGTCATGAATGGAAACCCTAATCCCCATAGAATGGTATTAGGTGGACCTCTGAGAACTACTAAGCCTCAATGCAACTGTTATTCTTGGAATAAATGGCTTATATCCTCCTCTGTGTGAGCACACAACCAGATAGGGTCACCTAAGAGCCAGGAGAAGTGGCCTTATTGCACCACTTCCCAGACTCCAGAACTTCAGACTCCAGACAGTATGGATACCATGTGGACACAGACATATATACAAACAGACAAAACACCCTTACATACTGGATAGTGATGGTGCATGCCTATAGCTCCAGCACTCTGGAAGCAGAGGCAGGTGGATCTATGTGAGTTTGAGGTCAGCTTGGTCTCCAGAATGAGTTCAGGATAGCCAAGGCTACACAGAGAAACCCTGTCTTGAAGGAAAACAAAACAAAAACACCTATATTCGTAAATTTTTTTAAAGTAGGGGGATGGGCAGTGGTGGTGCATGCCTTTTACCCCTGCATTTGGAAGTCAGAGACAGGTGGATCTCTGTGAGTTTGAGACCAGTCTAGTCTACAAGAGCTAGTTCCAGGACAGCTTCCAAAGCCACAGAGAAACCCTGTCTCAAAATCCCCCCACCTCAAAAAAAGTGAGGCGGAGCAAACTAGTCTACTGATTTTATAGAGGTTTTTTGTTTGTTTATTTGGTTTTGGTTTTCCAAAACAGGATTTCTCGGTATATTCCTGGCTGTCCTGGAACTCATTTTGTAGACCAGGCTAGCCTGGAGCTCAGAGATGCACCTGCCTCTCCTTCCTGAGTGCTGGGATTAAAGGCATTGAAGGGCCCAGACCCTCACACAGACCCCTGCTTTGGCAGCCATGACAGGCTACAGAAAAGACCCAGCAAGACTTAGCAACATGTAGTAACCTCCCAACCTTGCCAGAACTTGCCCTCCATATGGCGAGGAACCGATCAGAAGTGTTTTTTGTTTTGTTTTGTTTTTGTTTTTGTTTTTTGTTTTTTTGAGACAGGGTTTCTCTGTGTAGCTTTGGAGCCTGTCCTGGCACTCACTCTGGAGACCAGGCTGGCCTCTAACTCAGAGAGATCCGCCTGCCTCTGCCTCGCAGGTGCTGGGATTAAAGGCCTGTGCCACCAATGCCCAGCTCTGATCAGAAATTTGCAGGTGGGCTCTGGATGTGCTTTACTGATAACAGTGGAAAGCAGAGTGCAGCAACCACCCTGGGAAGGGTCTCTAGGCATAGCAACTTTGCTGCAGGTGCAGCTGATCAATCAACACAGGACAGGTTGTCCAAACCCGGAAGTGCACCAATCCTGGGACTGTTGCTATGCAACTATCGAGCCTGCAGACAATTGCTTTGTTCTACCCTAATAAATTCCCTGCCCCACTGCTGCTTGAGGTCCCTTGCCTGCTTCACCCGCCGTGTCAGATGGACAAGAGAGCCGAGTTAACTCAAAAAATTAAAAGACTCTTTGCTTTTGAATCTGGTCAGGTCTCTTGGTGATTTGGGGGTTCAGAGTTTTGGCATGTGTGCCACCATGCCTATCAATTTTTTTTTTTTTTTTTTGGTTTTTTGAGACAGGGTTTCTCTGTAGCTTTGGAGCCTATCCTGGCACTGGCTCTGGAGACAAGGCTGGCCTCGAACTCACAGAGATCTGCCTGCCTCTGCCTCCTGAGTGTTGGGATTAAAGGCGTGCACTACCAATGCCCAGCTAACTTTTTTTTTTTAAACTAAAAAGGGGCTTATGAGAAAGTGTTGTGCCAGATGGAAAGAACAGAGAGGCCACTGGACCCCTAGGAAGGCAGAATCAATAAACAGAGGTGGAAGCCAGCTCCCTGTATGTACAAAGGCAAAGGCCTAAGATAGAAACCTGGAGCTGACCAGATAAACATGAGAAAAAAGACAGCACAGTCTGGGGGTTAGAAACGGACAGTGGCAGTGCCAGGGGTTCCAATCACCATAACTCAGAGAGCCTCATGTAAATGGTGTGTGATTATCTCTCTCTGGTGGTGCTGAAAGAATGTGCCCTGAGTGTGTCACTCCTCCAACTGACTTGTCCGCCGGTAGTTCAGAGAATTAACAACAACAACAAATCTCCTTAGCAAACAGGTCAGTGATTTTCCTCCTCTTGGGTTTCCTCTCAACTTCCCCCACTTTTCCTTATTTTCCCACATTTCTTTAATTGTTGATAAAACTTGCTTTGTTTACCTTGCTTACTTCTGTGTTGTCCACCTCTTTGCTCACTGTTGGCATGATCCAATGAATATAAGCACTAACTGTCACAGGTTGATTTTGGGTGACCAATGAGTGTCCAGCACCTAACATCCCTAGGTGGTATCCATTTAAATTAGTAACATCCCCACAGCTAAAAAGAATGGGGCACATCTACCCTGAACCAAGCCGTAGACTATAGGTTTGACAGTGCTTGACCTCCTGAGGTTCCATGAACATTTTAGGTCTGTTGCTCCTGTGCATCTATTCCACTTTATGGGGGGACCTGGATTTTTTGTAAACTAGGCCACATGAACAAGAAAGACCTTGTCCGAAAGTAAACTCTGTGTGTGTGTGTGTGTGTGTGTGTGTGTGTGTGTGTGTGTGTGTATGCATACGTGCATGCAAACTGAGGTGGAACAATTTTCCTCAGTCACTCTCTACCTTTCTTGCTTTCTTTCTCTTTTCTTTTTTTTTTCAAGACAGGGTTTCTCTGTATTTCTTTGGAGCCTGTTCTGGAACTTGCTTTGTAGACCAGGCTGGCCTTGAATTCACAGAGATCTACCTGCCTCTGCCTCCCAAGTGCTGGGAATAAAGGTGTATGCCACAGACAACTTATTTTTTATGATTATTATTAACTGGAGATAGGGTTTCTCTGTAGCTTTGGAGCATGTCCTGGAACTTGCTCATATAGACCAGGTTGGCCTCAAACTCACAGAGATGGGCATGTTTCTGCCTCCCAAGTGCTGGGATTAAAGGTGTGTGCCACCACCACACAGCTTATTTCATTATTTTTGTGTAGTAGTGATTTACCTGCACATAGGTATGTGCACATGAGTGCAGTGCCTAAGGAATCCAGGAGAGGACACCAGATCCCCCAGAACTCAAGTTACAAACCGCTGTGAACTGCCTTGTGTGTTCTTGGAGTTAAACCCAGGTCCTCTACAAAAGCAGCCAGTACTCTTAACTACTGAGCTGTCTCTCCAGCCTCTCTACCTTATTCTTTTGAGATAGGACCTAACATTTAATGTAAGCTCACTTTTTTTTTAAACTGTTGTTTAGTTTTCTCTTTTAAGATTTATTTATTTTTATGTATGAGTATTTGGCCTTCATGTATGCTTGTGTATCACATATGTGTAGTGAAAGGATCAGCTCCCCATTTCAGCAGCCATAACAGCCGAACACGTGCTTGTCTGAAGTTGCCTTGGTCACTAGGAGGTTAGGCCTGCCTCATGGCAAGGATCCAATCAGAAGTTAGCTGGTGGTGCTATGCTTTACGGCTCTGGGTGTGCTTTATGGACAAGTGCACAGCAATGACGCACAGAGCATAGCAACCACCCTGGGAGGGCCTATGGGCCATAACAACCAGTTGACCAATCAACACAGGGCAAGCCCTCCAAGCCTGGAGGCACACCAATCCTGAGCCTGTGCATACCCCTAGACACTCCCCTTATGCTGCCCTATAAGATCTCTATGCAGGTGCTTCAAGCTGTCATTCTAGCCATCCACCATGGCAGGTGGATGAAAGACCCCAGCTAACATGGGGTTAGCTCGTTAAACAACAATAAAGCCTCATGCAGTTTGCATCAAGCTTTCGACTCCTCCTGGTGATTGGGGTGACCGTGGTCCTGGGCTGAGATCCTGAAGGCCTGAGCTTCTGGGGGTCTTACAGTAGTACTTGAGGAGGCCAGAAGAACGTGTCAGATTCCCTGTAACTCCTACCCACACTTCTGTTTGTGACACTAAAAAACTGGATGACTCACTAAGCTAGACTTGGATGGAACCCTTCCTTTGCTCTATTGTGGGTGCCCCATCTAGGGATAAGATCTTAGTTCACCTCCCCCAGAGTAAGTTGCCCCAACAGACTTCAGTGAACCTCCTTTCAATGTGATGGCATCAAGGAGGGCAAACCAGAAGGAAGTTGTTGGGGCAGATCCCCTGTTCTGCCTTTGGCCTACCCACTGTTTCCTGCCATCTGACCTTGCCCGATCTGTCTTCCTCTGTCTTCAGAACAGTCGCCTGTACTTGCTCTCTGCAATCAGCTTTCAGTTTCCTTTAACTGCAGAGCTAGTTCTGGTTTTATTTCCTATACAAGGGAAAGATCCCACAGGAACAAATTAAATGCCAACACAACAGGAGACCTAGATGAACAAAATCCTTGAAATGGAAACTGTCAAAACTCAATGGAGAAGAAACAGAAAATCTTCAAGGCAGTAGACCAGAGGGACTGATTCGCTAAACAAAACCCATCAATCAAGAGAAGCTCAGGTTGCAAGGACTAAAGCACTCATAGTTTTTGTCAACTTGATTCAAACCTAGACATACCTGGGAAGATGGAACCTCAGCTGAGGAATTGCCTCCATCAGGTTGGCTTGTGAACCTGTCTGTGGGGCATTTTCTTGACTGCTAATTGTTATAATAGAGCCCAGCCCACTGTGAGCAGTGCCATCCCTGGATAGGTGGGCCTGGGTTGGATTAAAAACAGTAACTGAGCAAGTCAGGAAAAGCAAGCCAGTAAGTATATTCCTGCAAATCTCTGCCTCAGTTCTTGCCTTAGCTTCCATTGATGAGAGACTGTAAGCAGTAAGCTGAAATACCCAACCCCACAAGGTGTTTTTTTTGTCAGTGTTTTATCACAGCTGCAGAAAACAAACTAGGACAACCACACATTTCTCAAACTGCTCTCACATATGCCACAGTGAGAACAAAGGCTAGGGCTTAACACAGCAAGGTCCAGAGCATGGAGGAAGATGGTTAGGAGGGCTAATGAGATAACCAAACTAGACAGATAAGAGGAGGGGCAGCGCTGTAGGCCAGCAACAGCAGCCCCTCCCCTAACATCCCACAAGCCCTTGAGAGATGTAAGGCTCTACTGTCCTTTCTTCTTACTTGGAATGTAGCTAACTGTAACAGACTAAATCACAAGTAAATAGGAGACCACACCAGACCACCTTACAGAAAGGAGCTAAGTATGAGGTAATTGCACCTTGGTGGCTGGGATAGAGTTAAAATCTCTCCTTGTAAAGCTATAAGCAGATCAGTTAAGTGTGAGAACAAAGAGCACTTATTGTAATTAGCAGCATTTGAGACACCTGCAAGGTCAGAGAGTGATAAAGCTGGCCAATTGACTAGCAGCTAGCTCACCAACAAGGTCAAAGCTGGAGTCAGAGATGGGCAGAAGGGGGCTTCAACCACTCCTAACTGTGTGGGCAGAGCATGAACACTGCAAATTATCTTCCTGGCTCAGCCACTCCTATACTGTGTGTCTGTCATTGGCTCTGCCTAGGATAGCCAGAGAATTAGTTGGTTTCAGCAGAGACTATCTCAGCTTTTGTCCAGTTTCTGCCATGGTCCCATTAAAAAAAATTTTTTTAGGGCTGAAGAGATGGCTCAGAGGTGCTTTTTTGAGACTGTCTTGGAATTGTCTTTGAAGACCAGGCTCCAAAGCTATGAGAAACCCGGTCTCAAAAAAGCATAAAAAAAAAAAAAGGAAAAAAGAAAAAAGAAAGAAAGAAAGAAACCCTTCCAACTCAGGAGTTCCTCTCTCTTTCTTCCTCAATCTTACTCCTCTGTAAATCTTAGTAAAGTTGACTTTGATTCTGCATGCTGCCTCAAGAGTCTGTGCACTTAATTTCCCTTGGCATGAGACAATGAATTCAGCCACTGTCTCAGGTTGACCTTTGGTGACTATTTAGTATCTGCCACCTTACGACTCAGGGCCAAGCACAAGTGGAACAATAAAGGTTGCATTGCACTTAAAACCTGCATTAGGAAGACATTTCCTAACTCATCCCATGAGGCATCATGACACTGACTCAGATATATCACAAGACATTTCTCATAAATAATTCATAATTATTTTATAATCAAATCTGCCAATTTATATTTTATAGTTCAAGAGCTTAATTTATTTAAATTTAGTAATTATTAATAAGGTCTGCTGATTTTTTTTGTCTTTTTGTTTGTTTGTTTTGAGATAGGGTTTCACTATGTAACAGTCTTGGCTATCCTGAAGTAGCTCTGTTGACCTGGCTGGCTCACTTTTTTGTTTTTTGTTTTTTGAGACATGTTCTCACTATTTAACATAGATTAGAACTTACTATGTACACCAGGCAAGCCTCAAACTCGCGTAGATCTGCCTACCTCTGCCTCCTGAGTGCTGTGGCATTAAAGGTGTGCACCACCACACACCAGGCAATTTTGCTCAATTCTTCCATTACTGCCTTCACTTTTGTTAAAGATTTTATTCTAGATTACCATTTTATTTATTTGTTTTTAAGGTTTATTTACTTTTATGTGTATGGATGATGGGGAATGTACTGTGTATGTTCATCTTATTGATTATTGAATAAAGTACTGTTTGGCCAATGAGGCAGCAAGTTAGACAGGACTAGGAGGATTCTGGGAAATGTAGTAGAGAGTGGTGATCCAGGCAGGAAGTCACATAGCAAGGAGACTCATATTTAAGCAAGGACGAACAGGAAGTGTGCCCCCTTTTCCCCTCTGCTCCTCCTCCAGCGGCGTGATGTTATCCACCAGCAAGAGAGGACACCAATGGAAGGTGTCCAATAAGATAAGTCTTATAAAATATATAGATTTATAATAATTAAGACTGAGCTAGCAGATGAGAATCCTAGTCATTGGCCAAGCAGCATTTGTACTTAATAGAAGTCTCCATATTATTTTGTTCATCCACGTGGCGGGCAGAACTCAAGCATCTGGCAGAGACCGTCCATGTGGCAGTAGGGCTCGGGCTGCTTTTGGCAGAAAGATTTATCGTAACATATGAATGTTGGCCTACATGTATGTCTGGATACCATTATGCTTGCAGTGTCCAACAAGGCCAAAAGAGCATAGGATGCCCTGGAGCTGGAGGTACAGGAAGTTGTGGGTGCTGGACACTAAGTACTTAACCACTGAGCCATCTCTCCAGTCCTCCTTTCTGTTTTGTCATCGACATGTAGTGTGTGCACATGTGTGCATGTTTGTGTGTTTGCTGTGTGTGTGTGTATGTGAGCATGAGTGTGGAGGCCCAAAGTTGGTGTTATCTTCCTCAATTGTTCTCTGCTTTGTTTGCTAAGGCAGGGTTTCTCAATGAATCCAGAGCTTACCAATTCCAGCTAGTCTTGCTAGTCAGATTGCGCTCCTGAATCGCCTATAGGTTGTAGGCGATTAGTGATGATGTATTAGCCACTAGCTGGGTTTGTGCCCAAGTATGGTCAGGGGGTCTCGTCCTCTGCCATCTGAGTGCTGAAATTATAGGCAGCTATGTATTTTCACCTGAGTTCTGACAACCCAAATTCTAAGTCATCATGTTATGTGGCCAGGGCTTTAACTATTGAGCCTCCTGTCCAGCCCCTCCATGACTTTGGATGATCCTCAATTATTTTGTTTGGTCTTTAAAAGATAGCATCTCATATAGCTGAAACTGACCTTGGGCTCGATATGCAGCCAAGGATGATTTTGAACTCCTGGTCTTACTGCCTCAACCTCCTTCAGTGCTGGTATTACAGGAGTGTGTCACCATCCCAGGATAATTTTTTTTCTTAGATCAAAATCTTGCTATGTGGTCCAGGCTGTCCTTGCATTCAAGATGTTCTTGCAGATCAATAACTTTTTTTAGACATTTTTTGTTTGGGTGGTTTTAAATAGGTTTTCTGCCCCTCCTCCCCATAGGTTTCTCCACCAACGCAGTAAGCTAGATCATGCTGAATTGAAAAAGTATAACAGATTTATTTGAGCAAAGCAACTTACAGGTGGGTTCTCCAGTCCCAGAGATTGGGCCGGAGAAGCCATTCCCACAAATGAAAGCAGGCAGACTTTACAGGTTGTAGGCGATTAGTGATGATGTATTAGCCACTAGCTGGGTTTGTGCCCAAGTATGGTCAGAAACAGAGAGTTTTAGGCAGGGACTTGGGCAGAGGCAACTTCAAGGGAGGAAGCTGCAGTAGCCACCAAGAATGCAGAACTGGGTTTTTTGGCACCTTCTTTTGTTCAGAAACTCTCTGAGTGAGCAGGGATTTGGAGACAGAAACGGGAATGGGACTTTCAGGATCATACAGGGGTGAGTTGGAGGTTCCAACTGTACATCTTTGAGACAAGGTTCCATGTAGCCCTGGTGCCACCATGTCCAACTTTATTTTGTCTTTTGCTAGTTTGATTAGAAGTGTATCATTCTCAGCAGATAGCTATTTAGCTTTTCCTGGTGATTGTCTTCTTGAGTTTGAGGACCTTTGGGGCAGCTGTGTTATGCAATATACCAGGAGCCACACAGAGGCAAACTAGCCATAAGAATGGCTTGAGGAAATGATCTTTATTCCTGAGATTTGAAGGACTGAAAGCACATTAATGCTAGGCAATTGAGTGAGGAAGAGCCTTCACTTTCCACCTGCCATCTCCTGTGGATACTGCCCCTAATTCTGTCTCCTGGCAAGCCGTCTGTAGAGAGGTAGTGTGCCTGGTAGCCAGCTCAGCCTGACAAAGCTCTTTCTTCAACACTGCCCTGCATTGATTACTGGCTTACCTTGGGTGGCGAGCACAGTGAGGCTGCACATGGTGACAATGTGTCCTGATCCTCCCCTTTGGGAAGTCTCTGTTCCTGCTCTCCATCATACTTACTGTGTGGCAGCAAGCGCTCTGAGGAAAGGGGGTGGGATGGCTGTTAGGAGAAAAGCATATAGGGGACCTTAGTGGATTTCATGTCACTGAGGGACAAACATGCCAGGCAGATGGAGCTTAAATGAGAAGTTTTATTAGAAAGAAAAGGAAGGGGGGGGGGAAAGGAAAGAGAAAAGAGGTAAAGAGACACAGAGAGAGGAGAAGAGAAGAGGGAGACAGGAAAAGTCCTGTCTGCCCCAGGGGAACAGCGGGAAAGAAAGCAGAAGTCTGCGGGGAGTGTCTTTTAAAAGGGTCCTTTGCACCTGCGCGCAGACTATGTAGCCATGGAACCCTAGGCTGACCAGGGTACTGCCTGCGTGCATTCTGCTAGGTGACAAGGGGCAGGCTAGCATAATGCCTGAACCCTGACAGTAGTGGGTAGAGGAGTTAGGGAATGCAGTGCTCCAAGAAGGTGGACTGTGGAGCTGATTGCTCCAACTGGCCAGAAAGGCATTTATTCTAACGATCCTACAGGATTGATCCATCAATATTGCATTAGTCAGGGTTCTCTAAAGGAACAGCACTGATAAACTAAAATGAATATATGTATTCATTTTATATTGGGTTTATGGTTTACAGGGTATGGTCCAGGTAGTTTAACAATGCCTGTCTCACAACTGAAAGGGTGAGACTTGGTAGTTGCTCTGTCAAGGATATTGCATGTCTGAAGTCTCAGTCTGCTGTTAGAGTGCTAGAGGGTCCCAGAGAGCTGCTGGTCTTCAGTCTATGTTGGAATCCTGAAGATGCTGGATTTGATATTGGCTGTAGCAACAGGATGGATGGGTGGATAGATAGAAAGATAGATAGAACTTGTCAGCTGGGTGGCGGTGGCACACACCTTTAATCCCAGCACTTGAGATGCAGAGGCAGGAGGATCTCTGTGAGTATGAGACCAGCCTGGTCTACAAGAGCTAGTTCCAAGACAACCTCCAAAGCCACAGGGAAACCCTGTCTAGAAAAACCAGTCCTTCATTCACCTGCCCTACAGGATACAAGGATAGCTGCTATAATTCTTTGTGGCATACATCACGGCTGCCAGTATTTTGTTTGCCAGCCTGTCTCTATCAATTCCTCCGTCACACTCATCCATTCAACCTAGACACCGTTCAGGTGCTGGGATGTAGCCCAGGTGAGCCTGTCTCCTCAGAGCTAGGCAGGAGCCTCATAGCGAGTAAGAGAACAAAAACCAGGATCCACATAGAATATTGTAAACATAAAAGGAAGCAGAGCAATGGCAAGTCCTGTGGGTGGGCGTGAACTTGGCTTCAGTTTTGTGGAAATCCAATTAAGGGGCTGGCCTTGTACAAACTTAAGGAGAGCCCTTGTCTTGGTTAGCTTTGTCAACTTGACACACTGTAGAGTACCCAAGAAAGGAGTCTCAATTGAAGGACTGCCTGTGGGCATATCTGTAAGTTATTGATTCTCTTCATTGTTAGCTATTGTGGGAGGGCCTAGCCTACTTGTGGGAAGAACCATCCCTAGGCAGTAGTCCTGTTGAGGGGGTGTAAGAACTAAGGGCTGGCTGTCTAGGAGTCCATGTTCTTCCCAAGGATGAACAAAGAACTGAACATTACAGGGGAAAGAAGTAAAAACTCAGAAAAGGTGGAAACGAGTTAACTGAAGCAGGAAGCAAGTAGTTAAGTAGAATAAGATTAAAAAAAAAGGGCTGACTATTATATTCATTGACTTATTTAGGTATTTACTTAAGGTACTGCTTATACTATTCACCAAGCATGACTTCACTCGATACCTGGAACACAATGGCCTGGAGAAACAGCTGAAACAATGGGCTGTTGCCCTTAATCACCTTCTGACTACCACATATGCTTCTGTGAAATCTTGCCAGTTCGCCCCACCTTGTGTTAGAGTATAAATGTGAATGCAAACTGGACCGAATACCAAGGCCTTTCAGGAGCCATCCTAGCTTTGGCCCACCAGTGACATCTCCCCTCCTCCACTCTTATTGGTGCTGGGGTGCTTGCGTTAGAAAGATTCCTGAAACAATAGCAAAAAAGCCTATGTAGGGATAGGCTTAGTCCTTAAAGCTGGTGGACTGCCAAGAGTTGGTCTCTTCAAAAATTCCTTGGACCATTTCTTCCTTTGATCCCCTCCCATTTCATTTCATATTCTTGGCCCAGACAGAAAATATCCCCAAATGGATGCTATCGTTGGACAGAAATAGAAAAACCACATCACTGTCCAGAGAATGGCCCTGGCTGATGGTCTTGGTTTTTTGTTTTTTTAATTGGTGTTTGGCAGGTATGTCTGTGTGAGGGTGTCAGATCTTGGAGTTACAGATAGTTGTTAACTGCCATGTGGGTGCTGGGAATTGAACATGGATCCTCTGGAAGAGCAGTCAATGTCTTAACCACTGAGCCATCTCTCCAATCCCTGATTGATGGCCTTGTTAAGAGCATTCCAGGTGTTGTGTGGGACGCTTAGTTCCTTCTCAGGTCTGGCCATTTTTCTGATTGCCCACACCCTAACTCCTCCAGTCCTGAGTTAATCAGACATCGAGCTGAGCATTGGCTTGTGGGTGAAGCAGCAAGTGACATTCCTGCATGGTTTCTGCTTTGAGTTCCTTCCCTGACTTCCTTCAGTGATAGACTGTGACCTGGAAGTGTAATCCAAAGAAACCCTTTCCTCCCATGTGTTGCTATTTTCCCCCCATTGTGTAGCCCTTGTTGGCCTGAAACTCTTCAGACCCACCTGCCTCTGACTTCTGAGAACTGGCATCAAAGGTGTGTGCTACCACTGCTGGCTCCAAGTTGCTTTTGGTCAGTGTCTTGTCATTACAACAGAAAGAAAAGTAGAGCGTCAGTGTTCTAAGAAAGGGCAGCTGCAAAGACAGGTGGCACAACAGAAGTAGGCTCCAGGGATGTGCTCACTGAGGGACTGAGGGGGGACTGGGGGAGGATGAAACAAAAATGACTTCCAGGTTCCTAACCCTGACAGGAACCATGTCACTGACAAAAATGGGGAAGCTTGAGGGTGGGACACGAATGGGGATGTATGTATCGGGAGGTCTGTAATGTTAGGTCTGAGATGTAAAGAATCCAGAGTGGAGGGCTCATGAGATGGCTCAGTGTGTAGTGGGCTCGCCACAAATCCTGATGATCTGAATTTGATCTCTGGGACCCACACCGTAGAAAGAGGACCAACCAACTCCTTCACATTTTCCTTTGACCTCCACCTGTGAGCTGTGGCACATACACAATAAATGGGAGGCACTCGGGTGGGGCAGACTCTTGAATGGAGGTAGCAAACATATGAACTAAGGTTTAGCGGCAAATCGAACCATGAGGATAAAGGGCTATTTAGAGGTGTGGGGGGACTCCCAAGAGCCCCAAAGAATCCATTTCATGGCTGAATGTAGTCAGAGGTGTGTAGCAGATATTCCTAGCTGATTCCATGCAGAGTTGATTGTGTGTACGTGCGTGTATGTGTGCATTAACTGATAGTAGAGCTTATTTACAGTGTGACAATGGTCAGTTTTCTGACATTTTAGGAGACAGATCATCATAGGGTCACAATCTGAGACTATGAGGGTGTGGGCTGAAGGTCTGCTCAGGATTAGATGGAGATCATCTTGGTCCCTGGAGGAAAGTGGGAGTCAATGGCTGATGCCTTCAACTCAGCACAACAGAGGGTGTAGAAGGGCTACATCTATGGAAGTAGTGCTAACTGAAATCTGCCAGAGTCATAGCAGAGCCTTCAGGAATGCCTTGTATCTGTTGGAGACTTGCTGACATCACTGAAGTGAAACAGCAGCTGAGATAGTCTTCCAAGATACCCAGCTCTTGGGGTACAGAAAGGAGGAAGACAGGACTCTGAACAGTAAAGGACACTGGGAGAGAGCATAAGGACATGTAAAGAAAGTGGGAGACCAACATCTGTTTTAGGCTGGGAGCAGGCAAAGGGACCCTAAAGGTTGAATGAAGAGAGGCTGGGAACTATTTTAGGAAATAAGCAATGTGGCATGTATGTCTCCCTCTATGTAAGTGGACACCACATGTACCCTCAGGCCTTTGGACCCCTGCTGGTGGCCGCCTGGTATGGCATCCAGGTGTCCCGGGGCTGATAGAGACCTGCAGTCTGCATCTCTATGGAAGCTGTGTTGACAAATAGCTGAGAAGCAGAGGAGAGGAAGATGACAGAAAAGGCTCTAGGCCTTCTGCTCTGGCTTCCTGAGGGTGGTCACTGATCTGGCACCAAGGCTCACTTCAGCTTACTCTTCACATCCTCTGAACTTGACATTTCATCCTCCCACTTGCTTGTTCCACACTGGGGCTCTCATGAAATCTTCATGGACTGAGCAACTAAACCAGATCTTGAGTGAGGCTCCCTTCCTTTCTGTCCACTCTTTATCAGACAGGGGTCTACTCAAACCTGCCCCCAAAACCTCCCTACTCTAACACACACATATGCACACACGCACGCACGCACTCTATGAGTGGCTTCTTCAGAGTCCATTAGCCCATTCTGCTACTGATGCCGGACTCTACTGGGGCACTGCCTTCTCAGTGACACCCAACTGCAGCACTGAGCCAATGCTATCTTACTGGCCATGCTGACAGCTCTGCCTGCCATGAGCCCTCACTTGGACCTGAGCAATAGCAGTCAGGGCCACTGCAGGAGCAGCAGAGATCATCACGGCTCCCTCAGAGGCAGAGCTGTGCAAGTGTAGCCATACTATGTGGACAAAAAGAACCCAAAAGAAAGTCAGAAAGCCAGGCCAGAAGCCCACCCCTGGGGACCGAGGAGCAGAGGTGACCTTTATGCAAAGAGCTAAAGATACCAAGTGTGGAAGCTGTGGTTCTGGGCCACGTCCCACAGCCGGTTTTGGGAGCTCCCCGAGGTTTCCAGAGTGTTGTGAGTCTGCGCTCTAGTTTGTGAACTGTGCAGTGTGCCACGGTCGTCAGATCATTCCACATACAACTGTATAAACGACCAATTTTATTTTAAGCTTTACAAAATTGAGAAAATATATATTCCTTTGAAGTATTTCACAAAAATATACTTTTATGTCAATCAAATCTATTGTTATCATTTTAATTTACCATATAATATTCCATTCTAGGACCATACCATAACTTAACATACGTATTAAAGAATATTTAATATTTTTTTCTTTTTTCTCTATTACAAACATAGCATTGGTTTATACATTAATACCATTATTTCTGTAGGAATAAGTTAGTCCTGTCAGCAGTGAGACTAGAGTGTGTGAGGGACAGAGGAGGCTAGGTAGAGAAGCATGTACTAAGACATCATTTACTCAATGTTTGTGTGTTTGAGACAGGGTTTTCTGTAGTCTAGGCTGGCTTAGAACCTGCTATTTCACAAGGAACACCTTGAACTCCCAATCCTCTTGCCCCCACCTGAGTGCTGGATACATGTGTGCGCATCACCAGACTACTCAATGTTATTTGCATGTCTATGCAAAGTGCTGGTGTACAGTGGCAAGCAAAAATCCCCCTATTAGTGAGCTTCCTTCTCCTTGGCTGGTCTAGCCCACCTTCTAATCTAATAGCGCCATAGAAATGACATCTGAGAGCTGTAGGGGCCAATCAATTGCTAAGGGGCACGAATGGGAACATGCTATAATTCGTCACACTTTCCTTTTTCTATTCCCCTCAGCACAGATGAGGTGGAATTCTGAACACCTGGTGTTCCAGACTCCCTTGCAGCAGAGTTCTGCTAAGGTTACACATGGACACATGTCCCTGCAGAGAGATGTGCAGGTGGAGGGACACAGGCCACTGCAGGACAGCAGCAGCAGAGGACACCCTGGGGTATGGGGAGCAGCTGGTAGAACATGGGGAAATTGGGGTGGTCTGCAGGGTTACACAGCTTTTCTGCAGTGCTGCCTGCTCTCTGCGCAATGCACTCGTGTTGGCTCCAGCGTCCACTTAACAATTTGTATGTGTGTATGCTTGAGACAAGGTCTCACTATGGAGCCCAGGTTGGCCTCTGTCTGTCGCCACAGTGCAGTGTGCACCACCATGCACAGATCTTGTAGAAATTTTTTTGTTACCTAAATCCCCGTAGAAAGTTCTCTCTGTGGAACACCTACGTTGGTTTTGCTTTCCTGATTGATGGAAGAGCCCCCCTTTCACCCTGTCCTGAGACTCCAGTGGGAGTTGTACCCCAGCTGGACAGACTCTTCCAAAACTAACAGCTGAGCTTCTACAAAGAACACAAGTGTGCCAGCAGATATGGCCACCAGCAGTTCACCCAGAAGAGGAGATGCGCAGCAAGAGGTCCAAGGGAACAGAGACAAGTCTGAGGAGGAGGAGATCCATAGTCACGGCACACCAGGGGCACTGGAAAAGACAGCAGAGGGACACCTGTCAGGAAAGGACAGCTTTCTCATTTTTCTGGGCATACAGTGTTCTCTGCAACAACTGCCGGGCCAGGGCCTGCTTTGGTTTAATGGGACCAGTGGTGTAACTGTTTTAATACAACGGTACAGAGGTATTCATTCAATCAGCTCACACTTCTCATGGTCACACATGAGGCGGTCCTTGCAGGTGCCACTCAGGGAAGTGAAACCCGGTACAGACTGACTTTACCAACCTGGATCAGACTTCAGGAGTCTAATGCCAGGCGGTTCATTGTCAGTATATTTAAAACACAGTACAATCTGGGAAAAGGTTTCCAGACAACAATGAGTCCAATCAATTCAATTCCAGATGTACTACAAAGAGACTCATTTACAAAGTACATGTTATTATGAGGGTGGGTTCTACAGCTAAAAAGCCTAGGATCTAGTGTGGTCTCTGACTGATAGCATAGAGGTCAGCAGGCCATAAAGTACACGTGACATCCCCCTAAGGATGGGAAATGGTCTAGGGAGGGAAGACTCTGGGATAATCATTCTGAGGAATCAGGGTGAGGTCTGCCTCCACAGACAGCAAAAAGGTTACCAGGTCATTAACAACTTCCACTCTCAGCTTTCTGGATGAAATGCAGAATTTTATCTCTTCATTGAGGAGGCAACCCTGCACCATTAGCATTCCTGGTTCTCTTAGTGTTTCTCTGTGAATACAAGGACCCCTGTGGCCCAACACATAGACAGACGTTAATGTGAATACTAAGACTTTTAAAGATGTGCACCTGTGTTCAGTGCACACACAGGTGTGTGCATGTGGAAGCCAGAGGGCAATCTCTAGTGGTGTTCTTCAGGTAAGCTCTTTTACTGCGCCCTGTGACTTGCTCATTAGACTAATTTGGCCACCTAGCCCTCAAGATCCTTCTGTTCCCATAGCCCAAGCATAGGTGACAGGCATACACCATCATGCCTGGGCTCAGCTTCTTCTTTTTTTCTTATTTATTTATTTAATTATTTATTTACTTATTTATTTTTCTATTTATTTATTTTTCTATTTATTTATTTATTTATTTATTTTTCTATTTATTTATTTATTTATTTATTTATCCATCTATCTATCTATCTATCTATCTATCTATCTATCTATCTATCTATTTATTTATTTTCTCGAGACAGGGTTTCTCTGTATTGTTTTGGAACCTATCCTGGCACTTGCTCTGTAGACCAGGCTGGCCCCGAACTCACCGAGATCCGCCTGCCTCTGCCTCCCGAGTGCTGGGATTAAAGGCGTGCGCCACCAACGCCTGGCTTTTTATGTGAGTGCTAGGGATCCAACTCAGGTTCTTACACTTGTGACTGAGCACTCCACTGGCCCAATCTTCTCCCCAAATTTATTATTTTTTATTTTATGTACATCGGTGGTTTTTGCCGGTACGTATGTCTGTGTGAGGGTGTCAGATCCCCTGGAACAGGAGGTACAGACGGTTGTTAGTTGCCATATGGGTGTTGGGAATTAAACACTGGTCCTCTGGAAGAGCAACCAGTGCTCTTAACTGCTGAGCCATCTCTCTAGCCCCTCCCTAGTGTGTTTTAATGCTCATTCATTCATCACAATGTGTTTTCATGTTCATTTACCTAACATACCCCCCCCCACCCGCCCCAAGGGTTTCTCTGTGTATCCCTGGCTGTCCTGGGAATCACTCTGCAGACCAGGCCTGCCTTGAACTCAGAGATCACCAGTCTCTGCCTCCTCAGTGTTGGGATTAAAGACATGTACCATCACACCCTGCTCACACCATTTTTACCAGACATTAGAACTGAAGATCTTCCTGCCTGCACCCTGCCCACCTAAGCTTACATGTTAAAGGCAAGGTCCCCAGGGCAGTGTCAGTGGGACACAGGGATTCCTCCTGGTAATTCTTTAGGCAATTGGGGGTTTGGGGATGGGGGCTTGAAATGGATTGTGGAATCCCCTTGTTCTCTTTTGCTTTCTGGCTATGAGGTAAATGACTTTACTGTCACATGTTTTCTCTTTTGGGTTTTTCGAGACAGGGTTTCTCTGTGGCTTTGGAGGCTGTCCTGGAACTAGCTCTTGTAGACCAGGCTGGTCTCAAACTCACAGAGACCCACCTGCCTCTGCCTCCCTAGTGCTGGGATTAAAAGTGTGTGCCACCATCGCCCGGCTACTGTCACAGGTTTTAACTACAATGTGCTGTCTCCACAGGCCCAGCGTAATAGCACCAATGGGGCATGGACCAGAACCTCTAAAAAGGCTAAAGTGACCTTTATTTTTCTGAGGTAAGTCACTCAGGTGCTCAGCTACCGAAAAGAGCTGATTGACACATATGTACACAAGCATGACCAAACTAAATGAATTCGACAAGAACTGCACTCACCTGGGCTCCTCTGCGCCCTCCCCGTCACTGTCATCATCACAATAGAAGATGTCTTTGAACAGGAAGTCTTGTTTGGGAGCTGAGGGAGTCTGGATCTGGCTGTTGTTTTTCTCCATCTTCTTTTCTAACTTTTCCTTCAGCAAAGGCAGACTGGTCTCATATAAGTAGTCAATGATCTCTGCAGAAAAGGTCATTTTGGAATTATTTGTACAAGCCTCTAATTAAGGCCAAAGGACACAGGAATGCCCTGCACCATTACCACACATAAGATCCAATTTAGTGTGCTGGATGGTGGTGGCGCACGCCTTAATCCCAGCACTCAGGAGGCAGAGGCAGATGGATCTCTGTGAGTTCAAGGCCAGCCTAGTCTACAAGAGCTAGTTCCAGGACAGGCTCCAAATCTACATAGGGAAACCCTGTCTTGGAAAAAAAAACTCCAACTTAGCTGGTATAGTCTCTTATGCAATCTTTGAGAAAATCCTATGAGGCAGATATTATTCTATCCTCACTTATTTAGGCACAGGGCACTCCCTCTGGTATACATACGCACGCCTCTCTGAGTACATGTGTATAGATATACATACACGTGCACATATGTGGAGGCAAGAGGTTGATGTCTCAATTGCTCTCTACCTCCTTTCTTTCTTTCTTTTTTTCTTTTTAAGATTTTATTTATTTGTTATGTATACAACATTCTGCTTCCATGTATATCTGCACACCAGAAGAGGGCACAATATCTCATTACAGATGGTTGTGAGCCACCATGTGGTTGCTGGGAATTGAACTCAGGACCTCTGGAAGAGCAGTCTGTGCTCTTAACCTTTGAGCATCTCTCCAGCCCAACAATTTTTTTTAAATCTTAAATTTTTAAAAGAAATTCAAAGTCATCTTTAACTACCTATTGAGTTTGAAGCCAGAGTAAGCTTCGCTAGACTGTCTCAACAACAAAAATACCTTAAAAAGTTGATACCTCATATGCTTAATGTCGTAGGATAATTATAACCTTTTACCTCCTTTCTGTTTTTGTTTTTTTTTTTTAAGATTTACTTATTTTTATGTTTTGCTTGCTTGTATGTCTGTACATCATGTGTGTGCCTTATGCCTGCAGAGGCCAAAAGAGGGTGTCACATGAAATAACTGCGAACTGACTCCCTTGGAGTCAGAGCTGGAGTTAGGCCATGTGAGTGACCTTGTAGGTGCTGGGATTGAATCTGGGTCTTCTGAAGAGTATTCAGTGATCTTAACCACTGAGCCATCTCTTCTAGTGCTTTTAAACTTCTTTCCATTCAATAAAAATGGTACCTTGCTGCACTGGTTTCAATTTCTTTATTTTTTTAACCGCTGAGCTATCTCTCCAGCCCCTTTTTTCTGTTTTTTTGAGACAGGGTTTCTCTGTGGCTTCTTTTGGAGGCTGTCCTGGAACTAGCTCTTATTGACCAGGCTGGTCTCGAACTCACAGAGATCCGCCTGCCTTTGCCTCCCAAATGCTGGGATTAAAGGCATGCAGCAGCAGCAGCACCACCACCACCACCAGGCTCATCTCTACCTCATTTCTTAAGGCAGGGTCTCACTGAACCTGTGAGCTATAGCTTGTAGCTTTGTAGATCTGGTTAGAGTGGCCAGTCAGGGAGCTCTAGGATCCTCTTGTCTCTGTGTCTCCAGAACTGGGGTTATAGGTGTGCGCTGTCACTGCCCAGCTTCCCAAGTGCTGGTGATCCAAGCCCAGGTGAACAAACAATTGTTTAGTAAACACTTTACTGAGATAACTCCCCAACTTCCTCTAATCCATCCTTCAAGTGAGGAAACTGAGACCCGAAGGCATTAAGAAAGTTGCTGAAGTCATGGACTCAACAAGGAGATGAGCTGGGCAGTAATGTCTGCAAAATGCAGAGCAGTGTATTAGAACACTCTTCAGGACAGTGTCCCTGCCCTGTGGCTCAGGTACAACCCTGCTGTGAGGCAGCAGACTCCCTGAAGGGGAGGGGAGACTCAGGAACTCCTTTTATTTTATTACTATTTTTTTTTTTTTTTTTTTTGAGACAGGGTCTCATGTGTCCCATGTAACCTTGCCGTGTAACCTTGCTGGCCTCTGCTTCCCTATTGCTGGGATCATCACACCCAGACAACACCACACTCTTAATTAGACAAGGATTTGTAATACTGACCTGGAAAAGTCTTTTTCTGCCAAAAAGGAACGCAGGCAGCTTTCAGCTTATAAAATTTTGCCTGAACAAAAGGTGGAGGGACATCCCTTTAGAAAGGAAAGGTGGGGGAAAAAAAGTGAAAATGTCATCAGTTCTCTTTTTGTGACAGGGCTTCATGTATTCCACACAGGTCTAGAACACACTATAGAGTCAAGGATGACTCCCGATCCTCTTGCCTTCACCCCGAGTGCTGGCATTACAGGTGTGCACCACACCTGAGTTTATGTAGTGCTAGGGACAGAACCTAGGGCTTTGTGCATGCCAGGCAGCACTAGGCCAGCTGAGCTGCATCCTCAGCTCCTCTCCTATCAGTGGGCACGCTGCCACAGTGGGTCATTCTGCATATAACTACTTCTCCCATCAGTGGGCACGCTACTAGCACAGTGAGTCCTTCTATATGTAACTAGTTTCATGCACACTGAGAGTTGATTCTACAGAATGTACTTCTAGAAACAGAATTACTGATTTCCAAACAGAATTACTCAAAGGGACTTTTCAAATGCTGAAGGATACCAAAGCTACAAAGCAGATATGATTTCCTAAAAAACAACAACAACAACAACAAAAAATAAGGCAATTATCAGAGGAGGTGAACAAAATAGTTGCAGTTAGGCTGGCGAGATGTGGCCAGTTTCTAAGGAGCATGATAGGCATATGAGGCCCACTTGTTCTTTTATCTGTCTAAACTTCTGATAAAGTGTTAAAAACTACTAGGCATTGTTGATAAAGCGGTGTGGAGGAAAAAGATCTCATTAGAAAAGAATTCTCAAGAAGCTGAAAAACAAAGTCAGAGAGCAACCCAAGAACAGCAGAGAAGGGGCAGAAGGAGGAGGCCATCAAAGTCAAGGCCGCCTGAGATATGTGGTCAGACCCTGTGAGAGAGACTGAGAGAAGACTGAGAGAAAGAGAGGTGAATGGAAGGAGGGAGGGATGGATGGGTAGATAGAGAGCTAAGGAGGGGAAGGAAGAACAATTTCTAAAGCTGGCCCTTTGAAGAGAAAAGCGCACAATCAACATGAGCTCTGATCGTAGGACATGGTTCAGATCCTGCAGGCCTCTTGCACAAATGCTCTGGCAAAGGACCCAGACGCTGGCTTCCTGTGGGGAGGGAGGCTACTCACTGCTTCTTTTCATGCCTCTCTTACTCTGGACAATGCAATTTGTCTTCTATTAAAAATAAAACAAAGTCAAACTGTGCTAGCTAGCTTTATGTCAACTTGACATGAGCAGAAACATTTGGGAGAGACAATCTCAACTGACAAATGCTCCCACCAGATTTGGCTGGTGGGCAAACTTGTGGAGCATCTTCTTAAATGGGGGAGAACCTTGCCTACTGTGGGTGGTGCCACTCCTGAGCTGATGGTTTTGGGTGCTATAAGAAAGCAGGCTGAGAAAGCCATAAGAAGCAAGTGTTCCTTGCATTAGTTCCTGCCTCCAGGTTCCTGCCTTGAATTCCTACTCTGACTCCCCTCAGTGGCTGCAGGTGAGAATAACCAGGGAATGTAAAACTTGACAACCAGGCAACACCATTCCATTGCTGCTGGATGTGGTACTGCTAGTTCTCCAGTTCTTGGAGTTGAAGGCAGGAAGAGGGTGAGTTTGAGGTCAATCTGGCTACACAGCAAGATCCTGCCATTGAACACAGCAAAAGCAAAGCAAAGTGAAGCACAGGGCTCAGAGATGATCTAGTGTGAGCTGGTGCTGTGTGGGGAGGCTGGAGGGTGAAGTCAGTGTCTTTCTCTATCACTAGACATCTTCTCTTCTGAGACAGTCGGGAGCTAGGGGATCCCCTGTCACAGCACTGTGGTTATAGATGCCAACATCGCGTCCAGCTTAAATACGAGGTAAGGCTGGATGCAGAGCCTAGTGCTCCAGTGGTAAGCACTTTACAGATTGAGTTATCAAGATTCCACACATAACATGAATTTTAGGCCTGCGGAAATGTGATAGGTTATCATGTATTAAAGTCATCTCTTGATGCTTGCCATTGTGGAGTCTAGTCTCCACAATGCTGAAAGGAGAGAACTGAGTGTCAATGAGTCTTCTGATCACCATGTGCACCATATATATGCACACTCATACATATACACACACAATAAAGAAAGTTATTTTAAAAACTTTCTACCATTGAATAAGCTTAATGTTCAGTATACAGTCTTACCCTATGGCACTAGCAAGATCTTCCCAATCTATTTCATTAGCGTCATTCACATTTAGTTCATACAACCTGTAAGAGAAGAAATTCAAGTAAAGTCCACCTCCACAGGCTCACAAACTACCAAGAGCCGAAAGACCAAGGGCTTCCATCTTATTCCATTCCCCCAAGTACACTGTCCAGTCTAGCCCAAGGTTAGTCCAAGGTCAGAGAGGAAGCTATGGAGATGAGCTGAAAAGCATCTCTCCATTCAACAGCCTCTCAGGAACAGTACACTGTCCTCAAGCCTACTTCTCAAGGCACTGTTAGCTTCATACCTGCACTACTCATGCACAGTAATTCTCAGCACCATGGTGGGGGGGGGCACGTTAGCCCCATTCTATAGACAAGTAAATGGAGCTTAGGGACTGTGCCCCCGACTCAATCTGCCATGACTACCTAGTGGTGAGACCCAGAGATAGCTCCTCAGATTTGCTATCCTGTCTCTCTTTCTGAATGAAGGGTAGGGCATAGCCAGCCAGGGTAATACAGGAAGCATGGCAGAGCGCTGGGACAAAGAAGCTGGACAGGATGGCCACAACCAAGGGCCTCTGCTGCTCTTGCTGCTACTCCAACATAAGCCTTTATCTGCCAGACTTACCAGTGTCATAGAGTATCATGCCTCCACTTTCCTTGGGACTACTGTGTAGAGGACTCTGCATAGGCAAGAAACTCAGGACAAAACCAAGCAACAGTTGCACCAACTGTGTCACTGCGGTGTGGCAGGGCTGTCTAACTTTCCCATCATCAATTCCCAATAGATAGGAACAGCACACCCATAAGAACAGTTCTGCAGACTGAACTAACAACCTTAACTGTGTACTCAGTATGGCCACCATGCATTGTCCCTCATACTTCCACAAACACTGGGAAACAGATAACTTCTCTTTATCAGCCTCATTCAGAACTGGTTAACAAACTCAGAAAGGCAGGGCACACACCCACTGTGACACACATGGGAGTTGAGTCTAAGCAACAGCATCCTTGTCTCTGGATTAACAATTAGTAGTTTATACAACACCCACCCCTATTTCAGTACCTTTCAATAAGGGTGATTTTGGCCTGCAGAGCATTGACCCCACGATACACGAATCCCCCATGGGTCATCCTTTTGGTGAGAATCTCTGTCCTGTTAAGAAAAATGTGGTTTGCTTTTAGTCTAAAAGGTAAATGTCCTATATTTTTAGTATAGAGAGCAAAAGGTCTTGTGCAGAGATAAGCACTGGAGAAGCCAGGAAAGTTAAAACCACAGCTCACCTCTTCAACAGAATGTGGTGCTGGCTGCTCTTCCTGGAACTCTAGGGATGATGTTTTACAACCTGGTGACTCTGCTGTGTGATGAGACAGGCTCTGCCTTATCTTCCAGAATTTATGTTTTTACTTACCCAAGACCTTTCCCCCTAAATCTTGACCATTGCTTTTAGACCATAAACCCCACTCTTATAAGTGAGGTCACTTGTGCTTTACAACATCCTAAGTGACTTCTATGTTATCTTATGGCCAGGCCAACCTTGACACCCACAGGCACTGTGTTTACCTCAGTCAAACTACCTAGACCCTAAATCTTGGGCACTATCTCTGAGTCAACAGTCCCCATTCTTGTGAAAGAAGCTATCTCAGTGTAAACAGGTCTTATATGGTGTGCACTTGGGACTGAGTTAATTGTTATCTGAATACTTCTTTCAAAGATTTCGCTGTGCTCAAATATTACTAAAGTAACAAGATCTGGGCCAGATTCTGGTCCGGGGCCAGTGCCAGTTAAAATAAAGTCGGGCTGAGCAGAGTTTCATTCTTGTCTCTTCGTGGATCGTTTTTTTCCCCTGCCTTCTGTTAAGCATGCAGGGGAATCACTACATCTTTAGCACATCAACTGCTCCATTCACTGGGCAGGAGCAAATTAATGGACAGAACGGCCATGACCATTTGATGTGGATAATGGGGAAGAGAGGGTCTATTTTGTTGTATGAAATCTGTATAAGGGAATTTTTTTCTTTTTTTCAAATTGCTGAATGACAATTTCTGGTTTTATGCCATAAAACTAGTTCTATAAAAGTGAAACACTTCAATTGTGAAGCACAGTATACTTATGAATAGTGTTTTCTCAATGAGGCAGCATCCTGGCTTAACTGCAGTACAACGGAGTCCACATCAAGTGTAAGTTACACACGTCAGGGCTGGACTGTGAGCTCTAATCACCTCCATGCTTTTTCTTCAGTTCCATTGCTGATTCACTGGCTGTACTTTGTGATATCATATTAGTGGAAATAAGACTTTTGAGACCCAATTAATTATGGATTAATCAGAACAGTCCAAACTGCTGGTGTTGCAGGAAGAGAAGCTTTTACAGCAGGGGACTGAGAAGAGAGCATCTGTGTTGTAAGCCTTTGCAGCAGGAGGAACACTGGAGAACCCTCTTCAGCTAAAACAGACAGGGTTTGTAGAGTTAGTGGGCCTGGCATGGGTGGACCATGTCTGCTAGTAACAGAGCCAACATTAACCCTGGAACTGTTATTCTTCCCATAGAGTAGATGACTTTCTTTGTAAAGATATAAGCCTATAATTTGGAACTGTTAAACAGTATCCATCAGGTGGCAATCTAGGGCCTGAATATGGCTTTATCAATGGCAATGGGGTTTGATTTTCTCTGGGAAATTTTGTGAGTGTGTGTGTCTTAGTATGTGGAGGCCAGAGGTTAACTATGTTCCTCTAGTGCTCTTCACCTTATTTCTGACACAGGGCTGCTACAGTGACACCAATGAGCTCCAGGGATCATCGGTCCCAGCTCTCACCCTACAGCAGTGCTGGGGTTACAGACACTTGGCTTTTACATGGTGCTGGGATCCTGAACTCAGGTTCTAATGCTTTACCCACCAGGACATCTCCTCAGTCCCATAAAGGAAATGTTTGAAAGAAAAGGAATAGCCTATTCACAGGTGCTGAAGCACACTATTCAAATGCTCTTTGTTTTTGTTATTTTTTCATTTTTCTTTTTTTTTTGAGACAGGGTTTCTCTATGTAGCCCTGGCTGTTTGTCCTGGAACTCACTCTGTAGATCAGGCTGGCCTGATCACTCAGAGATCTGCCTGTCTCTGCCTCCAGAGTGCACATTAAAGGTGTGTACACCATTACCACCCAGTTACAAATGTTCTTTGTGGTGGTTTATAAATAGGTGGCTACTGGGGCTGGAGAGATGATTCCATGGTTAAAAGCAGTGGCTGCTCTTCGAGAAGTCCTAAGTTTAATTCTCAGCAACCACATGGTGGCTCACAACCATCTGTAATAAGATCTGGCGCCCTCTTATGGCCTGCAGCCATACATGCAGAAAAAATACTGTATATACAATAAATCTTTTTTAAAAAATTGTTATTTGAGCCCATCCCACGTGAAGGGTCACACTCTGGCCCTGGACACATGGGGAAGGGCCCAGGACCAGCACAGGAAGATTTGGAGGACACTGCAGAGCCCCCACTGAGGGCCCTACCCTGCCTGGGGAGTGGTGGGTGGATGTGGTGGGGGTAGGCTGGGGGTGGGGGAGGAGGGATGGGGGTGAGGGGAGGGAGAGGGAGAAGGGACTTACATGTGAAACAAGCTTGTTCCCTAACTAGAACTAATAAATAAATTAAAAAAAAATTGTTATTCCTGCCTTTCTAAAGACATAGAAAGATATGGTCAAGAGTCACACCAGGTGGCAGTGGCACAAGCCTTTAATTCCAGCACTCTGGAGGCAGAGGCAGGTGGATCTCTGTGAGTTTGAGGCCAGCCTCGTCTTCAGAGCAAGTTCCAGGGCAGTCAAGGCTGTTAACACAGAGAAACCCTGTCTCAAAAACCCAAAACCAAACAATAACAAAGAGAGTCACAAGTCCATCTCAGTCTACTGCTCAGGCAGTAGATCCTCCTGCCTCAACCTCCTGAGTACTGGATTCACAGGTGTACACCACAAAGCCTGTCTTTAAGGTCTGTATGAGGAAGAACTAAACCCATGCACAGAAGCTGTTCCACACCTGCATGCTGCCAATCAAGGCACAATTAGGTGCTGACTGAAGCAGGTGCAGCAGGGGCTGGCGCATTCTTGATGCCGAGTGTTGTGCACAGCCATTACGTAGGCCTGCCTCTTACCCAGGTCAAACAAGTGAGAAACCTATCAAAGGTACACAGGAGTTCTCACACTTACCACTTACTTTTGCACTGCATCCAGTTTCTGGTCTCCACTCTAGCTTCCACTTCCACCCATGATATGCCCTTGTACAGTTTTTCCCGGACAATTGACAGGCGACCTTCAGGGTCTTCCTGGAGTCTAGAATCCAGTTCTCTTAACTCCTGGGGAGACATTTTCTTTAGGATCACATCCTCCACAGCCTTGATTAGTCTCTGGGTTTCTGTCTTACTCCAAGTACCGTGGTTTCTATCTGCAGACATAAAAGGATGACCTCGTGTTGTTCATCTACTTGCTTTTAAGCACATTAAAAAGATGATGGCTGAGCTTGGTGGCACACACCTTTAATCCCAACACTTGGGAGAGGCACACAGATCTCTGTGAGTCTGAGGCCAGCCTGGTTTACAGAGTGAGTTCCAGGACAGCCAGAGTTACACAGAGAAACTGTCTTGGAAAAACCATACCCCACCCCCCACTAAATAAATAGATAAGATAAACAGTTAATAAACCAGTCCATTTCCAAAAAACAATGGGCAACAGCTCAATCAAAGCAACCTAAAATAATTGACAACAGTTAACTTTTATTTTGTTTTTTTGAGACAAGGCTGTCCTGGAACTCACTATGTAGACTGGGCTGGCCTCAAACTTACAAAGATCAGCCTACCTCTGACTCTCAAGTACTGGGATTAAAGGGGTGCACCACCCTACCTAATTTAAGCTCCAACATTCTGGGGCAAAGTGACTGCATTATCTCCCTCCCAGAGGCTCCCACCTGGCCAGCTTCTGGAGGACCAGCATAACCAGATGGATTCATGCTACTGTGTATGGAACTGAGGCATGGTCAGTAGGCCCAGTGAATAAAAGCTACAGTTTCACTGACTGCACACGAAGAAGCCAAATGAACTAACATTAGAGAACATGTACTAAGAATGTGCCCGCAGAGATCTCTGCACACTCGCTCGTCATCGGCTTATTTCACAGAGAGACAGGCCACTTACGACCACCAATCTGAGAGTACTTCAGGGCAACAGAGAGGCTGCTTCGGGCCACCATTGCCCCGATCTTTTTCCAGTCATTTCCATGGAGGGAATGGTATGCCTTCAGCTTCTTAGTGTCTTCTTCATTGTACCTGAAAGAAGGAAAATGGATGTGTAATGAAGGTTTAATGAAGTCCAAGCCTAGAAAGGTTACCTCATGGCACTTCTTTGGAAAAGACAGCACTGACAGGAAGCCATGCTCCTCCTCCTAATGGCTGGAGCCCCTCACTGCCTATGTCAGAATTCTAGTGGTGATCATGTCCTCGGACACAGCTGGCCAGAGCCAGAGACCAGCTCTAGCTGACTCTCTCAGAGGCCACAGCAAGCCATCTGAGCCTGGCTTAGATATGGCTCTCTCCACCCCCCAGTGGCCACCTGGAGGGTACCCTGCAGGGAGCGCTGCACTGGCCAGCTGGCCAAGCCCCCCTCTAAGCTTTCCCTGCACTGTTCTAGGCCTGCCATTAGCATCTATGGACCGCTGGATCACATTACTTCCTCTAGACCAGTGCTGACTGCTGTCAACCAAAACATCATGTAAGCCACTCAGCCATGTTTCACTCCCCCACAAGGAAGAATTCACTTCACTTAGTATTAGTGAGGTTAACATGAGAATAAGCTTCTTTTGAGCTGGGCATGTGACTCCCTGATTCAGCACATTCTGGGGAGCACAAGGCCCAGGTTCCACCTAGGTGCATGGCCAACATTCTAGGAGTCAGTGTCAGAGGGCATTCATGACTTCCACTGTAAATCCAGCACAGCACCCACTCTCACCCTATATGGCAATATGGGTTAATTCCATGTGGCCAGTGCCTGTATAGGAGATGGCACAGCTTGGGAGGCAAGGCCCATGAGGAAGGGGCCTTGTCAGATTGTTGCCTGGCTGTCTGGGAACTCATAGATATCCACCTGCCTCTGCCTCCAGAGTGCTGGGATTAAAGGTGTGTGCCACCTTGCCCGGCAGATTCCTAAATCTTAACCCAAGGAGGGGGTGGAGAGATCAGTGGTTTATGCCACTACTATGGTCAGACAAGGGTCTGGTAGAACAGTGACAACCTCTGACAAATCTCTAGCACGAAGTATCCCAGTGTCTGCAGAAAATCACTCACAAATAGAGACTATGGGAAATATAGACATTATTAAGAATTGTGGGAGGTGGGCTACATAGATGCTCAGTGGTACAGGGACAGGGTCACAACCAAAAGGACAACAACCGTGGGTAAAGGCTGGACAGATAGCTCAGTGGTTAGGAGCACTTACTATTCTTTTGGGTTTTTTTGTTTTTGTTTTTGTTTTTTTGAGACAAGGTTTCTCTATGTAGCACTATTTGTCCTGAAATTTGCTATGTAGACCAGGATGGCCTTGAACTCAGAGATCCTCTTGCTCCTGCCTTTGCCTCCCAAATGCTGGGATTTAAGGTGTACACCATCACACCTGGCTACACTTACTGCTCTTGTAGAGATCCCAGACACCCACATGGTGGCTCACAACAGTCTGAAACCCTAGTTCTAGGCGATCTGACACCTCCTCTGACCTCTGCAGGTTCCTGCATGTATGTGATGCACACATATACATACAAAATACATAATTTTAGATTTAAAAAGTTGTGGGTGAGAGTATAAGGATACAGTGGGCAATGAGAATGGAAGAGAGAAAAGTAACGGGCTGACTCAGTAGGTACAATGCTCACCAAGTCAGAATGAATGCCTCAGTTCAAACTCCTCACTCTCTTAAAAAGCATGCACACAAAAGAAAAATTAAATGTAATTCAAAAACAATGCAGAATGTTGGACACACAAATGAAAAGTTGGGGACTTTATTTGGGAAAGAGAGAAGAGTATGAGCCATGCTAGCATTCTGCATGCACCACAGAATTGTACCATGTTTCTTGACATCAGGATAAATTCTGGCCCAAATGGTGAGACTTTCTTACCTGCCTTTGTAATTATTCACATCAAATATCTTCTTTGCACGATAGTATACAAGCTTCCATGGCCGAGCGATGCCTTTCCCTACAGATAGAAGACAAAGTCAGAGCCGGGTGTTGGTGGCACACGCATTTGATCCCAGCACTCGGGGAGGCAGAGGCTGGCAGATCTCTGTGAGTTCGAGACCAGCCTGGCTACAGGGTGAGTTCCAGGACAGCCTCTAAAGCTACAGGTTTTTCAAGAAACCCTGTCTTGAAAAACAAAACAAAACAAGACAGTCAGAGAGGTGGCAACATGGTCACAGATGCCAAAGTAACCCAGTAGTGCCCTTTGCAACACGATTAACTCATGTGTAGCTATGCTGGGACTTCATAGCCCTCACTGTTAGAACAGATGTACAGTTAACACTGCCCTGTGCGCGGTGCACAACTGGTTCAAGGATCCACTCAAGACCCTCACTGGATTGCCATTTCAGCATGACTTTAGAGGAGCACTACAGAGGACCAGCCCTCTCCCCAGCCAAGCCTTTCCCGTCTCCCACTTCCCAGGGGCCATCATCCTGCTTTCCTGTGTAGTCCAGAGCACACCTATGAAATTACCATCTTCAGATTCAAACAAGGTTCTTTCATGAGGAACCTGATGCGACTATTGAACTTTTTTTCAATAAATGTATTTTTTGCTGGACATGGTGGCGCACGCCTTTAATCCCAGCCCTGGGGAGGCAAAGGCAGGTACATCTCTGGATTTGAGGCTAGCCTGGTCTACAGAGTGAGTTCCAGGACAGCCAGGGCTACACAGAGAAACCCTTTCTTGAAAAGATGAAGAAATAAAAATAAAATAAACAAACAATACTTCAAATTAATTTGTTGGGAATTTCATACAATGTATTTTGATCATATTCACTCCCAATTCTCTTTCCCTAAATCCTCCAAGATCCACCTCCTCCTCTCTATGTCCCCAATTGTGTGTCATTTTCTTCTTTAACAACCCGGTGTCCAATTTGTGCTGTCCACAAACTTCTGGATGTGGGGCCGCTCTGGCAGGACTTACTGACCTCCTAACTTTCTCAGCAGTACTCACCAGTAGGGATCTAGCTCAAAGCATGGAACTTAGAAGACCACGATGCAAGGAAAGGATATGTTTCATACAGAAGTCATAATTATTGCCAAGTAGACAAGGGTAGAAGGTCACTTACTTTTTCACAAAATCCACAGAAGCACTAATTTGAGAGATACGGACACATTGCAAATCCCATGGGATTCAGAATAAGTATCTGTACACACACACACACACACACACACACACACACACACACACACACACACACACACACTACTGAGGGAGTGTGGAAAGGCCTAGGGTGCTTGAGTCCATTCCTCCATTTACCAATGTGCAGTCTCAATGTCTGAATGCATGCTTCCAACATGCACGCACGCACGCACGCACGCACGCACGCACGCACACTGAGGGAGTGTGGGAAGGCCCAGGGTGCTTGAGTCCATTCCTCCACTTACCAGTGTGCAGTCTGAATGCATGCTTCTGAGACACACACACACACACACACACACACACACACACACACACTCTCTCTCTCTCTCTCTCTCTCTCTCTCTCTCTCTCTCTCTCTCTCAGTCACTCACTCTCTGAGGGAGTGTGGGAAGGCCCAGGGTGCTTGAGTCCATTCCTCCACTTACCAATGTGCAGTCTGAATGCATGCTTCCGTTTTAAGTTGGTGATCAGAGACTTTTCCTCTGGATATCGGTCTGTGTATAGCAGCTTGTCTGCACTCTCAATTCCAGTCAGGGACAGGAATTCTTGCACATTTTTCTCTATTTGTTTATTTTCTTTAACAGAAAATTTGCCAAATCTAATAGCAACACCTAGGGTTGGGGGGAGCAAGGAGAGAAAGTACATACTGTCAATAATGAAAAAACAAATCCACCACATTCATTTCTTCTCTATAGTGTGGTGTAAGGTGTGTGTGTGAAGAGACATGTGTGGAGACTCTAGGTCAACCTCAGCTGTTGACCCTCAGATCCATCTTTTTTTTAGTGATAGGTTCTTCTGTTGACCAAGTAAGCCAGGCTGGCCAGGCAGCAAGCCCCAAGGATCTTTCTGTCTCTGCCTCCCCATTGTTAGGGTTACAAGCACACAACACCATGGTCAGCTTTCTCACGTGAATTCTGGGACCTGAACTCAGGTTGTCATGTTTGTGCAACAAGCACTTTATTGACTGAGCATCTCCAGAGCCCAAAAGGAAACCTACTATACTCAAAATACCAGGGCCAGCAGGACCAGCCTGCTAGGAGCAGCCCACTGCTATCTTTGGCACTGAGTGGCTCCCCAGTCCCCATCCTCAAGTCTAGTCTAAGCTATAGCTCTTCTCCCTAAGTCTTCCCATACACCCTCGTCCACAGTGACTTGCTTGCTTCCTCAATCTCTTTAAAACAGTTACATTATCCCAGCACTCGGGAGGCAGAGGCAGGCAGATCTCTGTGAGTTTGAGACCAGCCTGGTCTACAAGAGCTAGTTCCAGGACAGCCTCCAAAAGCCACAGAGAAACCCTGTCTCGAAAAACCAAAAAAAAACCAAACAAACAACAAAAAAAACCCAGTTATATTAAAAAGCAACATTCATTAAAAATCCAGACAACATTGAAGAACATAAAAGAAGTTGTCCCATATCCCCCCCCCCACACACACACACACACACACACGCCACTGAAAGTGTTGTTCACAAGGACTGGCAGGAGCCTGCTGAACAAACACAAGCTTTATATATGTGCAAGTCAGGGTCAGGGCTGACAAAACGTTAATACAGTTTACAGTGAACTCCTGATCCTCATGCAATCATTAAGGATCAAATGTGTGAATAGCGCATTGTTCTTTGTTTTTGCAGAGCTGGAGACTCAGAGTTTACTTGTCTGGTTTTAGATGTTTTGTTTTGTTGTGACAGGGTCTCATGTAGCTCAGGCAAGTCTCAAACTCCCTATGCAGCTATGAATAGGCTTGCATTTCTGATTGTCCTGCTTTCACCTCCTGAGTGTTGGGGTTACAGACATGCACCAGCACACTCGATTTATGTGGGTACTGGGAATCAAACCTAGTACTGGGTACATGCTAGGCAAGCACTCTACTAACTGAGCTATATTCTCAGCCCTGGTTTTAGGTTTATTATACATACATACACACAACAAAATAAATAAATAACCTAGTAATTTACATGTGTAGCCAGACATGGTGATTCGTATCTGCTAACTGCAGCACTTGGGGAGATGAGGCAGGAGGACTGAAAGTTTGAGTTCAGCCTGGTCTACCTCATGATTCAACACAGAATACAGACACTTCTCTGTAACTGTGTCCACATCAGGTGCTTAGGGCATGTGTTCTTAACCTCTTTGTTTCTACTCTCTTCAATCACCTTGGCTCCCAAAGTCAGAAGCCCCTCACTGAACGTGTATTGCATACCTGTGTGAAAGAGTCATGCATAATAAATACATGCAATGAAGAAACTTTTTTTTCTGAGGCAGGGTTTCTCTGTGAAACAGTCCTGGAACTCACTCTGTAGACCAGGCTGGCCTGTAACTCACAGAGATCCGCCTGCCTCTGCCTCCCAAGTGCTGGGATTAAAGGTGTGCACCACCACCACTGCCAGGCAGCTTCTTAGATCTTAAAGGATGCTTCTCTTGGACCCATCAATCCAAGTTACTCACAAAAGCAGCTGCTGCCTGCTCTGTGCACTGGAAAGCTTACCTTGTGCCTTAAATTCTCTGAAGCGCCCCAGGTCATCCCGATACATGCGTCTGATTGTGGTGGCTGCCCTTTCCTGAATGTCAGGAATGAACTCTTTGAGCTGCCTCACTGCAGAGCCCAAATCCACATCCGATTCATCAGAATCTCTCCCATCTTCAGATACATATCTTGTTGCGGAATTGCTGGCTGATTCCAAACTGCTTTCTTCTTCACGGATAGATTCTACCCTAAGGGGGAAACTGGGTTACCAGCAGTCATCTTCTCAGCTAACACCTTTCCAACTCTTCTTGGATGGCTCCCAGCCTAGAAGAGTACTGAAGCCAGACTGCAGCTGGGAGTCATTCAGTCCCTCCAACTCTTTATGTTTACATAAAGAGTTGATTACATTAGATGGGTACATGTGGACAAAAGGTAACTCCACTCCACCTCTTATTGTTTATGTGATATTTCTCACCCTTGGTTCTAATAAGTAAAGCCCTCTTTATCTCTACTGAGGATCAAATACTTCTCCCAGCCCTTCCAATGTGTAACTCAGTGTTCAGGGTTTACCCAACTGTGGCTGTTCCTGCTGCACCTTGCTATGGGGCTCATTTCCTCCTTAGTTTTTTACGTATCCATCTCAATTGCTTTCGCCAGTTCTTGACAGATATGTCAGAATCTGTCTGCTCTTAGTATGTTCAGGCATCAGTGTATCTGTCAGACTGGGAACTAAACCATCTTGTCTACCTGTTAGACAAGTTAGTGACTTTCATAGAGCCAAGGAAAGCTAGAGCTACAGCCCTAACATATTCTTGCCTCATGACCAGTGTTCTGAAAATCTTCCCAGTAAGACAGTACAAAATCAATGTGAATGACCCACACCTATTATCATTACCATCCCATGTGGCATTTAATAATATTCCCATTTAACACTCATGTGAAACTATTCTAAGTCAGACTTCCAAACAAACACAAAAGTTACTGAATGAAAATGGGAAGAGAAATCTGTTCCCAGTGTAGGATGTATAGGTGGGAAAAACTCCCTCTATCAGTTCATTAGACAGTATACTTGCAATAGCATTAGAGCAGTAACAGTAGTTACATTCCTCGTGTGAGATTCAATATGAGAGATTCAAGCTTTTGCTACTTTGCAGAATCCTCAGTATAATATATGTAACCCTTACATCCATACACACTCCCAGACAAGCTACGTGGCTTGGAAGTCTTAAAATGGCTCAAATGTACAGCATTAGGTAGAACAGACCTCAGTGAAAATCTAATTTAACTACCTTCTTTTACTCATGTACAGATTTAGCTATCTGCTGAGATGGCTCAATTAAATGTACACATTATGATTTCTGTCATTTCATACGCACACAGAAGATACACCCCACTCCCAGCTTACCCCTGCATCTCTTCTGCAGGCTTCTCGCTAGAACAAGCCTGGGTTTCTGCCTTCCTTGGTCTGCGGTCTACATCCTCTTCCCTCAAGGCATC
The DNA here is from genome assembly GCF_003668045.3 of Cricetulus griseus. Taxonomy (NCBI): domain Eukaryota; kingdom Metazoa; phylum Chordata; class Mammalia; order Rodentia; family Cricetidae; genus Cricetulus; species Cricetulus griseus. The sequence continues at coordinate 140,753,939 of NC_048599.1, read as the reverse complement.
ACCGCCTTCTAATGAATCCAGGAAGGCATTCTCAGCATAGTTGTCAAGCAGCGGGACATTGTCACTAGAGGTGGCAATAGCAACAGACGCACACTTCCCTTTCTTAGTCTTTTTCCTGCTTCTGTCGGATCCTTTGACCCTCTCGCCATCTCCTCCAGGGTGTGCACTATCAAGACTCTCAGGCACGGCTCCCAATTCCTGGTTCCTGGACACTTTTTCCTTAGACATTTTTTTATGAGATACCAATAGTCCTGTGCTTCTGCCTTCCAGATGCACAGAAGACAAGGATTCCGAGTGGGGCAGGGTGATGCTCTCAGGCTGGCTTTCCTCTACTGCATCCCAGGATACAACTTTCTTTGGATGCTTTTGATTCTTTTTCCTCTTAACATCACTGTGTAGCTCTTGATAGTCATGTTTCAGGGACTCAGCAATGGACAGCTTCTCTGCTTTGTCCACTTTTGCTGACTTCTGTCCCTTGCTTATATCTACATAAACAATATCTACATCTTTCCTAGAACTCTCTAGCAGGTTCTCCATGTTTTCTTTATTTACAAGGATGATCCCTGTTTCCATATCCACCTCCCAAACACTACTTCTCTTCTTCTTTTTATGGGTAGAAGTGGTCTTTTTGGCTTTATGGAAGGTTTCTGAATTTTTCAGAAGGGAAGAAGTAAGTTGCTGGGACTCCTTCCTCTTGGCTATGTGAAGCTGCTGCTCGCCCTCTGAGATCTCAGAGGCTGGTGTCTGGAACTTCCTCCTCTTCCCCAGACTGGACACCTGAGGCTGCTCACTCTCTGAGCTCTCAGAGGCTGGCGTCTGGGACTCCTTCCTCCTTTTCTTCTTTGCTATGTGAGGCTGCTCTCTCTCTGAGCTCTCAGAGGCTGGTGTCTGGGACTCCTTCCTCTTCTTCTTCTTCTTGGCTATGTGAGGCTGCTCTCTCTCTGAGCTCTCAGAGGCTGGTGTCTGGGACTCCTTACTCCTCTTCTTCTTGGCTATGTGAGGCTGCTCACTCTCTGAGCTCTCAGAGGCTGGCGTCTGGGACTCCTTCCTCCTCCTCTTCTTGGCTATGTGAGGCTGCTCACTCTCTGAGCTCTCAGAGGCTGGCGTCTGGGACTCCTTCCTCTTCTTCTTGGCTATGTGAGGCTGCTCCCTCTCTGAACTCTCAGAGGCTGGCGTCTGGGACTCCCTCCTCTTTTTTTTCCTCTTGGCTTTGTAAGGCTGCTCACTCTCTAAGCTCTCAGGGGCTGGTGTCTGGGACTCCTTCCTCCTCTTTTTCCTCTTGGCTTTGTAAGGCTGCTCACTCTCCAAGTTCTTAGGGCCTGGTGTCTGAGACTCCTTCTTCCTCTTCCCCAGGTTGGACAACAAAGGATGCTCATTCTCCAAGCTCTCAGGGGCTGGTGTCTGGGACTCCCTCCTCTTCCCCAGCTTGGACACCTGAAGATGCTCACTCTCTAAATTCTCAGGGGATTGTGTCTGGGGTCTTTTCTGAGATACAGAAGACTGTTTCTTTTTCTTGTAAAAAACTGCAGTGTGGGTTTTAGATCTTCTGGAGTCTCCATCCATCATATTCCTTTAGGAAAATGTGACAATAATGGTTTATTTTGGCATTTTAAATGTTAAGTTTGGGTGCCAGAGTGATAGAGCACAGTCAAACAAAGCTGTATAACAAATGACAAGTCTGCAGTCTTGAGTATAAATTTTATATTATTCAAAATATATAGGACGCTCACTGTGATCGGCTTTGCCTTTATGATACACATTCAAGAACACACACATACACACAACCCTCACCCCCCAGGCAATAACACCCTAGACCACACGCCACTCACAGACTCATCCTCTGTGTATATATACTTGCTGTGGTTCTCCCAACACACCCTTCCTTTCCTGGCTCTCCCTGGGATCTCTGCTGCTTCCCACTCTCCTGGCTGCTACTGCTGCTCCCTTGCCTGCCTGTGAGCTTGACTAGAAGACTGCTTTGCTTTATCTTGGCTTTTTGTTTTGGAGACAAGGTTTTTTGCTATGTCGCTCAGGTTTGTTATGTTGGTCCCCCACCCCCCACTTGTTGCAGTCCATCCATTTCCATCTCTTCAGTCCTAGGACTTCAGGCACAAATCACAGCACCAGCTAGAAGGTGACTTCTCTAAGAAAACCTCCTCTTACATTAAGCTGGTACTGACCAGGAAGCCTCTTTACTGGCTAGCTCTCATAGTACCAGGGGTGCTCTGTGGTTGCTGGGTGGAAAATCACCACAGCATACCCAGCTATGAGCCCTGTGAATGACAATGAGAGGCATGGCAAGTTGTGGGGGGCAACAGTGGCATGGGTGTTTTGAGGGTAGCAAACTGCTTTCTAAGTGGTTTTAAGGCCTGCTCCAACATGCTTGGTACTACAAATCTGGCTAAGAGCCCATGGTTAAAGAGCTCATAGGCCCCAGGGTGAATCTACTATTGTTTATTTATTTATTTTTTTCCCCTTTTGGTTTCTCTGTGCTGTCCTGGAACTCACAGATATCTGCCTGCTTCTGCCTCCTGAGTTCTGGGATTAATGGCGTGCACTACCACCGCCTGGCAGTGAATCTACCACTACCATTCTGCTAAGCAGACATAGCATCAAACTGTCTTCTTCATTTGTACCTCTCTACCCACACATTAATCTCTCAGACTTCATCAGAGAAGTTCTTTTGTGCTGTGGACAGCAGTTAATGCAGAAATCCACAACCAGTCAAATAACAGGGAATAAAGCCGGGTTGTAGTGGTGCACCCAGGTGATCTCCTTTGAGTTTGAGGCCACCCTGATCTACAAAGTGAGTTCCAGGAGAGCCAGGACTACACAGGGAAACTCTGTTTGGAAAAAAGAAACAACACAACACATACAAACAAACAAGTACAGAAAATAAGTGCTAGTGGAGTAATGGGACATCTATATCCATTGCCCACGTTTTCAGAAAACAGGGAAAGGCCCTGAGAGACCAGGCTGGGGAGAGCCAGGGGGAAACAGGGTCTTCTGGACTGACAGGACCCTGCATTCACAACTCATAGCAGCTGGATATAGCTGCCGACACAACATCAAGCCAGTCAACATTCAAACACAGAGTGGGAGGAGCTAACAAGCTCCCATTCTTAACTGAGGTGATACAGATTTCTGGGGAAGAGACAGGGCATTTTCTCTAAGGGTGTGGTCCCTGGTAGGCTGACATGGCTCCAGTGGATGGCCCCATACCCAGAGTATATGGCAGCATAAACTTGACTAGATGGGTTATTTTTAAAAAAGAAAACAAAGGATATGAAATTGGAAGGGAAGTAGGGGGTGGATCTAGGAGCTGGGGAAGTAGTGAGGATGAATATGATCAAACTGAATTTCTCAAAGAATTACAAATCAGTGGTAGAGCACACCCTTAGTCCCAGAACTCGGGAGGCAGAGGCAGAGGCAGAGAGAGGCAGAGAGGCAGAGAGGCAGAGAGGCAGAGAGGCAGAGAGGCAGAGAGGCAGAGAGGCAGAGAGGTAGAGAGGCAGAGAGGCAGAGAGGTAGAGAGGCAGAGAGGCAGAGAGAGAGGCAAAGAGGTAGAGGCAGAAGCAGGCAGATCCCTGGTCTACAGAGTGAGCTCAGGATAGCCAGGGCTACACAGAGAAATCCTGTCTAAAAAAAAAAAAAAAAAAAAAAAAAAAAAAGTTATATTAAAAAAAAAGCTTCCTTTCCTCATTCTTTCACAGCAATCTGTGCTTCTTTTGTAGCACTTGTAATTATAAAAATTAGCAATCAGCCACTCCGTCATTCAACACCTACAAAGTACATTCAGATCCTACAAAGGGAGGCAGTTTGTGTCTTGTTTCCTCTATTTCTACTACCTCGAAGCCGTGACCCAGCCCTTCAGTAGAGTGAAGTGAGCTTCATGTTGGCATCACTAAGATCCACAGACCTAATGCAGAGTCACTAGCCTTTGACAAAGAGGGTAGATGTGCCTTGCTAGTAACCAGCAAAACAAGAAAATTCCACAGTATTTAAGGGCCAAATTTTGTGTTAATCCTGACATATAGGGCAAATGAAGTTTGTAATGAATATACTAATGGGGTAGAGATGTAGTTCATCTGGTAAAGTGTTTGCCTAGCTCACACCAAGTCCTGGTTCAATTCAATCCCTAGCATCTCATACATCTCTGCAGTTGCACATACCTGTAACCTAGCCCTGAGAAGAAGAGGCAGTAGGATCAGAAGTTCAAGGTCTTTCTTATATGCACACTAAGTGTGAGGACAGCTTGGGATAGAGACCCTGCCTCAGGCCCTCCTCTCCTCTCTGGTGCATAAAGAGTCACATACATGGACTGGAGAGATGGTTCAGTGATTAAAAGCACTGGCTGTTCTTCCAGAGGACCCAGGTTCAAATCAGCACCTACATGGCAGCTCACTGCTGTCTTTAACTCCAGTTCCAGGGGATATGGCACCCTTAAACCAATGCACATAAAATATTTAAAATTAAAAAAAGGATTATATACAAGCATTTTACATTCCTCTTCTCAATCTGAATTGCTTCTGGGTTCAAATATTTAGACTTTATCTTTGATGAGTAGGTAATATACTTAGATGGTTCAAAATAATGTACTTTTTTTTTTTTTTTTTCCCCAGACAGGGTCTCTCTACATGGCTCTGACTATCCTGAACTCACTCTGTAGACCAGGCTGGCCTTGAACTCTGTCTCCAGAGTGCTGGGCTTAAAGGTGAATGCCACCACATCCAGCCTAAAACTGGGTGCTCTTACTGTAGGGAAAAGGGGCCAGCCAAAGAAACACACTCTGAGCAGAACCAAAGAAACACACTTTGGCCCTGCAACCAGAACCAAAGAAATGCACCCTGACCCTGAAACCAGAGCCAAATCCGACCCTAAACCTGTGCAGAAAACTAACCAATCCCTGAGCAGACGATCTACCCATCCTAAACTCAGGGATTGAAATTTGACCAATCCCCACCCTGGAAAAACTCCGTCCCCTAAGAATCGCTATGTAAACCCTGTACCTGTTCAGCTTCTGGCTGTTCAGGCTACTCTCCTGGATTCTTCCCTCCCAATAAGTCTCTTGAATGAGGTTTGGGTGAGACCTTTCACCAGAGCAGAGATGACCCTGGGCAGAGTGGAGCAGAGCAGGGCTGTAACACTTTTCACTGGGGAAACCTTTCCTGGGGAGTTACGCTCTGCTCTCCAGGGGACTGGAGCCAAACTGTAACAACTATACCAAGGAAGCCCCTCTCCAGCTGAATCATAGCTGATAGACTGGGGAAGCCTTTCCCCGAAGCATGTTGTAAGCGGCTATGCTTACTGTGACCTGTGGTATTGCCTGGCTCCCAAGTGCCAGAATACCTTTCCATCCGAGCTGTGTAACACTCAGTATTCTTTGGCTCCCGAGTGCCATAATCCATCCCTGTCCATCCCATCTGAGCTGTTGAAATGCTTACAGTTACTTCTAATTATCTCCACGTTCTGACCTGTAGCTTGTTTTTATTAGCAGACTCTGGATTTCTCTCTCTGCATTAAGTGTGTAGTCCTTTTCCCCCCACCCCTCGAGATAGGGTTTCTCTGTGAAGACCAGGCTGGCCTCGAACTCACAGAGATCTGCCTGCCTCTGCCTCCCAAGTGCTAGGATTAAAGGTGTGCACCACCACTGAAGCAACCTCTCCTACAGAAGGTACCTCATTTATCCTGAGTAGGAAATGGCAGCTGTAAGGACTGTATTCTGGAGAGAAGGTGCCATGAAAGAACAGTTGAATTCTCAAGATCACGGCAGGTTCTCTCCTTTAGACCTTTCTCTCCTAGGTCACCCAGCTGGATAAGTAACAGCTGGAGATGCAGGGGGCCCTTTCAAAGACTTTTCAAGGTCTCAGCTGACACACAGTAGGAGTGCACAAATGCTATTAATGGTTTAGCATTTAATTAGCAGACATTACATAATCACTGTAGCCTCAGCACCTCGCACAATATCTGGGTCTGCACAGTGATTTTTTTTGGGGGGGGGTATGAGTTAATGCTCTCTTTGGCTGCCCTGGTTATTCTTCAGATACAATAACATCCTTCCAGGCCTCCAGGGCCTTCTGTTCCTTATGACGTGATCTAGCCCATGCCTCGCATTTCTGTCTTGGTCCCCTTGGCAATCCTCTGTTCTTGGAAGGCCCTATGCTCAGATTTCCTCCTAGGGACCACGCGATGCCTTAATGCCCGGTGCCTTCATTGACCCCTAGCTGGGTCCCACGCTCCTTTCTGCACACACCCTTTCCCAACAGTAGGGCACCTTGCCGAGGTGCACTACCCAGAGCCGAGACGCGCTCCTTCTCATCTACCGAACGGAAATGAGCTATTCCCCACTTCCGGCCCCACGCGTGCTCTCACCACCTGTGCGCTGGGACTGACCCTGCTCTGCCCCGGGACGGCGGCCCGAGGAACCGGTTGGAAAGATCGCGCAGGCCGCAGGCCGCGGCATATGGGTCCCAGGTCCCCCGTCCCCCCATCCCCCCACCGGGCGGCGAGGAACGGGCAGATCCGCCTCAGGCCGCCGCCTCGCACAAGACGAAGCCGTGGGGTCGCCACCCACCACATTCGCAAACCAGAAGCTCAAACAAGGAAAGTTGATCCAACCTACCCCGAGATAACGTAGACCCTAGTCTTCCAACCCGGAAGTGTTGTGGAAGCGGAAGTATTGTACTGACTTCCGGCTCGCTCGGTATCCCGCTGCCATAGTAACATGCTGCGTGCAAGGATTGGACGCATGCGTAGTAGCCTGTCTATATATTCCTGACGTAAAGGAGTTAAAAGTGTGCCCCTCTAATTAAATGCGCCGGGCAAATCCCAGCCCCCAGAAGCAGAGGCAGGCATATGCGAGTTCGAAGCAGGCCTGATCTACATAGCGAGTTTGAGGCCAGATTATATAGTGAGACCCTGTCGCAAAAAAAAATTAAATAAAAAAAAAACCCGAAAAACATAGCGTATAAGAAAAAGTAAATCGGAAAAAAGAAAGAAAGAAAAAGCAAATCGGAGGTGTGCGGGGCAGGGAGGCCGGCAGTGGTGGCGCACGCCTTTAATCCCAGCCCTCAGGAGGCAGAGGAGACTGGTGGATGTCTGTGAGTTCCTATCAGGTTTGTATAGTGCTGGGAACTGATCTCAGGACCTGGTACATGCTGAACAAGCACTTTACCAGCTGAGCTACTTACCAGCCTAAAAGCTATAAGTTTTCTCATTTACTCTCTCTGTGTAACAGCTCTGGCTGGCATTGAACTCAGAGATCCTCCTGCCTCTGCTGCCCAGAGTGCTAGGAGTAAAGGTGTGCGCCACCACCATCATCGGACTTTCATTTGCTCTTACAACAACCCTATGTTGTAGTTATTATTAGGCAATACTGTGTCAGTCCCATCTTGTAATGAGAAAACTGAGGCTTTTTGGTAACTTGACAAGATGACTTACCTGGACCAGGGTTCCAATTGATGCTTTTTCCCATCTACTTTACTATTTTGCTTTTCTCTAAACTGATATGACTTCCTCCATGAGAGCTGCTAAGCACCTTTGTTTTAAAGGGGCTGGAGAGATAGTTTAGTGGTTAAGAACACTTACTGCTTGTCCAGAGGACCCAAGTTCAGTTCCCAGCACCTACTTGGTAGTTTATAGCTGTCTATAACTCCAGTTCCAGGTGATCCAACACCCTCTTCTGACCTCAGACACCAAGCATTCGCATGGTATACACATACATATTACATGCAGGCAAAACATTAATACACATAAAAAATAAATCTTGGGGGGGCTGGAGAGATGGCTCAGAGGTTAAGAGCACTGACTGCTCTTCCATAGGTCCTGAGTTCAATTACCAGCAACCACATGGTGGCTCACAACCATCCATTATGAGATCTGGTGCCCTCTTCTGGTGTGCAGATATACATGGAAGCAGAATGTTGTATACATAATAAATAAATAAAATCTTTTTAAAAATCTTTTCAAAATGCACAATCTGCCAGGTGTATCAACAAAGGCCTGTAATCCCAGAACTTACAAGGCTGAGGCAGGAGGATCACAGGTTTGGGTTACATAGTGTAGCAGTCTAGAAAAACCATAAATACACACACCAAGTCTTTGTCGAGCCTTGCTTAAGGAGCTGGATGTTTGTGTTGTCTTCTTTGGTAATTGACAGTGTCCACTGTAAAGCCATGAAGTTCAGATTGGTTGTCCATGCAGCTTGCTCCATGGTAAACTCAGGGCCTTGTGGAAGTGGATATTTTCACATTTAATGAAGATGCTGAGAGTGGACCAATGAAATCACAAAAGACTGATACTGGCGGTGAGCTTATACTTCAGGATAGTGGTTCCAAACCATCCAGGAAGCTGGAGAGATGGCTCAGAGGTTAAGAGCATTGGCTGCTCTTCCAGAGAATCCAGTTTTGATTCTCAGCACCCAATGACAGCTTACAACTGTCCAAAACTCCAGTTCCAGGGGGATCTTGTGCTCTCTTCTGGCCACTGTGTGTACTGCATACATGTGGTGCACAGACATTTATGTAGGCAAAATGCCCATACACATAAAATATAGTATTAAAAAAAGAATTCCTAACTTTGCATATGGAATACATATTAGACACCATTAGTGCACCACATTAAAATCCATAGACATGGAGCTATAGAGATGACTCATTGGTTAAGAATACTTGTTGCCCTGCCCTTGCAGAGCAGCTAGCACTCATATGGTAGCTCACAGCCATTGATATCCAGGGCCTCCAACATCCTCTTCTGACTTCTGCAGGCATCATGCATGCATTGGGTGCATAAATACATGGGCAGGCAAAACACTCATACAGATACATTTTTAAAAAGCTTTTATAAATGATCTGTGGACATGATAAGCATCATTACAAATGCCTTTAATTCCAACAATCAGGCACCAGAGGCAAGTGGATCTCTCTGAGTTCTAAGTCAGCCAGGGCTACATAGTGTTACCCTATGTATTAGTCAGGGTTCTCTAGAATCGAAGAACTTATGGAATGAGTCTCTATATACATACATACACACATACATACAAATGAATTTATTGGAATGACTTATAGGCTGCAGTTCAACAATGGCTAGTTGTGAACAGAAAGTCTAAGAATTTAGTAGTTGATCAGTCCCACATAGTTGGGTATCTCAGCTGGTCTTCTATAGATGCTGGAATCCCAAAGAAGTGAGCTCCAATGCCAGTGAAGGACTGGATTGCTGACAAGGCTAGGGCAAGCAGGCAGAAAAAAAAAAACACAAAACAAAAAACAAAACACTACCTTCTTCCATTGTCCTTATTATACATAGGCTTCCAGCAGAAGGTGTGGCCCAGATTAAAGGTGTACGTTCCCACCTCAAGATCTGGATTGAAGGTGTGCCCTCCACTTCTGGATTGTAGTTCATTCCAGATATAGTCAAGTTAACAACCAAGAATAGCCGTCACAGCCTTTCATTATCAGTAGACATGGTAAGGAGATGGTCATGTATGAAAGTGTCCTTGACAGTTAATGGCTGTTGGGGGGAGGGTGTCTATGCCTTACTGTACGGCCACAGGCAATGGCTCTTAATCAAAGCCTACCTTTGCTTAGGCAAGTAACACTAATTAAATTCAGTGGGACACAAAATAAGACATGAAAGCAGAAGGTTTTGTTGGTAAGAAGAGGAGATCCAGCAAATGGAGAGAGGGACAAGAGGACAATATGATCAAAGTGTATTATTTGTATGTACGAAATTGAAAAATAAGTTTTTAAAGTCGGGCGTTGGTGGCGCATGCCTTTAATCTCAGCACTTGGGAGGCAGAGGCAGGTGGATCTCTGTGAGTTGGAGGCCAGCCTGGTCTACAGAGTTAGTGCCAGGATAGGCTCCAAAGATACACAGAGAAACCCTGTCTCGAAAATCAAAAAAAAAAAAAAAGTTTAAAAAAATGCCCCCCCCCCAAAGAAAATGCCCTTGAAACAGGATGAAGTCTTTAGGGTCTGAAGTGGTTTGAATGAGAATAGCCACATCTATTTAAATACTTTGTTTCCAGTTGGTGGCACTGTTTGGGAAGGTCTAGTGGAGGAAGGTTAGTGGAGGAAGTAGGTCTCTGGGGTTTCAAAGCCTCTTGTTATTCCCAGTGCCTCCCTCCCTCCCTCTTCCCCTCCATTCCTTCCTCCCCCTCCCCCTCTCTCCATCTCTCTCCCTCCCTCTCTCCTTCCCTCTCCCTCTCTCCTGCTTGTTTGGGATTCTGGATGCGAGGTCTCAGCAACTTCTTCCAGCAACCATGCCTGCCACAGTGGACCCTTATCCCTTTAAAATCATAAGCACAAATAAACTCTTGCTTCTCTAAGTTGCTCCTTGTCATGGTGTTTTATCACATCAGTAGAAAAGGCACTAATACAGGATGTAATATTGTTTGATAGTTTCAAGCAACTCAGCCTTGTGTTTATGCACATGTATATGAGCCTGCTCAAATGAGTGGCTATGTGATAGATACAAAGGCTTGAGTGTCAGGTGAGGTCCTCAGGTTTTCATTGAAATCACTGTCTTCAATTAAAAATATATGGGTATGAGTTTTTTCCTTCATACATGTTTGTATGCCATGTGTGTACTTGATGCCTGAGGAGACCAGAAGATGGTGTCAGATCCTTTGCAACTGGAATTACTGTTTTGAGTCACTAAGTGGATACTTGGAATCAAACCCAGGCCCTCAGCAAGAACAGCAAGACTTCCTAACTGCTGAGCCATTTCTCCAGCTTTTTTTTCTTTTTCAATTTTAACTTTCCAGTAGGTTTGAATTTTTTTAAAGAAATGGTGTAGAGTTGGTAAACCTTTAAGAATAGTCTCAGATGACTTTTCCACATGGTCTTTTTATGTTTTTTTTTTTTTTTGGGGGGGGGTTCGAGACAGGGTTTCTCTGTGGCTTTGGAGGCTGTCCTGGAACTTGCTCTTGTAGACCAGGTTGGTTTAAAGGCATGCACCACCAACGTCCGGTGGTCTTTTTATGTTTTAAATTTACTTAATATTTGGTGTGTCTGTGTACATGTTTGCCACATTGTGCGTGGTTGTGAGCGAGCCTATGGTTGCTGGGAATTGAACTTAGCACCTCTGGCCAGACTCTGGCCTCTGGCCTCTGGCCTCTGACCCCTGGCCTCTAGCCGAGCAACCAGTGCTCTTAACCTCTGAGCCATCTCTCCAGCCCTCCCGCCGCCGCTCCGTTTTCAGATGTTCTTACTCAGTGAATCAAGCTAATGATTCCCGTGGATCTGAGTTTTTCAGCTTCCCCTCATTTGGTTGTAGTTGGACACTATTGGTCTTTTTTTTTTTTTTTTTTCCTTTCCACCCACTTCACAAAGGTGGAGGAAGAAGAATCCAACATGGAAACTGACTAGGGACCACCTAGTGGGTTAGCATTGACATCAAGCTTAGGGTGCATATTTATTTGTTTGTTTGTTTGTTTTTCGAGACAGGGTTTCTCTGTGTAGCCCCAGCTGTCCTGGTGTTAGCTCTTGTAGTCCAGGCTCACAGAGATCTACCGGCCTCTGCCTCTGCTGGGATTAAATGCGTGCACCACCCGGCATTAGGATGCTTGTTTCTACTTCAATATGATCATGTTGGTGCGATATCCGGGGGAGTGTGAGTGTGTGTGTGTGTGTGTGTGTGTGTGTGTGTGTGTGTGTGTGTGTGTGTAAGCATGGAGCAAGCTTGGGAGGGAACTGGGTAGAGTAGGATGGGGAGAGAGAGAGAGAGCAGGGACTAAGGATAAATGGCCCTCTGGAACCTTTTCGCCTTTAAAACAACTTAGATTTGATTCTTGGGTTTTCCTATGTCGACTTGAGAAAATTCTAAAAGGTCTGCGTAGTTGACAAGAATTTCAAGAAAGGCCGGGCAGTGCTGGCGCACGCCTTTAATCCCAGCACTCAGGAGGCAGAGGCAGGCGGATCTCTGTGAGTTCCAGGCCAGCCTGGTCTCCAGAGCGAGTGCCAGGATAGGCTCCAAAGCTACACAGAGAAACCCTGTCTCGAAACAAACAAGCCAAAAAGAATTCCAAGAAAGGAAACTGGAAGCTCCTGAGCCGTTGGCGTCCCGTGGCCAAGGAGACGGGCTATTCCATTTCTTCTCAAGGGGTTGTCTAAACAATCTTCCCTCTCTCAGTCTGCAACAAGGTGCCTAAATCACTCTGAAGAACTGGCGGGGTTTACGCGCTCGGCGGGGGCTCTTCAGGTGGGCGCGTTGGCTTCCGAGCTTGCCTGGCCGCGGGGTAAACCCCCCGGGTCCGTGTGGTGCACCCCGGAGCGGCTCGAGTGGGGCGAGGGTCTCCAGACAGGGCAGAACTTTGTAGGCTTGCATCCAGGGTCTGATCTCGGAGGTCCCCAGGATGCCTGTTCCGGAGAAGTCCTGGCAAGACTTCACGCGATGGAAGAAGAAGAAGCAGCCTGCGCGCCGCACGGTCAGCCAGATCTGCCCACCGCCCCGCCGACCGCTGACGGTGGCCGACATCCGCCCGGGCATGGAGAACCAGAGGCTGGGGGTCGTGCGTGACTCCATGTTTCAGAACCCGCTCATCGTCAAGGTGAGCGCTCGGGCGCGCTCGTTCCCCTCCCCAGGCACCGACACTGCCAATGGCTTCCAGCTGCTGAGAACCTCTGGCCCCAGGGTCCGGTGTCCAGGCGCAGGGTCGGAAAGCAGCTTTAGGCGGGACAGGCCTGGACAGTACAGTAGCGGCCGCTCCCTGAGCCTCAGTGTCCTTAAGTGGCACATGTTAGCGGAAGAGATTGGGAAAGACTGTGGGTAGGGCAATCCCTGAGGGGCTTGAAGAACTCAGAGGCTGGCAAACAGGTCTCAGGCACCCTTTCATGCCCTCTCCACCCCCCAAGATCCACTTTACCTAGCACCAATGGTCTACTGTGCAGCAGGTGCTCTGGGGCTTTCGTGGAATCCCTAAGTGTGTGCTGGGGGAGAGGTACAGACACTCTCTATGAGGCCTGGCCGGCGCTCGCATGCGAGCGGCATTTGTAGCTAGATCACCTTCCCTTTCAGTGCCGGCTCTCTGTACTTTAGTCTGTTTTCCCGCCAGGCTGAAAACTCCAACTTTGGTGTGGCTCTGCTCTTAAAAGCGGGAGACAAGAAAAGTCAAGTTGAAGTTTAGTAGTTTTGTCAAGGTAGTCATGGAGCAAATTTACCCTTCGCCACTAGAGGGCAGTGTGTTTCTAAGAATGCTCTCAATTTCCCAGGTTTGGGGTGTGGAGGGTGATGGGCGCGCTGATGGTAACCATGGATTCAGCTAGCAATGGAGATTTCCCTGACTCCAGGCACTGATTAAAACCCGGAGTGATGGTGTTTGATTTTCTTTCTTTCCTTCCTTCCTTCCTTCCTTCCTTCCTTCCTTCCTTCCATCCTTTCCTTTCCTTTCTTTCTGCCTGTCTGTCCCTTTTCTTCCTTTCTTTTTCTTCCCTCCCCTTCCTCTTTTCCCTTTCTGTCTTCTTCCTTTCTCCCTTCTTTTTGTACCCTCTCTCCCCCCAACTCCCTCCTGTCTTTCCTTCTTTTGTGAAGGAAACCTGGGTTTTCTTAACTGTGCTAGAATTGGTTGCATTCTTTGACCCCTGGGGAAACATTGACCCTCCTGGACCCTTCTGGGCTATATTAATGTTTCCAGGAGGACAGAGTTAGATACGGGTTAGGGTACAGCAGCATCCTTAGCACCACCACCCCCTGAGATGCCGCCACAGTGGGACAGATCCTTTGCTTACTTCGTGGAGAGCTGATTCAGCAGGCATGTGGGACAGACAGTTGGGATTCACTGTTGTGGGCCAAGGACAGAATCAAATACCACCTATCAGTGGCTGCTCTGATGTCCTGTCATTGCTTTAATCAGCTGTCACTAGTGTGCAGCTCTTTCCCACTTAAATATGAGGTGAAGGGCATTACAGAGTCACTTCCACAGTGAATTCTTGTGTAAGGTTCATTCTAAGTGACACATGGATATGTATATCTGCATACACATGAATTATACATGCATATATGTATAGCAGACGTGTTATATATATAGCATACTATATGTTTAGCATTTGTACATAGATGTGTAAACTGCAATGTATGTAAATACTACGTGTGAAACATCCCTCTCTTTCTGGGGTTAATTATACATGCATATATGTATAACAAACACCCCTTTGCTTTCTCCCCTGTCAAGGGCAGCATTTGGCCTGTAGGTGGCACCGTTTAACAGTCTTTAGGATGAATTCCATCCTTGCTTCTGGAGCTGGAGTTTAGGAATGATCATTAAAAAAAAAAGTATTGGTGATGACTGATGCACAATGGAGTTCTGTTTTCAGGCTGTCCTAGTCCCTGGTGATCACCACCTGCAGGGGCCATGTCCTGGCGGTCTTTGGTGACAGAGTCTGGGATGCTCTCATACAAGTGACAGTAGGGGGCAGTCTTTCCCCCCAATTGTTTTTGAAGCACTGGTAGCATTTAAGATGATGATGTCCACATTCAATATTTGCCCCTTCCTATAAGATCTTCCGTCAAAATCAAGCCTGCATAAAAGTTGACAAAGAGAATGTGTAGAGGAAGCTGGGCTGCTCCCTGTTGCAAAAGCTCCCTATAAACCAGGGCATGGGGAAATGTCTGCAAGGCTTTTGACTTGAGGCTCTGCCAGAGTTTAGTTAAAAGCCACGCCACTGAGTCCTAGCCGACTTTTCTCTATGTAAATTGGAATTCTGAAACATTGGGAGTTTGGGTTTTAAAGAACATTAAAAAAAATGTTCTATTATTTCTACCGGGCTTGTAGGTTCCTTTAGGGGATTTGCTAGTTTTGCTGGCCCCAGTGTTGGGGTGAATGCCTTCTCATTGTATGAGTTCCCATGTCTTTGGGGATAATGGGAACTGAGTTGTATTTTAGCCTTGTCTCTTCTTGAGCCTGAAGTGTGTCTCTATCAGAGGAATAGAGCACCCTGGAAATATTTATTTCACCACATAGGGAGGCTGTCACTCACATCGTTTTCCCTCATGGATAGGTCAGCATTTTTTTGTTTGTTTGTTTGCTCCCCCCCACACACACACACTTCAAATGCAGCTGAACAAATACAACTCCGGTACTTCCCATCCATGGAATTTACCAGAACATATCTGCATCAGTTATTCAAAGACATGTCTTCAAGATGCCAAAGCAACCAGAGAAAAGGGAAACCCTCAGATTTGCAAGCAGGTGTTTTTATCTATACACACTCACCAACTGGTCACCTTGCTAAAACCCAAACAAACTGCTTGCTTAATGTCAGGTTAATTAAGTCAAGATGGTGTTTTATGCAACCACAAAGATAATGTAAATAGTTTCCATTGGCAAGGGCTTCTCTATTGTCAAGTGATGTGAAGCCAGCCAGCTTTCCTTTCCGTGTGACTCTGTGGGAAGCATAAAATTAAATTGAGAAAGAACCTAGCTTCACCCTGCTTGATTCTCATTTCCCTAGAATCCAGAGATTCAACTTAGAATCCTGACACAGTAGCCTTCCAGCCTCCCTCACAAAACCTGTCAGGGTGTACCCTTCCCACCACGGCAACTTGGCTGATATCCTGTCAATACAATTACGGGGAGAGACTGCGAGGTTTGCTCCACTGACAGCTTTGAATCTTCTGTCGCCCCAGAGAGGCAGGTTGCTGTACAGGGCTGGGATTGATTGAATCCAGCACCCTCAGAAAGTAGAAATGATCAGGGCACCTGATTTTTTCATAATTTATTACTGACTTTGTTTTTTTTTTTTCCTGTGGGGGTTTATGTCACAAATAAGAGCATACATTTGTAAAATAAAGTAATAGAATCAAGCATTTGAGGCTAGAAGGAAGTTTGCCGGCATCAAATGTATCTCCTTTTGGGAGGCTTAGGGAGGCCTTCAGCCAGGGGAAGATGCTCACCTGAGGGGGTTACTGTGACCTGGTATCGGAAGTGGGAGGAGGCTCCGGTCTCCTGAATTACAACCTCATGCTGTTTTGGCCCCAAGCCATGACTAATTAATCAAGGGCAACCCAGGTGTGTCACATCCTGTAGAACTGGCGGTTGGAAGTGCTCAGAAATGAATCTGACCCAGCATCATTCACTCAATGTCCCTGCAGAAGTGAGCAAGATGGATTTCTCAGGACTTCTTAAATGTTTATTAGGGCCAACTGGGGTGGGGGCATAGAAACAAGTTCAGAACTCAGCCTCTGCCCACAGGGACTTGACCATTTAGGGTTTACCTGGAGACATGAGATATATACACAGGCACATAAAATCATATGTACAGGCATATAAGGCACACACACAGATACAAACATGGGCACACACACACAAACACCAAAACACAGGCACACATACAAAATAAGTCGGCAATGTATCAGGTCACATCCTCTGAGTTTTCCAGTGAATTTACAAGCCCAGGGCACTCAGTTTGGGGGAGAGGGTGTCCTAAGTGTTAGGGGTGGGGAGCCTGAAAAGCCAACCTCTGTGTTAAGTGATTCCACTCTTCCTTAGATTCCAAGCATTAGGGTTCTTCACGCCAACTCAAGTTCTAGTTCATACAACTCCGAGCTGCACTGAGCCGTTATCATTACCAGCACGAGGAAGTGTTTATCCAGAGCAAGTATGTTCAAATTGGATGCTCTACAAAGCCAGGCAAGCACACCATGCCCACTAATAGCCTAACGTCTGTAATAAATATTAATGCTGGCAAACATAAACACGGAGACAGAGATGGGCATTAGGAAGGCAGGCTGTCCAAAGCCCGGTTGCACAAAGATACCAATGTTTTCATTACATGGTGGGAAAATATTGTGTGTGGTTTGTCTGCTGAAGAGAATATGGCTGTGATCGCGCAGATCCTTTACATTCAATTACAGTGTAATAGGAGGAAATGAAGTGGTAGTGAGGAATTAAAAAGCATCCCGTGGTTCAGTCTGGGCCTGATGCACTGCTGTGGGTTTATCTGTCCTCGTTCTCTCAGTCCCTTCTCCCCCTCCCCCTCCTTTCCTCTACCCCCTCCCCTTCTCTCCCTCTTTCCTTTCTCCCTCTCTTTCTCCTCCTCCCTTTCCCATCTGTCTCCCTTCCTCATTCTTCTTGTGTATGTGTGTATGTGCACAATGTGTGTGTATGTGTGTTTGTGCACACCCGTGTGCATGTTTGTGTGTGTATGTGTATAGAGGACAGAGGTCAACTTCAGGTGCTGTTTTTCAGAAGCCATCCACCTTAGTTTTTGAGTCAGGATCTCATTAGCCTGGAACCCATCAAGTAGGCTAGGCTGGCTGGCCAGGGAGCCCCAGGGGTCCACCCATCTCCACCTCCCAAGAGCTGGGATAACAATCAAGAGCCACCTTGTCCAGCTTGTTTTTTTTGTTTTGTTTTTTTTTTTTTTTTAAATGGCTGTTCCCTTTCTCCCTTTAAATCAAAGCCTCTCTCGGGCTAATGCCCAGCCTCATCCTTCAGGGGGCAGCAGATAAAACGGTGAACAAATCCTACTGCCCAGACCTATGGCCATTCCAGAGAGGAGAGCTGCCCCCTCCATTGGCTTCTCTCTTCAGTCCCCAGGACAGCTGCCCTGGCTTAGCTGCAGGGCTACCTTCCTCTTTTGTCTCTTAGCACAAGGGGATGTATGAATGAAGACAAGACCTCAGAACTGGGATTCTTCCTACTGAATCCAGCCAACCTCTGATCATGTGACCCTCAGAACACAGTTGGAACTTGAAGGGAAGGCTGTTCCTTCAGGAAGAACTCTGAGACCATGGTGGACGAGTTGGCAATCATTCCCATACCTTTCAGAACAGAGCCAGCTCTGTCTTTCCCCTGTGTGGGTTTCAGGGATAGAACTCAGGTCATCATGGTTGCACAGTAAGTTCTTTCTTTCTTTTTTTTTTTTTTAAAGTGTATTGATATTTTGCCTGCATGCATGTCTGTATGACGGTTGTTGGATCACCTGGAACTGGAGTTACAGACAGTTGTAAACTTCCGTGTGGGTCATGGGAATTGAACCCAGGTCCTCTGGAAGAGCAGCCAATGTTCTTAATCACTGAGCTATCTCTTCAACCCCACACAGTAAGTTTAACCAGAGGATTCATCTCTCTGGCTTCAAACCTGTTTTCTATTGCAGTGATTTTCAACCCATTCTAGGGGTTCCAGAAGCTTTGGAGATCTCATAAAAACATTGATCCTGTTTTTAAAAATGCATCTAGCTGTGTGTGAATCCCTATACTCCACCCCCACCCAGTAACACAAAATAAATAGACATTAATCAGTCACTCAAAGCAACCTTATGTATGCCTTTAGGCCAGCAGAGGGCACCATATCTTATTACAGATGGTTGTGAGCCATCATGTGGGTGCAGGGAACTGAATTTAGGACCTGTGGAAGAGCAGCCAGTGCTCTTAACTTCTGAGCCATCTCTCCAGCCCCACATCCTTCTTTTTTTTTTTTTTTTTTTTTTTTTTTTTTTTTTTATCTCGAGACAGGGTTTCTGTCTGTAGCTTTGGAGCCTATACTGGCACTTTCTTTGTAGACCAGGCTGGCCTCGAACTCACAGAGATCTGCCTGCCTCTACCTCCCGAGTGCTGGGATTAAAGGCATGCACCACCAACGCCAGGCCCCACATCCTTATTTTAAAAGCTTAAGAAGAAAACAAATATCATTAAATGCATTCAGCATGAAACCTTCACATGGGCTCTCCACACTGCAGCTGCACTTTGAGGTCTAGTTCTGGACTGTTAGCTTTGCACTCCTGTTTGGGAGACTTGTAAATGTGTCTCACCTCGGGAAGATTGTGCCTTTTCCAATCTGAAACTTTACATTCTTCAGGAAAGTGCCACAGAACTTCGTGTTAGCCTTGAGATCTGGATGTGTTAAACCCAGCAATGGGCCATGCTGGACTCTCCCTCCTGTCTGGTGACCTTCAGGGTGGCGGGCAAAACCAAAAATGTGCAACCTCCCCCAGGTTTTAACAAACACAGCAACTGTGCTGTGCCTCTCGTTGTTTGCTGCAAACAAACAAATGCCACAGAAACTAACCTTCCATGCAACTGTTGACCACTGGCTACAATTGAACTTTAAACACAAATATCTCCTGGTTGGTCTTTCATGTTCTTCCAACAATGCAAATTAGGACACAATTCAAACTTGGTTGGGCAGGTATGAAACTGCAGCTTTCTTATGGAGAGAAAGGCCAGCAGAGTGGTTCTGGAACCAACAGATCCCAGCCACTTGTTTGTTTTGCCACCCAGGGGTGGGAGGGTTATTTTCCAGACTCAGTTTCTTCCTTCAGCGAGGAGACCAGAGTTGGTGCCTGGTCATGGGAGAGTAATGAGGATTCCATGGGATCACCAGGCCTTGGCTAACCATGGGATCCCCCAGAGGGCCCTTTAAAAGCAAGCGCTTTTGTTTCCTGTGCTCCTCATCACAAACACTTTTGTTCCTTAAGGCAACCCTTGTGTTCTCAGCTGTTGATGTTGGGTAACTGTTAAGGGCTGGAGAGATGGCTCAGCAGTTAAGAAAGAACCTTACTGGGAACTTGTAGAGGACCGAGGTTCAGTTCCCAGCACATGTGGGGTGGCTTATAACCACCTGTAGCTCTAGCTCCAAGGGATCTAACTTCCTCTTCTGATCTCCTCAGGCACCTGCACATGTGTGGTCCACATAAACTTACATAGGTACACACACATCCCCCCCCCCTTTTTTTAATCTAAAAATAATGCTGAGTCTAAACACAGTGAACTTACACTGAGACATGTTTACCAAATGCTGATGCTTATCCCAGTGTGTGCTGTAATTGAGCAACACTGTCACTCAACCCAAACTTTTTTACCCTACCCCTCTAGAGCTGACAGTACACTCTTGTTAAGCTTGATGAAAAGCACTGCTGGGACTTAACTGTACCCATGTGTCCAGGTTCTAATGAAGACTGGTGTAAATGGGATGCGACATCATAGAAAATATGAAAACATTTGAATGATGTTGATTGTCCTAAACTGAAGGGGGACAGTTTAATATACTTTGGAGATCAATGGACTCCAAGGAACTTACTTCTAGAATCACTGTCTTTGGTTAGTGAAGCTGGGGAGTAGTGGGCAGAGGTCATGGATGCTGTTCAATTTGTCGTAATGTGAAACCAGCCCCTCCCACCTACAACAAGGACTCAGTCTCCAAATGTCGACAGTTTTGAGGCCGAGAGACCTTGAACTAGAAGCCATAAACAAAAGGGAGATTGTTTGTAGCTCACCACTGCCTCTTAGAAACCTAATGTAAACTCACAGAAACCAAACAGTTGGTCTGAACTGCTTCTCTCATTGCTTGCTTCTGTCTCTCCTCCCTGATGGTCCATGATATTTTAAATCTCCCCCTTTAATCTATTTTATTCCCCTCAGTGATGTTTGTCTGCAGCTTGTCTGCCTCAATCCCTGCCCACATTGCAATTTAAGAAAAAATTTTTTTTCCAGCCATCTTATGGCATGGCTCAATAACTCATTAAGTAAACTCATTAGCAGAGAGATCGGTTTGTTGAGCAATCACTGACTGGTGTATGAGCTTTGTGTCCTTTCCCAACAAACTTCCAGGGTCCTGTTTCACTCTGCATGAATTAAGTTAAGATTTAAAAGGTAGGATTGATGCAGTGTAGAAAAATTAAGCTCATAGTGGGCCAGCTCCCCATGACAGACTTCAGGCTTTCACTGCGGCACTAAATACCATATTTCAGGGAAGCAGGAACAAGCTTTAGAAGGAAAACAGCTGTAATGGTCCACCAATAATTTGAAGGCACACCAGGGATGGGTCAAGAAACAGGCACGGGTCAATGAGCCTGAAGTTCAGCACAGGCAACACCCAGAAGGGGAAGGGTCCATCAAAAGGATTGCAGAAAATACATAATGACTCAAAAAGAGGGAGTTTTAATCTTTTATGGGAACCAAACAATACATGTGAGGGAGGCCAGTGAACTCAGAAGCATGCAAGCTAAGTGTCTTTGTGTTGGTCAGCAGCACTTTTTGTGTTTTGTGTAAGAGAATAAAAGCACACCCTTAGAGGCTCTTTGATTTCAAGGTATGGATGGCCACACTGCTGCCAGGTGGCTGGCCATTTGCATGTGACCACAGAGCATCATCTACACTGGACCACTGCACCAGAGAAAAAGTCAGTTTGCAGATGCTTGGATGTCATAGCTTGTCACAATGTTGGGCGTGCAGAGAGGCTGTGGCATTTCTAGGGAGGGAGTAGAAAGTTTGTCACTGCTTCATCAGTGGATCAGAAATTAGGCCATATCACCACCTTAAGATACCATTGCTTGAATTTTGTAGAATTGCATTTCCATTTTGCCTCTGCCTCCTAGCAGATCTTTTAAGAATACAGAAGCTGAGGGCTGGGGTATGCTCAGGGTTTGAACACTTGTTGAGCTGGTGAGATACTGGGTTCCACTCCTAGCACTGCAAAAATAAAGCAACACCGCAGAGGTTAGTTTTGGTTGTTGTTGGGTTTGGTTATGGTAGTCATTTGAAATTGCTAATGAGTGAGTAAATGTTTATCGCCCTATGATGGAGAGGCATGTCTGGAAACACAGGGGATTTAAAGATTTGTATCTAGTGGGCTAAGGTCTTGACTGGGGAATCACCAGTCTTTGAAGATTGGAACCAAGTTATTGAGGGTAGGAGGAGAGGAGGGGGAGGTCAAGGCACCACATTCAGAAGTTGAGGCAGGAGCAGAAAGGACTGGGCTAGGGTTGCTAAGTGAGCTGGACTTGACTTGGGTATGGATGGGAGAGGGACAACTGGAGAGAGTCTGGGCTGGGCAGAGGTTGCACCACAGTCATCAAGGGCAGGTGTTCCCAGGGAGAAGGACTGAGCCTCCACTCTGATTCTGTGAGTGCTATGAAGGAGGCGGAAAAAATTACACTTTCATTCATTCGCTGCTTTAGCCAACATTGCCTTTTGTTTTTTCTTTTTTCTTTTCTTTTCTTTTCTTTTTTCTTTTTTTTTTTGTTTTTTGTTTTTTGAGACAGGGTTTCTTTGTGTAGCTTTGGAACCTATCCTGGCACTCGCTCTGGAGACCAGGCTGACCTTGAACTCATAGAGATTCCCTGCCTCTGCCTCCCAAGTGTTGGGATTAAAGCTGTGTGCCACCAATGCCCTTCGGAACACTGCCTTTCTAAGCATGCCTTATGCATCTGGTGCAGAGCTGGGTACAGATCTGGGCACTGCTCTCATGGAGCTCACAACCCAGTAGGCAGAAGGCAGACTAGAAACAACAACAAAGACTTAGAAGATATAGTACTGGCAGTCAGGATGAGGGTTGTGGGCAGCAGGGAGGGAAGGCAAGGTCTTGCAGGGAGATCAGGATGTGTGTGCAGGGAGCCAGAGAGGTGAGAACAGAATCAGATTGTGAAGTTTGAAAGTTCTAGGATCTTGCTTTTGAGATGGTCTCATGTAGCCAAGACTGATCTCGAACTCACTGTGTAGTCAAGGATGGCTTTGAATTCCTGATTCTCTTGTCTCCACCTCCTGAGTGTTGGATTACAGTCATGTGCTGCAAAGCTTGGTTTTATCTGGGTTGGGATTGAACTTGGGGCATTGTGCATACTAAGCAAGCACTCTACAAAAGTGAGCTACATTGTCAGAATACAAAATGCTGAATAGCTCCAGAAATCATGTTTAGGAGTTTGGAAGAGGCCCTGTGCTAGCAAGTGAGCCTAACGTTGGTACTTCATAGTCACCGGGTAAGTCAATGTTTGACTCAGGAGAAAAGTGTTCCAGGAGAGGGGATAGTTTGTGTGGTGGGGTGGGGTGGAGGGTGCACTGGATAGCTACACTTGAGAGTCCTTCATCCCTCTCCTGGCTACTCATTTATTCATTCACTCATTCATTTACTAAGTGTCACACACTGAATTAGGTATGCCCAGCCCTGGGACCACAGTGATGACCTCATGGTCTACCTGGTGCATCTCTCAAGTCCTTCAGTCTTGCTTCCTGGACCCTGAATCCCTCCTCCCCTTGCAGCCACCCTGAGCCCACACTAACTTTGCACACTCAGCCACTTGCCAAATGTTACAATATTATGCTGAATGTCTGTGCCTAGCTGCCTGTCCACCAGGTGCACCTCATGGGGCAAGGTATGTAGCCTTTGTCCCTACAGCACACAGGCCTTGGAGAATAGCGTTCTTCAGGGTAAGGTTGCCAAGGGACTTGCTACCAGAGGCTAGACCCACTTCTAGTCTTTTAAGCCTGGCCTTTTCAGAAGAGTGGAGTGTTTGTGTTGTGTTTGGTAACTGTTGAGAAGAGGTTATTCCAGGCAAAGTAAGAGGTTTTGTGGAAGCAGATTCAGGGATAATCTGGAGCTCTGGAGAAGGAGGGCTAAGATGAGGCTGTGTAGGAAGTCTGGCCTGGAAAGACTTGAAAAGCCCAAAGCTAAGGAATAAAGGACACAGACTCCAAAGGCTTCAGAGCCAGGTCCAGAAACCAACAACTGTACCAGCCACTGTGTCTCACTCCTGCAATAAGGGGGGTTGGTCATCTAAGGACAGACAGAGGCATTGTGCACACGTGCAGGTCACTGTGTGTGACTGCTGAAGTGTGTGTTTTGGTTGCATTCTGATCTCTTTTCAGGCTGGATGTTGAGAGATAGATGATGGTAGGACATGGGCCTCACTGATGGTTTAGGGTTAGAATCTTGAATTTGTTTACTTTTTGCAAATTCAACAAGCCCAAGTCTGAAATGCTCTGAATGACACCAGCCATTTGAGAGAACCTTTAGGAGAGGTTTTGAAGGTTGCTTTGGGCTGAGCGCCGTGGTTGCTTCCAAAAGCTTTATAAACTGTCATTGAGGATTTTGCCTGCTCTGGATGCAACAGTGGGTTGCCTCAGGCTTAAGTAAATTTTTTAGGAACTCCTATTCCAAAAGGAAAGTAAGCATCTGACCTGGAGTTCCTGAGAGCCCAGGCCTTCTTCAACAGCCCTGGGTTTGACTTTTTCCAGAGCAGGAATTTGAGAAAGAGGCTGAGCCCAGAGCCTTGTACTCTTGACTGGAGACCCATTGGACTTGCTGACCTCCCAGTAGAATACTCCATGATGAGCCCTTCTGATCCATCATGTACCTTGTGCCTTTGCAACAACCCAAAAAGATAGCAGTACTACTGTTCCCAGTTTACAGCTATGAAGATGAGGCCTTGAGTTCATACAACTTGCCTGAAGTCAGCCAGAGGAACAAGCCAAGCCAAGTGGGGACTCTGAAGCACCAGGTCACAACCAATGTACAAACCAAATCAGAAGAATGTAGTGACAGCAATGGCTGCCATTCATCAAGAGCCTCTCAAGTGTCAAGCCATTTCCTCCCTCCCTCCCTACCTCCCTCCCTCCCTCCCTACCTCCCTCCCTTCCTTCCTTCCTCCCTCTCTCCCTCTCTTCCATCCGTTTTCCCTGCCATGCTTTGAGGGGTTACCACCAAGGGCTGTTGGATGGTGCGATGGGTAAAGGCGCTTGCCACCAAGTCTGACAGGTTGAGTTCAACCCCTATGTCTTGCACAGTAGAAAGAAAGGACAAGTTGTCTCTGACATTCATACACATGCATGTTCTGCACACATGCAAACACACGAGCTCAAACACACACACACACACACACACACACACACACACACACACACACACACACACACCCCTTTCAAAGGTAGACTACTAACACAATCCTAGCATCTCTTGCCCAGGTTGCTGCCCACTGCTGCCTTCTTGATGTATGTTTCCCATCCAAATGTACTCAAACTCATGACCTTTCCCTCTTTTTTCTTCTTTATACGTGCTGAGGACAGAGCTCAGGATGTCCCCAGGCTAGCTAGGCAAGTGTTCACCGAGCAGCACATGGATCCCCTCAGTACCATATTTTTCATATATATGTCATCTCAGCTCTGTGAGGTCCCCAAGGTCATTCAGAGGGCAAATGACAGAGTTGGCATTTGTAGCTAGAATGAGTTCACAGCTTGTCAGGTAATGTGTGTTACTTCCTGCTAACTGAGAAAACAACTTTGTCCTGATGGATCCAGAAGGATCCAGCAGGTCTATCTACATCATCTACATCTGGGTCTGTCTACAGAGGCAGGCTCATCTATGGAGGCCTTATCTGTCCTCATAAGAGCTAGATATACCGGTCTCAAAAAACAAACAAACAAAAAGAGTTAGATCTAGCTGGGCAGATAAGCAGGACCAGCACAGATGGATTTTGAGGTGACTGAACAGGGATTCAAGAGTTAGGAAGAGGGAGAAGGCTGGTACCCAGGTAGGGCATCTAGAGGGACTAAGAGGATGGCTGAGAGGTAGGTCGTTTTCCATAGGAAATGTGGCCAGACCAGAGGAGAAGCTAGGTTTCATGAGTGTGAACACCCTGGGAAGGGAGTCATGCATGCCATAACAAAGGCACCAGAGGGCAGTCACCTGGGCAAAGGACAGTAGGGTCATGTCAGGAACACCTTCAGGATATGTACTGGAGTGACACCATTCATATTTTAAGAGGCATCAACAAAAACAGCATGGCTTTTTGGTTTCCCAGGAAAGCCTGGGCCTGCAGGTCATTTGAAGAGTGTGTATCTGCTGGCCCTGGAACTGGGATGTCTGTAGTCACGGCTCTATCCAGACCTCTGGGAATGGCCTCACCCTTTCAAAGAGATGGTGCCCTGCTTCTCGTCTCCCACACATGGTCCCTTCTCTCTACCTCCCTAATCAGAGAAAGCAAATTGTTATCAGATTAGTCTCAGCAATGAAAAGCGGGTGCTGGCCCTTGCCGTTAGTTTCCATTTAGATAGACTGGGCCGGGCCACACAATAGGCATCAAAGCCTGTCTCTGGGCAGCGGGAGGGATTAATTTCTTTAACCAACAGGCCTGATCTGGCCTAACTCATTACCCTGCCTTGTCAGTGTGGATGTTCGATGCGATTGAAGATTATACCATTTAGGCCTCTCCCTTGTCTTCTGCGCAAACCGGGGCTATTGAATTGCACATTCTTGCGAAGATCCCCCATCAATACTCGGGCAGCCTGAGGTTCTAATTCTGCTTCATTTAAACTTCATCAACTTTTCCAATCAAGTGGAAGGATCCGAAATAGGTTCTGTATGCGGAAAGGCACGATCCCTTTGTCAGATAAATTTATTCCGGCTTCTCCCCTCCCTGGCTCTCTTTCTCTCTCCAGCCTGGCTCCCCAATCCCTTCTCAGCACTCCCCCCTCCCCTTATCCCCAGGATGAAAATGAGATTACAGTATTTAAATGACTATGGTAATCAACCTGGGGACCCTGAGCTGAGATTGAGGTTAATTTTTCTTAGCAGAACAAAGAAGCGTGATGCCTTTGGGGACTTGGCGGTACAATCTGGGGTTCTTGCTTGTGGCTTTTTTTTTTCCCTCTGAAATTGCAGTTTTAGGAGTCTTTTCTTGTTACGAACTAGACACCAAATGTGTTTTTTTTTTTTTTTTTTTTGAAAAGGCTACAGCCCCTAAGAGAACAGAAATGTAATTTTAAGATGATAAACAGATAACAGCCTTCAATCAACAATTTTAATAGGGGGGAAAGTCACTGACATAAGATGAGCACAAATCTAATGAAAGGGTGATCCTTTACCTTGTTTATTTTTAAATACACTCAGAATAATCTCCCACTGTGTTAGAATTCATAATCACAGCTACCCTGGGCGCCTGTAAACTTTTGAATGAAGAACCTTGTCACTTGGGTGATCTTCTCCCTGGCAGCTTTTACTGCTGTAAAAGTTGAGATTTTTGTCTTGTTTTGGCTAATTAGAAGCGGGGTCATTATATTATTGAAAAGTCTACATGAAAGTGGCTTGTTCTGTTGTTACCTGGAACACTGGAAAGCTGGTCAGTCACTCTGCGAAGGGCCCCTTCCTCCCCTCGGCTTCTAAACCAGAATCAAAATCTGTGTGTTTCTTTGTCTCCCCTTGCTACCTTGTCATAGCTGTTTTACATGCTTGCCAGCCAATGTTATCTTTTATTTGTGTCAGGAGAAAGGATTGTGACAAGTTCCGTATACAACATTCATTTGGCAAGGGAGATTCTTCATAGAGCGTTTGAATTGGGAAATGAAACTGTCTTTCAGCGCAATGAGCTACATCGTTTCTGGACAGATTCACTACGAGAGAGTATCTCGGAACTTTATATCCTGGAACAGTCCTGAAAAGTCTTAATGAGTTTTTGTAAAAAGTAGGATTAGGTTTCAACGCAAGCCTAGTTGGGGGAAAGTGGAAAACAGCCATAATGGCTTCAAGTGGGGACTGCCTGAAATACAGCTCCCTCTCGGCTCCCCACAAGTTGTCTCGGCTGGAATAAATTGTTGCTCTTCTGTATTGTAATGACTTTGTTTCAGGCCCTTTAAACTGTGGTTGACTTCCTGACAGTCATCTACATTTGCAAAGCAAAATATTTAATAACCACATCCTTTCCACAACTGTGTTTGTTCAAGTGGTTTCCCTCACCTCCACCCATCCCTGCTCCCAACCTCCTGCTGCTCTCCCTCCCCATTTGCCGAAAAAGAAAAAAGAAAAAATCTGCTCACCCTTTGTGCTACCAAATTCATTGGGGGCAGTGGTTTATGGTGACATTTTTCTTTCTTAAAGTAAATATTGACTCACCGTGGGGAAATTAAAACTCCATTAGGCATCGCTACACTGTACAGAGGGCTCCTTGGAGCAGGCAAGCTGCTATTAATTGGTTTCTTCTTCGGGAATAATTCCAGGAGGGCAGAGGGAAAGGGGAAACAGGAGATGGATAGACCCATAATTTCTTAAAATGACACCATCTAAATCAGCAAAGGTGATCATTACATGGTTACTAATCTAAATAGAAACAAGGTGCTGGCTAATAATGGGAAAATCCATCGATATAAAAAGCCTGCTGCAGAGTTATTTCCAGGCTTCGAAGAGTGCGTTGGGGAATGCAGGTGGGCCACCTTAGTCACTCTCCACTATATTTACTCAGGTAGGGTCTCTTGCTGAACCCAGAGCTTATTTCTGTCAGTCTAGCTATCCAGCTAGTCTCCTAGTGCAGTTAGCTTCCCAGGAGTGCTGGGATCATGGGCAGCTGCCATGCCAGCTCAGCATTTATGTGGGTGCTGTGGATTTACACCCGAGCCCTCAGGTTTATGCTGCAAGTACTAAACCGACTGGCTGTCTCCCAGCTCCCATTGCTCCCTTTGTGTTAGGACCTCTCTGAGTTTGAGCCATTGCCTTCTCGCCTTTCCCACTTACCTCTGCTCTGCCTGCTAGTGCCATCCCAGCCCCAAGCCCATTTGAGCCCTCACCACTCCCTGGGTATTTTGGCTACCATCAACAAAATAAACAGGAGCTGCAGACAGCTCCGCATTTGAGAGCACTGGCTACTCTTTCAGAGGACCTGGGTTTCATTCCCAGCACCTACAAGCCTATTCAAAACATCCTGTAACTCCAATTCCAGGAGATCTGATGCTTTTTATGGCCTCCTCAGGCACTTGACATACATGCAATGCACAAGCACACATACAGGCAAAACACTCATACACATGAAATGAGAAAAAAATTAAGAAAGTCAAAGAAAATAAACAACAAATATTGGATGGGATGCAGGGACAGGGGACCCTTCTATGCTGCTGATGGAAATGTAAACCACAGCAAATCATACTGAAAATCAGTATGGAAGTTCCTCAGAAAAATTAAGACTAGGACTATCATGATCCAGCTGTAACACTCCTGAGAATATACCCCAAAGAACCAAAGTCAGCATCCTGCTCCAGAGATACTGCACCCCCATTTCCATTGGGCCGGTCACAACAGCAAGCTTATAGAACCAGCTTGGGTGTCTATCAGCAGATGACCAGAGGAAGAAACTGTGGTACCTACACATCACAGAGCATCACTCAGTCATAAGGAAGAATAAAGTCATGTTGTTGGCAGGAAAATGGATGAACTAGAAGTCATTATGACAGGCAGAATGAGTGGGACTCAGGCAGACAGGTGCCATGCTTCCTTTCACACGTGCAATCTATATTTAAAAAAAAAAAAAAAAAACCACAAAAGTAGAGGGTCAAAGAGTAAATACAAAGTATAAGAGGGACTGTATGAGAAAAGAAAGGGAGACAGCTGCGGGTGGAAAGGAGACAAAGGAAGGCAATTGAGTTAGATAAGATCATGTATAAAACATAATAAATCAATATTTTTTAAATTACAATAATTTAAAAAATTCTCCCACCATTTTTATATCTAGCAATTTCCCCTCCCAGTCCCCAACGTCTATAGCAGATTGTAAAGGAACAAGTGGCTTGAGACAATTAGTCAGGCAGTTGTGGTGCACACCTTTAACCCCAGCAAGTGGATCTCTGTGAGTTCTAGGCAACCCAGGGTTACATAGAGGGTTCCAGACCAGCTGAACAACATAGTGAGATTCTGTCTTGTCTTGAAAAATGAGTAAATAAGAATTTAGGAGTTGGAGAGATGGCTCAGTGGTTAAGGGCATGTGCTATTCTTGTAGAGGACTCTGGGTTTCATGTGGGTTCATGGCAGTTTACAACTGTCTGTAAGTCCAGGGGATCCAATACCCTCTTCTGAACTTCATACATGTGGCATATGCTTATACAAATAAAATAAATAAATCTTCAGACATTGATGGCTTCATGGTTCTGGTGGCCAGAGGGCCAGAGTTTCTGTTGATTCCTGGCCCACAGATCCTGAGAGTTAAGACTACAAAGAAAATGGAGATACTGTGGATGACCCTGGTAGTGAGGTTCATCCCAAGCATGGCAAGGAGAGGCAGAAACAGGGCCGTCTCATGTCCTGCCATAGCTCTGGGTCCTGAGACTGAGGCACAACTGGTCCTGAGGCCTCTGGGACCTGGCCCCTCTGGGCCTGCCTGCATCTCCTGCCAAGGAGGCTGCGGTGGTGGTTTGTCATTTCCACTTATTTATTTAGACATGGTCCCATATAGCTTAGGCTGGCTTTGAACTCCCTGTGTAGCAGAAGATGACCTTGAACTTCTCATCCTCCTGCCTCCACCTCCTGAGTGCTGGGATTCTGGGCAGGCGTGGCTGCCATGCCTAGTTTACGTCCTGCTAAGAATGGAATCCACGCTTAGTGAGTGCTAGGCAAATACTCTGCCAACTAACTACATCCTCAGGCCTTCCGTATACTTTAAATAAAATCTAGATTAATTATAATCGTTAATACAATGTGAATACTAAGTAGATAGTTGTTTAAGGCATAATGATAAGAAAAAGATGTCTATGCATGTTCACAGCAGGCCCTAATATTTTTCTATCAGCGAGTGGTTAAATCCATGGCTACAGAACCCATGGACAGAAGAGGCAGAGCTATTTATTCTCTTTCCAGAACTCCCCTGTTGTAGGACTTTAAACTTTGACACCACTATAAGGATAGATACCCAGTTGTCACAAGCAAGTCACCTGCCAGTGAACAGGTGTCCCTACCTGATGTGGCTGCTCTGCTCACCACTGTGCCCTCCAGGGCTTGAGGTGCCATTCTCCTGTCATCTTGTGAAAGCCATCTCGGAGTCCTCTCTTTGGGACGTCTTTGGGCATCCCACCCTTGCTCTGAGATGTTTTATGAACCCCTGATATCTGCCGCCATAATGTTATAACTTGGATTTCTCTTACTGCCCTCCCCATCACATTAAATGTTTGCTTTGGGGGTTTTCTTGTCAGCAGAAGCTGGATCTTCTTGGTCTTTGCACCCTCAGGTGCCCACAGTGCTCGGTATAAAGTAGGTGCTCAATAAATGCAGAATGAGTAAATAAACAGATGGTTTAATGAGTACCTGGGAGACTGTTTCCTGGTAAACAGTAGCTTTGGCATTCCTACAAATGTCTAGATTTATTTTCAACTCAAACTTAAGGTCCTTTAAGACTTAAACATAGGTTCTCTGTGAAGGAAGGCATAGCCATCACTGTACACAGGTGGGTGGAAGCTATCTATGCATTTGGCCTCACTGAGACACATATAATTCAGTGCCGTTCATGCACAATTCACATCAAGGACACTGTGCTCTTAGCCACTCAGTGCCTGTGGGCAGTGTATAGGCAGGGGCCAGTGCCTTGCTAGCTGAACTTTTAACAAGGAAATCCAAGTGAGGACTTTGAAACCATGATCACGGTCACCCATAAGATGTCCACTTTGCCTAAACAGCCTGGGACACAAAAGGAGACTCAGGAGAACACATATCTGGTCTCAGGCTAGACTGGGATCTTTAGTGGCAGGATATTGAGCTGTTTGATAAAGCCCAATATTGCGTGTTAATCAGACTTGAATGCCCAAAGAAAGAACAGTGTTTGAAAGCGCTTAACACGGACTGGGAGGACCCCCTTGCTTCTGTCGCCTCCCAGGAGGTATCTTGGGCTATGGTGCTCTGTCATTGTACTGATAAGCCGACAGGGTAATCCTGGGAACAGCAGGAGGGATGGCCACCAGTGGGGGACTTTTCAACCCGGCTAATTAAAACAATCCTTTCTTTCCTGCTGATGGCTCATGAGACAGAGAGTGTATGGGCTAATGAAAATGTCTCTGCCATTCACCCACTTATCTCTTCACTTAATGTCATAACTTCCATTTGGGGGGTCCTGATAGAGAAATTTCAAAGATTTACTACAAGCCTGGCCCCCTTCATCACTGCTTTGCACAGCACAAGCCACACACCAAGTCCATTGCTAGTGACCCATGCTGTATCACAGCAGTTGTGGGGTTTCTAGAAGAGCCCTTGTTCATATCGAAACGAATAAACGTCACCTGGGTCCTTTTCCGTTATCCACCTCGCTAAATCCAAGAGGTCCTCATGGGTGGCCCAGCAGATCGAGATGTCTGTTTACCGGAAGGACTCTGGTAAGATGGGAGACTCTCTTCAGCCTTTGGTTCTGACAAGAAAGATGGCCAGAGTTCAGTTAATATGGATTTAACCACCTCCTTCAATCCCCTGAGTGGAATCCAGAGTCTTCTGTGTTTATTTCCACCCCTTACCTGCCCTAAAATTCTGAATGACTTCAGCTAATCATGTCATACACTGGACAAGGGAAAGAAACAAGGGGTGGATTTGTACACACACACACACACACACACACACACACACACACCACCACCACCACCACCACCACCACCAACAACAACAACAAAAGAAGAGACTGTTGTGAATTTAAAAGGGAATAGGGGGGCACAGGAAGAGTTGTAAAGAGGGTTGTGTGAATGCACCCAGCAAACCATAACCTAATTCACTTTATACCCTTGGTTTGACTTGGGAAAATACCCTCTGGCCCCAGTACACCTGCCCTCTAATGAGGTTTGAATGTGGAATGTCCCTCAAAGGCCCATGTATCTGAGCACGTGGTTCCCAGCTGGTGGTACTGTTTTGAAAGGTTGTGAAATGTTTAGGGGATGGGGCCTTGCTGAAGAAAATGAGTCACTGGGGTGGGTTTTGAGTTTTGATAGCCATCCTCACATTCAGCCCATTCTCTGCCCCACTTCCTGTTACCCTCTGCTTCCTGACCATGGCTGGGATGTGACCAGCTGCCTCCTGCTACTCTCTCCCTTCTTCTTCTTCTTCTTCTTCTTCTTCTTCTTCTTCTTCTTCTTCTTCTTCTTCTTCTTCTTCTTCTTCTTCCTCTTCCTCTTCCTCTTCCTCTTCCTCTTCCTCTTCTTCTTCTTCTTCTTCTTCTTCTTCTTTTTGGTTTTTCAAGACAGGGTTTCTCTGTGGCTTTTGGAGGCTGTCCTGGAACTAGCTCTTGTAGACCAGGCTGGTCTCGAACTCAGAGAGATCCACCTGCTTCTGCCTCTCGAGTGCTGGGATTAAAGGAGTGTGCCACCAATGCCTGGCCCTACTCTCCCTTCTTGAAGTTGAAGTTACTTCTTGTCAAGTGTTTGGTTACAGAAATAAGAAGAGTAACTAATATATCCTCCAGGCCCGGAAACACTCGCTTGCAGAAGAACTGTACCAGGGGGATCAGACACAAATCCACCCTTCCTTTCTTTCCCTTGTGCAGTGCATAGTGGGTGGTGATGACCTTAGCTGACATCATCTAGGATTCTAGGGGGAGGTAAAGGACTTAAATGAATACAGAAGACCCAGAGCATTGTCCCTGGAGAAAACTTTATCTCCCTCTCTCAGAAGCCATTAAAGGCCTGTAGCTCTTCATCTACCAGCGGGACTTCGTGAGACTTTTTTCCTATCCATGATGGCATATCAACAGAAATGTACAACTTGGTGAAAATGCCAAGAACAAGCCAGGTGGTGGTGGTGCACACCTTTAATCCCAGCAAGTGGAGGCAGAAGCAGGTAGATCTGTGTGAGTTTGAGGCCCACTTGGTCTACAGGGTGAGTTCTAGGACAGCCAGGGCTGTTACACAGAGAAACCCTGTCTCAAAAAGCAACAACCAAACAAAAATAAAAAAACATCTACAAAAAAAAGCCAATAACAACTGACCGTGTGGTGCCCAACCCCGACTGATACATCTACAACACAGCCCATACACTTAAGGCTCAGGGAACACATTGCAGAAGAGGCAGAAAGATTCCAAGAGCCTTAAGAGCAGGATGTCCGCTGCTGTGAAGCAGTGTTGATGTAGGAGGAAATCTCAACAGCACATTCACCTAAACAAGACCGCACTAGAAGAAGAGCCTATAGTGATTCTTAAGCCTGCATCTTGAGCCCTGCAGTGTGTGGACTGCCTGTTGTCATAAACACCTCCTGGGGGCTGGGCCATTCTTTCTTAGCAAATATGTCCCATGGCTTTTACTTTTTTTTTTTTTTTTTTTTTTTTTTTTTTTTTTTTTTTTTTTTTTTTTTTTGCCACAGCCCCTGTGTGTGTTCAGTTCAGAATAGCTGTTGAATGTCGGACCAGCCTCCTTGATTTGAAACTTGCATAGACAACAGTTTCCATCACTTTCTCTTTTTACCTCTTTCCACTGCATCTGAAATACTAGGGTTAGTGGGACAGGCCCACCTTTGTTTTCAAAGTGAACTGTTGAGAAGCAAGACCCGCCTCCACCTGTCATTTGCATATGGTTTCTTTGGGAGAATGGAGAAAGGTGGCTGTGGGCCTAGATATTTCCATGCTGTTCTGCTCATTATTTACGCAGTCAAGGAGATATTTCAGTAGAAATGCGCTGGGCTCTGAGTGACAAGGTATCTCTCTGCAGTGCAGGGTTCAGGGAAATTGTAGTGAAGTTGACAGCTTTTTAACGTACAGCCGCTATTCCACTGAAATACAGTGTGTTTTTATTTTGAAAGTACAAGATGACCTATTTATTAGCTGTGATTCCAGCTGAGTTTACACACTCAGAAACACAAAGGGAGACGAAGAGCGTGTTTCTTTGGGGGGCCACAGATTCCCTCTCCTCTCTTCTCCCGCCACAGAGAAGAAAACATCGAAAAATGGGTGTTCTGAATTGGAGTGGACGGCTTCTCCTTGAAATGACAGCTTACCTTGGAATCACGGGAAAAAGTTGCCAATTACCTTAATCAGCCATCTCCAGGAAACAACAAGAAGAGCTTAGTCGGCCTCCGTGGGAGGAGAGAGCGAACAGGGACTTAGAGGGAGACAAACACCATGTTCAAAAGCTCAGAGCATATTGGAAAGCTGCAGTTTGTTTTAAAAAACAAGGCTGGGAGGGGGGCAGTCTGTCATGCCTGGTGTTTGCTCCTTCAAGGCTAGGCATGGGGACTGGGACCATGGCTTATACACCCTGAGCCCTGTTAGAAACATGACTTCTTAGCCCGTATCCAGTAAACCCTCAAGTATAATCAAGTGCAGAAGCACTGGGCTGGCTAGCACCAGACTCTCTGCCTCTTGCACAGGCTTAATGACACTAGTGGTTGGAAGTCATTTGCCTATTTGGCACCTACTTTACTAGGTCCTGGGAATTTCTATGTACTAGGAACACAGGGAATAAGACTAACAAAGCCTGTACCTCTTAAGGCGGTCTTTGAGCCTTCAGGGAAGCAATACAGTCAAGTGGGATCCAGGGGTGTGTGGGTGGTATTTGTCACCTGGACAGAGTGGCATTAGTATCCTGGCGGCATTTATCCAAAGAGGAAACACAGCTGTGTTGTTATAATGTATCCTGTATCACTTCCCAGTCACACAATCCTTATCTCATAGATTGCATTTGGTTTTGGTTTGTTTGTTTTAGACAGGGTCTCACTGTGTAGCCCTGGCTGACCTGGAATTCACTCTGTAGACCAGGCTGACCTTGAATTCATAGAGATCCACCTGTCTCTGCCTCCTGAGTGCAGGGATTAAAGGTGTGCACCACTGGAGCTGGGCTTCATAGTTATAGTTATTTTATTATTATTATTATTATTATTATTATTATTATTATTATTATTATTATTTGGTTTTTCGAGACAGGGTTTCTCTGTGGCTTTGGAGGCTGTCCTGGAACTAGCTCTTGTAGACCAGGCTGGTCTCGAACTCACAGCGATCCGCCTGCC
The DNA here is from genome assembly GCF_003668045.3 of Cricetulus griseus. NCBI lineage: Eukaryota > Metazoa > Chordata > Mammalia > Rodentia > Cricetidae > Cricetulus > Cricetulus griseus. Next base: position 140,718,516 of record NC_048599.1, on the reverse strand, counting down.
TCTGCCTCCCGAGTGCTGGGATTAAAGGCGTGCGCCACTAACGCCCGGCTTTCATAGTTATTTTATAGAGAGACAACCTTGCCCAGTTTATTAGGAGGAAATTGAATTTGTACACTACTCAATTAGCCATTTGTTTTGGGCTTCCTTGCTCAGCATGGACAGTGTGCATCGATGCTTTCCTTCCCTTCTTCTCTCTTTTTTTAAAAAATAATTTTATTTTAGATTTATTTACTTAACTTTATGTGGATGAGTGTTTTACCTGCATATGTGTCTGAGCACCAGGTGTGTGCCTGGTGCTCTCCAAGGTCAGAAGTAGGGATCAGATTCTTTGGAGCTGCAGTTATAGTTGTGAGCCACTGTGTGGTGCTGGGAGCCGAACTCAGGTCCTCTGTAAGAGCAGCTGGTGCTCAGAACTGCTAAACCAGCTCTCCAGCCCTTTTTTAAATTTTTATTTTACAATTTTGGGGGCTGATGAGATGGCTCAGCATGTAAAGGGGCTTGTCACCAGGCCCAGTGACACGTGTTCCATCTCTAGGACTTGTGTGGTGGGAGGTGAGTGACTCCTGAAAGTTGTCCTCTGACCTCCATATATGTGCTGTGGCTTGTGCATGTGTGTGCACACACACATACACACAAAATAAACAGACATTTAATATTTAGCTCTAACACCATTTATTCATTTATCAATGGTATTCATACTCATTCAGTTTGGATTCAATTTAAAATAGCTGTGAGTCTCTCATATGTGAAACAGAGTTTTTTGGTGAACTGTCCCTTCAAGAAGCAGCAAGACTCAGTTTAGATTGCTGAATTGTCAAGATGTCAGTTTTGTTGTTTAGTTGTGTGTGTGTGTGTGTAGCAGTTTTCCCATGTTCACCCAGAACTCAGTAAACCAGTTTCTGAGAAAGGAAAATTGTGCTGTGAAATCAGAGTGTCACCTTGAAAACAGACCTCCACATGTCACGCATGAACTCCCAGACACACTTGAATAGCAGATATTGGCACTTGAGAATGGCTCGTTTGGTTTGCAAAGCGTGCATTTTGTACCCATGTTGCTTCATGGAATCAGCAGCGGCTCAGGGCTGATTGCCCATTTCATCCAATCAACCGTTGAGTTCATTCACCAGACATTTATTGTCAACTTTGCGCTGGGCTCTGGGGAGGTGGTGGTGGGCCTCCAGGGCCTTGGATGCAGCTGCTCGGACACCCCGGAGATGAGAGCTGAGCAGCCGTGAGGGTGAAGGGCTCAGCCTGCCACCTCCTTCAAAAACAGCCTTCCCCTTGCTGCTTCCTACCCAGGGGGACCTTCCTGCAAGGAGGAAAGTGAGTTTGCCAACGGAAGTCCTGGGCATTAGCAGATGCAATAGAGGGAGGTATTTGTGAGGATGAGGCATCAGATGGAGCTTTCCAGCCAAGCAAACCTAGAGCCACCTGCAGCATTGCCAGGGAGACAAATGCCACATCTGGAAAGATCTGCATAATCCACAGCTTGTCATTTGGGCAGGAAGTACTCTGTCTCCTCTGGGAGGCTGCCTAATTATGGGCTGGATCCTTGCCAGAAAAGAGGAGCGAACAGAGTAAAGAAGCAGACACACTCTGGACTCATCCATGTCACAGCACGCATGGGATCTGTTTCCAGGTTAGCATAGATCCCAAGAGAACTCAAGGACTCAAGGTCAGGTTAAGGAGAGACGGCCAAGGTGAGATGGTGAGGGTGTGGAGCCCTGTGGGCTGGTCGAGGGCCTTGCCGTGTCACCTGAAGTCTTGCAGGATTCATGTCAGTGAGGTGTCACTGCTGCCACTGCACGGGAAATACTAGTTCCTTAGCTTACTGACTTTACCCCTTAAAATAGTTTGTGTGTGTGCTTGTGCATTCAGGTTAGCATGCATGTGGGTATGTGTGTAAGCCAGACCCCAACATTGGGCATCTTCTTTATTTTTTGAAACAGGATCTCTCACTGATTTGGCTAGGCTGGCTGGCCAGTGAGACCCAGGGACCTCCTCTGCTCCCTAGTGCTGGGGTTACAGGTGTGAGCTGCCTGTCTGCCTTTTACAAAACATTTGTTTGTTTGTTTGGTCACTGGGAATCCGATCTCAGGTCCTCATGCTTATAGGAGAAGTAATTTACAGACTGAGCCAACTCCCCCAGCTCACTTTAATTTAAAAAAGAATTGCAGTAAAATGCCCTGGACATAGAATCTGCTGTCTTGTTGGACATGGTGGTGCATGCTTGTGTTTCCAGCCCTGGGGAGACAAAGGCAGGAGAATCCACAGTTCAAGGCCAGCCTGGACTGAAAGCTTATGTCAAAAAGAAATTAATTTCCATCTTAACCATCTTTCTATGTAGAGTTCAAATGGCAGCAAATACGTTTATATGGTATAGCCCTCCCCACTGCACATTTCCAGAACCTTTTCCATCTCCCCAAAAAATAGAGATTGTAGTGTGTGTCAGAGCATCTTCCATCCACTGATGAACAGTTGCTCCTGTCTTCCTGCTCCTGCTAAGGATGGGTCCCTAGACATGAGTGTCCATGTTACTGGTTTGTTTTGAAAACACAGCCCAGCGTTGGTGGCGCACGCCTTTAATCCCAGCACTCGGGAGGCAGAGGCAGGCGGATCTCTGTGAGTTAAGGCCAGCCTGGTCTACAGAGCGAGTTCCAGGACAACCTCCAAAGCAATACAGCAATACAGAGAGACCCTTCCTCGAAAAAAAAGAAAAAAGAAAAAGAAAACCAACCAATAAGGGCCTTTGCCAGGTTCATCTCTTTTACCCACCCCTGTGTTGTTGGGGTGCTGTCAGGGGAGGAGGGGCTCTAGACACAGATGGGGGCATCATTCTCAACCAACTGATCTGGATGGCCTGTTGGTTAGTTTGCTGGTCTCTGGCCATCTTTCTCATTGCATCATCCTAGGCATGTGTGAACAGGATTCTCTTTAAGCCTCGGCCATGCTCTCAGGTGCTGTGAATGCTGAAGGGCCACCTGTTAGGTAGTCAATGATGGGAAAGCAAGCAGAGAAGAGATTCCTAAAAATTTAGGCACTGAGAGGGCTGGAGCATGGCTCAGCAGTTAAAAATGCTAGCTGTTCTTCCAGAGGACCTGGGTACAATTCCCAGTACCCACATGGCAGCTCACATCTGTCTGTAATTCTAGTTTCAGGGGACCTGATGCCCTCTTATGGCATTTGCAGGCACCAGGAATTCAAGAGATGAACAGATATATGGACAAAACACTCATGCACACATACACAAATTTTAGGGAGTTAGGAGTTGACAATGATGAGAGGTAGCGGGTCTGGAGAGATGGCTCAGTGGGTCAGAATGCTGCCACATGTGAGGATCTGAGGGTTTTGAGACAGGGTTTCTCTGTGTAGCCCTGGCTATCCTAGAACTCTGTAGACCAAGCTGGCTTTGACTCAGAGATCCACCTGCTGGGATTAAAGGTGTGCACCACCACCGCCCAGTGAGGATCTGAGTTTTGATCCCAGCACCCACATAAAAATCCAGGCATGGCCACACACGTGACTGTAACACCATTGCTTGCTGCCAGCCTAACTCCGGGTCCTGTGAGAGATCTTGTCCAAGAGTTTTACAGCAGGACACTGGACATTCTCTACTGGCCATTGCCCACACATCTGCATGCATCGCGCTCACACATTACACAACATACACATGTACCACACTCATACACACACACACACACACACACACACACACACACACACACACACACAAACACCTGCACACACACACACACACACACACACACCTGCACACACAAAATTAAAAAGAATAAAACAGCAACATGAGAGGCTGGAGAGATGGCTCAGTGGGTAAGAAAGCATAGGCAGCTCATGACTGCCTGTAACTCCAGCTCCAGGGGCTCTGACACCTTCCTCTGGACTCAGGACTTACTGCATATATCCCCACACAGGCACACATGTAGTTTGGTGATGGAACACTTGCCTAACATGAATGAGGCCCTACACCCTATTTCCAGCACCACAAAACAAATGACAACCAAGGCAGGTGCCATATCACTAGCTGTAGCCAGCCACCAGCCATCCAGAACTTACTATTACATATAATTGAGATTTTTGTATCCTTTGACTAACATGGCTCTAGTTCCCGCCCCCAATCCCTAGGTGTCACCCTCTATTCTCTAATACTATGAGTTTGACCTTTTAAGATTACACATTTCCTTTAATTATATCACTCAGGAGGCAGAAGCAGGAAGATCTCTGTGAGTTTGAGGCCAGCCTGGTCTACAGAGTGAGTTCCAGCCAGGGCCATACAGTGAAACCTCATCTAAAAAAAAAAAAAAAAATTCCGTTGTTAAAGTTAGATCATGTCTATCCTAGCTGTGTTTCTGTTACTGTGATGAAATGCCCTGACAGAAGCAATTTTAATGGAGAAAGGGTTTATTTTAGCTCACAACTCCAGGTTACAGTCATTGCAGAGATGCTAAGAAGGAACTTGAAGCCGCTTGTCACATCATCCACTTGTGCATACTTGCTAATGCTCAGCCCCTTCTCTGTACTCACTCAGTCCAGGATCCCCTGCCTAGGGAATGGCACTGCCCATAGTGGGCTGGATCTTCCCACATCAACTATCATATTTAAGACTTCCACAGCTATGCCCAGAAGCCAACTTGATTTAGATAATATTTGACCAAGACTCTTCCTAGGTGATTCAAGATTATGTCAGGTTGACAATTAAAACCATTGTAAGGCTGTATTGACCTTTCTCCATCACATCTATTTCTCTTAGCAAGATGTTGCTGCAAATGACCTCTTCCTTTGCTAAGGCTGAATGATGATGTTCCCTGTGTGCACATACCTGTTTTTCTTCAGTTACCTACTGACTGGCACTTAAGTTGCTTCCATATCCTGGAGATATCTTGTAACTAACCCTGGAAGAATCATGGAAGCAAAACTGTCTTGAGCTACGGATTTTGTCTTTGGAGAGATTCCAAAAGGGGGGTTTCTAGGTGTGGTGGTTTGAATGAAAATGACCCCAATAGGCTCATAGGGAGTGGCACTGCTTGAAAGGATTAAGACCTACAGCCTTGTTGGAGGAGGTTTGACCTTGTTGGAGGAATTGTGTCACTGGGTGTGGGCTTTGGGGTTTCAGATGCTCAAGCCAGGTCCAGTGTCTCCCTGGCTTCCTGCTGCCTGCATATCTGGATGTAGCACTCTCAGCTACCTCTCCAGAACCATGTCTGCATGCATGCCGCCATGTTTCCCACCATGACAATAATAGACTAAACGTCAGAAACTGTAAGCCATCCCCAGTTAAATGTTTCCTTTATTAGAGCTGCTGTGGTCATGGTGTCTCTCCACAGCAACAGAACATTGACTGAGATACTGGGTCATATGGTAGGTAACTTTATCTTTAATTTTGGGGCAAACTAATACCGTGTTTTCCACAATGGCTGCGTAACAGCGTCAGAATTAGTCAATTTTTCCTCCCTTCTTTTGTTCCTGCCTGTAGTCCATCCCTTTCTATGACATCCTTTGCATTAAAGGTTTAGATTCTAAAAACTCAGTGGGAGTTGGGCTTCACATGCTACATATTGTCCCGTGTGTGGATGCGTGAGCGGGTGTGTACATGTATATGTGGAGGCTAGAGGCCAGTCTCAGGCAGGTGCCATCCACCTTTTAAAATTTATTTTTAGTTTTGAGAGAGAGAGGGTGGTCTTCTCACTGACCTGGAGCTCATCAAACAGCTTGGGAATCTACCTTTCTGTTTCCCCAGCTCTGTCTGAGATTAGAAACATGTAGCACTATACTTGGCTCATATTGTTATTATTAAATTGTGTGTGTGTGTGTGTGTGTGTGTGTGTGTGTGTGTGTGTGTGTGTGTGTGTGCAGGTGGTTACGTGAATGTGAGTGCAGACATCCACAGAGTCAGAGGCAAAGGATTCCTTGGAGTTGGAGTTACAGATAACCGTAACCCTCTAGACAGGGAGGCTGGAAACCAGACTCAGGTCCCCTGGAAGAGCAGCAAGTACCTTTACCCACTGAGCCATTTCTCCAGCCTCCCAGGCTTGGATATGTGGATTCTGGAGGCTGAACTTGAGTCCTCGTGCTTGCCAGGCAAACACTCTATCAACTGAGCTATGCCCCCAGCTTGGAAAGGGACATTCTAGACTGCCAAAAGGGAGAAAACTGGGTTGATTAAAGAATAAGCATGAGGCTGCTTCTTGGACCTACCCTAGAATATTCCTCCATGAAGCCATGCAGCAACACTCAAAGGTCACCTGCTGAAGGGGAGGCCTGCTTAGGCCTGCCATTTACCCAACAGCAATGGTGTTTGTTTTGCAGTGAGCTGAGCTGTACTCTGCAGCAGGAGAGTCGTGACACTGTTACATGTCTGAGAGCATGGCTTAATCAGATGACAACTCAGAGGTGCTATGTGTGTACAATATAGTCCTGGTCTTCTGGGCCAAAGACTAATTTAGCTTTTTGGTTTAATTTGGAAATAGGGAAAGAGGTAATGGAGATGGAGAACATACAGATATATACATGTACACACACAGCACATGTATGCCACACATCCTTAGTTATAATCTTGGGAAAGGCTGTGGACTCTGATGAAGAGAGAGCTCCTATGGTGTTTTAAGTCCAGACAGTCCTCGGCTGTTACTCAGATGGGCAGACTCACCTTCTCAGCACAGCCCCACTCCTAGCTGTCTGATGCTGCTGGCAGGTGTCCCTTTAACTTCACTCCACCTTCAGTCTTCTCTGGATGCTGAGAGGAATCCAGGGCCTTGTGCATTCTAGGCTGGGGCTCAACCACTGTGCCCTAGCTCTGAATCTTCACATAAAGCTGGGATAGTGACTCACATCTCTTGGGGTGGCTCTGAGGAGGAAATGAGGAGATACTCAGTGCCCTGCTAGTGAAGGCTGCTGCTAGTACAGTGGAGTGGAGGGCCTCTAGGACCACCATACCACTACCCAAGCTCCACACATCTTGTGGGAAAATTGGAGGTAAAGTCCAACAACTGGGATATGACAAGGATGGGGTTGCCTAGAAGTGAATCAGAACAAGAGGGGTCCTAAGGACCCAGTCTGGAGGGTGAATTCCAAATGTCTCCCTTCTAATTTAAGGTATTATTTTCATGCAAAAAATTCCAACCACAGTGAGGATATGGTTTTATTTTCATTTTGTTTTGTTTTTTTGAGACAGGGGTTCTCTGTGTAGCTTTGGAGCCTTTCCTAGAATTTGCTCTGTAGACCAGGCTTGCCTTGAACTCCCAGAGATGCGTGTGCCTCTGCCTCCCAAGTGCTGGGATTAAAGGTGTGCGCCACCACTGCTCGGGGAATATACGTTTTTCTTAATTTGGTTAATTTTGTAAGCCCATGTCAGCACATCAGATGATATATAATTACTTGCTATAACTACAGCTTTGCCTCTTCTAGAACCTTCCATAAAAGAAAACAGTACATGTGCAATCTTTTTTATGTTTGTTTGTTTTTGTTTTTGTTTTTCGAGACAGGGTTTCTCTGTGTAGCTTTGGAGCCTATCCTGGCACTTGCTCTGGAGACCAGCCTGGCCTCGAACTCACAGAGATCTGCCTGCCTCTGCCTCCCGAGTGCTGGGATTAAAGGCGAGTGCCACCAACGCCCGGCAATATGTGCAATCTTATGTTTGGCTTCTTCCATTGGCATTTGATGTTATTAGTACTTTATTCTTTTTTTTTTTTTTCTGTGTAAGTTGTCCTTTGTGTGAACATACCACAGTTTGCTTTTCCATTCGTGCAGGCAAGGGGTGTCTGACTTGCTATCACTAGAGACAGTTATGAACAATGCCTTGAAGACTTTCCCCATAAACGTTTGTGGGTAAGCACTTTCACATTCACTAGGTAAAGAGAGGGCAGGGGAGAGTCCTGGATTACATAGCAACTGTTAGTTTAACTCCACACAGTCTGTCTCACTGTTTTCCAAAATGGCTGCTCCCATTTGCAATGTGGGAGAGTCCCAGGTGCCTTATAATCCCTCCAGTGCTTGCAATCGTCAGCCCTTTTAATTTTGGTGCCTGAGTTTTGTTTTGGAGGGTGACTAGGAGTTTGTTAGGCAAACATAGTGGGAAGGACATTCCAGGCGACAGAAATATGTCATGGAGAAATGGGGGTCAGGAAGGATGCCTGACATCTCACAGCCTGTGTGAGAAGCACAGGTGCACTGCAATTGGGTTGGAGAGGAGGCGAGGACCGTAAGTAATAAAAACAGTGAGGGCAGCTGGAACTGATTAAAACCTGTACTCAGGCACCAGGGAGGCCTGTTATCCCCTTTTAGAGACAGGAAAGCCGAGGCATGGGTCAGTAACAGATAGACACACAGAATATGAGTGAGTGGAACAGGCAGTGTCCTCTAGTGGTCTGGTAGCCCACGACTGTGCCCAGCACACTATACACACCTTCTAGGACATCTTGTTTAGACTCTGTGGGCTGGGGATACTTCTAAAGGGGTTAAGTGGGGGTGTGAAATGAGCTGATGTGATGTTCTGCAAGACCCCATGGCTACAGAGTGACCCTGATTAGAGAGGTAGAGCATCGGGGTGGGGCTTGAGTAGCCTGGGTGGGCAGGGGTGTTGGGGGAAAGAGTGGAGGGTACAAGGCAGGATTTGGCTCAAGCATAGAGGGGAGAATCCCACTTGGAGCCTGTTAGTGCAGAAGTCAGGGTTCTGTGTGCCAGTGGACAGTGAGTGGGTCTGCCAGAATGGTGCTCTTGTATGTTGGAGGCTTTAACAGCCAAGCGGGAGAGCGAAGGCCTGTGCCTTTTTTAAAAAATTTATTTATTTTACATATATGAGTGCTCTATCTGCATGTACACCTTTACGCCAGAAGAGGGCATCAGATCCTGCTATAGATGGTTGTGAGCCACCATGTGGTTGCTGGGAATTGAACTCAGGATCTCTGGAAGAGCAGCCGGTGCTCTTAACCACTGAGCCAACTCTCCAGCCCCAGGCCTGTGCCTTTTAGAGAGTTATAGTTTTGTGGACAGATTTACTTATTGTGCACTGTGAGGGGTGTGTGTATGCAAATGTGTGTGAGTGTGTTTGTATGCACTAATGTATACACGTATATATATGTATGTGAATGTCTGCGTGTGTATATGTATTTGTAAATTGTGTATGTGTATTGCTTGTATGTGTGTGCATGTGTGTGTGACTGTATGTTTGCATGTCTATATGTATGTGTGCATATGTGGGATGCACTCAGGGATCACTTTCCCTAGTGTATGTCCCCTCTGTGGTTTTCTCCTCCCAACTTTCTGACCTTTTTACACCATCTCCCAGCTTCCTGTAACGTCAGGGCCTCTGTTCTGCATCCCCGGGACACTCATAATTGCTTCCTATCATGTCTCTCCTCCTGCCCCAGTCTCCGCACTCCACAGGAGTCACAAGTCTGTTTCCACTCCCTCCGCTTATTAGAGTCACCCAGGTCTTCAAGGCTGGGTATATGAACACTTCTCCCCCAGGCTGCTCTGGGCTACAGGGAAGGGGCTGTGACAGACTCTTCTGGGGGTCTTCCTAAGGTAGATGAAATCTGCTCCCAAGACAGCCCCCACAGTGGCACGTGCTGGTGTGAGCTGAGGCATTTGGGACAGGCAGCATGCATCCCCCTGGCCCTGTTGTGTGAGGAGCATCCTGTTTGCATTCTGGTCATCTGGAGTGCTGGGGGCCTGATGGGGAGGGGAGGGGAGCAGTCCAGAGGCCAGACCGGGATGGCCCCGGTGAAAGAAAAGAAAAGCTAGAGTTGAATCTGATCAGGAGTTTCTGTTCCTAAGAAGCCACCTTCTCTGTTTTGCTCCCAAAACAATCATTTGTTCAGCTGCTACCAACGCCAGCTCCTCCACCAGGCAGGGGTCAGGAATGTGCAGGGAGTTGAAGCTTGGAACTCATTCCTGGTAGACTGACTTCTCCAGGAAGACAGAGTCCAGCTGGATGTGCAGTGGAGACACTCACGGGTGTGACATGCCCATCAGTGGGATGGTGCCTCGTGCTGTGCAGGGGTCCTGTCTAGAGCTAACTCCAGCCCAGAAAGTCTTGGACTTCACAACACTTAGGGAGCCCCAGGGAAGGAAGACCCAACGACCCTCGGCCCTTTCTGCTTCCCAAATTCTTGGACTATAAGCATTAGCTCTGTTCCTGGTGAGAACATATCTGCAAGGAACTCTGTACTGAATACAGGGCACATGGTGAGCCGCGCAGCCTCTCTCTGCCAAGAGTCAAAACCATGGAGCTAGATTAGTCTGGGAGCTTGCCTTGGCCTTGACCTAAGCCTCAGCATGTCTCATTTTCTTCTGTTGAAAAAGGAGGTAATCTAGTCTCTCTCAAACCATTCCCAAATGTACCTGTCAGCTTCTAAAATGCCAATGCAATTCATATTGCAAGCAGGAGAGTTGCTTGAAATATGTTGGCCAAAATAGAAACGGGAAGAGTTATTGTTTAAAATGACATGGGGTTTTGGGGGTGGCTCAGTGATTAAGAGTACTTGCTGCTTGGGGCTGGAGAGATGGCTCAGTATTTAAGAGCGCTGACTGTTCTTCCAGAGGACTAGGGTTCAATTCCCAGTACCCACATGGCAGTTCACAACTGTCTGTAACTCCAGTTCTAGGGGATCTGGCACCCTTGCACAGATATATATGCAGGCAAAACAGCAATGCATAAAAAATAAAAATAAAAATAAAAAGAGTGCTGGCTGCTCTTGCAGAGGCCCTGAGTTCAGTTCCTAGCACCCATGTCAAATGGTTCACAACTGCCCTGAAACTTCAGTTCCATGGGATCCAACACTTTCTTCTGGCCCTCAAAGGCATTCCCTCACGTGTGTGTGGACATGCGTGCGTGCGTGTATACTCATACCCAGGCCTTCACAAAATGGCTATACAACATGCAGAGGGGCCAGAACTCAAAAGTATAGATCCTAATCTTATGCCTTCCTGGCTGCTTTTGTAACGATTCATAGTCTCTGTGGCAAGGTGCAGAAGGCCTGGGGGGTAGGCATTTCCTTTCTTAATTACCTTTTGGTGTTGACTTGTGAGCATAGCAGAACTGTTTCTTTTTGTAATTTATGGCAGTCTCTTTTGGAATTGTTGTCCCTTTCTGGTTCAGAGAAAGGAAGATGTTTCTGCTAATAGATTTGCATTTTTTCAGCCTTCATATCTGCACCAGAACACAATAATTATAAATTACAGTCCCAATCAGCCGCTGTCCAGAGGGATGGTGACAACACCCCCAACAATTGATGCACATTCTTTGGAATTTAGGGGCATCATAATTTATCAGGGTTCATTTTTTTCCTATCCAATTTGAGGAAAGGCATTTCTATTTTGTAAGCAATAATCTCTGCTGTTGTATTTCTTGACTAAACAGAGAAAAACATTATTATAATATATATTTTTGTGTGTATTTCCTAGTTACTGATGCAGAATCTAGTAGCTGCTTTATGGGAAAGAGTTTATCAATATTTCAATTATAAACTCCAACTCTCAGGAGGCTTGTAATTCATCTTTCAAAAGTCAGATAAGACTCTGGATGTGGCAAGTAGTGTCCTCCTAGGACCCGGACATTTTCTATAGTATTAAAGCAACAGCGTGACGGCTCTTTTCCTTCTGCTTTCAGGGTGAAACTTTGGTTCTGCTTTTCTGTGTGAATAGAGCAGAATTAAGATTCCCTTTGCATCAGTTGCACTGGGATATTGCCAAAGTTCCTGCCTGCAAGCTGAAGGGCAGCTGCTGGAGTCGAAATCTCAGAGTTTGTTTAGCAGCAAGTGTGTTCTGGAAAATCCATCAACAAATCCCATTGTCTATGGATTGATCGATCAGTTGATAGGACACTCTTTGCAGCACTGCTGGAAGGCATATCTATTTGTAGAAATGGAGTGTGTGTGCGTGCGTGCGTGCGTGCGTGCGTGCGTGCGTGTGTGTGTGTGTGTGTGTGTGTGTGTGTGTGTGTGTGTGTGTGTGTGTAGGCCAGAGGCAACCTTGGGCTTGGCTTCATTCCTTGAGAGTCATCATTTATCTTTTTTGGGGAGGGATGTCTCTCACTGGGAACCTGGAACTTGGTGCTTAGGCTAGGCTGGCTGGCCAGCAAGCTCCAGAGATCCGTCCCTTGTTATGAGGGCCCTGGAAATCAAACTTGGGTCCTTATTCTTACAAGGCTAGCATTGCACTTTCTGAGCATCTCCTCAGCCCTGAAAACTTCAGCAGGACAAATGAACAATCCTGATTCTACAGCTGGCATGGTAGTCTTTAAGAAAATGACAGACGGGCTGGAGAGACGGCTCAGTGGTTAAGAGCACTGACTGCTTTTGCAGAGGACCTGGGTTCAATTTCGCAGCATCCACCTGGCAGCTCACAACTGTAATTCCAAGATCTGACACCCTCACACAGACATATATGCAGGCAAAACATCAGTGCACATAACATAAAAATAAAAAGAAAGTGACAGACTTTGGGACTGGAGAGATGGCTCAGTGGTTAAGAGTATTTGCTGCTCTTTGTGGAGGTCCTGAGCACATCAGGCCACTCACAAAATGCCTGTAACTCTAGTCCCAGGGGATACAATGCCCCTTTCTTTTTCTTTCTTTCTTTCTTTCTTTCTTTCTTTCTTTCTTTCTTTCTTTCTTTCTTTTTTGGTTTTTCGAGACAGGGTTTCTCTGTGGCTTTGGAGGCTGTCCTGGAACTAGCTCTTGTAGACCAGGCTGGTCTCGAACTCAGAGAGATCCGCCTGCCTCTGCCTCTCTCGAGTGCTGGGATTAAAGGCATGCACCACCAACGCCCGGCTACAATGCCCTTTTTATGGGTACCCACATGTATGTGACACCCTACACACATATACACATAAATAAAAATAAAGATAAAATTCAGAGAGAGAGAGAGAGAGAGAGAGAGAGAGAGAGAGAGAGAGAGAGAGACCTATAGATTCAGCCAAGATTCAGATGCTTTTATCATGGAGAGGATGGGTCAGCCTCTTGGTGGCTCTGCTGCTAGGTGATCACGTGGGCTTCAGTCTCTGAGCTGAGCTAGCTCCTTCCCCAGCCACGTGCCCTGGCACTTCTCTTAAAGTCCCTTTGAATCAAAAATGAGTGATCACTTATAAACATTCCAGGGTCACCTAAAGTGAGACGCCACAAAAATGTCATGACCCCACATGCAAATTCTACCTAGTTACAACCAGGTATAGATTTTGTTTTATTGGGCTGGCCTTTAAAAGTGAAGCAGATAAATGAGACTGCTCAGAAAAATCCAGCATGCAGAATGGACTGGGGATGGTTGCAGCTGAGCAGACGGGCCAGCTTC